>NC_079340.1:27937996-28557163 GCF_029582105.1 Oenanthe melanoleuca | reverse complement strand
AGCCAGGTCGGGCCAGCGCTGCCTCTGCCCGGAAAGCTTTTTTTTTTTTTTTTTTTTTTTTTTTTTTTTTTTTTTTAGCACGAGAAACTTGTTATTAAAACAATAATAAGAAGGGTTTATATTTTGGGGCAGACGGGATGTATACAGTGGCTACCAGAAAGTCCTGACTCGGAGCCCAAGGGGAACAAAGAGTAGCCCTGCACTCCGGGCACAAAGCCTGGCCTGGAGGATCTCTCTCTCCCCAGCTTCCCAGAGGGGCCGTGGGTGATGCCGCAGGGTGGTACTGTGAGTGCATATATCCAAAATAATTTTTAAATGGGCTGAGAGGATTAATTATAGAGCCCTGTGCCCCCATCGCCCCCTCCTTCCTTCTCTGTTGTGGGTTTTTTCCTTCCTTGGGTGAAGTGGCCGGGTGCAGTGTCTCAGTCGCAGGGACCCTGCTCCATCCCGACTCGTATCTCAGTCCTGAAGGCGCTGGGAGCTGCGCTTTCCCTTGGAAAAATTAGAAGGCATAAAAAGGGAGGAAAAAGCAGAGGAGGGCTGCCTAGGTATGAAGCTGACTGCGCCTTTTTTTGCCAGATGCCAAAGGTTCAATCCGAGAGATTATTCTGCCTAAGGGGCTTGATCTGGACCGTCCCAAGCGGACCCGCACCTCCTTCACGGCCGAGCAGCTGTACCGCCTGGAGATGGAGTTCCAGCGCTGCCAGTACGTCGTGGGGCGGGAGCGCACCGAGCTGGCCCGCCAGCTCAATCTCTCCGAGACTCAGGTAGCGCCCCAAGGACGGGGAGCCGCGGCTGCCCTGCCTTGCCCTGCCCTGCCCTGCCCTGCCCTGCTCCGCGGGATCCCCTTCCCGGCCGGGCATCTCCTGCAGGCCCAAGGACACGGCCCTGCGCCACAGCGGGGGCGAGGGGCGAGGCAGCCCCGAGGTGCCCACGCGTGTCCGGGCACGGGGGAACGCATCCCGCCGGTGGGATGGAGCTGAGGGGCTCGTGGCTGAGGCATCCTGGCGAGGGACCCCTAATAGAGTGTGTCCCTAACTGCGTGTGTCCCTAGCAGTGTGTGTCCCTAGCAGTGTGTGTCCCTAGCGTGTGTGTCCCTAGCAGTGTGTGTCCCTAATGTGTGTGTCCCTAGCAGTGTGTGTCCCAAATGTGTGTGTCCCTAATGTGTGTGTCCCAAATGTGTGTGTCCCCAACAGTGTGTGTCCCAAATGTGTGTGTCCCTAATGTGTGTGTCCCTAGCGTGTGTCCCTAATGTGTGTGTCCCTAATGTGTGTGTCCCTAGCAGTGTGTGTCCCTAGCAGCATGTGTCCCAAATGTGTGTGTCCCAAATGTGTGTGTCCCCAATGTGTGTCCCTAGTATGTGTCCCTAGCATCCCAAATGTGTGTGTCCCTAATGTGTGTGTACCTAGCGCGTGTGTCCCTAGTGTGTGTGTCCCTAGTGTGTGTGTCCCTAATGTGTGTGTCCCTAGTGTGTGTGTCCCAAATGTGTGTGCCCCTAACAGTGTGTGTCCCAAATGTGTGTGTCCCTAATGTGTGTGTCCCTAGCAGTGTGTGTCCCTAGCAGCATGTGTCCCAAATGTGTGTGCCCCAAATGTGTGTGTCCCCAACAGTGTATGTCCCTAATGTGTGTGTCCCTAGTATGCATGTCCCTAATATGTGTGTCCCTAATGTGTGTGTCCCTAGCGTGTGTGTCCCTAGCAGCATGTGTCCCTAATGTGTGTGTCCCTAATGTGTGTGTCCCTAATGTGTGTGTCCCTAACAGCGTGTGTCCCTAGCAGTGTGTGTCCCTAATGTATGTGTCCCTAACAGTGTGTGTCCCTAATGTGCGTGTCCCTAGTGTGTGTGTCCCTAACTGCGTGTGCCTAGGGAAGGGGAGCTGCTGCCCAAGAGGGTCCCTCGTGTCCCCGTACTGGGCTGTGCCCCGGACCGAGGGCATCGGAGGGAGCTTGGCCGCGAAGCCAAACTCCTGCCGGGCCCGGAGCAGCTGCCCCAGGCTGCAGGGATCCGCTCCGGCCCCGCCAGGCTCGGTGTGCCCGGCTGCGAGGAGATCTCGCTGCTGCGGCCGGGGAGAAGTGAGGGGAGGCCGAGCGGGATACAGGCGCTCAAACCCGCAGGGAGAGACGGGCACCTGCGGCCTGAGCTTCCCTGGGTGTGAGAGATCCGGGGATGGGGCTGAACTTTGGGCGTATTTTGAGTCCTTGTATATCCGAGGAGGAGAATCGCCCCTCCATCCTCCAGGGCAGAAAGGCCGGGGACCGACAGAAGGCCTAAAACTGTGTGAGAGCGCGGGGAAGCATCCAAAAAGTCCAAACTCCTTAAAGCCGGTTTCATATTTCCACAAAACATCATGTAACAGTAAATTTCCGACACGTTAATTAGCTTTTTTTATTTCCTTGCCGGATAGGAATGACAAGTTCAACAGCTCGTAGGTTACAGAACTTGCCAGGAGTGGGTTCTGTTGTGTTTTGGTTTTGTTCGTTGATTTTTGAGTGACTTCCAGTATTCCTCTTTAAAGTTGAATATTATTTAAAATTATTTGGGGGTAGAGAGAGAGTGTCCAGTTTGGAACACGGGGAAAGAAGCTCGTTGCTGCTGTTACCCCCAGGAAGGGCAGTCGGAGCGGCTGCTGGAACCGCGCTGTGCCCGGGGCTCCGGCTGAGCCGGCTTAGAATAAAGCGATGGGCAAAGGGCTGGCTCCGTCTCGCAGAGAATTCCGGCCCGTAGTGAACTAGGACGAAGTGAGAGGTCTGGTTAAAGATGCAGAACGAATGGCCCGAGGATCACCCCGAACCAGGGAACAGACAGGGGGTGCGGGGGGCTGTGTTGTGTTCTGTGAGTGTCGCTTTGTGCGATTTGGAATCGCTCCCCGCTCCCCAGCGTCCGCGGGCCCCCCGCCGTCCCGGGGCACCTCCCGCCCCGCTGACCCTGCCTCTCTCCCCGGCCCGCAGGTCAAGGTCTGGTTCCAGAACCGGCGCACCAAGCAGAAGAAGGACCAGGGCAAGGACTCGGAGCTGCGGTCCGTGGTGTCCGAGACGGCCGCCACCTGCAGCGTGCTGCGGCTGCTGGAGCAAGGCCGGCTGCTGTCGCCGCCGGGGCTGCCGGGGCTGCTGCCGCCCTGCGCCACGGGCGCGCTGGGCTCGGCGCTGCGCGGGCCCGGCCTGGCGGCGGCGGGCGGCGGCAGCGCGGCGGCGGCTCCGGGCGGCGGCGGCGGCTCCCCGCACCCTCCGGCCGCCAGCGGAGCGGCCGCGCCGCCCCCGCCCGCCGCGCTGCACGGGGCCGCGGGCCACGGGCTCTTCGGGCTGCCGGTGCCCGCGCTGCTGGGCTCGGTGGCCGGCCGCCTCTCCTCCGCGCCCCTGGCCGTGGCCGGCTCGCTGGCGGGCAACTTGCAGGAACTGTCGGCCCGCTACCTGAGCTCGTCCGCCTTCGAGCCCTACTCCCGGACCAACAATAAAGAGAGCGCTGAGAAAAAAGCACTGGACTGACTCTAAGTACCTTCCCCCCTATTTATATTTATAGTCTCTATTTGTGGCGGTATTTATGGGACGGGCGCCGGCAGCCGCCGCCCCGCTCCCCGCCGCCCCCGAGCCCCGCGGCGCGGCTCCTCCGCGGGCCGGGGCGGAGCGGGGCCGGGCCGAGCGGGCCCGGTGCCCGCGGGGAGAGGCGAGGCGGCTGCGACCGGGACCGGGGCCGGGACCGGGCATCGGGGCACGGCGAGGGGCTGCGGGCGCCTCCCGGTGCGCTCCCCCTGCCCGCGGTCCGTCTGTCCGTCCGTCCGTGCGGGAGGGGCGGTCGCGCTCTCGGTTCGTTTGGGAAGGGACGCAGAGGGTCGGCGGCCGGGGCCCCTCCATCGGCTGTAGGGGTTTCGGAGAGAGGAGGATGGAGCTGCCAGGTGATGCCCGTTTTGGGGTGTATTTTTTTGTGTCTCCCAGACTCAGTGATTTCTAAGCACAAAGGTTTTGGGGTCCCACCTGCGGCCCCCGTTTGCCCCCACACTCGCTGCACTACAGCTCTCGGTTACCGGCCGAGCCCTTAGCATCAGTCAGGAAATTCTCCAGCAACTTTTCTGTTTCACCATAAATCTTGGATGTGGGAAGGGCCGAAACGGACTGAATGCACAGTCACGAATAGGGGAGACAGAAACCAGTGGCTGCAGAAATTTTGAATAAGATTGTCTCATCCTTCGAGATAACGCAACGTCCCCCTCTTTTTCTTTCCTTTTTTCCTGGTTTGTTTTTTTTTTTTTAATTTTTAAATTTGAATTCCCACGGGCCAGTCCCGCGGAGCTTATCTACAAAAACAAGTGTGCATATAAATCATGGAACTCGCAAATCTATTTGTATCTAGATCTGTTGAGATCATAATTTTAATTTTTATTGCTCTATTTGATTTTTCTAAATAATTTCGATGTTCATCTAAACACAAAAAAGCCCTGTAGCCTTCCTTCCTCCTAAAATAATCCTCTCGCATATCGCTCACACTTCATTTAAAACAAACGTAAAATATAAAAAGCGTATCTTTTATTGTTATTTTTGTACTTTAAAACACATCTATGTAACAAACTTTTTTTTTTTTTTTTCATAATTCTTACTGCTATTTTCTCCACAAACATATGTATTTCACCATTTAGTATTCTGGATCGAATATTTTCTGTTCAATTTCGGTACTTGAATTTGCCACAAAAGGGATGCTGTACTTAGGTAGTTCTTTGGGGGAAAAAATTATTTACTTTGGTTTTAAGTTTCTTTTCTTTCTTCGAACTTTAACACATGGCGTTTACAAACTGTATAAATACGTGCCACCAAACTGTAACCAAAAAAAGAAAAAAAAATTTACAAAAAGTGGAATGGTTGCTGTAGAATATAGAATTAACTATAGACCAGAACTGGACAGAAGGAGCTGGATGGAAAGAAAATAGTAATTTTATTGTAAATTATTTACGTCTGAAGTTTCTAGGCAACTAGTCGGAAAAATAATGAATGAATCGAGCGCTGAGCCCTTGCTACTAACTTTTGTTCTGAATGTTTTGGATATTTGGATGTTTTGTATTTATGTGGTGAGAGTGAAATATATTATATCTATATGATGACGGAATTAGGTGTATTTTCGTCTTATATTTGTAGCACCCAAATTGCCTTCATTTATACATGCACTGAAAAAAAAAAAAAAAAAAAAAAAAAAAAAAAAAGCAACAAACCTTATCCCTACATAACTTCCCGATTTTTTCCTTTTTTTCTAAATTAAATGTAATGTTTCCTTTTGAGCGGGGGGCTGTGGGCTCTGCTTCTAGAGGGTCATTTTCCCCAGTTTGGGGCATTTCCAGCCCCGTGCTCAGCTCTGACCCAGCCCTTGTGGTGCTCCTTGTGCCCACGATCCCATCCCTGCCCTGTTTGTGTCCGTGCCCGTGGTGGTGCCGGTGTCCTGGGGGTGCCCAGCCTGCCAGGTGCCACCCCAGGCTCTGCCACCCCATGCAGGGAGTGCCCAGCTCACCCCCAAACCTCTCCTGCCAGTGGGAGGCACATCCAAATACACCTGCACAGCCTGTGTGCACAAATACAGATATTTACAGGTGTTTTCTGAACAGCTCTTCCTTTCATTCTGAGTGGCAGCCCAGCCCTGAGGGTTTTTCCTGGGCAGCCAGTGTGGGCCAGAACCCCAAGCCACCTGTGCACCGTGGCTCTCCCCATCCCTTCGCCCTGCCCACGGGCCCCTGGTGGCCTCCACTGTGTCCCAGCCAGATGCACTGCTCCAGACCAGGAGGGAAGGATGCTGTGGAGATGCTGATTTAGTTGGGTTTTTTATTAAGTGTGTAGAAATGATCTGGGGAAAGGCAATCGGGGTGAAGGAGGGGATCACAGGTGACATTTGGAGAGGTGACATTGGAACTGCTGGTCAAGACTGGAAAACTTCAAGGGGAGGGAAAAGCGATGTGAAAAAGAAAAGTGATGAATGTGACAAAACAAATCTGCCAGGGAGACCTGGAGGGAGAGGATAGTTTAAAATTTCTGCCTTGCCTGGACTGCACAGCATCACCCCCAGCCCAGATAAAGAGGGGAGCCCTGGCCTGGGCTGCCTTTGCCAAGGAGGGAATTCTCCCCACTCAAAGCCTTCCTGGGCTCCCCTGCCAAACGTGGGGTGTGTGTGGAATTTGCCCTGTCTTGCAGGACCTTTCTGCAGTTGAGATGGGGCCATTTCAGTGCCCAGATTTGCTGCTGCATTGTGAGCCATGGGAGCAGCAGCACAAGTAGGTTCTGACAGAACTCTCTCAGGTGCCCTCATCCAAAAAGAGGATTTTCCTGCTACTCTATTTAACCAGATTGCAGGAGCAGTCCTGTCCCCTCACACAGGTGCCACAAGTCTCTTTTTCCCTGTTTGCTGGCCTGTTCTGCAGTCTCAGGGTTGGAGCTGTGGTCAGTGTAAGCTCTTTGCTCCTCTTGTAAGGCAGTTTAAGCCAGCATGAGGATAAATTGCTGACACAATAGCAGAAGCCCTTATTTTACAACTTTGCAGCCCTCAGTATACATGTGAAGAGCTAGAAATTTTTATTCTTATTACTATTATTATTAATTATATCTAAATATTTAAAAGAAATAAAAAGAGATGTGCCTTGAAGTGTGAAGGAGTCAGCATTCAGGTAAAATAAATACTTGAGGAAATTTTCCTTTTTTTTTTGTTTCTTGTCTCCTTCAAACTCCAGCTGTCCCACACCTGTATCAGAGGCTGTTTCTGGGCTGGGGTCAGAGCAAAAGCCAGAGGCTCTCCAGTTCCATGCAGGGTTATCACAGTCCTGTTTCAGTCTCTGCTTGTGACTCAGGCCAAAACCTTGGAGCCCCACAGGGAGGGAGGCAATTTGTTGTTTCCTTTGAAATTTTCAGTATTTCAAAAGCATGGGGTTCCTAAGAGCCAAAACACCTTTCTGCAAAACAGACTAAAATATGTTCCTCTGCATTTCTGTAAAAAAAAGAGGGAATACCACCTGTGTCCTTGCTAAAAGTCATTCAGACACACATCTACATATACAGTGAATCTGAACATAAAAGCTGGTTGGGTTTTTGTTTGGTTGGTTTGGTGGGGTTTTTTTTTTTTTTTTTTTTTTTTTTTTTTTTTTTTTGGTTTTGTTTTTTTTTTTTTTTTCCAACTACACCAACGCTTTTCTGAAGCTGTGTGCTGCCCAGAGACACTGCTTGCTTGTTTGCACTGAAATGCTGAGTTTCATCCTACTGGAGCAATGGACACAAGCCTCCTTCCTGAAGCTGTTTGCTGCTGAAAGATTTTGCTGCATTTTTTCATGCTGTATTTTTATTTGTGGCCATCACTGGGGCATTGGAGCTCAAACAGAGAAATATTTGGCTTATGTAGAGGGAGCATGTGTAAGGGGCAGGAATATTTAGTAGGAAAGCAAATAAACCAAGTATAAATCTATATCTGGCATGAATTTTTAAAGGAAATCACAGAAGGATTTCTGTGGCAGGCAGACTCCCCCAAACTTTCCCTTAGCAGCAGTTACACATAGACTTAGAGTGAGATAGGATTTAAAATGATGGAGTGCAACTTGGGTTATTTAAATCTGTTCATCTGAACTCAAGGAATATTTTCACAGGTACATGGACAATATCCCTCTTCCTGTGGCTCTCAGGAAGGCAAAATTCTCAGGATCAGCTCCAGAGCTGACCCAGGGAAAACACAAAACAGTGTTACCCAGGTACACGTAGGAAAAAGAGGAAGCAGTCTATTTAGAGGATTTTTTCAAAAGCATTTGCCCACCCACTTAACATAGACCCTGCTTTATTTGCTGCTCCTCCATATCCCTCATGCCAGGGATTAGTGCAGCCTCTGACCACTTTGTCTCCATTTTCAGTCCTGTCATCAGCCCAAGATACATGACCTTGTGACATGTAAAAAAGCACACGAGGTCTCTGATTAACTTCAGAGTATTTAATTTCTTTTAAGGAAAGAAAAACACTTCCAAAGAATAACTCTTGACCAGAATCAAGTCACAGCCACCAGCAAGAGTTTAACAAAATTACCAGGGAAGCTGAAATGAAATCAATCGATGTGATGCTGTCTATGCAACAGTGACAATATAAACTGTGACCCTGGGCCAAAGTGCTGGCTGGCAGGGGCTGAATGAAACATTTCTCACTCAGGTGTCAGAACTCTCTAACAAGTTTTACTTTTCTCCCCATCTTTCTGATTCTAATAATTGCTGAGCAACTTAAGCACAGTATTTATTACCTTTCTATGTGTAGCTGTTAGTGTTCATGCTGGTCTTCATCTCTGTGTCACTGATTCTAGTTTGTATATTAGGTCTTAAACTTTTCTAGTGGAGTGAGTTTTCCACAATCAATCACACACAGAACAAAAATTATTATATTTTGTATATGTTTTCTACTTTTTGTTAACATGAATAGTCACAAGTTCTGTCATTAGAAGAAACAGAACAGATATTCCCACCTTCTACAATCACATCCTTTTTAATTATTTTACCATGTTACCTTTTCTTTGTCTCCTTTCTACATGAACAATCAAAATAATTTTAGCTTATTTTCATACACAGTTCTTGCAAACTGTATATAATATAATTGTTTGCCAAGAGGTGCTGCATTTTTTTTCTTATTCTCACTGTGGAAAAAATAAAGTAATAAATTCCCAGAGCTTTTTTTTTCTTCAGCTATCTGCAACCCATTCTTCTGTTTGATCTCCCTGCTGTGAGCAAGAATGAAAACATCACACCAGTATAAGGATTTGCTCAGAATACAAACCCTTACTTGGCACTTGGTGTCATTGCCAATGCAAGAAAACTGGATCACAGGCCCCATCTGATGAGATGCTACAGCCTGGGCAAATAAATATTTTTTTTATGTTTCAGCTGAAGCAGAAAACCAAGGGACCAGATGTAGCAGAGGCCAAATAAAACAGTTCAGTCCACACAAGGCAGGTCCACAAAGTTTGTCACAGAACCAGGCACATCTACCTGGTAGAAACCTCTTCTTACAACTCTCAAAAATCACTGGTTTGTCTGCTTAAGGAAACACCATCAAAGGGAAAAAGCAGGATTTAATATGAATGTGTGGAAATGCAACTTGACAGGGTTTGATGGCAATTTGATTACTATTTACACAGGTTAAAGCTCAAAAAGGAAGATCAAATTAGAAGGAATTTGAAATGGTTTTTATGGAATCTGGGAATGCAAAAGCAGGCAAAGGAAAGGTGTAAAGGATATGGATGCAAAGATAAGGGTGCAAAAGGGTTTAGCAGCATTTAATCACTGAATTCTTTAACATTTACAAAGTGATTCAGTAGGGCTCACTGCAATTACAATGACTTCACCATAGATTTGAGATAGTAACATTCACACCATAATCAATTCACACAAGTAAAATGATGTGTACACCTATTTCTGTGGGTGAAAAGGTACCTATCAAACCCATTCCTCTCAGGTTCAGAGAAATACTCACACCAAATCCCTTTGCATTTCCTGACAGGCCAGGGTTTCACTTTGAGGAATGTAGAGATGGGGGAGGGAAATCAGCCTCAGCCTTTTTGTCAGAGACAATTCTTTGAGTACCACAAGCTTGGCTTGGAGCTCTGGGAGGTGCCCCAGTCAGAGGGAGGTGCTGGTGCAGCTGCTGCAGTCCAGGAGAACTCAGAGGGTCTCACTTAGGATCACCATCTATAGAGTCCCAAGATGACTGACTGGCCATCAGACCATAACCCAGGTCAATAACTACTGGGCTTTTTTTGTAGCTTCCCAGAGTGTGTAACAATTGCATCCTTCCACCCAGGCTACAGCTGGTGGCTGTAGCTACACCAGCTACAATGGTGTTTTCCAATTTTGTCCCAAAAATAAAAAAAATATGAATGCTTACATGAATTTAATTTTTTTCTTAAGGTTGGTATCCTTTACATATTAGAAGATTTTCTATTAGTCTAGCTGCACAGGGATCAATCCAGCAAAAATTTTGCAAAGGAAACCTGGTGGAGTTCTTGTTCTTTTAAATTCCTTTCCACTATTCTTTTTTCTCTTATTTTAGTGGACAAAAAGTAAAAAGAAGCTCATCCTGGCAAGCAATAAGTTGGCAAGTCATGAGCCATGGCACCAGAGATTCAGATTGGATATTGGGAAGAAAGCCAGCCAGGACACAAAAGAGAAAAAAAGGTAACTGAGGTCACACCTGGCTACAAAAATGCTTTTAGAGAGAAAAGCAAGTGAAGGACAACCTGGTGTGTGTACAGAAGCATGAAAGGATATCTTCATGGTTTAATTAAAAAGGCATGAAAATTAAGAAGAAAAATTAAGTAGAAAATTAAGAAGACAAATTCTCATTTTTGCCAGAATTTATCTGATTCTGAGAGCACTGTTAGTCATTTGTCCATGAGTTTCTCTCTCTATGAAATGGGGATGCTGATGCTCATCTAAGCCTATTCAGAAGGAGGTATGAGTGTATACTTGTACAGAAATAAAGTTGAGGGAAAAATTGTGATCAAAAATTTAACAGCCCCCACAGTTGACTCCAATTCAATGTTTGCCCTGATCTTGTTAGCCCTGATCTTTCTTCCTTTCTCTATTTTCTTGCCTGGTCTCTAATTTAAACCTCTGAAGGGTGTCTACCACTAGATGTTCATAATCTCCTTGAAGCCTCTAAACAACTCATAAACCAAATCCTAAATGGACATTAGGAATAGGCAGGAGAATGAAGTGTCTGTTGCCATAAAGAGCTAAGGAGGGATAAATAGGCAATCCAAGGCATCCTGAGTGCATGCTCCAAGATAATCTCTATATTTCTCTGGACACAGCATTGTGCACATCCTCAAGATCAGCTGATTGCTGAGGTGAATTAGCAAATAAGAGCCCATTACATCAGGTGTTGAGGAGGACTTTAATTGTGCTCAGGCTCCAAATAGGAAACTTTATACCATGTCACAGCTGTTAAAACAGCAGAGCCTTATGGAAACAGTCTTGGATTACTGGCCCCATGGAGTGACACATTTTGAATGGAAGGGATTATGCTTATTAATTCTTAGTGATTTGTGTTTTCTTAGATATTTTTACTGTCATTATTATTATTTACCAAGTTCATTGATACATACACACGCTTAACCATGTTTGCATGTACATTTAATACTTTCTTCCACTGGTTTAATTTGAATGTGGTCATAAGGAAAATAGCATGAGATACATTAAATAGTTGTCCTTTGTTAAGATTAAGATCCTAAGAAACTTGGTGGGTTTGCTTCTTAGCCTCTTGCCAAGTGTCCTACTGCCTTTACCTGATGAGATCACATCCTTTGTCATGTAGAGTTTAAATGGTATTTTGTGAGAAGATGATCACCATAGTCTTAGTACAGGCCATTTGTGTTTAGAATAAATTTTCTCTTTTATCAGAAGAGCCAACCGGGGAAAAACCCAGAGAAAGTGGTTTAAACTTCTATATATGGAATTTGTCTGCTGCACAGGGAAAGCACCAGACTTGTAAATCACATTCCCAGTTTATCTGTTAGCCTGTATTTCATTACAAATTTGAGCTCCAGAAGTTTGTAAGTAGAAATGTGGCAGCCTGACTTAGTGCTCCTCAGGGAAATGCCTTGTACTCTGTGCATGCACAGACTTTCATAGAAGCAAGGGCTAAGTTGTGTATATAAGTGAAGAAATGGCATCTAATCATGCAGTAAAAAACTCTTCTATGGCACATCTCAAGTTTCTTAGAAGTATATTCAATGCGGAGAACAAATATGTGAAGGTTATTTGAGAAGAGTGGATAAATGGGGAAAAGATGAAAAATCAATAGTATTTATTATGAAACGCAGTTATAAAAAAAGAAATAGAGTAAAGAAGAAATATTTTCACTTTGTTGGAAGTTGTTCAAATCCAGCTGCCCAGAATATGTCTATAGAAATCTCTCCTTGCAAATAGGAGTTTTGAGCTCCTGTGTATTTACCTTCTATGGGCTCTGTGACCATTAAATAGTTTCTGTGATAAGATGGTGTTATTGCCTCAAAACTTCTTCATGAGCTAAACCTTGCATCCCTCTCGATATAATTAGTATGAAACATAAGGTGTGAGCTTTATCTCTATCTTTTTATCCACAGTTAAGGCAATTATTCTAATGTTCCAGCTAAATTTCTGCATGTGGTTTTTGGACAATCAGACACATGAGTCAAAGAGGAAAAATACAATGCAACTCTACAGAGCACCAGCTCAGCCAAAGAGGCCTCAAGGCATAAAAAATTTCAGGCAAATGGTCTTTTTCTGCAAGAGTGCCCTAAGCGCCAGTGATGCTACAAAAACGGATTGATAGAAATACCAATGCGATTCCTAGGATCCCTTCAGAGAGGAGCTCCCGATGCAGGAGCCAGGTGGGATGATGTGGACATCCCTGTGTCTCCACAATGTGCCCGATGGAGGCAGAGCCTGTTTTTTAGGCAGGGCTGGAGCCGGGGCTGTCCCCGCTCAGCACCGCGGACAGCGGCGCTGGGACCGGGATGGAGAGCCCGGGAAAAGGATCCGGGAAAAGGGATCCGGGAAAAGGGATACAGGAAAAGGGATCCGGGACCACCAGGAACCGCTGCCACCCCTGCACAGCAGCTCTGCCGCCAGCACTGCCACCCAGGATGGAGTCTGAGTGAAAAGGTCTGAACGCCTCACAAAATGCGTCTGTAATTTTAAGGTAGCTCTTGATAAACCCAAAATGAAGGTCAGGGATGAGGTGCCATGTCGTGATTTTTTTATTTAATCAGGGAAGAGAATTCAGGCAAGGCAAAACTGTTCCAAATGAAAGATTTGGTTGCTGCAGGTCCCTTTTGATAGCACAGAGCACATCTTCATTTGGCAGATGTGCCTGCTCGGTTCAACCCTACAACTTTAACCACAGAGAGATTTTATTCCTGCAGCTTTGAATGCTGAACATGATGCCACCCTTTAGGAAACACCCCTGTGGGCAGCAGGGTCAGCTGTCCCAGCTGTCCCCCAGCCAGCTGTGGGTGGGGTGGGGAGCAGAAAAGACCTTGATTCTGTGCAAGCAGTGCTCAGCAGTAACAAAAACATCCCTGAATCGCAAACACTGTTTGCATCACACATCCAAAACACACCCACAGCAGCTACTGTGAAGAAAATTGAGTCTGCACAGCCAAAATCAGTGCACCATGATTCATAACCTCCATGTAATCCAAATGCACATGAAAAATTTTGTCTTGTCAGTTAAGAGGAAGAAGATTATTTCCTTGACATCACTTAAGCAATATTTCTAAGAACTGTAGTTGGTCAGGATCCTTACTTGAAAGCATTAAATGCTCTTTCCAGAACTATGGTTGCATGTGTGGGAAAATTCTGTGAGAAAATGTAGCATTACAGAAATTCAGTGGATACAGAATGTGCAGACCTTGGTTGGTAATCAGAGAGCTCCAGTTCTACCACTTTGCTCATTTGCTTTCCCTTCCCGTTCTGCTCCCACTCTTATTTAGTTTATGCTGTAAGATTTGCAGGTAGAAATTCTCCCCTGCTGTGCATTTCCATAATTAGGCCAGTCAATAAGCACTTCTTTTATATGAATAACAATAATAAACAGCTTTTTCAGTCCTTAAGAATACAGTAAAGAGTGGAAAGTCTACAGCCACAAGTTTAAACTCTTTAAAGAACTGTAATGCTAGTTAATATTAAACTCAAGATAAATTATAATTTTGTACCTGATCATTTGTTTTCACAGTTTAGAGGGCAGATATACCCTCCTCTAGATGCATGTGAGTACATAAGCACTATAAAATACTACTGCTAATACCTGAGGGAGTATATATTAAAAAAAAAAAAATTCCAGAGTTCACCTATCTGAGAGCTTCCAAGAAGTTTAATATTTGGCTTTATGTAAACATAAGTATTCTTCTGCTAAGAATAGCCCTTGAAACAGCCTGCAGCCCACAGGCAATTTGTGTGGATAAGCAGATAACACAGAAAAAAAAATCAGTGGCAGAGATAATTTTGCAAGCTAAAACAGTGAGTATCCAACAGAAGAGCACATCCAGGAAACAAACTTTGGTATAAAGCTGAATCTTGTATACTTTGTTACTCTGAAATTTATTGCATGAGATTTAAAAGAAGAGACTAATCTAAACATCCAGATCAAGGATTTTATGACATTTTCATAAAGAACTATCAGGTGTTTTATTGCAAGTTCTTGATGTGTAAAAAATCAAGAGGTGACAAGCACCAGAAAGAGAAGAAAAATCAATTGAACTTATGTAAAATTAATATGCCTGCATCATAATAACAGGAAAAGAGACTCTTGTATTTTCAAGATGTGCTTTGGTGGGTGGTAGTATTGTGGGGATTACCCAAGAGTGTATGAGTTAATACTGAGTTTGTTAACTCTTGGCAGTCTGGGTTTGGAGACAAACCTTTGTTTTGCATCAAGGCTAGCAGGCAACACTTTCAGTCTTGATTAATTAAAGAGTTAATCTACTGGTGAACTCCTGCAGTAATTTTCTAGAACTGTTGAGTTTTGCAACACAAAAGAGTGCAGGACTTGAATTCAGGTTTTTCCATAGCTAGAGCAGTGTACAATCGCTAATTAATACATTATTATAATTATTATATTAATAATAATGCTACTTGGTCTGTGCTGTTATGTAAGAAATATTCATCTTCATGTACATAGTGTGCTTTGAGAGAGGGAAAGGGAACAGCACCAGCAGCACCACATTCTCATGAGTTATCTTGCAAATAATCATGTTGAAAGGACTCAATAGTAATATTTTCTAAAATTATAGGGAAAGAAGAGATGTCCTTAACTTCAAGGAAATAACTTACCAGCCTTATATGACCACCTGTTTTTTTATGGGGAGAGTAAAATTTTAAAAAGAGAAGTCTGAAAATCTCTCAGTGGAGAATTTCTACCGTGTATCACAGAGATGCAATGGAGAAGGCTGGAGACAAAGCGAAGGATTTTGAAGCCTTCAAGTACAAGATACCTTTTAGCCAGTACTTAATACTGGAGCATGATCCCACAGCCCTATTTACCACATATTCTTGCTGACTGTATTTGGCAGCATAAGGCATTTGGGGTCAGGGTGCTCACTTTACAGTTTTGCCCTTGGAGACTCAGAAGTAAGGAAGCATTTCAAACCTTGAGCTTCAGAAAGAATTTAAGAAATGCACAAGAGAGCCAACTTCTTTTAAATGAACTGGAAAGATTTTATGAGGACAGAAGATCAACAAGTGACCAGGACTCCAACTGTGAAAGAAAATGTGAGAAACAAGCACCTCTTCTAGTGTGAAATTGGTCTAATTCTTGGGGCCTTTAGAGTGGCAGTATCAAACAACTGGCCAATATTGTGTACACTTTCTGCCATCCACATGGCATCAACTCCATTACCACACTCTGTGAAGCAGTCCACTCTGCCACAGGTTTGTTTGACCCCTCATTTCCAAGTGGAGATGGAGATTTTTTTCCCCTCACCCAGAGCTGAATGTGTGTTTCTTAATGCACCTGGAAGCCAGTCTTAGCATGTTCCTCAGTGCTGCACACAAGCAACAGCAGAAAAAACCTCACCCAGCCAGGAGCTGAATGAAATGGGGTTGCAGGTGCACCTGAGCTTAAAGGGGGTTTAAAAGAGAGGTGAGGACAGACTTTTTAATAGTGTTTGGAGACATACAGCAAGGGGTAATTATTTTAAATTTACTGAATAAATTTTTTACAGTGAGGGTGGTCAAACAGTGGCACAGGTAGCCCATGGGGATGGTAGATGCCCTTGCCCCTGGAAACATTCAAGGCTAGGTTGGATGAGGCTGTGAATAACCTGGTCCAATGGAAAGTGTTCCTGCTTATTCGAAGGGGGTTGGACTAGATGGCCTTTAAAGACCCCTTCCAGCCCAAACCTGCCTGTGATTCCCTGACTGTTGGTGAACTTCTGGGCAGGTAACTGCGGCTGGATCTTGAAAAAGGCACCTACCTCAACAAAGCTCCCAGCAAGCTGCTAAGTTGCTGATGACCAATGTGGGGCTCACAAAAGGGGTGAAGGCTGGCACACCATTTTGGCTGTTTAGACATCAGATGTATTTGCTGGTTTTCATTTAGAACATGTGACAATGCATTTTTATAGCTTTGAGGGGTTTCTAGGTGTGACTAATGAAACCAGCTAGAATTTTGCCAAACCCAGACGTGAATGGTGCTTCACAGATCTACCATGCTTTTCACCCTGCCCTGCTTTGCACCATCACCTGGAGGAATAGGGGTCACTGGCTCTGCCTGCTGGATCTGCCAGTGCTCCCAGTCTGTGCTTGTGTTGTTAAGAATTCAAACAGATCTGATACTTCAAGACACCTTGATAGGGAAAAGTGCAGTCTGTAGAATAGCTCCTCCCAGCTCCTTCTGGTGCAGCTGCTTTTACAGCTTCACTGGCAGCATGCAATGGAGCACCTTGAGGTGTGTGTGAGTGGCTGTGTCTCTCTCTGCTGGGCAAGGCAGGTAACACTGCTCCTCAGTCAACAGAGACACAGACTTGTTAAACCACTGCTCTGATGCCCTTGCCAACACCAGTTCCTATCAGATCCCATCCACAAAGCAATATTGATCATCTTTCTAAAGGGTGGAATTTCCACAATGATATTGTTGAAGGTAGGAGGAACATTTTTTTAAGAAGAGGGATTTCAGGGAAAATAACCCTCCAAGGAGCATTCATTTTCAAATCAGTAATGCACAAGTATGGCTAACTCACAAAACAGCAGCCAGTTATATACACAGATTTCAATGAGGCTTTTAGGAGAAACAATGGGCCTGGTTTTAAGGGTGGTTGGCCTGTTGAAGTGCATTTCTCTGAGCAGATACAATGCTGTAGTGCTGAATGGATTCAATAGTGCTGTCTCAAACATGGCCAGGAGTGTCTGGAAGTGGGTGGAGGTAGAAAGAGCTAGTGGGACTCTTCTTGTGGTTGACTCAGGCTGCCTCCTCTAACCCTTTCTTTGCCCTGGCAGGGGCCACAGTTTCCTTCCCCTTTCCCTCTGTGACAAGAGTCTTACTCTGAATGAACAATCCCCATCTGGAAAGAATAGAATGAAATTTTTAAAAATGTGGGCTTAAAAAATGCAGGCATAACTTTGAACAGGATATCTGGGTTGCAGAGGACTCTCCTAAGGGAAGTGAGTAATATCTTGGTACCTTGGCTGTTTGAAACTGGGAAGGAAAAATACATAGAGGGATAGAATATAATGTAGGAATCAATCCTGCCTTGGCCTCTGTAAGGAAAACAAGTGACCTTAATGATCTATTCTCTCTCTAGAGCACTCACAGAGAAAGCCGTGCTCGCTCCAATTCAGCTGTGTGCCCAGCACATAACACAATGCATCTCACTCCTTGGGAAGCTCTAAGTGCCACTGAAATAAAAATAAACAAGTCCTGCACAAGATGGTGAGGGCACCAGCAGCTTACAAAAAGCAGCTCTTGGGGGCCACACGAAGGCTTGGAGTGGGGGGTTGTGCAGCAGGAGCATTTACGTAAGGAAATTCACTTCCCTTGTTGAAAGATACACTTCAAAATGCATGCCTCCTTTTTTTGCCATTATAAATTTCACATGCATACTCCTATATATGTCAAAATAGGAGCACAATGACTGCAAGCTTATGGGTGACACCACTGAACAATGCCATAAAATGCAAGACATGAGGCAGAAATATATAAATGGCTGCAGGCCATGATCTGCTCTCAACTGTTTATGTGCTGCTCCATTAATACTAATAGGAGTTAAGTGTGCAGAATAAAGTGACAGCTATCTCCCCTCAGCTCTGCCAACAGTTCTCAAGGTCCAGCCAGCACTTCTTGGTGCTACACTGCCACTGGGCTCTGGGGAACAGCACAGTCCATCTGCTCTGACACCATGTAGGGTGTTTTTGAGATTCCCATCTCCAGTCTCACTGTGAGCTGGTGTGACATGAAAGCAACAACACAACAGTAACAGTACAATCCTGGTGTGCTCGTACCTTTTTCAGGACAGTAATATTTTGACAGAGCTTTGAAACTGAATATGGTGCTAAAAAGTGGATTTGGGTGTTCTGAAAAATGTCCTTGAAATTTTTCAGCTGAGAAAGCCTCAGATAATACAAGCATAGGACTACCAAGGTTGTATTATGTGCCAGCCATCTCATGGTTTTTGGGGTTTCTGGGGGGAATGGTAATATTGTTTTTCTTTTTGGTGACATTGGCCATTACCTCTCTGTGTTCTGAGAAGGAAATTACAAACCTGCAGAAACAGCCTTGGGATAGTCTGCTCTCCAGGCAGCAAAAGAAATGACAATGATCTATTGGACTGGATAGTTCTCAGGATGTGTCACTCTCTCCTTACCAAATTTCTAAAAGCCAGGCAGCTAAAATACTCCCAGTGGCACAGAGATGATGTTCAGCTAACCTCTCCTTCCAGTTACTTCTCTGCTCCTGGTCCACATTTTCCAAACAATTCTCCAATGAGTGTTGAAATAAATTTTTAAATACAGCTCATCTAAACTTCACTCCAGCCTCCACTGCTGGCAGCAGGAAATGTCTGTCAACTTCAGATGCAAGGAATCAGGCCAACTGCAAGAAGTTATCACCTTGTGAACCACTTGGAGCTTTTATTCCTCCTCAGGTTGAAATACATAAGTGTGTGCTTCCACATGCAGAAAAAGTATCCTTTGCTCTGCCTGATCCACCTTAGAACAAACCACATTTGGATATTTTGCACACTGGGGTGTCCTTGCTCTGCTGCAATTAGCAATGCAAGCTCAGGGCTGGAGGAGTGTGGGATGGAGGTTGCCCTGCTGCTCCCTTTGCTGGCCCCAGCTCAGTCCCACACCATCAGAATACTTGCAACCTTACAGAGCCCAGATTTTTATGCAAAAGCAAACAGAAACACTCATGGGCTTGGGACACTGTGCAGACTATCACCCCTTGAGGGGTTCTCAGGGACCTCAAAGGAGAGAGAAGCTGAGACAAGGCATTTACTGCTAAGTGAATACTAAAGTCAGACCTGCAAGGTAGATTTGCCTCTAATCCACAGTTTAAAGGGAGTGATTCCTCCCTCTTGCCCCTACTGTGCTGCCCACTGTGCAAACTGGGTACTTGGGCTTGGCTCTGGAAGCAGAACTTGGAGCTTACTGTGCCTTTTGAAAGAAAATATCTGAGGGCCTCTTTTATCTCTTTATTAATAGGTTTTGACTAATCCTCTATTCATTGATGTCCATTATAAGATTATAAAGCTAAAATTAAGTTAGTGCATACAGTATGTCTACAATGAATTCGATAATTGTGTGTTTCCAAAGAAAAAAAATAGTTCAATAATTATGGCTGAGATCAGCAACTGGCATCCCAGTCTTTGTTGACTGACAAATATTGCTGAAATGTGGCAGCATTTCTTTGCCTACAGAAGTTAAACCCCCAAATCAAGGTGGTTGTGCTCTCCTGGAAGAAAGATTGAGAAGTGAGTAACAGGCACAGGGTGCAAACATGCATTTTGAGGAGGAATCAAAAGCCACAAGCTGGCACCAGTGATCAGTATGGTGTCAGGAGCTATTCTCAGAGAAGTATTAGCAGTTTTATTCAAGGTGTATTTCTATCAATAGGATTTGATAGATGGCAGCAGGTCAGGAAGGCCAAGTGGTCCAAGTGCTGCTTTTTTATGAGGAAGTAAATTTTGATGATGCTGAGTTAGTTACTTCAGTTTATTTTGTATCCAGAGCTTATAATCAGGCTTGACTGATACAGAAGTCTTCCATGCTTAAGACATGGTAAAAATCTGGTTACAAGTGCTCATATGAGGAACTTCCAGGAAAGGCAAAAGTTCAGCATAAAAATTGGCAGCTAAGTACAAAAGGGAAGTTAATTTTTTAAGAAAAGTCAATACATTACACTTCAACTAGTTGCATACTGTGCTGAGCAGGTAAATTTTAAGAGCTTTACAGGACACCTGTTTATAACTAAAATGGCTTTTTGGTTTTAAAATGTCTCCCCTGTTTTCACAAGTTTTCCAAAGGTATTCCCTGCTCCTGACTGGCTGGTCCTGCTCTGCCCACCTTTGCTGCTTATAAAGCAATTCTCTTGGGGGCTGGCTTATCAAAACACAGGGCCACATCTGCAGCTCCTACTCAAGCAAAACTCATATTGGTTCACCCACACTTCATAGAAATCAGGTCTGCAGAACCTGGCCTTCCCTCACAGCCTGACACACCTCATTAAAAGGGAATCACTGAAGGAGCTGCTCCAAAGAAGCCAACAATGAAAACTTCTATCCTTCTGTGTTTATAGGGAGTGAAACTCTGCCCTCTTCAAAGCCAGGGACATAATTGACTTTGACATACAAAACCAGAAATCTCACATTTTAAACAGATTTGATATGATCTCTGCAGATGCCTAGAAGAGCTGCATGACCATCACAAATGATTTCCCTCTCTGAGTATGATATGTTGAACAGACTCATGCCACTCACATCAGCTGAGTTTCTTCACAACTCTTCCCATTTTATGTCCCTGGTATACATATCAGACCTGAATAGGTCTGGATTTTATTTTCTGTTCCTCCTTTTATCCTTGCATTTAGAATAGACACTGGTAACTCCCAGACCAAAGGATGACTTTGAGACAGTGCTTCCAGTCTTTAGGCTGGGGGTTCTGATTAAACACCACCTACATTTGTCTCAGTTACATTCTGCTACTCAATATTTTGCTTTCATTCTAGTTTGTTTGTTTGTTTGTTTATTTTTGTTTTGTTTTGTTTGTTTGGTTGGTTGGTTTTTTTTGCAATGAGGGGGATACAGAGCACCATGAGCTGGCTGAAGAGCCCTTTAAAAGAGAAATCCCCCTTGGAACAGCAGGGAAAGGAATTCCCTCCCAAACCCATAGAGCCTCTGAGCAGTCAGAGAGCCTCCTAAAACAAACAAACCAAACCAAACCAAACCAAACCAAACCAAACCAAACCAAACCAAACCAAACCAAACCAAAACACCCCCTAAAAACAAAACAAAACAAAAATAACCCCAAACAAACAGAAAAACCTACCACGACCAAGAGTAAATTAAGTGAGATTTAAATAAGAACAAACCATTTGGTACTTTGAGGCCAGTATTTTAGGAATATGGGCAGTGGGACATTGTGTTCAGTAATGAGACTGCCTGGACCCAGCACTTCACCCCTGTCACTGTGCTGGTGCTGGCACTGCCTTGAGCCAGCCTGCCAAGGTCAGGCTACAATTACTGGAGCTTAACTTTCACAGCCATAAAGTGTCAGATGGTGATTTGCTCTTCCAGGATTGCCCTAAATGTTCTTTATTCTTGTCTTACCATTCCAAAATCTGGAGCAATTCAAAGCATTGCAGGTAGCTGGAGCTCCCATTTTTTTCCTTATGATTGCTCTGGCTCAATGAGATGTTGTTGCACTGTGTTTAACACTAATGGTGAACACTAAATCCCTTGCTACATGCAGTATCTGCAGTGACATTCATGCAATAGCCATTCTGAACAGCAGATCAACTTGAGAAAAAGAAAGGAAAATACTTTCTTTCCTATATCCATGAAAAGAATGAGAGATAAAGTCCTTTTATTTTATGTTACTGGCTATAAACCAGCCCAGCCTTCATAATCACATACAGAGACAGAACAGAGAGGGATAAACACAAGTGATGTGTGTCTCTGTTTGTAGAAAAGGGGGAGTACCAGAAAAACAACTAGGAAAAAATCCATTATGAAAATATTTTACATTCTGTCAGCTTTTGCCTTTGTCAGGGAAGAAGTAAAAAGGCAGGAGAGCATGATATTAAGATGCCACTACCTAATAATTTCTTGATAATTGCCCTTCAAGAGCAAATGACAATGAAATGAGTAAGGTAGAGCTTTCACCCACTCTATCCTGATTTAGGCAGTGTGCTTTGGTACACACTTCCTTTGAGTAAACAGTACCTATAGTTGTACAGGATCTATTCTCCCATTGATGTGCCAGGGATTTATGTAGGTGAGCCCCATTAATGTTAATGGAAGTTATGTGTGTAATTCCCCTTTTTCAGCAATGAGAGAATAGACCTTTATGTTTCTAAGGTAATTACAGCCTTAGCTCTGGCTAGGCTGTTCTCCCCACCCTCCCCCCTTTGATAACTTCCTTGCTTCCCTCCCCAGCATTGACTCTGGGAGAAAAAAAAGGGATAAATTCCTCCATTCAGAAAGGAAAATTGGAGAAATAGCTGAAAGGTGAAACAAATGTAACTAGATCCACTCATTGTGTGAAGGAAATGCAAATACAGGAAGCCAATCCACATCCGCTACCTTTGCTGTGCTTTTGGGGACAGATGTAGATTGATTTTCCTTAAATTGTGTATTCACTGGGCATTCACTGTTTTCTAGGCATGTAAGTGATTTAGAGAGAACAAGGGTGGGTTTTTTGGTACTTCATTGTTAAACAGTTTTAGAAAAACTACACGTTTTGATACTGCCAGACTTTTGCAGAGAAAGGTAAAGTGAATAGAGAATTTTGGAGAATGAATTAATTGCTTCACAAAACCACTGTTATCATCTGAATCTGAGCTGGGGGATGGGTATCCTATGTGAGAGGTCAAACATTCTGGAGTTTTGTAAGGCCTCCTTTAGGAGGTTTCTTGGCCAGCAAGTTTCAGAGTGTGTGGTGTAGGGTCAAGCCCCACCAACACCCCTCTGAGATTTTAAACATTATGTTCTGTTCCTGATTATGTGACAGATTATCTCTGAAAGCCATGTGCCAACTTTTGTGTTAAACCTCCTCATTTCTGAAACACAGATACCAGTGTTTTCCACTTGTAGCAGGACAGCAGAAGTTTATCTCATTGATACGCCCAGAGTGTGCAGAGAACACCTGTAATATTTAATTGCTTCATCTTGTCAGACAATAAAATCATGGCAGTAATTTTCTGCATCCTTCTGAGGAGATCAGGTTAGCTTTGCAGTGCTGCTGCCTCTGTTTTGACCCCTGCCACTGCACTCCAAAGCTGGCACAAGGCTCCTCACCAGGGATGGGGCAGGGGGGGTCCCTCATACCTGGCTGGGGCTGGAGGGACCCTCGAGGCTCTGAGCTGGCTGATTCTCTGGCTGCTGCTCCTGGTGTGCCTTTCTTCCCCCAGCACAGCAGCTGGCATCACACACAGCACAGCCCCTCCCTCCCAGCCGCCTGCTTTGCTGCTTGCTGACATCCACAAAAAGAGGAACAAGGACATTTGTTGCACCCTGGAAATGTGCTGCCGTCCCCAGCTCTGCTCTGCTATGCCAGAGGGATGTTTAGAGTGAGAAGCATCCTTTGAGAGCCGATGTAAACAGGTGAGAGTGGTTGTCATCTCCACCAATGCTCCACAAAAGACAGGGATGTAAATTCAAAAGCAAAAGCTGCAACTTCAGAAATTCCTGGAAGCTATGCAGCAGACAGCTCAACATTTTATGGGTGCACCAAGGGCAAGGAATGCCACTGCTTGCTCTCTTTTTCCATTTTTTCCCTCTTGTTTAATTTTTTTGTTTCGTATTTTTTCTCCCAGTTGCTACAGAATTCAAGGGAGGACAAATGGGTGCCCATCAGGATCAGGCCCTCCTTTAGGAATCCTTCTATTTTACTAATCTCCTGCAAAAAGGAGTTGTATACTCTTGTGATTCTCTGCCACCTGGCAGGGATCACAGAAAATATCCAACAGTTTCTTATAGGCTCACCCAGAGTTTAATACCCCTCCTGCCACATCAGGAAAAGAAAGGAGGAGTGGGTGGAAACTTTTTCAAAGTATCAAATCAGTCAAAATGCTGATTTATTTTCTTAAAAGCTTGGTGGAGATTAACCCCTGTGACATTTACAACACTGGATTACAACATTAACTGGATTGAAATACCACTAGAGCTGTAAATGTGAGGGGGAGTGGAGGGAAATGATTGGAATGGGGAGAAAAAAAAATTTGACATATTCACCATACACTCACCTCCCAAAGAGGAAGGAGTGGTTTTCAGAGGCTGCTTCTCTCCCTGTTATTTTTTTTAAAGTGCAGGAATACTGAGGAGAAAGTACAGATCCACACACCAGCAGCAGCTCATAAGCAAGGCTTCATCTGAAAGCTTTCTCTGAGCAGTCCAGTGAAAAACAAGAACCATGTAATGCTCTGGAGCAGTTGCTTTTCAATCCCCTTGAAAATAAATACCATGTTTTTACATTTCTAATGACCTGCTGTGGTTTCCAGGCACAGCCCTTGCTCTCAGGTAAGTTTTGTCTTCTGCTCTGACCCTGTGCAGTGCCAGAGAAACTTGCAGAGCTGGGGGAGACACAGTGGGGTTTGCAGCGGGATTTTTTGGGTTAGTTTGTCCAGTCTCTTCTGCTGCCTCAGTTCAGACAACTTCAGGGCTGTTCTGTAGTGAGGACTTACATGGATGACCCTGAAACAAGCCCTGCTCATGTTACTCATGTGAATAATCAGCTCAGTTCAGGAGACAGAGCATGATTCACCTGCAGATGACTCACTGAGACTGAGGGCTAGGGCTAAGAACTGATTCTTATTTTTTTTTATTAAAACTCCTCAAACATGCCCCCTTTTAAACCAGCAGATGCTCTGTGCTTGCTGAGCAGCTCCTCCAGCACATCTTAGGGGCTGCACATAGAAACACTCACCCTAACCCTGTATCCCTGCATCCCTTTGAGTTCTTTTCTGCCTTTGCTTTCATTGCAAAGAAGTTATTTGAAAACGTAAAAAAAGCCATAAAACATCCAAATTATTAAAATATGTCTGTATGCTTTAAAAAGACGAATACCTTTTGGGAAAAGGAGTGTTATCAGCCTTTTTACTCTGCATTAAAGTTTTAACATCTCCCTTCATTTAACTTTTCAGCTTCTAAGGGAATTTTTTTTTTGCTTGATCATCTTCATTTTCATCCATTTTAAGGTGCTTTTGTGGTCCCCACCTTGTTTCTGAGACATACCTTACCATAACATTTTTAAGCAGCTGATCCAGAATATGCCATACCAGAGACAGAGTAATTTTATCAATATGAGAGCAGTGAATCAGACACTCAAATCAAAAAGACACCTTGAGATAACTGAACAAGGTTTAATTCTGATAGCTGCCCTTTTTTAATTTGACATTAAAATATGCTTATATTTTTATACGAGTCTGGAAAACGCTAACAATGTTATTTGCAAACTTTAGATGCCCAGAAGTGCTTTAGGAGATGGGCAGGAGAATGCAGCACTTTTTGCTGCTCTCTCCAGATGGATACTCCACATTTCTCAGGCGCTTTGTGTGCAGGGGGTTGGTTTGTTTGTTTTACAGTAATTGTGCAAGAATCGTGTCTTTGTCTTACCTTCCAACTCTAACCATGGGCCCCTGTTCTTGGAGCAGAAAATCTCTACTGGCTAAGGAATCCAACATTTTATATCCCTATTTTTCCCCCCTTATACTGAAAAAGCTCATAATAAAGTACATCAGAGTAGTTGTTCTTTGGTGAAAGAATTGCTACTGTAGCTTCTTTTCTGCATACATTGGTGTGCTATGGAAGCTTTTATTGCTGGGGTTTTGCATTCAACACCTTGAAACACTTCCATGAAAAGAGTCTCCTAAGTGTTTTGTCCTTGCCTGGAGCAGTGTCTAATGAAAAATAATCATTATGAGCAAATTCAGGGATGAAAATATACCAAATATATCCTACTCAAAAACTTGTATTCAGCAAGATTATAATAATATACACAGACTGTATATCCCTCTATTTTATCAGGCTGTGGGAGGCAAACTCCTTTGACCTATGAAGTTGATCTGTGAACTGTGTCAAAAAATTCAAAACCTCACGGTTGAGGTTTGTGCATTCTATTAGCATAATTTACCACCCAAGCTGTAAATGTACATTTTGCACAATGGCTTGCTGGACAGATAGCATTTTACAACTTTCTAAGGGGGAGTGTTTATATCTAACATTTCTTGTGTACATTTGATTATAAGTTTGACATAATAGCTGCCTTTTTTTCCCTTTTCCTGTCCTCTCCCTCCACCCCTGCCCCTGCCCAGTTGCTCTGTGAGTACCTAATAAAAAAATATCCTCTCTACTCCAGGTCCTGGATGCTTATTTGTGCCAGCAGAATCTGTAGGGAAACTAATTTTGGTCTGAATTTACCCAGCTCTTCTCGAGGAGGACAGAAAAAGGGATGCAAACCTTGGGTTGCATTTGGGTTCCTTCAGCTCTCCAAAACTGAGTTCAGGCATTGGGAACAGCAAAATGGAAGAAAGATCCAAACCTGAAGCTGAAGTATAAGAAGATCTTGGCTTTTTTTTTTTTTTTTTTTTTTTTTTTTCTTTTTGGATGTGTGTACGTAAAGGGTGTTTGTAGAGCTTACTTCATGGTTACTAAAGCTTTGTAGGACCAATTCAGAATCAGCAAGATGATGTGTGCCACCCCCTCCTCTGCCATAACCCCTCTGGCTACACCCTCCCCTCCCCTCGCTTTTTCTTTTTTTTTTTTTTTTTTCCTTTTTTTTTTTTTTTTTTTTTTTTTTTTTTAATTCCTGAAATTAAAATGTGTTGGAATGCTCAGTGCTGCTTTTCACTCTCTTTTCAATGGGCCCTTTAGTTTTTCACACCAAGGTGTCCTTTGGGGTGCCAGGTCAGGCTACCAAAACAGCTTCTAGGAGGGGATTAGGACCAATTAACATCTTTGTACACAAAAGCCACTGGCAGCTGAACAGGCGGCCTGGTGGCCTGCTCGGGAGCTGCATTTTAAATAGGGGCCTTCTGTACTTGAGCTCAAGTGGGAAGAGGCGGAGAAAGTTTTTATTTATAATTGAAAATGCTGCTCCTGGATAAAGTGTAATGAAAGGCAGAGTGGTGTTCAAAAGTATCTAACAAATACCATTTGAATATTGGCCCTTATTGTATGATTTCCATCAAGGATGGCATAACAATATAGTCATTTCTCCTACATATTGAGATGAAGTGATTTTTCTTGTAGAGGAAAACAGCTTCATCCACACATAGCATTGGCCCTTCTGGTTTTCATTTTGTGTTTTAAATTCAGCTTTATATTGAAGATGCCTGGAAGAATGGCTACTCAGGAGTGATATATTTCCATAAATCTGTTTTTGAAGGGAATTCTGCCCTTCATTTACCTGATCTACCAAAGCTCAAGTCCATGGAAGAAAAAAAGAAAAGAGAGAATTTAAGTATATGCACCAGGATGGAGGAGGAGGGAGTTCTACGGTGTTTCATATGAGCAAATTTGCATTTATAACCCTTGGGTTTGTGCAAAGAGGGAAAAAAATGAAAGCTCCAAGTCTGAAGTGCTGAATTCAGCTGAGTCAGACCCTTGGCAAAGGCAATGGCCTTAGCAGCTTGGCCCTGGGCGCTTTGCACCTGACTTAATATCTTTACTTCTGCTCTGCTTTGTTTTCAGTGCATATCACTTCTAAATCATCACTCCTGCAATCTGATCAGGCATTAAAGCGAAGGGAAAGGGAAAGAAATATATGGTGTGAGAATTACTATGGTACGAAACCTAGCAATTTACAAGGGCTTGTAAGTGGGAGTTGTGTGAACTCGCAGCGATGCCATGGCGCTCGTAATGAAACTGATTTCTGTGTTTGGAGGATGAGCTGCTTTCAAACACAATATTTCTAATCACTGCATAAGCATTCCTCCTCCCACTTTCACAACAGTAATAACAGGACACTTCTGTGTACTTTCATCACTCGGATAGAAAAGTAATTTCTAGAAGTTTTCTAACTGTGGGTATGGTAGGGGAAAGACTCATGACAGGAAATAACAGCACAAAAGTAATAAATTCACTGGGCAAGCAGGCACTGACATCCTGATTGATATGATTTCAAATGAAGGAATGGTGAGGTGGGAGGATGGTGCACAGAAGATTTGGAGAGGCTTGCAAGTGACTGGCTGAAAGTAAATCAAAGGGAGATGAGAACTTCAGTCAGCCTGTGCTGGCTTGGCTGCACTGCTGCACGTGAAGGATGCAGGCTGCTGGAACAGCACTGGAGCAGTCATTTGCCACTGGTTTTATTCACATATTTTTGGTAGGCAACAAAAATATGGATTTCTCTTCTGGCTGACGTGAATAGAAAAACCCTAATCACGATCATTTTCAGCCTCCTGGTTCATACAAATACAGAGAGATTCCACTTAGCACGACGTTCTGCAGCAAACATTAATACACTCGCTATGTGTGGCTCTGCTCCTTCCTACCCCCTCTTTAGCTTCAGATACTGTATTGTATTTCTTCCGACATGTTGATTCTACCTAATGCTAAATGGTAATTGGCAGTAGTATAGGTGGGGAGAGAAACATTGTTATATTTTGTTCATTTTTCACACTTCAGCAGTTATTCCTTTCTCTCCACGGCTGTACGCTTATTAGTGTATGAAATGCAGGTGTGTGGGAAATGGCAAGCACACATTGACAGGTTATTTTGTTGGCCACTGCCTAATTAGTAGCATAGTGGATGCACCCTGCTAAGCTTTAGTGTGGTGCAGTAGAGCTGGTCTGTTCTAATTTCCTCACAGCTTTGATATTCAGCAAGAGATTGACGGTTAGCACAAAGAGCCAAAGCGCGACGGAGGCCTGCAGAAACAATGGCCCTTCTTGCTTGTAGACACCACAGATGTGAGAGAAAGCTGACTAAAAACAATTGGCCGACACTGTCTAATTGTCTCCAATGTCAGCATCATTAATGTTTTCCCATGTAAAAAGTAAAAGGCCAAGGTTGTATCCTCCCTTTATTTTGAGTCACATGATTATGTAACTTACTGAGATTCAGATTAAGTGTTAATTGTATTTGTGCAATAAAGAAACTGAAGCTACCTTGAATTTAATGAATATGTACTTAATTAATTTTGACAGCCTTTATCTTTATTACCTATTGAATAATCACAATCAGAATTAATAACATTTATAGGCAATTAAAATTACAGCCTATTTAATGATAATATATGTTTACATCTTTTGCTGAGATACAAATTATGAATACTTATTAGCAAAGAAGTTGTTTCCCTGCCAGGAGGGTTTCTTGTCTGTGGTAACAGCAACAAACAACAATAATCAGTTCAATGTGTAATAGTGCCTTTCACATCAGACAATCTCCCAAAGCACTGCACAAGGGCACATGAGAAAAGGCTTCGTGGAATTTAAAGGTAATCACTAAATGGCAAAAATTGTAGTGTGCCTGGAACAAATGCTTCAAAAATACATGCAATAAGGCAAGGCCAACAACATTTGAGCAGTTTCAAAGCTTTATTTTCTTGCAGAAAAAATAATGAGAATAAAAAGGGTCCATTGGGGATGCAACATCAAACTCCTTGCTGACCCAATAATACCAGACCAAAGATTCAGTAGCTACAAGACAGAATATCCCCATTGGTACCAGCATGGCTAAAAGCCTTTTGGCACTGAGATCTTACATAGAAATCCTAATTCCCTGGTACTACAGAAGAAGCACAGACACAACTCTGATTCTACCAGTGTCCACAAGAGTAGGCAGCTTTACAGGAAATAGAATAAATCATACAAATAAAGATGCTTTGGAACAGTGAGTGTCCTCTCTGCCACTGTCCAGGACTAGTAGGGGGGTTTTTGTAAAATTCAAAGGAAAAGGAAATAGGTTGTCCAAAGAAGGAAGGAGGCTCAGGCCTGGGGTTTGACAGATATAACTCAAACCACAAATGCACCAGAGAGCCCAAGAGGTGCATGTGCCCACAGAGGTGCAGCACACACCTGCACACACAAGCTCACTGTATCAGTCTGCACAAGCCATTTTATTCTTTGGATCTTTGTTTTCTTAACACTTGTCCCTTGTCCCACCACACAGCCACTGTCCCCAGAGAGCTGCACAACTTTCACCACATGCTGGGACTTTGCACAAGCCAGCTCAGGAGAGAACTGGGTCTGATACCCATGATCTCTGAGAAACAAGCAGCTACCTCCCCAGGCCTGAACACATGGCAATGTGAAAAGTCCCTGTGAAGGATTCAAAGGATGCATGTCCAGACTCTGGTGCTCAGAATGAGCTTTGCTTTGCTTTCCCAGTCTGCCATCCCTCAGTGCTCACCTTGGTTTTGCAGGGAGAAGCTTCTTTCTCACTTCTGGCCCCAAATCATCAGGCACAGCCACTTGAAAAACCCATGTCAGCAAAGTAATACTGAGTGCCTAAAATCTTAGTGCAGGAGAGAGAAGAGGGCTGGGTGACAGCTGGGTGACACCCACGTCTCAATCCCACTGCCCAACACATTGGCTGGTTTGTGCTAATTAAAAAAAACCAGACCAAACCAAATAAAACCCCCGAAACACCAAACTAGTGACATGCAACACAGCCCCTGTGTTATTTCATGTGTTTTGAAAGTTAAAGAGAAGTCCTAAAACTGCAATTATTTCTGTCTCAAGCCACAGTGTACCTAAGAAATACCAAGGGCCACCTCCACTGTAGTGCAAACATGGCCCTGAGCAGCAAAGTTATAAACCAGGCTGAGCCTTTTGACCCTGGGGACAGTGGTTTATTCCTGGACTTCCTTTATTTACCAGCATAGATTCAGCCTTTGTAACACCTTCTGAATGGTCAACCATTAGAAACCAGCACTGACTTCAAGGTAAGATTCTGCCAACACCCTTCTTGCATAGGGAGACAAATAACCAGGTACTGCTGGGCATCGACAGAACAAATAAACAATACATCACTTTATAATAGCTACTGTGCATGAAATCATTATGTGGAATTATAAAATCAATCTCAATACATTGTTATGCTATTTGTTAAGCTGTGAAGTGCATAAACAGTATTTTCACACTCTTTGCAAGTTGCATTCTCTTCATTCCAATGCAAGATCTGCCTCTTAAAGCCCATAGTTCATCAACTTTATTACAATTAAGACATTGACTTCTCTTTTCCAGGCATAAGGAAGTGAATCATTCATCCTTTATGCAGGTGTGTGCTCTTACAGCATTTTTTTTTTAATAGGTGTAGTTGGTTGTATTTAAGATAATTGAGAGCTCAAAGCCAGGTTCCTTCAATCTAGGGCTGAACATTAACCTTCCCTGCAAGGATGCAAGGAGGCTGTGCTACTCACAGAGCTACTCAGAAAGTGCAAACCAGGAGCAGATGCTGCCTGTAGCAGAAAGTGACCAGCGAGTCCAAGGTGTGTTTTGACTTCTGATGGAATGACAGCCAAAGGTGAGACCTTGGGGATAGCTCTACAACTGATTATATTCAGGGATTTGGGGTTTTTTACTCACTATAAAGGTGCTGGAGTTCAGTGCTAGCCAAGCAGTTAATTTTCAATTATTGGCTGCATGATGCTTTTCTCTGCATACCAACAGTGTAATAATGTACTGCAGGGTGAGCATGCCTGGAAGCAAACACAGAGTGTCCAGAGGAGCTGAGGCCGTGCCCCTGCCTCTGCAAGTGAATACAAGACTCCCATTGCATTGGTAAGTTTGCTGGAACTATAGTGATGAGAGTTGGAACTTGTTATGCATCTGGCCCATGTGGAGGGATGTGCCTTGCTGACCATGCCCAGTGCTCTCTGTGTGGCACAGCACACATGGGTTAAGCAGCACAGATGCACTGCTCAAAGCACAGAAGTGTGCACCAGGAGAGCTGCCCAGCATTACTAGCCCAGGCACAACATTTGTTCTTACTGCAGAAGACATCCCAATTATCCTTTTCCCAGATACCACCCACCTCAGAAGCCAGGATTCCTTTAATTTTGGTTTACATTAACAAATACGAGGTATCAGCTTGGTTTTCCTCAATTCATTTACTGGCAAAGGAGAAACTCCAGGGCTTTGCAACTTCCAGGGCATTTTCTCTTCCTTGATGTGGCAGAGTAAGCAATGTACTGCTGAATGACTTGTCTGAAGAGAAATTATGCCCTTATAAACTGCCCTTGCACTCCTCAGAGATATTCAGAGGCTGCACAACACACCCTGCTATAGCCAACCTGACAACAAAATGACAGGGGGTGAGCACTTGGATAAAATGTGATCATAAAAAAAAAAATCACAGGTTTTGTCTGAAGCATACATTTACAGGAAAAAAGTGCTTTTTAGTGAAGGATATTTTGAAGAAGTCTTTAGTAGTGCCTTCACCATCTGCTTTGGGAGGCTCTGATGCAGGATACAGCAACTAGGAACTTCTACACCTAATAAATCCTAATGTTCTCCTTAAAAACCATTTGGATCTTTGCAATGTACAGATTACACTGAATTTCCTACCAAAAACCCAACTTTAAGCTATGTTTCAAAACCCAATCCTCCACAAGTACTCCCCTTAGCTGTTTTCAGTGCCTATTTTATCTTTCCATTCAGTTTTCACCTGAATGCATTTTGTTTAACTTCATAAAAGGAAGTTTCAATAAATGGCCCTATTTCATCCATTGCTATGGTACCCATCAGGGAGATCAATAAATGAGGCAAATCTTAGAAAAAATGAGGAGGCAAAGAAAAAAAAATTAGGTGAGTTTTGCAGTTTCATTCATTCAGATAAGAGTAGTCTGCAGTAATGTATGCAAGAACAACAGTATCTACTTGTAATCCATTATGAACCAAGGTGTTAGCTTTGCTGCACGGTCTTGCTTTCATTTTTTAAGATTTCCCAGTGCCTTTTAGTACTTTACATCTTCATTAAGGATTTTAAAAGCAAAGATCCTTGCTTACATTTGAAATACTTTCCTGTGATGAAGCACAGCCACTTGCTAATGGATTTCTGAATGCCATTTTCATTATAATATTTTTATAAGACACCTCTCTTCCTCTATTATTACATTTGCTTTTGTAAAATGGTTGAGACTGTTCATCATGTACTTTAGGTCCTTTAAATATTGCTCCTGTTTACCATCATGGGAGATAGTTGGTATTTTATTTATATAAGAATAAAGCCATATTCCAGTTTGTATTTGGCAGCTAAGTGAGTTTATGCAGAACTCACATTTAGCCCTGGGATGGGTTAGGCCATCCTTCAGTATGAATCAGTAATGCAGTTAACTTTAAACTATATTCATGTAATATTGGCTGAGGAATCAGGCAATGCAATCCTCATATTTGTAAGTGTCCAGGGTTCCATAATTCCATAACAATAAACTCAGCTGCAGGGGATAAATGGTATTTAGGGCAGCTGAAGTATTGAGAACCTCACTGTGCTCTGCCTATGAGTGAAGGGAGGATGGAGCACTGCAGTGTCCCTGCCCACCTAGAGACACCTGGGGCAGCTCCTGCTCTGAGCTCTGAGTTGCTAAGACACAGTGTTCTTAGTTAAGGCATTTTTGGGACATTCCCTGTCCCCAGGTAGGAAGATCTCCCACTCAGACATCCCTGCTGGTTTACAGACATAAAGATGTTCTTTATTTAAACAATCAGACCACAAACCTGACTCCAGTCCAGCAAGACTCCACCAGCCCAAAAGCCTCTCCTGGGGCTGCTTTTCCCCAGCCCATTTAGGCAGCCCTGCAGCTGAGGGCTGAGGGCTGGGAGCCCAAACCTCCCTGAGCCACACAATGGCCAGGAGCTGTGAACAGCTCCTCCACTACTGCTGGCCCTGTTTGACTGCTTGGTGGCTCCTCCAAAGTAACCACTTGAAAACAGTCTTAGATTCTCTCCTGACCTACTTCAAAATAAAGTGAGAAGGCAATTGAGCTGGTTATGACACCAGTATTTCAACAGCAGGCTCTCTGTCACTGTCCTTCATTGCACTCATCTCTCTTGATTTAATTCCATGGCAGATAAGACCTGACTTTTCTTCTTTGGATATAGTTCTCCAAGTTTATGTCAATAGAGATGTACTTGTACTTTAACAAGAATAATCTAAAATGAGTGTGGGTCCTGGCTGCTCAGGACACTGAGCAAACCTATGAAGAATGACTGCTGTATATATCAGTAATGTTAAGATACTGAGGGTTATTACAGAGCTTTTGCAATGGTTTTTCACAAGTGTTTTTTACTCATTTCTGCCCCAGTATGTCAAGCTGACTTAGAGGCTCAGGATTTGCTCCAATGGGTAGAAGTCAAGGAAAGAAAAGCATTTCTTGAGATTGATGAGCGTTATATTCTGCCTTAATGCATCTTTTAGCTGACCTGTCAGAAATATTTCAGACCTATATATCCTGAAAATCTTCTTTCAGTTCACCTGTGATATTTGTGCTGATAGCTTTCTTCTCTTGGACCAATGATAACAATGCTTTATAGAATTCCTGCATAGTTAAAAGCAGATGCTACCCTTATGAGGGTGATGAATCCCACATGTTGAATGTGCCAAAGCAAGGACAAAAGGGCCAGAGTCATGAGCTCAAGGTCTGTTGACAGGCAAAAGGAAATGGAAAAAACAGCAACAGAGGCAGTCTAATGACAGCACTGGCATTGCTTCCTTTATACCAGCCTCTGTATTATCTATTGAAGCTGACTAGGTTTTTTGGGGGGATTAAGGTGGAGAGGTTTAGCAGGTATAGAGTCTGCAGGAGTTTTTATAGCAGCTAGGATGATGAGCACAGGGTTCAGCTAGAGTTGGTCAGGTGCCATTGGAGTGCAAACAGACTGAATGAGCACAACCCTGAGCAATTCCAGGTGTGCAATCCCATTGCTCCAAGGAGTGGGTGGTGAGCTTTATGAGCACAGGGAAACTGGAACTGAAGGGACCTGGAAATATCTGACCAGTGCAATGTTTTCCATTGGCTGAGCAGCTGAAAGAAATGAAGAGGACAGAAAGGCAGGGGGAGACAAAGTACACACCAGAAGGTTATTTCCCATGCTAAATACTGCCCATCTCATTGAACTCTCATTCCTACTGGGATTTGACCTAGTCTTTTGTTTGTTTGATATTTACCCTGCTACTCCCTGTTTTATATATTTTTGTCCAACTTGCATTACTTATCATTTGCACAAACCTTGAACTTGCTGCAGCTCCACTGAAACAGTTGGCTTCCTCCCACACATCAGAGAATTGGAAAGCAATTGGTATTTTGAAGATATTTCTTCCTGAGCTCCTGGTGGGAGGATGATTTTCTGTTGTTTGACAAAATCCAGTTGGTTCTTGACCTGGAACTCAAGCCTAAGACATATTTCAAAAGTATTACTGAGATGCTAAGGGACCAGAGACAAAGACAGTAGAGCATTAGAAACAGCAGAGGTAGAAAATTTGTATTTACTGAAAATGTGGCTGGCTGTGAGTAGCTCTGGATACACAGGAATGTGTTCTGGTGAGACTGCATAAAACAGGAAATTGAAATTCAAACTGTTCATCCTTAGGTTGCCAACTCAGTCTGGGTCAAGATTTATTTGTTGATAAAATAAATCTAGCTTCTAGAAAGAGACAGAAAGGTATTAGCATCTGTCAGCACTGGTAAATTGTGTGAATGACTTGTGAGTGGGACAATTTAGAGAGTGTTTTTTGACTGCACTCTGTTGTTCTTCAGCAAAAAGAACGGAGACTAAATGGCCATTGGTGCTTGCCAAGGACTTTATCAGATCTGGATGGGTCTGAGACTCATTACTGACTCTGATGCTTGCACCAGAGCCAGGACTGGAGATCTCATAGACCCCCAGTGCCAGCTCTCCCCAGATGGGCAGCAATTCTCACTCCTGCAAGCTGCCTTCATTTTCAGACCCTTCCTACCAATGGATCCGGTCAGAAGATCACCCTTATTCCATAAAATAGAGCCAGATTCCTTTGTAGAAGTAAAATAGTTATTCATAAATGATAAGGCAGAACAGGCTGTTCAGACAAGCCTGGCAAGCTGGACTGTCTCCCACACAAAACACAATTGCCTGTGTTTTTCACTAACCACACCAGAATGCCTTCCTTACCAGATTAATAAGCACATGCTAGTTAAACAGACACCATTCTGAGGCACCCTAGGAAGCAAAAATGTAAAAGCATTTTTTTTGCCAAGCATTTGTTCCAAAAGAAATCTGCTGTTCAATGCAGACTGCCTGGTTTTGGCTCTTCTGATGCCTCTGGAGTGGCTTGGAGGCCTGTGGATGTGTTTGGTGGAAATGAGGGTGGTTTCTTCAGATGCTGCTGTGGCTGTAGGTCAGTTCATTCAGGGCAGGGACTCAGGTTGGAAGTGTGCTGGTGTGACATTTTTGCTACAAAGCCATTCTATGCCTATTTCAACAGCTAGTCTGGAAACATCTTGGAGCTGGTGGTGTTGCATAAAGGGATGAATCTCTTGTCTCACATGAGCTGTGCTATAGGCATGGGAGACTTGATTTCAGTAAGAGCAGAGTGAAATGGGTCTGTATCTTCCCCTCTCTGGAGGGGATGCAGCTGCTTGGACTTGCACTGTAATCCTGTCCTGAGACAGGAATGTGTGTTACAGCAGCCTGGCCTAATAGAGGGGTTAGTGCCCCCTTCACAGCATTCCCTTTTCCTTCCTTCATCCTGCACCTGCAGCTGTAAATTCCTGCTCCAGTGAAGAATTGTCAAGATTAGAACCTTTGTTTAGGGCACACATGCCCAAATCTTTTCTTTGGAAAGTGGAGCACCTGACAGGTCATCTTCAAAAGGGTAGTTGTTTTGGGTTTGCCTTATAACATTACCTGGAGGTATTTCCTAATTTACAGCACATTAAAACCTAGGGAGGGGAGGGACAGGAGGCAGGTAAGGATAGTCTTCAGCTTCCCCCCAGTATGAGTGATCATTCAGGATGAATTTTCCAGAGCCCATCTCCAGGTTGCTCTGCTTTGGCAAAACCAAACTGTGTGGCCAAGAGGTTTCCCAGCCACCACAGGGATCCCTGGCTGGGTTTTTAGAGCTGCCACAAGGTGGTGAGGTGCTACAGCTTCCCAACCAAGCAGCAATAATTTGTTTTGGTTTAGATTTGATTATTTTTTCCTTAAGGAACCAAAAATTAGTGGCAGTGTAACCACTGAAACAAACCCAAAATTTGGTCTTACTCAAAAACTTGCCACTGAATGCTTTAGTCCACATCATTATATTTCTGGCAATTCTGTAAACAAAAGTAAACCTTATAAAGACATGTAAGTGACATAGCTGTACAGTTAGTCTAAAAACTTTTGCAGTGGGTACAGAAGTGTTTCGATTCTCATGCATCTGTATATAAATAAAAGGTCTGAATCTTTGTAGGGAGTGTCCAAAAATTAGTTTATTACAGGTTTGGGTTTTTTTAAATTGTTCTATGGCTCTCTAATTGAGGACAGCCTTCCCTAAAGACAAGTTCACATATACCACCCATCAGCCCCATCTTTTCCAGTGCCTGAAGCCTTTGGCATTATGTGTGAGATCATTCACTGAATGGTTTAAAAACTGGTTTTTGTCAGTTTCCAGTGGCACTTAGCACATCAGAACATCCCATTGGTATCAACACCTCGGGATTCAGGCCTTAAACGAAAATAACTAAGGAAAGGAACATTTTCTCTCCAGTGTCCTTATTTGAAGTGTAAAATTTTTAAGATCAAAGCCAACCTATTCTGTGTGAACTCCTCTACAATATTTTGGCTCAGGAATGCAAAAGCAGGATTATTATTCTATTTTTTTCAAGTATTTTGGCTGGATTTCTGCACATCTCCTATAAGTGGCTTTTACTGCAGAACAGTCTGATCCCTTTTCTGGCATCTTTTCTCTAAAGCTTCATCAAGTGCTGCCATTCACAGCCTGGATTGATTCAGAACTTTGCCTGTGGAGGTGTGGGAGTGGCAGGAGAGGCATCCTCAGGGACTCCAGCCACCCTGGTGGGCTGTGTGACACCCAGCACACAGTGACACACACACAGTTGTGGTGGCTGGTCGTGTGCTCCCCAGGCTGTGCTGAAACAAGGCTCAGAAATACTGCTTGGGTCACATTTTGCATATGCATTTTCTCTAAGATAGCCTGATAAGATTTTTTATCAGGAGGTGCTTGGTATAGCCAATGCAAATTACATACTCATCTTCCTGCAGCAACAAAAGGAGAAAATAACAGAATAAGAGATCAGGTGTTTACTTTGGCTTCCAGTGCAAAGTGTAAGTGGCTACCATAGTGATGTGAAGCAGATTTTAATATTTCTTGTAGTTTAGCAGATAATCAACAATGGCAAATATTGTTGCTTCACATGTAAAGCAGTGTGGGGAGCTGATGAAAGAAGGAGTTGGAGATATCTCAGGTATGACAGTGGAAAAGCCTGATGTAAACATCCAGTGAGACGGTGCAAATCCCTTGAGCCTTACTTAGGGAAGAGCTTCTCAGTCCCTGCAGAGCAGTGATGTGGCTCAGAGGCCAGAGCTGCAGGTCTGAGTGAGGGAGTGAAGTCAAAACCACCCAGCACAAATCAGATCACAAGCCTCTCACTCAGGGTTCCTCGGCTGAATGAGAGTGCCAGGGAAAAACACAAGATGGCTCTGCTAAGGCTGCAGTGGCTCTGCCACGTTATTCACATGAGCTGCCTGCAGAATGTCTTGTCTCCTTTCCACCTTTTATCCTTGGGAATAGTGTCCTTAATGAATCTTTTCTTTTATAAATGTTCTTCATTATCTAAATCGCTTTTTGTCTTTCAGTTATCACTGCCTCTTCTTGCAGGCGGTGTACATAGGAACTTCTTCCAGGGAGAGAAAAATGATGAGTAACCCTTTGTTTTCCTTTCCATCTTTTCTTGATTTTAATAAGACATGAAAGGCAAAAATCTGAGACATCTGTTGTTTCTTTCAGCCATTTCCACAGAGACATTAGATAGCATTTCAAGCACTCAACTGACAAAACAAGTCACCTTGTGAGAACACTCTGATTTATTAGATTGTTTCATTGCACTAGTTTTGTACAGTGTAGGAAATAACTTTCCTCTCTGAGACTCCCTCCATTTTGTTTTACATAAAAGCAGTATTTCCACGTAGTTTTAAGGTACTTTATTATACTTATTGTGTATTTATTATATATGAATAATGATAGGCTTGATATTTGGATGTGAAGGAAGTCAGTTAAAAGTAATGCAATTACATGAGACGTGGCTAATGCCTGATTTGTCATCTATTTTAATTAAGAAACCTTAATGTAGAGAAATAATACAAATCAAAAGCACTGGCAGAGTGAGACTAGAGAAGAGACACTGGAGTGTCCTGTTGACCAAAAGGCCCAAAGGAAGCAATCCCTTGTGGGTACACTGTATTCCATTTTCACTGACTGTGATTCTTGGTTTCAAACTCTGGTGGGAACTTGCAGCTTTTTGAAAGGCCATTTAATGCTGAGAAGTACAGGGCAAACCCCAGCTCCAGCAGACCCATGGCTCAGCCTCACACAAATGTTGTCCTGCATAGGCTCCAAGAGCAGGGAGTTCTCTAATATTTTAACATTTTGGGCCAAGTTTAGTACCAGTAAAACTCCACTGAGAGCAGCTTTTTTCTATCCTTCCAGAGCAGCCCTTTATAAGCTTCTCAGGCTTTCTACCTCAAGATTTATTACATAATTTCTTTATCTGTTTGTAGCACAGCCAGGAGCAGTGCTTGTGTGAGCTGTAGGAGCTGGCCTGTGGCACTGTAAATCAGAAAAATCAAGTGTTGCTAAGGATGTATTTCTGTGCTACCTGATGATGTACAGTTGGGCATGTTGCAGAAAGTTTGTGTGATATTTCTATGGAAATAAATTTGCTCGCTCCTTGGTCCCTTTACCTCTGTGTCATTGAAGGACTACTAGAAATTTTGGTTTAAGCTGGTGAGAATCCTTATGGCAACTTTGAGGTTTGTCCCTAAATTCTTACAAAGAGCCCAATTTTCTGCTGATAGAGTTCCACAGCACACAATAACACCATGGTGATTTTTATCAGCAAAATACCTGGCATAATTATCTTAGTGTAGTAAGTGTGGTCAAGTGGTGTAATGTAATCCAACACCAGCTAAAGAATGCATGTGACAGCTTTGTTTTGCAAGAAGGGAGTAGAAAGGCTTGTTGGAAGGAGAGCCCAAATGCCTTTTAATTCAGGGAACTAGCATCTGACCCTAATTATGTGGAAAAATGGAGGTAGTGCAAGCACCAGAAAAGGGACAAGTCTGCAACAGGAACAAAAGCAGCAACTGCTGTTGAGCTGTATGCAAAGTTCAACTGAGAGGGAGAGAGAGACAGACAAAGTGGCTCCAGTTGCACATAAATACTAGATGGAAAGTGTGTTGAGGAAGCAGGGCAATGGGTTATTTTTCATAAGCTGCAAAATTGCTTAATAAAAGTGAGATGACTTGCCCTTTCTGTAGAAATTAATTATGACAGCAACTTTGCAGAACAGCATAATAAAAATGTAGGCAAAATAACAGTGGCATTGAATTGAAAAGCTGTGCATTATGCATGGTCTACTAAGATGCTTATGATCAGTACCAAAAGACCTTGACTGCTGTATAGTAATGTATTTAAGTTCCTAACTAACTGATTTTATTATTTAGTTGACATAATGTTAGTTGTTTAGCAAAGAACAAAGAATAAAATAGCACTACAGGCTCCAGGAATAACTTACCAAGGAATAAGTTTTTATATTCAGTGAGACTTCATCAGCTTGCAGTGAGATGTTTCTTCCATCACAAACATCTGTACACACCAAAATCAGACTGTGTCCAAAAAAAAAGACTTTTTTGCTATTGTCATTTGCCTAGTTGCCTAGTTTAAACACCTAGTTGTTTAAAGATTCCTATACAATCTCTCTTCTTCTTTGCTCTGGCAGCCCAGTTATCCAAATTGCTGCAGAACAAAACAAAAAACCCCAGTGGAGCACAAAAGAGTCACTGCAACAAAAGCCTCTCCAGTGATACTGGTGAAACAGGGTCCCCCAATTCAGGAAAGGGGTCTGGAAAGGGATTCAATTTCTAACTCTTCAAAAGCATCATATTTGTCTTTGACAGGTTGGAAGCATGGGAGATCTCACTAGTGAGCTATTTTTTAATCTCTAAGTATGTGTCCTTGCAGGTGTTGGCAGATGTTCACACCTCAGTGGGTGAAATCCACCACCTGTCTGTGGTGAGGAGGCAACCATTTCAACCAAATTATATGAGGTGAGCATCCATAAAGAATGATGAACGGCTAGGAAGGGTGAGTAGATTTAATTTGCCTAGTTATATTTTACAGTTGCAAATTTAATATCCAGGATTGTCAATTATGGTACAATTAGAGCATTTAAAAATGCCACAATAAATACTTCATCTTCCTCTGCTTTATCCCCCAATCAATTTGTGCCTTTTTGCTGTGCAGAGAGACAGACATGTTTACCATCCTAGATGGAGATGACTAGCAAAGATCATGCTAGTGTCTCTAATCAAATGGATAAAGTTTTTCAAATGAACCTGTATTATCTGAGGGTTTTTTTTATCTTTAATCACACTTATACTCCAGTTTGAATGTGTGCTGATTAGTTGGTTTCCATCCTAGGGAGACAAGAAGTGCTTATATTTACCCTGATATATTATGCCGGTCATTATTCAGCACTGATTGGTTTGATGGAAAAATATACATTACCTCAGCAAGACAAGCTGCTTAGTCTTATTCATCATGTTAATTAGATGTTCAAATAGCTATTGCCACTTCTTTTTTTTTCTTTTTTCTTCAGTTTATTGATAGTTGTTTATCTGTGCAGTGATTATGTAGTTTATTTTATCTTGTCCCCCCATTTCCCATAAAATCTCTCTGCTCTGAAAGTGGCAAACATATGGCTGTAGCTGTGCCCTGAGGGTTCACCCAGCCTGCAGTCACAGCTCTTTCCACCAGGTAGCTCTCCTCAACAGGAGGGTGATGAATCCTCAGGAATCAATTCAGGCTTTGCAGGGACTGATGAATTGCACTGCTTCCAAAGGGAATGCCTTTCTCTCCCAGACAGAGGGGTCCTCTGCTCCCTTCCTTGCTCTTTGCTCTTGGAGATGTCAGGAGTTCATTTATGTAAAGTAAGGCTGCCTTGGTACCCATTAAAATGTCTGAGTAATTTTATCCCAAAATGAGGAATGGGAATATGCATATGATAGATAGATAGATAGATAGATAGATAGATAGATAGATAGATAGATAGATAGATAACAACCAAAAAAATTCCTGACTGTGGTACCTATTTGATAGGCTACCAAAATCTTTACTTCTGTATGCCCAGTTATGAGTGCTGTGCTAAATAGCTAATTTATGAGAAAAAAAAATCCTAAGGATTTATAGATAAATTTCATACTATACTATCTCTAGGTGGTCCCAGGACAAAATTGTTCATAGACATGCTAAATTGTTTCAAATTTTATTATTTGAAATTTCCAAATTCAAAAATTCTGCTATGCTGTGAATTCCTAGGTCTTCACTCTAGATCCTGTGAATTTAGGAGTTATGTGACTAATCACTGCAACCAGTGATCCAGTTTGCCATTCTGTGATATTTTCAACTTGCCAAGTCCATAATTTGACTACTCATCAAAGTCCCATCCAAGAGGTGAACCATGTAAAAAGTTGAAAAATTATAGGCAAGCAAGTACAACAGCCTGAGTTACACACACATGTTGGGAACTGATCACTTGCATCGGGTTCAAGCATTAGTCAGAATAACAGGAGGTATCCAACATCCCACTAAGATCTATCCCAAAGTAAGACAAAGTTAGAACTTCCAGTATTATTTTCTTTATTTTCTGTAATTATCCTACTTTATATGATTGATGGCTACTGTGTAACTGAGAATATCAGACAGATTCTCATCCATTGCAACTATAAATTGGTGGAATCTAGAGGTATGATGACTCCATCTGAATTTTGGCCTCCCAAAGGACTTTGATTATTAGAAATAAAGTTAATTTTTCAGCTATCTCCTAACTTAGAAAAATATTAGCAGCTATTGATTAATACATTATTATTATTACTATTATTATTATTACTACTACTACTACTACTATAATAAAAATAAATAATACTGCTGCAGTGACAGCTATCCTATTCTTGCAACCAACATGGTCTGAAACAAGGAGATCCTTGTTTTAAATGCTGAGTTTTCAAGATAGTGTGACTGGATGTAAATGTAAGTGAATAAAAACAAAAAGAAAAATTATAAAGCCTTAATATAGAAATTATGGAAGTGAATTCTTTTGATGTGGATATACTACTTTAACTTGAGTAAATAAATAAAATAATGGAAGAACTGACTTGCTGTCTTTGCAGATATCAAAGGGATTTTATGCCCTGTTCTGGCTGCATACAACAGACAGAACATTGTTGGAGGATGAAAATGTCCGGTGCCTTGGCACTGTGCAGGGATAAGCAACCCTACAATGACTCTTTTGCAAATGCTGCTATTACACTGCATAAAGGAAATTGGTTTGGAAATGAAAGGGAATGATATCGGCAGTGGGAAGAGGGACTTGGAATGAGACCTGTGGCTGAAGGGAAGCCAACAAGGCAGCCCAGAAAAGGACACTAAAGAGTAAAACACTGGCAAAACTGCTCTGACTTAAAGTGGGGGCTATTCAAAACCAAGGTCATCCCAGAACTCCAAGGACCTAAACAGGACCTCTGTGTTCCTTCCAATGGAGGCATTTACTGATGTGTGGTTTTATTTGTAGCTTTTACATTCAGCTTCTGGTTACAGACACAGATTCTGGTTGACTCTTTTCCACTAGGCTGAAAAGCCCTAAAGTATTGAAATTGCCAACACCAAATAATTTGTTTTCTTTTTGCTCAATTAAAAAGATCAAGGATTTGAGGTCTCTCGTTGCAAAGCACTCTCCTCAAACCTCATGTCGTTTTTTTTCTCTTGTGCTTTGTCTGTAAAATTTTTCTACCATTTTTTGAAGAACTGGATACAGAAAATTTATTTTTGTCTTGTCAGTGTTACAGAAGAAACTTTTTGCCCTGCTGTCAGCATACCCCCACTCTTTTGCTGCAGCACCTTACTGACAGCACTTACATAACTACTTGCACTTTGCCTCCCACTTCCTCTACAGAGCCTTCCTTGGTTTTCCAAGGTCATTTCCCATTCTTTGCATACGACTAGAAGCACCAATTCATGCCTTTGTATTTGGTACAGTGAAAGGTGTTTTGTGCTGACTAGTCCAAAATGAGCTGACTTGAACTTGCCTCCTTTGCCTTACGTGGAGCACACCACGCTTCTGAGACATCAGCACAGCTCATGTGGTTCTTATGGCTTCTTTCCAGGATGCTACACGTGTCATTAACCACCTGTAGGACAGAAAGGGCTGCAAAGCATCAATACAGAGTCTCCTCATGTTTTAAAGCTTTACTAGGTAAAAATGAGAAAACTAGAGAGCACTGTAGGGGAGGAAGGAGGCAGGAGGACTGAGCAGCTGTTTGTAGCAGGGTCTCTTTCCTTTCACTCTCTGGTATTTCTAAATAATGTTGCCACATCTGTGTGCTCTGACCTGCCTGCCCAGAGTGTTTGCCAAAGAAGGAGGGAGGAGTACCAACTGTACCTTTGCCCAGGCCAGTCCAGAGATAGCTGCTGCTCAGTTGACTGCTGTTGGAGCTCAGCAAAATGTATAAACAGAAACTCTGCACTGCACTTACTCTCAACTGGGCACTGTAAGCATTTTAATACAGAGATTATTACTGGAACCCCTCCTTTTCCAGAAAGGGATCATCAGAGAATAGCAGAGGGAAGTGTGCTCTTCTGAGGTGAACACAGCAGGTCTCTCTCAAAGCCCTCTGCCCTAATGCTGTTCCAAAGTTTCCTTAAAATGCTGGACACTGGCATGAAATCGTTCCCCTTGGATCCTCACAAACAGTAATGCAACCTTCCAGTTTGTTTTTTTTTTTTTTTTTTTTTTTTAAGCTTTTAGCTTTCTTTATACCAAGACACTCAAATAGCTGCTTTATGTCCCCACCACTCCTCTGGGCAAGGGATCCTCAGTGGAAAGCTGTGATATGCAAGCCGTGCAAAAGGACATATTAAAAAAGCAGCAACACACCAGCAGCTGTGTGGGGAGTGGTGCAGGAGGGCTTAATCCCAGCTCTTGGGGGACTGGACAGGCTGGATCACAGGGCAAGGACCAGCTGCATCAGGTTCAACACGGCCAAGTGCAGAGTCCTGCACTGGCCACACCAACCCTGCACAGAACACGCTGGGGAAGAGGGGCTGCAAAGCGAAAGGGTGGAAATGGACCTGGGGTGCTGGTCAACACCAGCCGAGAAGGCATCTGGTCTGTGTCAGAACAGCGAGGCAGCAGGAGCAGGGGAGCGATTCTGCCGTGCCGTGTCCAGTTCTGGGCCACTCAAACCAGGAAGGACACTGAGGGGCTGGAATTAGTACTGGGAAGGGCAACAAAGCTGGTGGAGGGTGTGGAGCACGTCCTGTGTGGAGAAGCTGAGGGAGCTGGGGTGTGCAGCCTGGAGGATGCTCCAGGGACTTTCTCACTCTACAATCCCCTGAAAAGAGGCTGGAGCCAGATGGGGTCAGGCTCTGCTCCCAGGAAACCAGCAACAGGACAAGGGGCCACAGTGTCAAGGCAGAGGAGATTTAACTCGGACATTAAAAAGACTTTCTTCACAGAAAGGGAGATTAGACTTTGGAATGGGCTGCCCGGAGGGGGATGTGGTGGAGTCACCATCCCTGGAGGCGCACAAGGAAAGTCTGAAGGTAGCCGGGCTGCGGTTGACATGGATGTGCTCGGTCACAAGTGGTTGGGCTCGATGACCCCAGAAGTCTATTCCAAGCAGACTGACCAGGCGAGCTGGGGCCGGACCCCGCTCCGAGCACTGCCCGCCCGGCGGAGCTCCAGGGGCCGGGGCCGGACCCTGCTCCGAGCACTGCCCGCCCGGCGGAGCTCCAGGGGCCGGGGCCGGACCCCGAGCACTGCCCGCCCGCGGAGCTCCAGGGGCCGGGGCCGGACCCCGCTCCGAGCACTGCCCGCCCGGCGGAGCTCCAGGGGCCGGGGCCGGACCCCGCTCCGAGCACTGCCCGCCCGGCGGAGCTCCAGGGGCCGGGGCCGGACCCCGCTCCGAGCACTGCCCGCCCGGCGGAGCTCCAGGGGCCGGGGCCGGACCCTGCTCCGAGCACTGCCCGCCCGGCGGAGCTCCAGGGGCCGGGGCCGGACCCCGAGCACTGCCCGCCCGCGGAGCTCCAGGGGCCGGGGCCGGACCCCGCTCCGAGCACTGCCCGCCCGGCGGAGCTCCAGGGGCCGGGGCCGGACCCCGCTCCGAGCACTGCCCGCCCGGCGGAGCTCCAGGGGCCGGGGCCGGACCCCGCTCCGAGCACTGCCCGCCCGGCGGAGCTCCAGGGGCCGGGGCCGGACCCCGCTCCGAGCGCTGCCCGCCCGGGGCCGCCGTGCCCGCACCCGCACATGCTCACTGGGGCGCCGCGGGAGTCTGGGCATGTGCAGAGCGGAGCGGGCCGGGCCGCTCGCCGCGCCCGCCGCGCCCCGGGGCTGCGGCCGCCGCCGCCCGCCCGCTGCCAGGTGAAGCGGCGCTCGCCGGGGCGGAGCGCAGCGGGGCAGCCGCCGGCCCGTGGCGGCGGCGGCGGGGCAGGATGAACAGCTCCGACGAGGAGAAGCAGCTGGAGCTCCTCGCCAGCCTGAAGGACCAAGGTAGGGGCGGGCGGCGCCGCCTCCGGCGCTGGAGAAAGCGGCTCCCCCCGCTCCGCCGCGGGCCCGGGCTCGGCCGGCGGGAGCGGGGCGAGGGCTCCGCGCCCGGCGGGGGCACGGGGCGCGGCGGGGCGGGCGCGGCCTGGGCGTCCCCCGGCCCCGCTCCCAGGCCCCTTGCTCTGCCCGTACAGAGGGAAATAATAAAAGCCTTAATGAAACGAAGCAGGGGAGTGCAACGTGTTGGCTCTTCCCCGCCGCGCTGCCTCGCCGCCCCGCTCTGGCTGCACATGGGTTGGGCTCGGTGGCGTTTCCCGGCGCGCTGACAGCGGCTGAGGAGCGCGGCCGTCGCGGGGCCGATGGCGGTGGCGGGAGGCGGCGGTGCCGCACATGGGCCTGGGGGCTGCCAGGAGCGGACAGCTCCGGGCCTGGCAGGCTGGCCCTCCTGCCAGCGTGTCCCATTCCCGCTCCGTGCTGCAGCATCCATCCCGGCCCGACCCAGCAAACACCTGCCATGCCAGTCCGCATCAGCCGGCAAACTTCCCGCTGGCAGCTCAGGGCTCGTCCTGCTGCGCTCTTGGTTTCTGTGGCACTGCAGCAGTTCCATCCTGGGCTGCTTTGGTGCCGTGTGAGGGTCGCTTTCGGTGCTTTAGCAGAAAGGACCAGAATTCTACCGTGTTCCGTTTCACGAGTGCATAGTCTGACTCATTAGAACAATAATATTTAATCCTCTGCAGGTAGGCGCATGGAAAATAGTTTGGGTGCTCATAAGTCATTTTTTAACTCTTCTGTGGTCAGTCCTTCCCTGAGCGTGGTTGATCAACCAAAGTTAGCCTTAGATAGTCAGGAGAATAAAAAGCAGTAATGTAGGCACATTCAGGTGTTTGAAGACATGTTTGAGTTGTGAGCATCTTCCTGTGCCCCAGGCGGTCGGTGCTGCCTCCTGTGCCGCAGCTCCATGTGCAGGAGGTGTGAAGGAGCCACGCTGGAATCACATCTGGTAATTCCCACAGCTGAGCTCTCCTGGTCTCCCGTGAGCCAGGGAGAGGCAATTAGGAAAGGACCTATTGGACAAGGTTGTGTTAAAGAGTGAAATTACAGGAGTTCATCAGTGCCCATTTTTCTGTCATTCATTCTGACTATAAATGTGCTCCATCACTTTTGCTGTGTAGCAGAAGCTTTTCTTTAACAAGTTTCATTTGGATATTAATGGACTATCCATGACCTGCTTTGTCACTTCTTGGGTTTTTCTTGTATGCTCAGCTTTGGAAATTCGTGATTACTTGGAAGGATTCATTAGGTGTAAATTGATAATTTTACAGCTGTATGTTTTGATAATCTGAGACCAAAAAATAAGGCTCAAAATCTGGTTCTCTTGCTGACTGAACTTCTTCCCTTCAGTACTGTTGCCTCCAAAAGAGCATTTGTGAAAATGAAAATAATCCGTTTCAAAAAAGACAAGTTTGTGTTACTCTTTAGAGAAAACTGAGCCCGTTGAAATTGTTTAGAGCACTTCTGCTCTTTGAAAGTCTTCTCGTCCAGTGGGCTGGGTATCCTTTAATATCTAAGGAAATTTTACAGGTCTAGAGGAATTAGTTCAAGGGAAAGTTACCGTAATTTGAGGACTGGCTGTCCCAGATCCACCTGAGCTGTTGAAATAGAAGCTGTACTTGGCAGACCCGCTCCTGTAAGGCTGTGTTCTTGGTGGATGTTCATCCTTAAACACAGGAGTTTAGTGTGTTGTTGTTAGGCTAACATACACTTTTGTGATTATGTGTCTGGAGAGAAAGTTGTTGTATGTAGGCAAAAAGTTACCCAGTGGGAAAAAAATTTAAATACTCTTCTGTTTTACATCTAAAACTATGCAAAAAAGTGTGGTAGCACACATAGTTAAATCAGTAGTTAAGTTGTGTTAACTGATGAGTCTGGTGCCTTGAGTGAAAAACTCAAGCAGTGAAAAGGTAATGAGATAAATTATACTAATAGTAAAATAAAATATATTGTTACTGTAGATAAGTAAATTTGCTTACTCTTTATATATTGTAATTTGGAATAGATAGTGTTCCCTCCATTCTTATTGATAACAAAACAAGACTTTTTTAGATACTACCAACTTCCCTCGAGTAATTTTACGATGGTCTGTTAAACAGAGTCTCGTAATTTTCTTGTTTATTTCTTCCAAATATATATACCAGTATTATTTTGGAAATAAATGCAGTTGGTGGAAGGATCTGCTGGATCTGACTATTTGGAGTTATGGGTACACAGACTTATCTTTATTTTGTTCTGAGTGGTGTACGGCTTCAGGTTCTTCTAAGACTTTGGTGTGTAGTCAGATTTCTGAAAAACGCAAATGGATTTGGAGAGGTTTCAGAAAATGTTCATTCAGTAGCTGTTGCCTTGGTTTCTTTTTCAGGATGTGTTTTTCTAGCCTTGAGAGACTTGCGTGGCACCAGGTAAATGAAGTGCCTGAGAAGTGGTGCCCTAGGTAGAGGGGAGGGCAGGTAGCAGCATCTGTCCTGACTGCTGTCACATTTCAGCTGCTGCTCATGCTTCTGACCAAGGCCAGGAGGTTGAACCTGAGGCAGGCGTTTTGTAGCTGCCCACTCAATTCTCAGTGGCAGCTGTGAAGCTCTCTGGGGCTTGGACAAATTTGCTTGGCTGTTTGGCAGAGCTCTGAGCAGCAACAAGGACACTGAAGCCGTCTGTGTGCAAGATACTCTTATCTTTCACCCTTGCTGAATTTTCCAAGTCCTGTGTGTTAGACTCAGATACCTGATACTGATCATTCTTTAGCTTGCTCCATTAACAAGTTTAAGGTGAGCATCAGGAAGAAACAAGATCTCTGTATTGATGATATTTTGGACTTAAAAGTGTTGTTTGAGTTTTAATCCTCAAATAGTTTTCTGAAATGTCATGGTTTGATAAAGCAGCTTCGCTATAAATATTACTGTTGTCTAACTGTACTTTAAGTGATGTTTCCAGTGATGCACACTTCTATTCAACTGGGCCTTATATTCCTATGGGTAAGACTTAAAATAAAAAAAATAAATAAAAAAAAAAAGCAGTTTGGCAAAACTTTGTGTTATTAGTGGTTGGTTGTAGGACCTGAGGAATGATAGCAAACTTGACTAACAGCTGAGTCATAACAGTCGTTTATTACCTGCCTGGAAGATTGCCTTGTTTATCTTTGGTTTTACTGGCACTGCTGGTACCTTGCCCTTAAAGACAGAGTCATCTTCTGCAATAGTCCCTTTTTTGTTCAACTGAAAACTGGAGTCAGTGGTCAAAGTGTCTGGAGTTATAAACTAGGTAAAATTACACTTCAGCCCTGCCACCATCACAGCCACATTTGTGGTCACTATTAAATTACAGTGGGTAAAAACTGTTAAACCACACATACACTGAAGGTATTTATATTGCCTGATTTTTTTCTTCAATTTTGAAAGGGCTAACTTTGCTCTGTGTTTTTTGGCTGGAATTGAAGTGTGATGATTTCCAATCTCTAGTCCCAAGCAGTATGGCTCTGTATACTTTTTTTTTAAAAAAAATCATCATCTATTTGATCTCTTAAAGCTTTTTCTTATGTCAGCACCTTTGAATAAGGGAACATCTTATATGTATCTTCTTAGGAACAGACTAGACTGCCAATCTGACAGCAATATCTCAGAGCAGTACCTTTTAAATGTGTGCTATTGACAAGCTCCTAATGTGGTCTGACAAATTTATTGTACTTTGTGGCAGATGGGTAATTTTTATGGCCAGAGGAATTTCTGAGGACACCTTGTTGGCTGCTGTCTTGCCCTCTGTAGTCACTGCTCTATTTTTTCCCATTGTACCTGTGTGTATGTCTTCATACACAGCAGCCATCATTCCCCAGCAGAACCCATCCTGCTTGAATGTATTAGAGTTCAAGTGTTTTTCCCACTTCAGTTTTCTGTGTTGAACCCTATCTCTTTTTTTAGAAACTTGTGAAGGCAAATCTTTTGGTGTGAACTGAGTGGTTGGTCTTTAACAGGCAGTGGTTGTGTTTAGTTTTCCTGCCCTGTTTTTTCAAGGAAGCTGTAAGACTGCAAGATGCAAATTTGGGGTTTAATTAAATTTACATGTACACTTTCACAGATTTGAGTAAAATCAAGTCATATGGGAACACAGATGCAGGAACTGACAGTATTTGTACCTAACACTTATCTTGTGTACTTACACAGGTGATTTTTATTTGTTTATTGTTTTAACAATTGTTAGGTAATTGAGCCATGTAGGTTTCAGCAAGTGCAACTGATATGTGACCAAAAGCTTGGTTTGCCCAAGTGGGCTTTAAGCCTGATAATAGGTTTGTGTATTGTGAGTCAAGATTTAGAGTCATTGTAAAGTGATGAGTGTAATGCTGTCCCATAGGTTCCCCTTGACAGAAGGAGGTGTTAAAAGTGCTGCCCAGGCACTCTTTGGAAATAGTTTGCACCTGTCTGGTGCTGCTGGTGCCTTACTGCATCCTGTTGAAATACTGGTTAGTTGAACTTAGCAGAAGGGATCTTTGAGCCTAAAGTGGTGAACAAGGGAAAAATTTATCCGTTTTGGCTTTTTTTGGTCCTTTTGACAGCAATACACAGTTTGTTGTACATGCTGTACGTGTAGGAGGCCATTGTTTGAGAATTTTCACAACATTCTTGGCCTGGTTCTTCCCATGTACACTGGAGGGAGCAACGGGGTGGCAGCAATTCCATTAAAGTTTCTGGTGCAGACAGGGGTAATTCTGTCTCTAATGATATATCCAAAAAGCCAGGTGTTAGTTTACTTCTAGCATAGGTTATTTCATCTGGAGCAGAGGACTTCTTGCACTGGCAGTTGTTACTCTTGCTGTACCAGTAAAGACATGCCTGGTCCATGATATGGAAGCAAAACCAGAGGAGTGACACTTGCTTTCTTTGACAGCTCTACTTATTTTTGGAGTAAATAAGTAGATTTGAAATCCTGAAGTGGCATTACTTATTGATTTGGCATGGAATGGCTCTGAAATCGACTTGAAGGCTACCCTGGTTTGCAATATAAATACTAAAGTATATGCATGTGGCATTTTTAAAGTTTGGGGGTTTTTTGTCTTTAATTTGTATTTTTTAATATGCAGCTTTAGGAAAGAGGTTGATTAATTTTTTTAATAAAAAGAGTAGGAAGAGTCACCACCTCACTCTGTGCAAATGAAGGTGTCTTTCCTGTTGTTCCTTGTGAATTATAGTCATTATATACTTTTAGCCTTATGGCCTTGTTTTAGTAATGAGTGCTTTTCAACCACAGTTAGTACCTAATACATAAAACATCTAATTTAGATAATATTTACATTTTGTTAGCAAATTCAGTTTCAGAAGACACAGGTTCACAACTGAAAATCAAAATGCTAAGTTGCAATTAAAGGAGTTTCTGCATAAAAAGTTACCTACTTAATTTAATGCTGATAAAGGATGTTGATAGGTTTACAGGACAGCCCCTTCTGGCAGCTGAGCTGTGGAGTGAGTACTTGGTGAATAAGTGAGGTCACTGTTGTGAAGGAACATTCTGTGTTCACTCACATTGGCCATTTAGGGGTTTTGCTCTTTTACTTTAGGAAAGAGTGGGGTTGGCTGAGAGTATGTTTTGGGTGGCTTGAGAGCTATAGGCCAGAATATTCTGTCATTTTCTCCTTCAGGGCTAATGATTCAGAGTTCTCTGTTCATGGAGTCTGTAAAGAGAGCTCTCGAGGGTGGGGCAAATTGTATTTACATTTTTTAGTCATTTGTAAAGTATTGAATGGCAGGAATGACTTTGCCTTAAAGGTGAGCAAACACGAGCGTTTCCAAGTATGGAGAAACCTGAATTGTATCTGTTGGTACAGTTTTCATTCCTTTTCTTATATCTGGATGGTGAAGTCTCTTCCCTTATTTTCCTGAACGGAACAAGGAATAGCTTGGCAGTGGAGCAGTGACCAGGAGTCATAGCCTTTGTGCTTCTGTGTAGGAAATGCATTGTTTCACCAGTCTGCTTTCTTGTTTGTTCATCTACCTGTTGGATTTTTGTTTTGTTTTGGTTTTTTTTCCCCTGCTTCTTGGGCATAGGTGGTGGGTAGGAATTTTGTGAGGAGAAGTAGGGACAAAGTAAAGGCAGATACCCGTATATTGCACCAACCATTCTTTCTAGGATTGATTTGTAACCTGAGTCAGTTTGTGGGTTTGAAATGGTCACTGCAAACCAGTATATTCACCTTGTAATTTTTGAACTCAATCAATAAGATTGTTTAACTCTACATTGATCAAGAATTGATTGTTTTGGGAGCTACCATCTTTTTCAGACACTTCCTAATTGCTTCACTTCTAGAAAGCTGCCAGTTCATAGATATTAATAGGCTATTAATGGAGTTTATGACCCATGTTATACAAGAAGTCTGTGTAGACAAACAGAAGAGTTATAAATTTAATCAAATGAAGAACTAATTTGGGAAGAGGTACTGCTATATTAACTTTTTTCTTTTTTGTTTCCTTGTGTAGCTATTGGCGAATATGAAGAGCTTAGAGCAGAAAATAAGAAAACAAAAGAAGAGGTTTGTATATATCAATTATTAATTTAATACTGAAAAGCTAAATGCCAGAATACCTTGTGGACTGTGGCAGATTGTTGGCTGCTTTCTTGCTATTACTTACTAATAATAACTATTACTTGTTTCTATATGTTTTAAGGGCAATGTATACAACTATCACAGCTATTCTGGCTGCTTCACTCCTGAAAAGTTCCTGTGAATATATTTTAAGTGATTGCTGCTTTTCCAGGTTTGCCTGTGATTACAGTGGGAGCATAAACCAAGTCACGTGTTCAGATAAAATTGTTTCTCTTTGATCTAAGTCTTGTTTTATTATGACTTCATTGGCACAGGGGACTTAATTACTGCAAAGAAAAAAGGAGAACAACTTCCATCAGCTTCTCAACATTCAGAATGTAGGAATATGATTTCTGAAGGTAGGGAGGAATGCAGTGCTACCCTGTACTGTAGGCAGAATTCTCCTTTCTCCAGTATGAGTGAGCTGAAGATGTAAGAAACCTGTTTGTTTTCAAATCCTTCTTTTCTGCCAAGACATGTAGGTTTAATTCAGCTTCTTCTGAAATGATTTTAGAAGGGTCATTTTTAGTTACAAATGTTTCAATTCAAGGCTGTAGTGAGAAGACCTTGTCCCTAACTCTTTCCTTATTAAAAAAATTTGAAACTTACGTTTCACTTACGATTCAGCAAAGATTACATGTATTTCTCCCGAGGTCAGCCTATTGTGCTTCATTCCCTCCTACCCTCTGACCTCCTTGTCCTTTTCTCTTTGGTTGTTGCTGCATTCCTGTTCTGCTGTCCTACACCAACGTCTCGGATATCCCAGGAAATCTGTCCCATCTTTGCTGTTTGGAAGAAATGCTCAGAAGAAAATGAGAATAAAACTGAGTTAGACCAGGATTTCATCCAGCTCAGAATGCTGTCTCTGACAGCAGAAAGGGAGGCATGTAGGAAGCTTGTAGCAGCATGTTTAACACCTGGGCAGATTTCTCCTGCAGTCTCCAAACCATTTGCAGCCTGGGAGTGATTTCAGCATCCTGCTCTGCACTGCTCTCTTCCTTTAGTTTGTCCTGTGCTGGCTGTTGGTTTCTATCATATGGTGGGATTGCCATGCCAGGACTTGTGTACACCCATGAAAAACAGGCTCCCCAGCTTTGCCATGAACCCAAGTCATATCAGCTTTGGTGTTTCTTCAGAAGAGCTTTGTTTAGCTTGGGAAGGAAGGAATGAGGAGACTTCCCTGAGTTACATTTTTATTTAAATTTTTTTTCTTCAAAGGGAATTTCAATGAAAAATGTTATTCCTGAAACTGAGATGGAATGAGAATTTCTGAGGTTGTTTCTTCCATTTTGCTCTTCTTGACTCCTTGCTCCTCTCTCTCACAAGACTTCTTTCCTACAGCTGCATATCTCTAGCTTCTCCTGTGTGTTTCATCTGGAGGCTGCTTTGAACTTTTTCAGAATGCTTGCCTAACACCCAAAAATCTTCCAAGCCTGAGCACATGGGGATTACATTCCCAGCTGAGCAAATCACTTAAGCACGTGCTCAGGGCTGGACTTTCTGTTGTTACGCAAGTTTTCTCCTTCCAGAAACTCCATCCTGAAAATTGGTGTGCTTGTGTAAGCAGTCATGGTTCATTGTTCAAGTGCATGGACTCAAGTGTTTAAGTGGGAGGCTGTAAGTGCATTTCTTAAAATAAAAAAATAAAAAAAAAAAATCTGATACAGAGTTCATGGTTATATTTGCTTCCAGTGCCAATAGTGGAAGAAATTATTCCTTGTGTTATAGCAGGGCAAAATAATCCTGAGGGTCCTTAGCATCTCTTGCTTTGTTTCTTAGTTTGTGCTTTTCAGGATCAAACTATTGCTGGAGAAATGCAGCACAGACTTTCTCTGCCTTTCTCACTTCTGGGGAAGTTGTGGGTGACTTCTCTTCCAGTATCTGCCACTGTCTGTCACTGTAAATGTCAGCAAATGGCTTCCTCTGTATCAATTGTGGTCACATAATTGCGTCGACAGGAGAATGAGAAGTTAATTTTTTTAGCAGGTAACTTGCAGACTGTGTGTGGAAAGTGCCCTAGAAGAATTAAATAGCACTCTTTGTGTATGTGCTTTTGGCACACTTGGAATACTTCTCTAAGTCACTACTGTACTTGTATGGCTCTGAAAGATGAGCTGTACGTGCAGAAATTGTCCTAGTTTCCATTAGACACACAGAACTTAGTGGATAATGGGCAGCTGACTTAAGATACAATTTATATTTTTGAAAATTTATGCTCTTTGTTCCATATTTTTTCTTGAAATTAGGAGGTAAATTGACTTTTATGTGGGTTACTTTGTTCAAAGCACTACTGCTTTAAAGGGATGCTAATAACCATGAAAATTTAGGAGCAAAATAGAGGATCTTTGATCCACAGTATCTCTTCCTCACTGCCTTGCAAAACTGCCAATTTGAAGACCACTGGTGGAGTCTCTGACAACATTTCCCCAGATATTTTTTGTTAGTGTTTTTAAATACATTTAGAAACAGCAGAGCTGAAATTATATTGGCAGATTGCATCTCTTAGGTCACCTTTTTTTATTGATGTAGCCAGCAAAACATTCATACCAGCCCCCCAAAAATGGATAACTAATGTTCAGCTGCACACAAATGTGGGTAACTTAATATGCACTTCTGACATATTCAGAGTCAGATCATGAATAAATATTTGACTACTTGCTAATCAGACAGAAATGACTCTGAACGCTGGTTTTGACAGTGTTTTGTCATGCTGCCAGTAGGGAAAAAAAAAAGCACGACTGCTATCCAAAACAGTAGGTGTAATACTGTATCTCTGATACATCATTCATGGTGCTTGCTCTGTTAAAGCAGTGGATGGAGTGGATTATATGTTTTGTCACCAAGTGGGAACGGGGAAGGAATTCTGCCTTGATAACATGGTCATTGTTTCTCTAAGTAGAGTATTGCAAATGTCATTGGATACTTTTAAGCACTGCACCAAAATCACAATTTTAGAACAAGCATTAAATCTGCATGCATTTCACAGTCTGTGTAAGTGGGAAAGAATTGGGTCTTGTGTTGCTTAGCAATGGTTTAATTGACTATATGACTACTACGTGAACTTCTTGCATCTTAATATCTGGACTGAACAATCTCCCTGTTGTTTTTGTGCCCTTTGAAGGCCTTTTACTGAAGTCTGTAGGAGCTTATGTTGGCAAAATAGTTGGCAAAAAAGCCTGTTAGTAGAGAACAGATAAGAAACTAGAAATTAAAGTATTGCCTTATGTACTGGGTACCTAGAAGGCCAAGATCTGAAAAGAGAGGGGTCGACAAATCTTCTGAAGTTGCACCTGCAAAAGTGAAGAATATATGGAGTTACTCACAAAATTAATTTTGGCAACTAGACTGCTAATTTCTAAAAATACAGATGCAGTGTATTTTTACTGCTGGGAGATTACCACTGACTCCTGTACCCAATTGTCTGTTTATGTCGTTGGGGTTTTTATAAGTGAGATAATGGTGGTATAAATATTAGATTACTACTAATAATACTAGATATATTAAATAAAATAGAAGAAATGGGGATTTTACTTTGCAGAGAAGCTGGACCTCTTAGTTAAGTTAAAAACAGAAAATTGACTGACAATCCAGGAGCTACAAACTTTTTAATTTTTATTCAAGGGTGCACTTTAGTTTGGAGCTATCCCTTTACACTGGAAAGGGGAAGCTTAGTAAATGCTTGGAAACTGTTTCTCCTCAGCAGCTGCATGTGCTTGAATGTGGAAAGCAAACAGTAGATTTTATAGTAATGTTATGATATTAGCCTTGTAATATTTAGGAATAGGGATGCTTTTGTCTATTAATGATTCTATTGTGTATGCCTCAAATTGCTTTTTTGAAAAGTGAGATGCTTGTGAACTTTTAAGACTTCTGTGAAGTGTTTTATGAGCAGCTCATATGTCTAAATATTGATTTTTAAACTTTTCAGTTTTAAAGTTGAGGTCAATTTATTTTAAAGGGTGACAGTATTTTTTTATTATGAAACATAGTTTATAGGCTTTTTATTTTTGTGTAAATTTTAAATTTGAAACAGTTTAAGTAGTTAAAGAAAATCTCAAATTTTTCTAGTTCTTAGAAGATAAACTAGGGTATTTTTAGGAAGGACCTGTAACAGCTCTGCTTGCATGGCTCTGATTGCAAGACAGAAGGCAAAGTGCTTTCCATTGATCATTTCAGCAAGGGCAGCAATCTCCCGCTCTCCTTTTCTTCCTCCTCTTTCATTCTGAAGCACAGTAGCAGCAAAAGGAAGGTATTGAGAAAACTGCAACTGGGAGCAGGAATTGCTCTGCAGAGACCCAAGCCTGGAGACCCTGATTGTGCAGAGAAATGTCACAGTTATGAGGAGAATAGTCAGCTTGCCGTGGTCCAAATGGAGCTCTCTCTGCAAATAGCACTCGAGGTGAAGTGGAATGGGTCATTTAACTTCTCCTTTCACTGCACAGGGAAAGCTGCTTTGCCTTACAGCCTGCTGCCTGGAGGATTTTAAAAGGAGTTTTTCCTGTTGTTGGGATAAGGGAGTGTGTTGTGTTCTCTACATCAAGCTTTCCATCAGTAGGAAAGTTGCTGGCTTCCACAAGCAGCAGATGAGATCCTTAAAATGCTAATCTTCCTGGTTTTTAAACTGAGCACTTAAAGGCATTTGCTCACTTAATGTGCAGTGGGCTGAAAGCTTGCAGTGTGCAGAAAAATTCGTGGGTGAAGTATGTCAGTGTGGCTCCAGTGTCTTTCTTGGGAAATCCGAGGAGGCAGCAGCTCACACCACTTCCCTTCTGTGGCAGAACTGTGCTCTGCAGAACAGCCAGAAACACCTTCTGCATCTCTCACTGTCTTCTGCTCTTCAACTGCACTTCTGCCACAAAGGTAACACACATTTTTGCTGAGGAGACAGAGGGAGGGCATTGAGCAGCAGGATTCATGCACAGATTTCCCTTCCCCACCCATCCTCTGCAAGATTCTCCTAACAGGATCTTTGTTAACAGGGCCCCAGGGAGTGGTGAGTCCTTGTCTGGTGCTGCTTGCTCAGCACATCTCTGCTCCTTCTGCAGCTCTGCCTTGTTTCACAGTCCTTACAGCAGCTGGTGACTGACCTGTCCCCTTATTCAGCCCCTGTCCCTTGAAACCTCATCACCCCAGTGCCATGAGAACAGAGATTGCTTGTTGAATGCAGCTCCTTTTAGTCCCACAGATCAGCTTCCCCTGAGCCAACACCAGTGGCATCCTCGACTTGCCTGAGAGCAGATCCTTCTTTAGGTCTCATCCAATGTCCTCTGTAGCTGATAGAAGAGTTCTCTTGAATTTGGCTGCCTTTGAATCAGACTCTCTCTCTTCTTGTTGCTTAACAGCAGGCTCCTTTCCCAGCTAACTCAAAGTGGCTCCTCATGTGGAAAAACTCAAAATCGAGCAAAATCATTTCAGGGTTGGTTTTTTTGTGGTTCTTTTTTTAACCCAGTTCTGTTCCAGTAGCCAGCATCCTTGTAATTGGAGTTGCACTGTAAGGAGCTCAGTCACACAGATCTCTTCCAGAAGTTAACTCATGGTCTTAGGTTGATTTATTGCTGTGAACATGCCCAGCCACATGTGAGGAAGGATGTGTGTGTAAGGCACCTTGTGTGCCAGTCATACTTCCCCTGGGTCATGTGTTCTTCACACTGTGCTTAATCACTGGCTGTGTCTCTTGTGAATTTTACTCATTTCTTTGAGTTCTTTCATTCACTTACAGAATGGGTTTTCTTAAAGAATTCTATTTAACATCTGTTTTATTCTTTCTTTTTGAAGAAACCCTTCCTTCATAAGATCAGTAATTCCAGGCCTATGTAGTGTTAGCAATAACCACAAAATTAATAGAACTGGAATGATGGGAGCTCCTTAAATCATGAAAATGAGTTCCTTTCTCTCTAGAAAGCTGAAACTTTGGTCATGATGTAATGAAATTAAACAGCATGTCCCTGATGATTGGCTTTGAGGTTTTCCTTACACATGGTGGGTATAGAAATGCAGGCCTCTCTTCTGAGTCTATTTGTGTTAAAGAAACTAAACTTACAGCCTATTTTTGACATGCAAAGTATTGCTTCTGCTCTCAGTGTAACATGGTTAACTGTTTATATCAGTTTTGGATAATGTTTCTCTTTAAAATATTTTCTGAGTAGCTCTGAATCAGAACCTAAATCAAGTACAGCATGCCACTTTGGCTAGGAAATACTCTGAGTAATGAATTTTTTATGCGTAATTTCCATTGATCTTACATGGCTGAAAGGAAAAATAAATGCTTTGATAGGCTTCTGTACATTATTGTGCTGCAGTTGATCTTGGTTGATTTTGCATGTTGTGACTGACTGCTAATTAAATAACTGGGATCAGTGTTTCATTTCAATTTTCTCTTCTCTTACAGTGTGACAAAATCAAGCAAGAACGAGATGAGGCTGTCAAAAAGCTGGAGGAGTTTCAGAAAAGTAAGCTGATAATGTCAGTGGGATTTTCTTGATGTAGACCATTATGAAAATAGTTCTGCACATTCTACAGCAATGCTAAGAATGCTGAGATTCAGGTCCACTTGCTGTTTCTCCTTGAAAGCTGATTTTAAGGAACTAATCCAGTGAGACTTTGCCCACAGTCAGAATAAATGCTGTTACAGCATTTATACTCTCTGGCACAGGTAGTCATTGTCAAGGTGCAAAGTGGTGAAAATACAGTGGTTCAAATGTGGCTCTGTCTCACCTGGATTCTCCAAGTGACTTTTGGAATGATGCATGCTTGAAGTGGGTAGGATTTGATGATGTTGCTGAGATTCTTAATAATAATAATAGCAACAATAAAAATAATAATAATGGCAATTTTTTTTTCATGAAGGAGTAATACCACTTTAAGCATAGATACACCAGGAAAGGTTTTTAGGACAAACTGCTTTCCCATGGTAATTTTTAGAGCGAGTTCTATCTCATCTGGGCTGTGAGAATGTCAATATTCAGTTTTACACTTTTATGGTAATGGTTCTATTGAAACCGTATGGTGTCTGGAAGCAACAAAGCACATCTAATGGGAGTGGAAGTATCCTAGTGGAATAGCTCCTTAGAAGAGACAATTACAATGGGACTGTGGTCTGTTGTGTCTGGTTTGTGCCAGTACAGTGAGCTGCACGGTGAAGCATCAGAAATGTGGATGAAGTTAATGCAGGAGAAGGAAATCACATGGTCTGTACTTTTGTGTGACTGTGTTAATAGAGGAATTTGCTCACTTCTGTTTTATAATAGTTTGTGTGATACAATTATGGAAAATAATCTGAAATCAACAGGAATTGTCTAGTGCCTTGAATGATCTTAGGTAACAGTTCTGTGAAGCAAGCATGTTCTCTAAGAAGTATAATTTCCCTGGAAAAACGGCTGCCTGTTTTGTTTTTGTTATGATATGAGGAATACTGGAGTGTGGCAGAAAATGTCAAGTAGTTAAGACTTAAAATTTGAGGTAATATTTGATGTTGTAAGATTTTATAGGTTTCTTTTATCTTCCTTTCACATTTTTAAAGGACATACCTTGTAAACATAGTGATAAAATGCCAGGAATATTAGGATTTTAAAGCAATAATAGAGCCCATTATTTAAACGACAATATAAAAGGCAATTATATTGATGAAGAGCTACATTGGCTTTGTGTCTGTGAATAAACTTGGCCTGTACTCAGCTTCTATTTGTTCTCCTGGCATAAACACATATTGTGTGTGATTCCAGTTTAATGGGGCCCCGTTTGTATGCCAAGCAGCTGCATTTTAGGCCCTATTGCGTGATTTCATAGCTCTCTGAAAATTGGTTCTATTGAGCACAAGAGATAGAAGGTGGTGGTGGGGGGGAAAGCTTCAACACACAATCATTTCTTTTCAATTGGAGCCAGCAAGGTTGATGACAACATGACCATTGTGTTATAATGATAAGACCACTAAGGATCTGTACCTCTCATCAAGGCTTTCACACAACAGCAGATACAATTTAATTCACTGCTCTGTCAGCAGTGCTGATACCATTATGCCGTCTGTCTCCACAGTTATAATCACTGTCCTCCGAGAAATGCAGTTGAAATGATCTTGAGCAGTCAAAGAAACTCTCAATTAAGGCTGCCACTTCCAATGTGTCAGATTGTGTCTTATGCACTTGGTACAATTTTCACTTCCAATCCTGTTTATTTACAATGTCTACCAGTAATTATGCTTAACATGTCATTTAGTGAGGGTGCCCCTGCCAAGGAGATTGTTGGGTGCTGCAGTACCATTGAGGGGGAGTTTCTCGCAGTCAATGCCATCAGCAGCTTTTAGTCCCTGATGGGATGCAGTAGTAATGTTGATAATGCAAGTATCGTGCTCATCAAGTCATAATTAGATGCCACTCAAATGTGCCACTTGTAATAACAGTGTTGATTCATGTTTTCTCGGTGACTGCAACTACTAATTAGTTAAGTGGTTTTTGGTTGGCCTGCATTTGCTGCGGATTATTATTACCCCTGAAAAAAACTGTCAAGGTTAGAGATGTTTCAGGCCACTTAGTGCTTCTTTATGAATATTAATATTAACATAATAAGAACTTTGGACAGACTTAGGAAATAATATATTTTTTGTATTTAATTTGGAAAGACTTTTTTCCCCTGAGTTAATCATAATTGCAGGTTAATTAAGTTTAAATGAACCAAGAGTAATCCCTAGTTCTGCCATGAGAGCCTGATCCTTGTTTCCTAACTTTAGCCTTGCTTGAGGCCCTTAGATTCCTGTCTGTGAAATGGGAGCAGCTCTGTATCTCCACTCTCCCTCATCCATCCCAAAGCATCTCACTGCTCAAAGCTCCCAGGGCTCAGTAGAATAAAAACAGAAGAAATAGGGAGGTGTACTACATGGGACTTTTCATTTCTCAAATTAAATGTAGCAGCTGGTATGGCACATTTGGAGCAGATAACTCCTCCATAGTCAGGAGGAATGGAAATAAAAAGACAATCAAAGAAAGAGATCTGCTTGCTCTGCTGGTAGAAGACTTCATGTGAATATAGTTTTTAGACCAAGATTTGCCAGTTCACTGCCCAGCCTTTTCCTTTTTGTAGATTTTGTGTCTTCCATGCAGCTATTCAGCAAACCAGTGTGTTGCTGGTTTCCTCTGGTAACAGCAATACTTTGATAATGAAAACTTCAATTGATTAAATAACATTTTTTAATGGCCTTCTTTTTCCTATCATGAAGTTTTGCTTTGTAGTCATTAAGATGACCTCTGTATATCAAAGAGGACTTAAATCTCTCTCTTCAGTCTTTGGTCAAAACTCTTGGAAGAGGGCAAGGAGGATTTGCTACCCAGTGGTATAAAAACCTAGGTTTTAAAGCTTATCTTGATGAAAATGAAAAGAAATGCTAGAAAAAAATCCTTCTGTATTTACACTGTATTTTCCAGCCCTGTTCCTGCTCCAAAGTGTTGCTCAGCTGCAGTAGTTCCTGTCTGCATTGAAATCGTGACACTGGACTGAGGAGGAATTTGTGCCATGCAATGACTTGCAGAATTAGGGTCCAGGCTGCTGTTTAGGATTGGATGAGGGTGCCAGGAGCCAAGGGGGAATTGCATCAATGAGCCTGAGAAATGGAAAACTATTCTTGAGTTTTCTGCTTCGCTCCCCTTTGCAACCTTAAACCTGTCCCTTAGACTTGGAACACTACTAAAGTTCTTGTGTACTCAGTGGAATTGCAAGCCAGAATGTATCTGTTCTTTTAAATTCTTTCTCATTCACCTCATCACATCTCATTCTCCTATGTTACAAACCAAGATTTATTCCAGAACTTTTTGGTCACTCTTTTGCCTGTCTTTGACAGAGAGATGTGTACCCACAATTGTAGTAGGGATTCTCTAAGTGCAGAGAACAGATGTGTCTCTTGCTCCTCCAGCTGTGCTATCAGATGTACAGCTGTGCATTCCAGCTGCAGTCAGACAGCCCAGTCTTGGCCCTGGTCTCAGGGAAGATTTTGTGAGTGTGTTGGAATCTGTGTTGTGAGCAGTGAAGGTAGGTGAGACCATGGTGCTCATTTTAGGGCCTGCTCGAGCACAGAGATAAGAAACAGACCAGAAAGTGAAAAGAAACATCTTAATACATCTGAGTTAATCTTGCTGTTTGAAAAAACAGAGGCTCCAGTCTTCTGAAAATGTCATGGTGGCAATTTTAAGGGATTATCCTAAAGGTGTCATTCTGATTCTTAAGTGTTAGTGAAATAAAGATGATGAATGAGGATGGTCAAGTCTTCTGCTTCATAAGTTTATGCTCAGTTCTACAATTTCCCCTCTGAAGCTGCAAATATGGCTTGAGAGAATTGCTTAAAGGAACAACCCAAATATTCAATTCTCAGAACAGCTCCTGTATGGAGATTATCCAAGTATGTACTTCCCTGTTTTTGAAATGCTTACAATGAAAGTTAGCAAAAGAAGATAAGCTATTTCTGATCATGGGAGGCATGTGTCAATCTCAGGAAAATACTGACTAATTTTTGAACTCTTCCCTTAGTTTCTCACATGGTTATTGAGGAAGTGAACTGTATTCAGAACCATCTTGAAATTGAGAAGACATGCCGTGAAAGTGCTGAGGCTTTGGCTTCTAAGGTGAGGAGAATTATGGTGATGCTGGTTTTTTCTGATCTATTTATTCACCTATTTGTTAATTTAAAACTTGAGATTGTATGCATGACCCTTATATGTTTCTGTATAATCTTGTGGAGCTGTGAAATAGTTTGAAAGTGGCAAAAAAACTAATAGCCAGATGCAAGATGCAAAATACTATTCCTGGCTTTAAAGAAAAAAAAAAATCCATTTTAATGTAGTTTCTATTTTCATGGACCAGCATCCTGATCTCTAGTTTTCATATTCATTTAGGTTAAATGGAAAATAAGTTTTAGAACTCCTCTGTGTGAAAACAATAATGAGCATTTCAGTGTCTAAATCAAATGGAAAAAGTCAACCACTGCATTACATTTCAGGTGATTGTTTATGAAAGCAAAGCAAGGGCAGGGGAAAGGTGACCTCCACTGCTCTGTTGATTGCGTCTAGTCTGATGAATTTAGCAAGTGTGTAATTTTCTATATTCCATCTCATCAGAAGTGCATTATTATTAAAGAATGTTTTTATCTCTCTTATATATTTTTGGTTGTGTAAAATGCATCTGAGCCACTTCATCAGAAAATGGATTACAGCAATTTTGAACCAAATTTCATTAGCAATGCTGACTGCCTTTTTTTTTTTTTTTTTTTTTTCTTTTTCCCTCCCTCCCCATTCCCTCCCCAAAGTACATCCTTAGATATGGTAAAAATCACACCAGCAAGAAATCACTTTAATTTAGATGCATTAGCAATGTACTTTCTGGAGGTATTTACTTAATTGTTTGCATAATGACACTATATTAGAATTCATAAGATAGACAATCAGCATATAAGTAAGAAAATGAACACATTTATGCAACTTGTCTTCTTCTCTGCACTTTCCCTGTAATGCACATACAAGGGCAGTTCAAAGACTCTCCTTGCTCTGTGGGGCTGTTTGTGAGCTGACTGCACCATCAGGGTTCCTCACACCACTCTCCTCTCTTGCTCTCTTTCTTTCTTTGGGAACAAGATAAGCAATTCTTCAATAAATCTCCTATAGTTGAAAGGCTGAGGATAAGGGGAATCAAAGATTGCTTAGATAAAAATTCAGGGTCAATGAACTGTACAGTGTATGTTTTCTCTGAAGATACATATTGGACTTCTGAAAGTCGTGTTGACTTTGGCATATGGTGTGGCATTAGTAGAAAATTGAGTTTCATTCTTAAACCTGAGCACAGGCTGGTGGATGGGCAGTCACCCTGACATTTACCTGAACAACCCTGGGGCTGTGCTGCACTCAGAAATGCTGCTGTGGGGTGTCTGGATGCAGGACAGTGAAATAAATGATAATAATTGATCATTTGCAGTGACTCCTGTTCAGTTTTTCCTGATCAAAACAGAGATGCCTTTTAGAATCTCTTCTGTACCATCCACCAACCAGTCATGTGTTTAAGCATCCAGACTAAAGTGGTATCTGACTTGTGGTCTGACCCATGAAGAATTGGTTCATGAGATGGCTCTCATATATGTTGACTCTACACTAATAACTCAAAAGAATTTTGAGATAATTCTGTTATGACTAGGAATGTAGTAGTGATAGTATTTGTAGTTTATAAGCAAAATAGGGCGTAGGAGAAAGTAAGATTTTTTTTTTTTATTTAACCAATTGATCCAACTTGGAAAACTAGATGAGCTTTCAAGGCACAAGGCACATACTCTTCTTCAGGTCATTCTGTTGGGACTCCTGGTACATGTTTAAAGGTGAGGAGCTGAAGCAGCTGTCACACAGCACGTGTAGCATTAAATCGGCTTGATAGTTGATTTGATTGAATTAAACCTACACAGTATTTATTAAACAGAAGTACTAGAGGGGAAAAAAGGGCATGGATAAAGCATGATGTTGTATTCAAGCCTCTCAGAGGAAAAAGTGGACAAGCACCCCATCTTCAGATCATTCTAATCTTGAATGGAACTTAATCTAATGTTACTTTTGTCTTCTTTGTTTGATAGATCTTTTAATGACAAAGGACAAAAAATAGTTGCCTTTTTTTTTTTTTCTCTTGCCCAGCAGCTTAAAGGCAGACTAACCAGCTTCTTACTGTTTGTACTTCTCACCTTTCAGCTGAATAAAGAAAATAAAACCTTGAAAAGAATTAGTATGCTTTGTATGGCCAAACTGGGCCCAGAAATTATCACTGAAGAGATTAACATTGATGAGGACGAATCATCCACGGATACAGAAGCTACCTCAGGATCATGTAATTCTGTGCACTGTCAGCAGCAAATAAAAGGTGAGCACTGTTGTTGATCCTACAGCAGCATGCAAGGCAGGAGTTATCTGAAGAACAGCAGTGTTGGTTTGGAGCAGAGACTGGTCTTGTTCTGGGAGTGGTCAGAATCAAATGATTTCCAGGAAGGACTAAGAACATGGTGTGTAACATGAATGGTGGGGGATCCACAGCCTGCAGAGGAAGGTAAGTGCAATGGGAAAATGAGATCTGCCCAGCTAAGAGAGTTTGATGCTACTGAATCAGTAGAAGAACTATTTCCTAAAACCCTTAACAAAATAAAAGGAAAGCAGAAGGACAAGGTCACCTTCAACTGCAATGTCATTATTTCAGAGCTTATCAGACAGAACTCTCCATTTCTGTTTCCATTGTGTAGCTTTCCATTATGCACAAACTTCATTCATGAAGTTCCATAGCTATTACCAAAAAAGTAGCCTAAAGAGTAACTGTTGTACTGGGTAAAACAGCAAAACTGGAGAACATGGAAATATATTGATAAGACAGATCTGTGCTTTTTTTTCCCCCAGAAATTTCTGGTTGTTTTTTTTGAAAGGCAATTAGTATTTCCACTGTCCAAAATCAGCCTTATTTCTCATCCCTGTGATGAAGTCATTGTGATTTTCTATATTGTTGTGTCATAGTAGCCAAAAAAGGGGAATGCTCTCATCCTGGATTTTGTGACAAGAGAGATTGTTTAATTTCTTTTTAAAAAGGCTTTCACTTTTGAGCAGCAAATGATGTTTAAGTGCAACTTTTTTTGAGCTGTCACTATGAGGTTGTGAATTGTTTTTTGAATGCAGCAGCTGAAGTGGTACAAAGTATCACTGAGGAAAAATGATGAGTGTTGTAAAAATGCTTGTGAAACAATCCCACTGAAGAAATAAGGTGTCCTGGTACCCTTCTACAATCAGCTTTCCATCCTCTAGCTGTAGGAAAAGGCAGCAAATGGTGTGATGCACACCATGCAACCCATCTGAATGGGAAATAAGGCTTTGGAACACCTCCTGCCTTTACTGGAGAAAGGTGTCAAGAATACATTCAGGGAGCAAACACTGGCTGCAGACCAGATGGGAGCATTGTTAGGAGGGTAGCAGGGTCCAATTGGAACAATATTGAAGAAAGGTTTTGATGCATCTGCTTTCTGTCTTTATGAACAATTCATTAAAGCATGTAAAGTGGAATTTTGGGGATCTTCCAAGTCCTTTAGCCTTCTCACCATTCAAGAAAGTATTGGATGTTTCTTGGAATGATTTCTTCCCTCCCACCACTTTTCTGTAAGAATATACAAATCTGGATGTAAAACCTGAGGCTCTCTCTGCTATGTGGATATGCTTTCTTCTCTGCATAGTGAGGTTGATATATGTATTGTAAAACCAGAATTTATCCAAGTCCCATAAATTTCAGTGAGACTTTTTTCCCCCATTAATTTCTCTGGAGAGCACAAATCCATAAAATGGACAATGTGTATCAAGTGCAATAGATAATGTGTACAATGTGTATCTAGAATCTTCTGGGAAAACAGGTTTTTTAATTTACTTTAGAAAGTGTATGCTTTTAATTTAGACGACAATAAAATCTAAGGGTCCGGATCTGGAAGGGAGGATGCTGGTGTAGAATGGACATTTTTAAGATGTGAGATCAAACAGAATGACATCCAGCATGTCATCATCATCTGCAATTGATTAGCCACAATTTTCTCAACTTGAGGCTGGTATTCAATGAACAGCAGTGCTGTGGAATACTGGAAGCAGGTGGGGAATGAGAGCACTTACTGAAAGCTAATATATATCAATAAATTTTGATTTTTGTGGTGATTTTATGTTAACCTAAACCTTGATATATTATGTATGCAAACTGATCTCCTGTTAAGAAGTGATTATAATCAAATGTTTTATTCCATTGTGAATTTAATTTATTTCATATTTTAATAATTAAGGAACAAAAATTCTGAGGGGAAAATTACAAGCATTAGCTCTTCCATCAGTAAAGGTTATATTCTGACTCTGTTCACATAATGTTACAAAGACTATAAATTGGCAGCTGTTCAGGACAATTTCTTCTGTGAAAACCTCCCAAGTATTAACTGCCTGTTGTTTTGTTTATTTCCCTTATGACAAGAACTCACAATCCAAAAATAATTGAAGTGCATTAATTTGTTTTAAAGGATGCTTCTTAAAAATTGCTTTCTGCTGCTTCCATACCAGAGTCTCTGTGATGTGACAGTCTCAAGAGCAGGACTGAGGACCTTGTGTGGTGGCAGGATTAGCCCTGTTATAGCAGGAAATGAATCATTCAAAATGCAAATAAAGACAGCAGGACTGAACAAGGAGCTTACCTCAACAGAGTAAATCTGAAACTGTGGCCCAGTTATAGATCTGTTACTTGACACTTCTGCAAAGTTCATGAATTATTGAGGAGGTTCCTTGATTACAACTGATGCTTGATACCTAGTTCAGGTGTTTCATACTCAGCTGTGCTTGCATTGCTGTGACATTTCCTTTGTTGTTGTTTTTCGAATAAAATATATTCTTCATTTCCTTCCTCAAACTTAGAGCTGCGAGATCAAATCGTATCTGCTCATGAGGAAAAGAAGACCTTGGCCATTGAACTGGAAAACCTGAGGTGCAAACTTGCAGAAGTAATTGAAGAAGTATGTATTGTACCATGGAAAGCGAGACCATGTTAGGTGGAGCTGGGACTTTCTGTAGCTTCTTTTGCTAAAAACGCTCAGTTGTGAAGTTAATTGAATACTGTCTAATCTCCAGTCCTGCCAGTGATGGATCACTTAGGGCATGTTCCTGGAAGAGACCCTCTGCATCACAGGCCAGTCTGCCCCTGTAGCTGGCACATCTTCTTACCTGTTTGATCTGTTCCAGTGCCCCTATTACATATTGTCACCTCCCCTTCCTGACAGCCCCTCATCCATCACAGCATGAATGGGTTTTTTGGATTTCCTTAAACCCATAGATGTGTAAGAAATACTTTTGTAGGACATGTAATTTAATCACTGGTGCTACTTCATTGAGTATATCCTGAAGTTTAGCCATTAGCAGTGCTATGTCATGATAATTAGACCAGCAAATTGGCTTTTCAAGCCAGCAGAGTTTCATTCCTGCTTGCAAACTGGATAAGCCATGTACTGATGCAAATCAGGTCTTAGTGGCTCTTCCTGTCTGTGCATTCAGAAAGACATAGCTGACAGCACTTTGACAATAAAGAGAGCCCAGGGAAAAAAAAATAGGAGTCTGACTATATTAAAATGCAAACAAGTAATTTTCCAACCATCAGTTGCTATGGCCCCTGATCCTGAAAGGTTCCAAAGATCATATATTTGCAGCTGTGACTGGAAGGTGCAGTGGGATGTTTAGTTCATAACCCTTTTGTGACATCTGTTATAACATCTGTAAGGTGGAGTAGAAAATGCTTTCCATCCCACTGGAAACCCCAGCATCAAGCCAACCCTAGGAAACAGAGCTACTGCCAGCAAAATACTGCTTGCATTATGTATGTGCTGCATGCCTTAGGCCATTAGCTAAAATGCTCTTGGTTTTGATGTGTTCTTTATACTTTTCTAGGTAAATAAGTTGAAAGAAGAGAAGGCTGTTTTGACAACAGAAGTTAATAAGCAACAAAAACTGCTGGAGAAATGTAACAGAGGTGTGTAGTCTCAGCAGGTTCTCCAAGAGTTTGATACATCCTTTGCAGAGGCTGCAGAGCTTTTCTGCTGCAGTACCAAGAGCAGGTTACAGAACAGTGACACTCGACCTTGTTTTTGTATGCATGAAATGAGCTACCAAAGTATTCAATACCTCCTGTATCCTGTACTTATGTGGCACTCTGTTGGAGCTGTGCATTTCAGTCAGAGTTGCTGAATTTATCTTAAATCTTTCTAAGTATGTGGGTTGTTTGTTGGGTATTTTTTGTGTGTGTGTATGGTTTTTGTTTATTTGCATTTTTAAGTTAGCATCACTTTGAGAGTCAGGTATGCTGGGAAGTGTATCACACTGTCTAAATTACCACTTAGCTCATCGCCAAACCAGGTAAACAAATATGGATTCCTCAAGAATATCATAATCTTTGATAAATTCAGCAAAGCTCTTTTGAGGCAAAGGTCTGTGGTACTTGATGCCTGCTACTGGAGATTTTGAGTTGGAAGAGGAGGAGTATTACTCTATTCAGAAGATTAGTAATTGTGCATATATGTGGTGAGGTTTAGGACAAATACTGCAAAGAAGACTGTGTATGGAAATGTAAAAGTAGGTCATGCTGTCAGTCAGGGATTCATGTACTAGGGAATAGCAGCTTAACTGGGTAAATCAAACAGTACTTCTTCTTTTGATCTGTTCCACTTTTCCTTCTGATCTTGTTTTATTCTTATAAACAGTGTCTGTGCTGGCAGTAGAGGAGTATGAAGAGCTTCATGAAAACTTTGAGCTGGAGAAGAACTTGCGGAAGAAAGCAGAGTCATTTGCACAAGAGGTGAGTAGTCAAGGAAAAAATCAGGGCATTGCAAGTGGGAAAAATCTTACCAGCTTAGATTTCAATTCCCAGCTGTCATCCAGCCCCAGATACTACTTAGTTAACTTCTGTATTTCACCCATAACGGTTTGCTGTTTCAACAAGCATTTGTAAAGCACTTTGGAATTATTCATGCAGTCTTACCTATGTCCCCTTTCAAGACAAGGCTTTACATTTATCGTGGGCTTAGTTTGCTATAGCATCCCACTGTGGAATCTATAGTGGTTGGAACTGGGAGGGATTGGTTGTCTTTCTAGTGATTTAATTTGAAGGACTGGTTTTATTCCTGAAAAATACGTGGACTCCTATAAAAGGTGTTGCAAAATTACAGTATCAAATGAGGGACCCATTTTGAAAGATTATATTAAAAGTACTTTTTATAACTGACTGACAATCTGACAGGTAGCTTATGTACAATGCCAAAGAAATGCTGGTTATTTGTAAATAAGTGTTTCTTGGGTTTTGTCATTATTTAGTTGTTGCCTCTTCCAGAATATGGGCCCCTCTTGGTGCAGACTGTCAGAGTAGCTGTTCACTTGAAGGTTTTCATTCCATAAAGTTCTCTTATCCAAAGTGGAATCACTGCAAACAAACAATCACTACAATCACTACAAAATCACAACAGTGAACTTCAGGCCTTCATTATTCTTCCCTTTCTGTACCTGCTTGTCTTCCTATGGTATTGTGCTGTTTAGAAAGATTTTTAGAGCAGTTTTTAAAATACATGACCATGTGACAACAAAGGCATTGCTCAGTCATGTTTAGGGAAGCAGTATTTAAAATTACTTTAAAAACCTGTTACCATTGGCCTGGTTTCACACTGATGGTGTCCCTTGAGTGACCTGAGACATTAGGCAGGCTCTGGCCCCCGAGTGCATCCACAGCAGCACAGCTTTCTGCTCGAGTGAGGCTGTGTGAGCTTCCTCTCACCGGGCTGGTGTCACAAGGTCACAGCTGTGTTTGGAGAGCTAAGTTTTCTAGGGTGTGCTTACAGTAGCTGTGTTTGGATTATGCTAAGGATGTTCAGGGATTTTCTGCCTGCTTTCATTAGCCATCTGTTTTCTCTGTCTCTATAAAATGTTTCTTTTAAACCTCATGATTTCTGCTGGATTTTTGCTTGGATTTTGCAAAAGCCACAGTAGTTGGTTGTGAGAAGCTGTGCAGTGTTGGGAGAAGGAAGAGCTTTGAGTAAAGGGCAACACTGCATGTTCAGTGCTTTGTTCTTGATTTGTTTGGAGCACTTGCAGAAAGGAAAAAGCCTCCAAGTAACTTGGCTGTCACTGCAGCTGAAAAATTACATATCTTAGTGTTTCATATTCGTGTTTGTGATGTCTTAAACAGTCAAATATGTTTTAGCTCAGTAAAATACGGAACTACTGCCTGTGGAGGTACCTGTTTGGTGATGGGCATGTTGTCTGTCCAAGGGGCTGAAGCATCTTAAATTTGCCTTCATGGTGTGGTTAGCCCATGAATTCAGACTCACCCCTTTCCCTTTCTCCATGGCATGGCTTCATCTTCTGTCTTTGCACTACAGCTGCCCTGAGAGGGGCCAGGAAAGTGGGTGGTGGGGGCTGCTTTTCAAAGAGATGCCCTTGGCCTCCTGCCCTTCTGACAGGTGAGGAGGATTGTGCACAGAGCAGGAGCACTTGGGAGTGCAGGTGTGAGACATAACGGGCAGGTGAGTGTGTGTGCAGAAGCGAGCACAGATGGGGGAGAGGAGACACATGGAGCAAGAGAGGGAGGGAGCAGGCACATATAGGAGTGAGGGAACACTTGAAAATCAGAGCTTTTGATTAAAATAAAAAAAAAAAACCAATACAGCTTTAATTATAGTCATGCTGCTGGCACCACCATAATATATATTTAATTAATCAAACGTGATCCAACTTCAAACATTAGAATTCATGCTCTTTAGAGGTTCTAAAGAAACTGAGTAAATATTGTCAGCTGTGGTGTGGAGAGGGGGAAGGAAAAGGAGAGAGGTTTTGAAGTGAGTCACAATCCATTGTGAAAGGTACAGGAATCTGCATAAAAGAACTAAATAAATAGAGTGTGTAAGGGGCGGAGGCATGGAAAAATCTGTGCCTACCTGAATAAAACAGGGTTGTTAACACCGGAATCTTGGCAAGCTTAACCAGAATTCTAGTGTCAGGTTTTAAGAGACACTTGAAGATCTCTCAACTGTTTGTGGAGCAGTTTATAAGAAAACAAAGGAAGGCAGAGAGTATCTTGAAGGCCATTGCAATAATGTAGAGATAGCCCTGAAAAGCACTTTCCCACAAAGATGAGCAAAATACAATACATGCAGCCAAAGCAAGCCAAAAGCAGAACACGATGTGAGAAGCAAATGGGAACTCTTAGCAATGCAAAAATGTTATGATTTAACAAAATAATCTTGCATAAGTGGTTCATTAAACATACATCCTGCCTTGCAACCATATTTTGTAAAGTGATGTTGGGGTTTAAGCCTAGCTTGGCAACTCAGCCCCACACAGCTGCTTGCTCACTTTCCCACAACAGTATGAGGGTGAAAATTGGAAGTTAAAAATTAGATAACTCATGGGTTGTGCTAAAGACAGTTTCCTAAGTACAGCTAAAAGTACCCAAAAGCAAAGCAAAACAAGCAATTCATGTGCAGCTTCCCATGAGCAGACAGATGCTCAGCCTTCTCTGGGACAGCCAGGCTCCATTAGGTACAGCAGCCACTTGGGAAGACAGACACCATCTCTCTGAATGTCCCCTCTTCCTTCCTCTTCCCCCAGCTTTACATGCAGAGCATGATGCCTCGTGGTCTGGACTGTCCCTGGGCATAGTTGGGGTCAGCTGTCCTGGCTGTGTCCCCTCCCAGCCCCCTGTGCACCCCCAGCTCACTGTGAGGTGGGGTGAGGAGCAGAAAAGGCCTTGACTCCATGTGAGCACTGCTCAGCAATAATGAGAATACCTATTATCAATGCTCTTTTCAGCACAAATCCAAAACACAGCCCCATATGAGCTGCTGTGAAGAAAATGAACTCTTCCAGCCAAAACCAGCACAAGTGAAGAATTTATTATTAGTGTATGGTGGTGGAGAGATAATCCCTGCACCTGAAGTGCTCTGGAAACTTCATGGAGAAGAAGCAGTGTGCTCTTGACATTGAGCTGATTATTTTCCTGCCCTCTGTATCTTGGACAAATAAAAAATGAAGTGTCAAGCTGCTGAGGCATTTCTTAGGGTTCCTTTCACTTCTGAGGCTCACACAGGCTTTTGCTCAAAACGCACAACTGGAAAAAGAAAAGAAAGTTTTCCCAAGTGTTTATGGTAACCTGTAAAACAGTTTACAGTTGAGAAGTTGAAAGGCTGCATTCAAAGGAACTGTGATCCAGAGGAATTAATTCAGTGAATCTCTAATGTGCATCATTCATCTTTTCATTGACTTTCCCTCCTCAGTGCTTACACCATCCTACAGCTGTTTGTGCTTTTAAGTAACTATTGCACAACAAAATGTGTGTATTTAGCTTGTTTTTCCTCAAAATACCTGCATCCCATACCTGGGTCAGTGCACAGCTGACTTTACTTAGTCTGGGACTGAGTCTTCCCATATTGAAAAGACAAAGGGGGCTGTCAGCTTGGAGAAAATTATTGTCACTCTTAGCAGGTATCTGCACTACTCATGAGGTTGCATGCAGTGATTATCTTGGTGGCATGAGCTCCCAAAGACCTCTTCCTCAGGTGCATTTGTCACCTTTTGGGGTAATTTGTGAGAACTTTTGCATATTACATCTGTGAGTGGATACTGCAAAACCAGCACTGGAGAAGCAACTCCATGCTTGCAAGTGCCACACTGAGTGCTTTTCTGAGGATAGTTCAACTGCAGCTGGGATCTGAAGATAATTGATTCACAGTCCAGCTGACTGAACTGGATTTAATAATTAAAGAGACATAAGTAGTTAGTACTTGAATTCTCCCGAGCTTGGATGTTACCACTTTTGAAGCATGATGTAATGCTAATATGTTTCATCAAGCTTTTTCCCAGGAAGAGGCGTGGGGAATGGTAACAGATGTATGCTCTAGGAAACTGGTCTTTTTCTCTTTCCCTCCTCATCTCTTTTTGCTCAGGCAATTAGTCTATGGGGGGAAGAAAGTGAAGATGTTTCCTCCTTTTTCATGTGGTGTATGATCTATTTCTGAATTTATTAGATGGTGTCTAAATGCTGTAAGGCTGTGAGCATTAGAAAATGTATCACCATGCTTCTACCATGACAAAAAGAGAACTGCAGGAAATGAAGAAATAAAGAACAACAGAGATTATTCTTTCCCCTGTATTTTGTGCAGTTATGCTTCATAAGTGAAGAATGAGTGCTGTAGTTTGGGAAGCCCTTTTGTACAGAACAGGCTGGTAAAATAAATAATGTTCTATTTTTAAGGAAGTCACATTGTTGATGGGAATGCAGTCTGTTCACACTTCAAGTGCATGCTCCAAGCACCTCTGGGGTGAGAAGCAAATGGTGGACAAAAAACAGGCTTAACTCATCTATTGCAATTCTCCCATTCTTGCTGAATTAGACCTCTTGTTTTGAGCCACAAGACTTACTAATGCTGCAGCTTGTGGCTCTTCAGAAACAGTCCCTTTAGAAGCTGTCTGCCAATTAGCCAGGTAACTAAAATCAACTGGATTGTATCTTTATTGGTCAGAAATATTATGAATCATCTATGAGTGACTCTTGGCTGTCCATATTATTCATATGTCCTTTTTCATGGTCGCACTGCTCACTTAATGCAACTAGCTTAGACTTCAACTCCACTAAAGGAGTTAATATTTTTTTTCCTGGTTAGCCATTAAACTAAAAATCATACCTGAAGTTGTTTTTTAATCCTAACTTTAGAGCCACTTAGTGCCTTATCAAGCCATAATTGGACATGATCACTCTGTATTCCCCATCTCATAAATCATTCAAACAGCCTGTTCTTTTGGGGAGATACAAATAACTGGATCCTGTCTCTCTTGGAACTCTTTTGAGGTCTGAACAATCTGCAAGGCTTCAGGGTGCACATAATGCAAAAAGCATTAATATAAATATAAACTGTGACAAATGTGAATGGGTTACCCCTCTGTGACTCACTGATTCCTCACTAGTTTGTGGAGGGGATGGGGCAGTGCTGCTGAGGGTGGAAAAAAGGACCAGCTGCTCAGTCGAGTGATCTTCCCTTCTGTTTGACACTTCCCAAGTTTGACTCTACCTTGCTCCTTACTTTTTGTTACTCTATTTATAAGGGAGAGCATGCCAGTGTTTTTTATTTTACTTTATGCAATCACTTATTACCTTATTAGAACAACATCTGCTGTATTGGGACGTTTTTCTCCCTTCAAACTGTAACAAGACAAAAAGGTTGTTGCTCACAGCAAATACCCAAAAGATGTATAGATGGAAGTGTAGCCACACATGGATATTAAAGAATTTCCTTTGTCATTATTTTGCTCTTGGGAGAAGGGTTGGTTGGAAAGCTTCCAGTTTTATCCTGAACCTTACTTGAACGAGGGTTGGTGTTCCCAGGGATTTGACACTAACAGAGTTGCTTTCTAACTTTTTTAATGAGGAAGAATTCCTTTTTCAGCCCTGCTGTAAACAAAAAACAGCTGCAGTGAACGCTCTGTCGGGTAAGGGCCTAGAGCAAGGGGCTGAGAATGAGGTATGGCCTCATTGAGGTCAAGGGAAAAACTTCTATTATTTTCACCCCTTCTTTCCAGCTCCCCAGTTCTTGTGAAAACCCTGCTGATGGAAAGTGGCCAGCTCCCAGATTTCCTCTGCTTTGCAGCTTCTCTTTGTAAACTCGGGGAGAGGAAGATACATCACTGCTTTGCACAACAATGGGTGATTTGAAAAATTAGACTGATAGGTGTAAGCAAGCTGTTTTTCTTTGTGCTCTGCCTTCAGCTGCAGGCGTGGTTTTCAGCAGATTCCTGCACTATCGACTTGGGTTGCAGCATTGATTGGGATGCTCTGCAGATAATTGTCTAGCAGGTGGCAAAGTCGGAACTAATCCATCAATTGCTTAAATTCCACCTAGTCCAAATAATCTTGTTAGTAGCTGTTTTGCCCTTTCAGCAGTCACTTTAATTAATATTCAGGGTTGTGCAGACAGGCAGGTTTCCGCCCTGCTGAAGCAGGAATTGATTTTTTAAATTTTAAGTTAAAATTAATTTGCAAGGGTCTTCTTTGTCCTACATCAAACAGTGCAGCCTTCCAAAACTTGGAATCAGTACCACCAGCTTGCTTGCCACAACTGTCCTGTGTGGTTTTTCCCTTCCACTTAGAATATGTTGGCATTCAGAGAACTTGTGTAAGTAACTTTGGAGATGGATGGGACTCCCCGTGAGAATTTGGTTCCCATGTGTCTGATTGCAGCATTACCTTACAATCAAGCATTTTTTTTTTTGTGATGTTGACGACACTTTCATATTTATGAGCAGGAACATATTTGCAATATCACAAAAGCAATTTATAAAGCTAATTGAAAATACAGGACTTGATGTGAAAGCTTGTGAATGAAAAAGTTTTCATCCAGGATTCAAAAGGATTTTTATCATTTTGTTGCAGAAGAGCATGAGACAAAGTGAATATGAATTTTCTACACTTGGTGAAGTATCTGCTCAAGTTGAAGAAATCAAGTTGCTCTACTTGATTTCTTCTTGTTTTGGCAGCTTTCTGCTCCCTCAGGCTGGAACAACTCTGGTTGGATTTAGTGGCAGAAACCTGATGAATAAAAATCTGGAATTGATCACTAAACTATTTTTCAGATTCCAAAAAAGAAAAAAAAAAGTCCAGGTTTTCATTTGCTTTGAAAGTTCACAGTTGGTAAACTATGATGCTTGCTGAAATTACCTTCTGGAGAGAGAGTTAAATAACTTCTGTGAGTGACTTATCAGGAACACAGAAAACTTTGAGACAGTATTGAGTTGTTTTGCAGTGATTTAGAGGCCTTTCTCAAGCATAATGTGCAAAGATGCCATTTCTTTTAAGAATATGAAGTGTTAAATGAATGAGTTGCAATACAAAAGCAAACCTTTATGGATTGTTGTGGGTAGCTTTGATTCTAAAATTCTCTTGCCATTGAATTGTTTTTACCACAGCCCTACTAGTATAAAGTAACACAAGCATAAATTGGTTTGGCTGGCCGAGTTTGGGGACAGAGGGCTGATGTCCAGTGCACATTTGACTTTGCACTCTCAGCAATTTGTTCTGTTTGCTTTATAACAAAGTGCAGCACCAGTGCCTACATTCATCATTTCCTCTCCATCAAATGCTTGCTGCCTGCCCCCATGGCACAGCTTTGCCCAGTGGAGTGTTCACTGCAGGTTTTATTGGTATTAGGGCTGCATCCATTGACTCCTCCTGGCATGCAGGGTCAGGAGGCTGCCAGGGCAGGTAAAAGTTCAGCACGGTCACTGGTTTTCTCAGTCTGTCTGCACAGCTGTGCTGGGAGCTGCTTGCTGGGAAGGCTCAGCTGAAGTGTCTGTGCAAAGAGCCACAAGCTCTTAGTTAATATCTAATTGTATTAAAAGAAATAAATCACAGAGAATTGAAGTAGCACCAGAGGGGAAGAAACAATGTGTACTATCTGTAATTCTGGTTTGTGAATAAACAGGATGGGAATCTGAAAAGATATCATGGCACTTTTGTATTTCTAATACTTTGTTCTTAAAATATCTCCTTGCTTTTGCTGAGCTCTGCAACAGTGTTTTTGCAGTCTGAGGGAGTACCTGCATTCTCAGGCTGTTCTCTGTTCTGCTGCCAGAAGTGGCTCTGCTGACCTGTGCACACTCAGGTGAAACCTCAGCATGACCCAGTCCCTGTTTGTGCTCCAAGAACAGGCACAGCTGAGTTTGTGGAGTGGAAGCCCATGTTGCCTGGGGGCAAACCTCTACCTGAAAGAGATGTCAAGGTGCAGAATAAATTCACTAGGATTTTTTTTGTTGGGAAGCAATCTTTTTTTTCCTAGTTCCTAAGCAGTCTGGGAGGAGGAGATCTCTTAGGGAAACTGCATATGCTGACAGCTTCTGCAGCTTTTAAGTGAAGCCTAGAGATATGTGTGATGCTTTTATCAATGTCAGGTCTCTAGACCTTCTGATTTTTGCCCATCCCCTGCAATGTATTCATTTGCCACATCCAAAATATAACTTGGGAAGAGGAAGGAACACAAGGATCAGAGCTAAAAGGCTGAAATTGTCCTTAGAAGCCTTTTCTCAGGGCAAGTGCCTACACTGATTACACAGACATAGATTGAAATTTGTTTCCTGAAGAAATTAATTTCCATCATTCACATATCCAGCTAACTCTCAAATGTTTGAGGAGATTCATAGATATTTTATCTTCCACCTAGAGTTCTTTTAGTCTTTCCAGAGCTCCCAGAATGGGGCTCAGATTGTTCCCATTTCCAGGAAACAGAATTGAGAGGTGTGTTTAAATTCTGAATGCTGCCAACATGTGGGTAATTGAGGTGTAGCACTGGGTGGTTCTGAGCAAACACCTGGTTCCTTTCAGTGTGAGCTTAGCTCTTGTGAATTTTGCTCTCAAACTTCCTTCCCCTTCCATTCCCCTTTCTTTCCCCTTCCTTTCCTCTTCCTTCTCAGCTTCTTCCTCATTATTCCTACCTCACTTTCTTTCCAATTGCCATTTTAACATTAGACTGTGCCTACCTGACTGTTGTTTTTGTTGGGGGTGGGCTTGTTTTGGCAGATGTTTATTGAACAAAACAAGATGAAAAGGCAGAGTCAGTTGCTTCTGCAAAGTTCTGCTCCTGATCAACAGCTTCTGAAGGCTTTGGATGACAATGCTAAGCTAACCCATACATTAGAAGAAGAGAGGCTTCAACACCAGCAAAAGGTAAAATAGAATTTCTTCTCATCTGGAAGTCTTTGAAAACCTCCTGAATTTAAGGAGTGCAGTGTCTTAATCGCATTCAGAATTACTTGAGCTCATATCCCCTGTAAGAGGTTTGAGTTTAAGAACTAAATTTCAGAGAAGGTTGTGATTCCCTTCTTCTGAGTCACTGTTCAGATGAGTACAGAACTCAAAGGCTCCTGAGCCTGAAGGCTCTGGATTAGGCAAGTATTTTATTCTGGGTAAAGTAAAGTGCAGTTACAAGCAGTATGTCAGGTTCCATTAAGTGAAGAGATGAAAAGAGAATATTTTGGAGTAATACAAAGGGTGTCTTAGGGGTCTAAGGAAAGACCTTGAGGTGAGAGGTGGGCAGTACACAGTAGTGGTCTGGGTCTTGGTGAACAAATGGATGAGGGAAAGCCAGACATACTGGAGAAGGGAAGTGTAAGGTGAATCTGCAAAGTGGTGTGAGAGGCTCTAAACTGATAGGATATAAACAAATACATTCCCTGAAACTGGACTAGATCAATCTCTTTACTGGGAGAAATCACCATTGCTTCCCAGGAAAGCCTGAAAATGAGCTTTGTTTCTGTTCCTAAAACTCTGTTAGAGGAGTAATACTAGGGATAGGTAAACAATTCCTGTCCTGTCATCACTGTAGCAATACTAAGACTATGCAATCTCAAATAAGAAGAATTGGAAGAATAATTGTCAGTTCATAGAAAGCCTCTGCATCTTTGGCTACTTTGAAGTCTAGAGCACAATGTATATATTTAGGGAGCTGTGAAGTTACTGCTACTCTGCATCTGAATGCTGCCTCTGAATCAAATATTCCATAATTCTCCCTGCATGAGGCATCTGCATGAGTTGAGACAAGGGAGTTTAAATAATGAGCCTGTCAGTGGAAGCAGTAAGAGAACAAAAATGTCAATGTTCTCTTGCTTAAAATGAGGAAGTGTTCTGAAATTAAATTCTAATTATGTGATAAAAACTCTATAAAAAGAAAAGGGAACAACGTAAAGCTTAAGTACTTTGGAGCTAAAGACATATTTTAAAGGAGAGATGAAGCAAGTTGGGGTCATAACAAAAAATTCTGACATCTCTCAGAAGAATCTTTCCAGCTCCCATTCAAAAATTTCCCTTTTTCTGGGACTTGTGCTTCACTCCTATACTACAACATGATGTTCTCAGGTATAACTCTGCCTAGGGGGTTATTTACCAATGGGAGGGGCTGAAAATGCCTTTTATTGTGATGAATGCTCTTGTTTGCCAACTGCAGATTAAAGAATTAGAAGAGCAGCTAGAGAATCAGTCACTGCATAAGGAGATTAGTCGCCTTAAACAGCAACTAGAACTTTTGGAAGAAGATAAAAAAGAACTGGAGCAGAAGTGTCAGCATGCAGAAGAAAAAGCTAGAGACCTAAAGCATTCAGGTAAAATTGTGTAATAACTTTCATTTTAGGGGTAAAGTGTGTCTATGGGATGGTTGGTGCACATCTACATTTGAGATCCCAGAACCTTTGTGAAGCTGTGATCCAGACCTTTGCTTCACTAGACAAAGTACAGCAACTGCCTTCAGCTGCAGAACAGCTGTGTCCAAACTGTGTGTGAAGGAATAACCTTGTAAAACTTCTGTAAGGAACAAAAATCCTGTTGTTAGATTGCCCTGAGTCTTACAGGTGGATAAATATATGGGAATGGGTGTCTGTGTGAAAGACACTAAAGATGATACCTGGACTTTTAAGTCACTCAGTCGATTTTTAATTTTTTTACCTTTTAAAATTTGAAAGTTTTAAATACTGTAATTTAAATTTGAATCCATCATTGCAAGAACAAAGAACCATATCCATTTTGGAAATCATATTCTTACTTCTGCATAACCTACTGTATACAGAGCAATTGCTAAGGATTTTTGTAACTAAAAGAAATTCAAGACTTTTTTTTTTCTCTGTTTCTGTCCTTCCCCAGTTAATTATATTTGACAGCATTTCAAGTGCAGAAAAGTAATTTCCACATTTTAGGTCTGACATGAAAACAGGAGAGAAAAATATCCATTCTGCCACAACCCAATTTTGACCATTTTTCTGGGGAAAGCCCACCCCATCAGCAAGACAGAGATAAGTCTGGAGGTTGAAATTGTCAATTTATTTCATTCTCAAATACAACCTCAGATAGACTGTTGCAGAAATGGGATCGTTTTCCCTGCTCTGTCATTTTATGTGAAGAATCCTGTGCAAGGGAGAGTTTCAGTTTCAGTAGTAACTCAGGTTGGAGGCAGCTGTTTTCATGGGAATCCTGTGCATTGTTCGTGGTAGAAAATGTCAAAAAATGGACTTGTGGCAGCTGTGTGGTTTAGTCTTGTTTGTTCTTTAGTTCATTAGTAGAGTTTTTTCCTTAAGCCCTCCCTGTGGTTTGTTTTTTTGCTCCTGTGCAGTGGATGAGCTCCAGAAGCGAATCCAGCAGTCTGAAAATCCTGCCCCGCCGCCGCCGCCGCCGCCGCCCCCTCCGCTCCCTCCTCCTCCTCCTCCCAACCCCATCCGGTGAGTGCTCACACCCCGGGCACGCAGGGCTGCTCTGCAGAGCCACAGCTCCTTACAGCAGCTGCCAAACAAGCAGGAAGAGTGTCCTTAAAGGAAAAAACGCTTTCTCCACCTGGCTGGGGCTCCTGAGCAGCAGGACGTGCTCAGTGCCCCACCTGCCCCCAGCCTTAACACCCTGATCAGTTCTGAGCAGTGTCTGTCTTGCCAAGCCTGACAAATTGTCTAGACTGGGACTTTGGAGGAGGAGGGATACCTGTCTCCTCCAAATTTAGGAGATTATTTTTTCTTCCTCTTCACCTGATAACTGTAATTATAGACTTGTGAAATGCTTTTTATTGCCAAGAAAACTCCTTTGAACCAAAGGATATGTTAGATTATTGTGTGTCCCTTCATGTCAGATACTGATGATGAAAATGCAGACTCTATTGAGTTCCCACAATTACTTTCTTAAGTTAAAAAGGAGAAAGGGAAAAAAAAAAAAGAAAATCACCACCCAGTCAGGCAGTTTTGGGCAAAATTACCAAAATTTGGGTTGATTGTTGATTTCTGCAAAGGAGTATAAAAGAGGGTGACCAGTCTATGCTGATGTATCAGGCATTAGACCCAAATAAATTAACTAAACACTAAAGAGTGCTTAGTTAATTTTTAAAACTCAGCTAATTTTCATGTTGTCTGCTTGGTTTAAAAATAAACAGACTTTGATGACAGTTTGCAACCTTCTGTAATAGAAATGACATCCAGTAGTCTTGTTAACTACTGTGCTAAACATATGAATAGATGTGATTATTGGAGAGAATTCATCCCTTTGTGCATCTTGCATTGTTTTTAGAAACTAAACATGTTCAGAAAGATTGAGTTTGGACTTTGCTTCTTTTATGTCCATTAACTCATTTGGCCTGCTTGCTCCTTTCTCGTTGACAGCATGAATTAACTGTGTAGGGCTGTTGTGGGATTTTTTGTGTAAATTAGTGCCCTTTACCGTTTGGAGTAGGTGAAATTATTAATTTTAAGCCCTGTAGTAGCAAAGTCAGATGACATCCTCATGCACTGTATGTGTGGATAGAAGTTGTTTTAGAACATAGGCAATGGATGCTGCATTTTTCTGGGACAGAGTTTTGACCTTTTAGGCAGGGATGTCATTCTCTGTGTAAGGAATAAGGTTCAGTAGGGAGTGACTGCCTTACTGACACATCAGATGTGCACAGGAGCTTGTTCTTGTTTTTGAAAATGAATCCTTTGCTGGTGTGGACTTTTACATTGTGAATATAGTGAGTGGATAATTACTTGACACTGTAAGAAGATTACAAACTTGAAAATGGTGAGCAGATACTGATCACCATATTTAAGTGTCCTCTGGAGAACAATACTTCAACATCTACAGCTCTTCTTTCTGTTTATCATGCCAGAACAGCTTCTGTTTGTCATGTGTCACAATGAGACACTGGCTTTTAATATTCAAATCTGGAGTGTTTTGATTTGTGCCTAATGCTTGTTAAAAAGAAATAAATTTCTCTGGTGCATTTTGATGGGAGGCATTGTGGGGGGTAATTCAGTGCATCTGCATTCAAGAACCATTAAGTGAGTCTTTTGTGAGAGGCTGTGTAATCAGCAGGCTGGTGGTGTGTCATGTTCAGGCTCTTTCTGACAGTGGGTGACCCAGGCCAGAATGACAATCTGCACTTTCATTTCCCCCAAGGTCTCTCATGTCAATGATTCGCAAGAGATCTCACTCTAACACCAACGTGAGCAAGAAGGAGAAACCTCCTCAGCAGGAATCAGGTATGGCTCATCCTTCTCAAGCCATGTGGGTTGTCCCTGGTACTGCAGGAAAAGCTGCTGGAAAGGAGCTGGAGATGTGAAGATGGTGGTTCAGATGCTTTTGATTGGCAGCAGCAGCAGCAGCTGTCCATGTCCCAGCCCATTCCTCTGCCTTGCAGTGCAGAAATGGGATTGCAGCCCAGGAATATGTGCACCAAGATGGGAAGGGGTGTCTTTGGTGCTGTAGCTTTGCTGCTTCTGTGAGGGGTGGCTGAGGACTCTGGGCATGTCTGGTTTAGAGAAAAGGCTGAGACTTCAGGTGCTGAGCTCTTCTCCCTGGAATCCAGTGGCAGTACACATGGGAGTGTTTAAAACTGCATCAAGGAATGCTTAGACTGGACATAAGGAAGAATTTATTTTTGGTGAGAATGGTCAGACACTAGAATAGGCTTCCCAGAGAGGTGGTTGTAATTTTTTGAGCCCTTAAGAATATGCTCTAACTTTTGGTCAGCCCTGAAGTGGTCAGGCTGTCAGACCAGATGGTCACTGCAGGGCCCTTGCAACTGAAACATTCTGTATTCTGCTGCAACTTCCTCAGGACCCCAAGTAAATTTGTGTGGCCCTCATTACCATCTCTGCCTCCACAGGTGAACTGGTTATCAGCATCCAATTTACTTTTTCTCTGGGGATTTGAGTATGAACAGTCTTTGAGGCTGAAGGTCGAAAACCTCGAGGGAAGACCTAGCACTTGCTGTAACTGGAGAAAAGTTCTAATCTTCCTTCTTGAGCTGCAGCATGTGCAGGGCTTTGTGCTTCCACAGGATACCTGGAAGAGGCAGAAGACCAAACCTATGAGCATTAAACAGAGAGCAGGTTATATTCAGCATAATACAGGGAAATTTCTGAACTTCCACACAGCAATTTCTTCTGTCCAGAGCCTCTCCACAGAGCTTGTTTGTTAAATACTTCAGTTTGCATCCCTCAATTCATATCTGGTGAAATTACCACTCAGAGTTGACTGTAATTCTAATCCTTTAATAACACTGAAAACCTAAAACAAAACAGTCTTGCACTAAGGTGGCTCTGCATGCAAAGTAAAATCTGAAATTGCATTTTATTGTTGTTAATGGAAGCTGGAAACTTAGTAGGTTGAGAACAGGAGTTAAGTACAGATTTACAAATGGCTGTGAGTGCCTGAAGAGTCGGAGCTAGTTAGACAGGCATTGCCAGTTAAATAACCAAGGGTTTTCTTGCTGTTTCTCTCTTCCTTCTGAAACAGCAGGAGTTTGTTTGTAGTGAATTGCTTAACTCATTTACTGCCACTTAAACAAAGAAGGGAACCTGGCTGAAATTATAGGATATAACTGTTAAAGAAACCCCTGCTGTTAGCAGACTAATGGTATGTAAGTCAGGCTGGATTGTTGCATGGAACCAACAGGCAGGGAGTGGGGGAAGGAAAGCATTACTCCTCCCATTTTCAGGTGAGGAACTGAGGAATGGAGTGGCTTGGGCAGGTCCCTGGGGGAATTTCTGGGAACTGGTTACCAGTCTGAGAGAAACAAGGTTGTTGGTGTGGATAGAATAGTTAGAGGGATGACCTTGTACCCAGATCTCTGATGAAGAGTCAATCTTACCTTTCAGTACAAGTCCAATTATGGTGCCTTGATTTGTCAGGGTTCCTTACCTTGAAGCATCCTAGATGTTTTGATTACACCTTTTTGTTGAGATGTCACAAACAGTGATTGCAGGAAATACTATGAAATTCACTCCAAGTTCTCTACTCCCCATTCTTAAATTATTTTTCAGTAAACTAACAGTTCTGACCTTTCTTCAATTACATATAAACTGCTTTTCCTCTTTAATAGTTGAACTGTTCTTAAAATAAAAATTTTTAAAAAGGGAGAAAGTTCTTTCTTGATCTAGTTATTATATCAGACTTGAGGCTTGTTTTGATCACTGTTAAGGACGTAGAATGAGTGGTTTCTATCCCATACCACCAATTAAGCTTTTATATTTGAAACAGTCTGTTTGTGAAATTAAAGCCTGACATTAAATCAGCTTAGAATACAGAAACTACATTTCTATGAATCATCAATAGTACCCTGACAAGTGAGAGAGCAGAAGTCTTTTTAAAATTCCTCTTACATAAGGTACAAGGTTGCACTTTTGAATAGCATCAACCCTGTTTCTCCAAGTATTTTAAGTGCTCTTCCCCCCTCCCCTTTCTGGTATGTTAAGGGTCTTTTCTTTTGTTATCCAGAATGCTGATAAGTTAACAGGTATTATTTTGGTTCATCACAGAGCTTCCCATGTCATCTGAATATTTTGCAGTCCTGATACCAGATCTCTTGAAAAAAGCAGCCATTTCCTTTCATGGTATTTTATTTTTCCCTTTAACTTGATGCAGTGTTTCTGAAGGGCTGGGTTTAGTTCAGGCTGAGGTGTTGGTGTGTTGTTCCAGCCAGGTCCTCAAACCCCTGTGAAATGGGAGATGTGGTTGGGAGTCACTGTCATGGGGCACTGTCAGCTCCTCCTATGTCAGTGCAGCTGTGGAAATTTCTGCTGAGCCACAGCGGAGGCAGAGCTGTGATCTTTCAGTCCCTGGTGCTTCAGCCTAGAGCACTGAGCTTTTGCAGTTCCAAACAGTTCAGGAGCTTTGCATTTTTCTGGATGTGGGCCCTGCTTCTGTCCAAACTTCTGCACTTGGGCATTTGCAAAGTCAGGATCCTCAGTATAGTGTGTCATTTTATCCTTGGGACAGCTGAGCTGATGGCAAAGATCTCTGCATCCAGAACAAGAACATGGTTTTTACTTTGTACCATTTCTTTGCAGTTCCTGTCTGAAATGTGATCTGCTCTTTGACTTCTTTAGCAGGTGAAGAAGTTACAGATCTGAAGAGGCAAGCTGTGGAAGAAATGATGGACAGGATTAAAAAGGGAGTTCACCTGAGACCAGTCAACCAGTCAAGCAGGCCTAAAACAAAGGTTTGGAATAAGTAGCAGACCAATAATTTTAGCTAAGTGCAGTATTTTCAGCTAATTTACACTGAAATAAACTTTTCTCTTAAATATTCAGAAGAATACATTTTCCTCCCCTCATTTACTTTGCTTGATTTTGGATAAAATGAATTAGAGCAGCATGTACCTGAACAAAAAAAAATGAAAGCAGGAGTAAGTAAGTAAAGGCCAGTTTTTATGACACAGAAAAGAAGCTTGTAAACAAACAGCTGCTAAGAAACAAAAAGCACAGAGGGAATACCTGAAGTGGCTGAAGGTATCTTCAAGTAGACTGCATTAGCACTTTTATTTTTCTTTTATGCAACACTTATCTGAATGTGGCTACTGTAGAACATTGCGTGCCTCCTTCACAAGAGTATAATCTTTATGTATAATCTGTGATTCACAATGCTCAGAGCTGAGGCTCTTTTCTTCATCTGAGTAAGGAACCAGATGGAGTGTTAGCCCTGAGCCCACGGGAGGAGGGGACAGGGGAATGTCACACAGCCCCGGGCAGCACCCCCTGTGTCAGGTCTGTCTGCAGGTACAGAGGCTGTCCTGGGCCATTTCTTGTGGCTTTTAACATCTGTGTGTTGTGTTTGTTTACAGCCAGAAACACCAAAGCCCTCTGAAAGTGCAATGAAAGAACTAAAAGGGATTCTGGTAAGAGAACGTTCATATTTCATTTTCTTCTCATTGAGCTGACAGGGCCTTCTGTGAAACTTCTGCATTTTGGTTTGAAGCCAAAGAGCAGTTTTGGAGCAAATCCCTCAATTCCACCTTTGACTTTGGTTTGACTTAAGGATTAATTCTGGTCTTGCTAGGAGAATTTGTTTTTGCACTCTGCTCTGGGTTTCTGTGCTCCTGCCACTAGAGGGGATTTTGTGGTCTGTGTCTGCCACAGGTTGTTTGGAAACTTTCCAGATACTCAGAGTGGAGATGGAGAGGCAGCTGAGTATCTGTATCTAGTCCAAAGTAAAGCCCCTGGACTGCACACAGAGTAGATGTAGAGTTGTCCTCATCAACTGGTCTCTTTCCTGTGGCACCAGATTTCTTGTTAATTTAGGTAAAATTTAAATAAAGCCATAACTCAGGCCTGTCTGCATTTATATGTAGAAAAGATGGATTCTGAGTAGCTGTCCACATAACCCTTTATCACAGAATAAAAACATTAGCCATGTTTGGTCCAGCTGAGAGCAATGTGCTGGGTTTGCTCCTGTTGTGTCCTTTACTCATGTGTTGCATTATTTGTTTTTAACTGGTTGCTTCTTTTTCACAAGAGCTAAAATTGTATCAGTGAGAAGGAGCTGTAGTTCTTGCTCTCTGACTTCTTTAACCCTGAAGCTTTTGAAGTGCCACTTTGGCATGTCAGGTGAAATTCTGCCAGTGTTGAAACAAAATGCTTCACTTCCACTCTACAGAAGGTGAAGCTAATCATTCTCATCATCCTGTGGTTAAAAAGCCCTTACAAAAAACAGTTCAGTGGTGTTTTGGGGGATGCAGGACAGTACAGCAGAGTGTAGCCACAGCCTCTGCTGTGATTTAAAATCACCAGTGGGGCACCATTGATGTGTTAAAGTTGCTATTCTCCAGTCATGTGAAAGCAGGGGAAGAAGGGAAGAAATGGTCTAGAGAGTCACCACACCCTAAGGCTGAGCCCTAATTAGAGGGACACATAATTAAATGTGGTGGTAAATAGGAAAGGAATAAAATGCAGACTGAGACTGTGCTTTAAGCAGAATTCCGTAATCACAGGAGAAGTGGGATGTGGTGTGCTTTGGAGCAGTGAGGGTTGGACAGAGCTGTCCTGCCCAGGGTCCTTTCGTTCTCTAATAGCTGTTTATTTCTTCAGCACTGTGTCACTGACACCAGGGGACATTTGATTGTGCACTTCAGAGGGGGCAGGGAGAAACCTGCAGGCACTGCACTTCTGTGTCAGGCTCATTGCTTTTGAGCCTTTCAGGGCATTTGCAGTGCAAGACAAACTGTACAAAATGCAGCTCCAGTCTATTCTTGAGAGCAGTGATTATGCACAGTCAGACAACAAACATGGGGGTGGAATGTGATGGAGTAAACATTTGTTGTTACTATGCTAATTATGCATTTTGTGTAGACCTCCATATAATTGTTACAAACAAAACACATTTATGTTGTGCAAATTCCAGAGTTTGAGTGACTCTCTTTTTAAGTTGCTCTGTGCACGTACATTTGTACAGGTCTGAAGCATACTACTAATGAATAACCTGCTCAGTTAAATTTCAAACAGTTTTGAAAGGAATTTTTTTTTACTTCTAGGTAGAAGGGAAGAATTAAGTGCTTCTTTGCAGGGCTCCTGAAAATAGCACAGCTTTTGCAACTTGCAGTGATATTTGCTTTTGTCCTTGGCTATTTTTGCTCAAAAGTTATGTGCTCATCAGCAAAAGATATCAGCAGAATGTTATTTATGGTCTGGAAAAGTGCTGTATGAGTCTGACATGTTTTGGAAAGCTGAATAAACAAGATTAATGGGAAGACTCAGAGGGACAATAAAATAGTATATGGGTACCAAATTTCCAGTTGCATTATAAACATTTTGGGCAAATTTTACAATGAGGTAGATTCTGAACCAGCAGCTAATTGTTGTGAGTTGAGAAATGCATGCAGCATGCACTAAATGCCTGTTTAAATGCCTGTAGGCAAGTTTGTGAGGTTTCAGGCTTTTCTTAAAGCCTCTTTTCTTCCCACTTTAAGTGCTCCTGGACTTGCAGCTTCACTGATACCACGTGCTAGCCTTGATACAAGGCAGTAATAGCATTTATTTATGTTCTGTATGTATAAAAAACTGTTTCAGCTTGAGATCTAATTCTGTGCAAAAGAGAAGCCTTGAAGCACATGGACATAGGGTGAGGTTTATGGCAGATCAGCTGCATCATAGGATATAATATGCTGCAGCTGTAGCTGATAGATACTGACTTGTGCAGATACCTGCATACACCAGGATGCAGCAACACAGGACCATGCTAAAATATAAAACCCACTGGAGCAGTAAAAGATGGATCTTTGGCTTTTTGCCAACAAAGGTTGATTATGTGCTTGATAACTCTTTAGCAGCTTCTTAAGATCCTTCAAATGTAAAGAGGGAGGAGGTTGGCAGTTCCCTGCAAACATCAGAATTTGTTCATTAGTGGCAGGGCCAGGCCATCTCTCTTAAGCCTGATATCAACCCCCTAATGTGTAGTAAGTGTGGTTTATCCCTACATCACTGATCCAAGTAAGGTGGGATGGTGAGCAGGTCCCAGATGCTCCTGCTGTACCAATGGAAGAGCCTGGCACGCTGCTCTAGACCTGCAGTGTGAAAGATTCTGAAGATTCTGTGCACATGAGCTGCTTGGCAAGGCATAGTCTGTCCTCAGAGAGTTTCTCATGCCTTCTTCTTGCTGTAGGAAACACTGAATAAATCCACCAGCTCCCGAAGCTTGAAGTCCCTTGAAGCAGACAGCGGTGAAACAGAGCTGGAGCGAGTCCTGCGCCGCCGGAAAGTCACCACTGACCAGGACAGTGGCAGTAAGTGCTGCACCTCAGAGGAGTCCTCTTCCTCTCTCCTCATTGACTCTTGAAGCTTTACATTCTCTTCCCTACCACTGCCATTGCAGCCATTATGGAGAGCTTCACCTTCTTCTGCAGTGACTCCCTTCCCTGTCTCACCTGTTGCTTTTCACCCCATCTTCTCCAAGAGATGCTTCTGTCAGGATTTTCTGCACACACTCAGATTCCTCTTTCCATCCTGGACTTCAGATGTTATTGCTGGAGTTATTGCTTGAACCTAATGTGACAATACTCTTGAAAGTAATACTAGCCAGAGAAATGAGATTTAGGACTGGTGATTTGAATTAATCTCTGCAGGCCAGGGGTCTGCAGTTTTTACACTATGCTTTGATATTTTGATACTGTCTTGCACTAGATGCTGTTCATTAAAATTCCATCTTGATTTCTCCAGTTAGCTTGAGTTCTGCTCTACTCTTGTGCTGTTTCTAGACCAGTCTGGATAACAGAAGCATTAAACTTTCTTTGGATTTTAGGTCCCACTGGAATCTTGGCCACATCAGAATCAAAGTCTCTGCCTGTGCTGGGTTCAGGAGCCAGTGCCCCACAGGCAGCATTGAACAATAAAGATGTGGAGACAGAATTCACTTCCAAAGTACCCAACTCAGGTCCTGTCCCCAGCCAGCCTAAGGGTGCTACGGGCTCCAAGCCTACTTTACAGTAAGTAGAATATGGATTTCTAGATAAGATGTGTTTAGCTGGTGCATTTGGAAAATTATTTAATATCAGTTTTGGTTAACAAGATAAATGTACAGTCTGCAGCTGTTTACCACTGGCTCCCCAAATAATTTGCAGTCTCATGAAAGGAGAAATTAAATTATCTGTAATGAAGTTCTTTCCCTCTAAAACCTGTGAACATTCTTCAAAAAATGTTCATCTTCTCTGTCAAAAAAAAGCCCTCAAGAGATTTTGAAGAATTACAAGGTTGAAGGTTTTTTCCATATTCTGAAGAGGAATGGTATTTATATTGTTAACTCTTGATTAAAAGTAGTTCCAGCAAATATTTTAAAAAATACAATCCTGTGAGTCATCTTGGTCTATATACTGATGTTCAGGGCAGTTTCTGTTGAACCAAAATGAGTCCTGACTATTACTCTTAAAAATTTGTTGGTAAAAATCTTGAATTGCCTTGAAATTACAAGTTTAAGGAAAAGAAAAGCTCTGTGTTTGCATGGATGGGCAGCAGCAAATTGAGCTAAACCAACTCAAGCAGTATTTATTATTATTTCAGATTCCCTGGAGGATTTGTTTATTCTCCAGCAATACCAGGTTCCTTTTGGAGTTAGGCTGTGTACTTGCTTTGATTGCCTTGCCAGTTTGTCATTTCAAGAGAAGGAAAGAGAGAAGACAAATCAGATTGGCAAAATATTGTAGTTATGGCTAATTAACTTCTGATTTCCTGCTCTGTCAGTTAGAAAATGCCACCAGTACCAATTCTAGCAAGTCTCCATTTCTTTGTTCAGAGGAGGAAGTCATGACAAAGGAGCTGAATATTCAGTTTGCATCTATTTTTATGAACTGATACTTCACTCTTATGCAGGTACTTTCATAATTTGTTTTTGAGTGGATAAAGAGCCCAATTTCCTTTTGTGCTCTACAGTTGTATTTAATTCCCACAGAGAATTAAAAGCAGAATGCCATTTTCAATCATATGTATTTTCCCCTTTTATTTCATTTAAGTATCCTTAGAAGAAAAATGATCTTCATTTTAATTTAATCAGAAAGATCAAGATATTTTCAACAGTTGTTTTGACGTGAATAATGCCATTGCATTTTCTTGAACGCCTACCCTTGACAGAAAGGTGAGGCTGTTCCTGAAAATTGTGTCTGTAGTTTGTGGATTTCTACAATTTTGAACAAACCAGAAAATACAAGCAACTCCTGCCACCTTTTGTGTACCTTTATTCCACTGAACTAAGTGGAAATTGCATTTACAAGAAAGGAAATGAAATAATTGCAGGGCCCAAGGTCTCACAGAATGCGTGGTGAATTGACAGTGAAAAGGATCTTGTGTTGACAGTCACAGTTGTTTATATGTTATAAAAGCATATGTGAAGCTCCATTTATTTCTCAGCTTGCCTATTCAGTGACATCCTGAAAGACACATTTCACTTTAATTTATCTGTTTAAAGCATTAAAACAAATGTGGTGGGCCAGAGTCCTTAGTGCTGCAGGGCTTCCTTGCACTGAGTCACTGGTGTAAACCTGCTTAACTGGGAGCACTCATCCTTGGGGATGGATTTCCAGTGAGAGGGAAGCTGCTGGGGCTCTCCCACTCTTGTGTGGCCAGGCTGGCAGGAGGAGCAGGGATAACCTGCAGGCCCCACACCACCTTACAGAGCAGTTGCTTTTCTTTTCTCTCCTGGGTCCTGTTCACAGCAGAGGTTGGTAGAAGCAGCCTCCAGTCTCGGAGATGTGAAAGCACTCTTGGGAACAGGGCTCCTTGGAAGCAGGAGCAGAGGGGAGTTCATCTGGCCAGCAGCTCTGACAACTTGGCTCAGTAATTAGGCAGTTTCCTGGGCTTCCCTGGAAGCAGCTCAGTTTGGATCAGCAGAGCACTTCTGAAGCAAATCTCACTATTGTCTGCATTTGCTTTGTGTTCTCAGTGCATCCTGGATCCTGGATTCACTGCACGAGTGAAGCTGAACCAGGGCATGTGATCCAGCCTTTTTGGATGTCCTGGGGGGGCACATGGGAGCTGGTTCAGTGAGTCACCCTGAGCTGTGTGCTCTGCAGCAGGGGCTGCTTCCCTGCACACTCTGCTCCTGTTGCTCCACTCCATTCCCTGAAGGAGCCCGTGCTGACTGAGCACACAGTGCCCTGCTGGACTGGATACCCTGCATGAGAAATCCCCCTTATTCCCTCCCACCTGAGGTTAAAGGATGCAGCTCCCTCATCTTTTGCAATTCCTTTAAATCTAGCCAAGGTGTGACTTCTCAATCTGTTTGCAGCAGCAGAGCAAACCTTTCCCATCACAGGGGAGGACTGCATGTCTCATAATTGCCACGAGTCTCTTGCAGGGCAGGGTTTATTCTTCTATCCTCACCTAGATTTTAATGTACAGTTTACTGTAGAAACCCTGAGTTTAGAACCCCTAGGTGAGGTGTTACTTTAGTGCAAGAGGTTCTTGTGTGTCTGAAGCCATTAAGGAGATGGTTTGGAATGTGTGAAATTTTGCTGAGGTGGTGCTTAGGGGGGACATACCAATAATGTGTGTCCTGTAGAGAAACTGGGGCCTTACCTCAGTGTGCAGGTAACTTCCTCTGCAGATCTCTTCCCCAGTGTTTAGCCCAGCAGGAGTGTAATTCTGGGACAGCTGCTTAGAAGAGATGACACTTTATTTTCCTTGGGAGCAAAGAGTTCCCGTGCCCCCCTGCAGTGTGTAGGCACAGAAGGGAAAGGTGTGTCTGGCTCTGCCCCCAGGATTTTGGCTGTTTGGTGGGGTTTTTTTCAGCACTTAAACATTGTGTTTCTGGGGTGCAGAGTCCTCTGCTGACAGAGTGGTTAGTCTTAATCTGATGATTTTATACAATTAAAGGATTTGTCCTCCCTCTCCTGGCTGTAATCTTAGTACCCCAAATCATCTACCAGCTCTGCAGGGAGCAGCTCAGCCTCAGCTGGAATGAGCTGCAAAGGTTTTCCAGTGCAGCTTGAACATGGGCAATTTAGTTTAAACAACAGATGAAGAAAACAATGGGATGTTCTGGAAGTTGGAGGTCTCCTCAGTTTTAGCTGTTTTAAAAGCTTCTGAGACATTTTTCTTAGCTTGTACTCTGTGTGCCCTCTCAGTGGCAGCAGAAGCTCTCCAAGATTCTTCATTTACGTAAATATTCTGATGTTTTTGAGCTTTTCCAAAAGAAGCACCTGCAGTTCTGTTCTGCTGGCTGCTATGCTGACCACCTTTGCACTCAGCTGGGTTTAACAGGGACATTCTGAAATGGAGAAGGTTTCTTGCACTTCCTTCACAGATGTCTGGTGTTGCAGGTAGCACTGGTACTATCAGTAGGGAACAGAGGGCCAAATCACCAGTGTCACTGTTTATATTCCCTGTAATCACAGTTGAACAAATACTGGTATACTGTGATGGAATTCTTTGTTCATCTCAGACCTTCCAACCTTGCAATTGGTGTGTTTTTTACTGTTGCTCAGTATTAGCCTGTGGTCTTCTTTGGTTTATTCTCCTGCCTTGTTAAGAATTCTGAAATAATAGACACATCTGCAGTTTTTGCTTTTATTGTCAGTGAATGCTGACATAAAATTTCTGTTTTACATATTACAATGATTTTACAATGATTTCATGAATAGAACACTGACCCAGGGTAAATAATGCCAAGGTTCTAATATTACCAGAGGAAACAAAGAAAATCCAAGTCTCAGTTGACAATCTGATCCTTAGTTTGTCCTTTTGTACTCCTACTGTAAATTTTATGCAAAGGTCACAGCAATGCTACTTCACTGACTTTAGTAACCCTTTAGTATTTACACCTTTTGTAGGTTCTGTAACCATATAAACAGAACAGATTGCTTCTGATACTCTTACATAACAAAGCAAGGAACATTGCATATCCCATAGCATTAATCTCAAATGCATTTATCATCTAAATCCATATTTCACAGTGCAGATTTAATGTGTTTAGTCGTAAAAAAACACATGCAGACTTGTGAACAACTATGTGTGAATGAGTACAGTAGAACTAGGGTCTCAGTTTCTGGTTTAAATATACAGTTGGACAAATAACAAGAATATTGATAACAGCATTAACAGTCTCAATGAGGGAAGAGCTTTGCACAGAACTAAATATAAATAACTTGGTTGGACAAAATTGAGTTTTTCAGAGCTGTGGCAAACTCTATCTTTACTCATTGCTTTTCCCAGCTTTATTTGTACGAATAGATGTTGTTTTTTGAAAAGGAGCACCAAAATTATGTTCATTCTTCACACTGAAACATTCTGCTCTTGACAGACTGTTGAAGTAAGCTGTGAATAACTGATAAATAGGGTTAATAATTTTTAACAATGCCTCAGCTGTAACAGCAGCATTGTCAGGCTGGTGCTGCACCAGTGTGAAGGATTTGAAGAAGGCAGTACTGGTACAACAAAGTCGGATAGTAATTCTTATTTTTATGCTGCAAACACTGATTTAATCACCGGTTTTCTCCGTTAAACTACTTTATATCGACATCTTTCATTTTTCTGTCCTTTGAAGGTGGTAAATATGATTGCCATTTTATCCATTTTTGTTATAAATGAAACAGACTTCAGAGCGTTTGGCTGTGCATCAGTTGTTGGAATGCTGCCATACACTAATGCAGACTCCCCACTGTGAGCCCAGTGAAGAATTATACTTTGATTCACCAGATTGTATTAAATAGTCCAGCTGTTGGGATTTGAAAGATAGTTACCTCCAAAGTGAAATAAAAATGAACTTGGCATTTATGGCTTTGACCATTTTTATAGTGTTGGGCAATCAGCTTTTCAAAAGTAGCACTTTTTAAAATAACCCTCTTCTGGTTACTCTGCTTTAAAAAGTTTAATTTGCTGTAACATTCAGAATACCCCACCTTGTATTTTTCTGGAATGATTGACAACTTTTGCATAAAATAAGCATTATTTTCCTTTTGAAATCACTAGCTTCTGATGATAATCAAATGAGTCTGAAACTGTATCTATTAGTGCCAATTTCTGCATTAATTAACTTATACCAAAATTCTAATGTTAGAGACAATTCTTGTAATTAAAGCTTGAACATGGAATTTCATTTGCTCTATCCAGCGCTGTAGCAGCGAGCTGAGTAAATTCTTTCTAAAATGGAAAGTGCAGCAACTGTTGTTTCTGTGATTATTTTTTTGTTTTTAACCTGTTCATTTACTCTCTCCCCATCAGGTGGGAGCTGGTGCAGTCCCACCCAATATTCCAACTATTGAGTGGGGTAAACTCTTTCTTCTGTCATTTTCTTTAGGATAAAGGCTGTCACAGTAAAGGGCAGCTCATGGCAGATGGATCCTGTAGCTGAATTTCTTTCTCTGGCCTCCAGATGATTCTGCCTTTTTCTCTCAAGAGTGTTACCTTACCAGTATGGAGGACTATTCCTTATAAATAAGCATGAAAATCTAGGAGAAAAAAAAGGAAAAAGTGGGGGCAGGAAGGCTGTGGATAAGCCTACAGAGCATGTAGGACCTTCCAGCTTGAGGGATTTCAGCACCTACCCAGTCTGGGCTCTGGGGATGTGGATTGTGCATCCATGGTGGTGTGTAAGGCTGTGCCTAAGGATGGGCAGTACAGTGTGGCTGCCATCCCTGAGCCTGCCTGGCTCTGAGCCAGGCACTGCACTGATGGCTCTGGGGGCTCAGGTTCAGGGAGGTGCAAGCTCTGCAAGGCTCAGGCTCTGGGAAGTTGGGCTCTAGGGGCTCAGGCTCTGGGGGGCTCAGGCTCTGGGGTTCCAAGTTCTGGAAGGCTCAGGCTCCGGGGACTCATCCTCTGGGCTGACAGACTTTGGGGTCTCAGGCTCTGGGGGCTCAAGCTCTGGGCTGACAGACTTTAGGGTCTCAAGCTCTGGAAGGCTCTGGCTTTGGAAGGCTCAGGCTCTGGGGGCTCAAGCTCTGGGCTGACAGGCTTTGGAAGGCTCAGGCTCTGGGGGCTCAAGCTCTGGGCTGACAGGCTTTGGAAGGCTCAGGCTCTGGAGTGCAGGGTGCAGAAGGCACAAGGCTGTGCTCTCAGGCTCTGTCTGCCCACCCAGCAGGGTTAAGGTGGCAGTGGGAGCACCCCAGTCTGCCACTTACTCAGGCTGAGTATTCCCAGTGTTTCCCAGGTTCTCTGCTGGTGCATTCCAGCTAATCTAAGGGTTTTCCTGCATGTTTTCAACACCAGTACAAAGCTTCTGAACACAGACAAGTGCTTTTAGTGTTCATAGGCTGATGCTGGCTTTGACAAATAACCCAGGTGTCTCTGACCTTTCCTTCCTCCCCGCTCAGAGGCTTTTTATCCACATGAATCCCTGCACTGCAAACAATGGTGGTGTAACCCCATTTCTGCTGCACAGAGCTGGTCAAACACCCTTTATGGTTCAGCAAAGCCAGTAGGTGCTTTTCCAGAAATTATTAGTGCTTGCTCCCAGTGAGACCAGCAGCAGCCAGGGGAACACCTGGTTACACTGTGCCTGAGTCCTGCAGTGCAGCCCCCAAGCAGGTGGCTCTGGGATAGAGGTGTGGAGAAGCCCTTTTTCAGTGCCTTGTGAGTTCATTTCTCATCTTCCATGCCTGGCTTAACAAATGATCCACGAGGGGAAATGTGACTGTTGCATTTTGTGTGCTGCTATCTGTACACAACAGCTGTTAAATCCATAAATCTTTTTATTAGCTCAGCAGACCTGTCTTCGTTGTATGTGCTATTAATAGAAATGCTTTTCTGTGTTTTTATGCTCTTCTGAATATGTGATCTGTCATTTGTATTTATATATTTATTCTTTTCCCTCTAGATCAACTAGTCACACAGAATTGACAAGAAAAGCTTCTAGCAGTGAAAAAGAGACAGAATCTGTGGTAGTTTTAGATCCTGTGTCCACCAGCGGGGATAAAATGTCTGAAAACACCCTGAACCAGAACAAAGTGAAAGAGGAAGAAAGCAAGCCACTGCAAAAAGAAACTAACGTTGGGAAAATAAAAGAAACAGATAGTTCTAGCTGTTAATTGTTTCTCTGCAAGGCTGTACCTTTTGGGAATCATTATCTGGACATGTGAATTGCTTAGGTGTGTTACTAGGGGCCACGGTCTGTACTCCAGACAGAAATAATACAGATTGAAATGGTCTTTTGTATGCAGTTTTTGTTACATGCACTGAAGTGTTAAATAACTGTGTGTCACTCAAAATCCCTTTCCCGTTTTAATTTTGCAGGTATGGTTATGAATTTCTTAAATAGTGTCAGTTACCTATAAAAATGGATTTGAAGAGGCTTTTTTAACTCTTCTTTTATTGAGAAGATGCCTTGTTAAAGGTCTGTTCCAAAGCTTGGCAGAAGCCCCTTGCATCCCTCTTGACCTGGATAGGTTTGGGTTAGACCCTGTAAGTGATTACACCTTCATCAGCTTCAGTATTGGGGGTGTTACTAATCACTAATAAAAATGTGTTTAGACACGTGGCTTTAAAAATGCTTTGATATCCACTTAAACCAAGATCTTGTTGGTCCCCTGCCTGCTGTCCCCACACATTGAGGAAATGAAAAGCACAAGCACAACCCTTCTGTCTCAGATTGTCAGAAGAGACAGAGACTGAAATGCAGAGGCAGTGCAGCATCTCATTGTGGTACCAAGACTTTTGGCAGTGATAGCCAGAGTCAGGGGTTTCTGAGCTGGGACTAGACGTGCTCCTGGGTTTTGTTTCAATGTTACACAGCAGCTTTTGGAACTGCTGCAGCTGGACTCTGTTTTTACTGCTGCACAACAATAACTTGCCTTAGGCTCCGGTGGGTATGGGCTGGGTTTGGGATTCATTCTAGGACTGCAAGTTACTGGGAATCATCCCCATTCAGAGAACTCCCAGCTGAAAACTCACAGTGCTCACAAATGAGCCCTTCCTTTGAACCTGGCACACACTGGTGACATTAATTTCTTTATTAGGTGACACTTCAGGTGTCTGTATTTGATAACACAAATCCCAGTTTCCCTCAGCCCTTATTTCCTATGACAACAGTGAGATAGGAACATCATTGATTTGCTCCACTGCCAATTCACATTCCATTGTAGTCTCTTTAAATTCAACACAGTATCTCATTCTTTTATAATGAACAAATGGAATCAGGGATTTACCTAAAGATTGGTGTAACTGAAATTGGGTGGGCACGTACTTGAATGCACTTGGATTCTTTTTTATTTAATTGTTTGAAACAGTGATAGTATTGAAGGATGAATGTTCTGAGTTTGTTGGTTTGGCTCTGCATGCAACTGTCTGGTGCTTTTCCTAAAAATAAAATGATAGTAATGAGTGTGGTGGCTTCACATCTATTTTGGTGGTTTTTGCATGTTTGCTACGAAAATCTTGGAATTGATCTAATTACTGAATTACATACAGTTCATAAAATTGTGGAAATTTGTCTTTCATTGGTATTTTCATTTCTTGGGGGCAGTTGGTTCTGTTTGTTAATTTTTCTCTTAGTTGTCTGTTACACTGAACTTAAAATGCAAAATTTCATATATGTATTTTTTCCTCAAATTATTGCTGCTGTATTATATGTTCAGATTTTCAAATTATACAAAACCCAACAGTTTTTCAAGAAGCACTGCTTTTACTGAAACTGTTTTGTTACTTAGAACATAAATTATTTCTTTAACTTTTCATTGTTGCTTATTAAAAAGACTCCTGACAAGTTTCCCAGACCTTGTGGAATTGACTTGTTACTCACTGCTGCTGACTGGAGCAGGCTTCCTGCTGATGCCAGTCACAGCTCTTTGCCCAGCATTTGGGGTTTGCACTGATGCACTTGTCTTGAGGGCTACAACTGGAGCAGGCTGGATCTCACTGCAGCATTGAGGGGGTGTGGGGGGATGGAGCAGCATAACAGTCAAGGCCTTTGTTTCTTTGTAAAATGTGGTGTTCTGTTTGTGTTTGTTTTTTTTTTTTTTACTGTTTGTCAACAGCTTGCTCTTTATATGGAGTGAGATTCTGATTTTCTCAAAACAAACATTTAGTTTTGGACTTAACACAGCAGTATTTGTTTTGTCAATTTGGAAATGCAGCACAGAATTTTGTGGTATTTTCAGACTATAATCACTGCTCAGTTAATTTGGTTTCAGTTGAAGGCAACAGTCCCTGGGAAAAGAGAAGCCAGTATTTAAAATCTCTTAGAGATACTTGGCTGAACTGCTTGAAAATAAATGGATTTAGGAATAGTTAATATGTGAGTTCCTTAGTAGAATGTTTTTTCTTAGAAATTTATCCCAAAGTTAATGTTGATAGCCTAGGTCAGTGTGCTGTGCTGTGGGAGCTGAGCAGGCAGGCTGTGAATCTGCAGGGCTGGCTCAGAGCTGTGGAAGCAGCTAATCCTTCTTTGGGGAAGGAAGCACATCAGGAAGTTGTTCTGGCTGTGATTCTTCAGCAAAAGCAACAAATTCAAGTTTTGCTTCACCTGAAATAGAAGGAAAAAAAAAGCAGCTCATGTTTGCTATAATGAGATTTGTTATAATGTTCTCTGGTGCACACAGACGTTTTGAAAATGCCACATGATGCTTCCAAGACTTGACACCTTTAAAAGTCTGGTCCTTCCTTAGAAAGGAACAGTGATTACAAGATCAGGAGCATATGCATGTGCACGTGGTGCACTGCAGCCTGAGCTGGGCTATTTACTGCTTTTTATTGCTTTCTTCACTGATCATCTCACCTTGCTGCCTGCACTGCTGATCCCACCTGAGTTCCATCAGCTGACTCTGCCTCATCTCTACTTCACAAAAGCCCCTGTCCCAGTGTTGATCCCATACCCAGCAGTTCAGTGTTCCTGCCATCAGCAGGTCTGGTTTTTGCAGCTCTGTGACTCCTCCTCCCCCTGTCCCCAGCAGCAGCTCCTGTTTTGCCCTGCACAGGATGCCACCCCTGCTGGGGCAGGTCACACACAGCACAGGGGGAGCTGTGCAGGCAAACATCACCCCAGGGCTGCTCTGAGTGCCACAGGACGGGGGCCAGGCAGTGGCACAGCTCCTGAGCCCTGTGCTGGCCCTCAGGCACTCGATGGCCCAGTGTCCCCTGCCATGGCCACTGCAGTGCCCCGGGCACGGGCTCTCCTGGGTATTCCCAGCCCAGCCAAATGAGGAGCTTGGTATGCAGCTCAGACCTGCTCCACTATTGCCCTGCTGCTGATTTACGTACTGGATCTTATTTCTGCCAAATGATTAACGGTGTCGGCAATTGTTGCTGTTTCATTTCATCAGATATAGGTCCAAATATTTGTCAGACTCGAGAGCTTTGTTTAGACTATACTATTTGAGGAGGGAATACATTAATACTGCTGAGGCAGTTAAAATTCATAGTTCTATAATTACCTGTCTTATTTTTGAAAAGTGCATTCTCTGAAACTATTAGCAAAAAATAAGAATTTGTTTGTTTTTTGCATTTTTTATAAGCAAGAGGGAGATTTCAAAAAACTCAAAATATTTTCAATAAAAAAAAAATTCAACTAAAATCTTTGTGCCATAGTGTGCATGTCAAGTGCTGCTACCCTATGTGTAGAACATTGGAAATTATTACAAACAAGAGGGTAAAATGACTTAATTCTGCTCCCTGTTTCCTTTTCTTAGGCATAATACAATTCCTGCAAACCCTTCCTTTCTTCCCCTCCTTGTCCCTCTGCCTCCCCTTCACACTGCATGTCTTTATTCTGGCTTGATTGATACCTGAGCAAGTGAGAAGTGGCTCTAATGAACTGTTAAGCATTTAACAGTGCCTTGGTACAGTATAAAAAGAAGATGCAGATCTTGAAACAGGCAGGCAGATGCATACAAGTGGCTAAGGCTGAATGTGCATGGTCAGCTTGAGGTTTTCTTGGGTTTTATTTAAGACTTACCCACGGAATTGTAGCTTTCCAAACACATTTTGCTGGAAATGTAAGATACAAAAGAGGGCTGTGAAATGAAGTTTTGTTAGCAATATATGTTTCGGGCCTCGAGGGAGGTGGGGTATTTGGCCTAAAATTCCATTTTGGCAGCTTTTCGACACATTATATGCATGGTTTTTTGTTTTGTTCCTTTTGCACCGTGAGCTTCAAGACTCCAACCAATTAATTCTGGAAAAAAAAAGCTTAATGTAGGCTACTCCTCAAGAAGGGGTCTATTTTAACATTCAGTAAACAGATAATCCATTAGGACAACAATATACATTGTGGCAAGTGCTATCCTAGGTTTTTTTTGTCAGCCCTTATTTATAGCCTTTTGATTCCGCTTCCCTCCTGGGGTGCAGTTTCAATCATTCTCCCTCCAATCTTTGTGCCCGTATTCATGGCAGGCTGAAAACAAAGTAAGAAAGAAGCTCGTACGCAGCGCTCCATTCGCGGCCAGTTCCTCCTCTATAGCCAGCAGCCGGTTGTATTTGGCCACCCTTTCTCCTCGGGACAGACCTCCCAACTTGAGGAACCTGGCACCCAGGCCCACAGCCTGCAACGAGAGAGTGCAAAAACTCCTCAAGTCATTCCCAATAATTAACCGCCTTATCCTGAGCCTCGTTTCACACCCTCACATCTCCGCAGAGAAAAACGGGGAAATAAAACCTCTCAGTGAAAGATCTGCCCGATGCAAACAGTAATTTTCGCTGGCATGTGAAACGAAATTTTATTTGCAAAAGATTAAATATAGTAGTGTTAAGAATATTTGCCTAAAATGTTGTTACTACGCAGGAATGTTTTAAGTAACTCACAGTTTTTTATAAACTAATGCAAGCAAATGGATCATACACACTTTTGAATATACTCCCTGCTTTGGCAAATTTCCTGTGTGCTCTCTTTAAACTCGAAAGAATAACCACTCTCTGTGGGGGGAAAAAAAATCAACCCTCTAGAAAAAGCCCATTTTGTAAAATGTTTCTTTCTCAAGCACAAAAAGGCTTTCTCCTTAAAAAATAGTACATGTTAAAAGCAGTATTTTTGCAATTCTGCAATTGAACAGCTTTCAATACTTACCAGATCCACCAGGCTCTCATCTGAAGATTCTGCATCTGGACTGCCTAATATGGTAATATGCCTTTGACCTACATAAAACAGGAGGGAACACCTTCATTAGAGAATATTTTACATATTTGACACAGAAATTGTTTGGACTTCTTATTCTTTTTTTCCCCTTAGGCTATCCATGCTTAAATACAAACAGGAGTGTACCCCACCTGATAAAAATGTAAACTACCTACATTAGCATTCTCTTTTATTTTTGGATGGATAAGGCAACATCTAAGGTCCTGGTCCCTGTCTCTCACTGATCTGTCTGATCAGGCTGTGCTATTTATTTTAAATGTTTATTTCCTCACTACAGTAATGATTTTTCTTCTCTTTGAAAAAGAATTTACCATCCTGACTGAATGAAATCTTTTAGCTGCTATTTACTCACTTTGGCACAGAGATTCTGGGTGTTTTTAAGGAACAAGAAAAAAACGAAGCTATATTAAATTTGTCCATCTATTCCTTGGGTATAAAAATGAATAAAGAAAATGTGATACAAAGAGAAATCTTACATATGAAGCTGCACATGTTCTTAATACTTACCACAAAGGCTCAATAATATGTAGTCAATAAACTATCTAAATGCAATTTTAAACAGTCTGTACGACTCTGAATTTTTAAATCATTAAATTAAAGTGTCAATAATTAAATAAAAACATGAAATATTTACATGTGTGGCTTGTAGGGTTTGGTTTCAGCCTTTTCCCCCTCTACTCACCATCCAGAATTCCAGTAAGTTCTATGAGGTCTGACACCTTGGTTTGGTTAATGTATTTTAGGACAACACCACTGCACGTTACTATGTTTATGTTTTGTTCAGTTTTGAGTTTGGAAATCTGTGTGGCAGCATCCTCAGCAATCACATAGCATTTGGAACCAAGGGCACAACAGATGCTGCTCCACTGTTCTCTGTCCTGCATAAACAAATTGAGCAAACAACTGGAGTTTAAAAAAACTAAACTGAATGAAAACGCTAATTGACAAGGTAAAAATTAAATAATAATTTGGTTTAATCCTAAATATGCCCGTCATTTAAACATATTACATTTTATACTGTATTTTAAATCTGTCTGCCTATGAAAAACATACCACTTGAATTTTAAGATTTTGATAGAAAACATAAATTTTAATCTGAAATTAGTCAACACTATTTGCACAAAATATAGTTAAAATATTTAAAATAAGTGTAGAGGGTCTGCTATTTTGATTTCCTTCCTGAAATTTATTTCATTTTGATAGAACATAAAATAATTTTTATTGTTTTATTCAAATGACTCATTTTGTGTTAATATTTCAAGTGTCATAGTTGTTTGAACATAAAATAATGAACAGGAGACACAGACTCAATGGCAGGACCCATAGGGAACAGCAGAATACAATGCTCTCTTTTTTAGCAAAGCTCCATTTTTCAGGGTCTTTGTTTCTTTATTTTAATGCATTGTCCACATGGTACATGGTCCAGGCTAAATAAAGGACAAGGATATCTAAAGAATTTGAAAGAAGAAATTTACTAATTAATTTGCTTGCTTTGTGTCCACAGCATGCAAAGTTCTCACATTAAAAAAAATCTCTATTTCATAATTCTGCCAGTGGTTATTCTTGATCTGTGGATCAGTTTTTTGTACTTATCTACTTTGCAATCAACATTAGGGGCCATTCCTGTATGGATTTCAAGCCTATGTATAAGAGAAAATGAAGTTTTTTACACCTGAACCAATGTTTAAATTTAAGCACCAAAGTGCTCTGGTGTCTGGCAATGAATTATGGAATTGGTACCAGAACTAATCCTCAAGGATCTAATTATCAGGGGCAAAGATGTGGCATGGGTAAACCTTGGAGATTTGGGAGGAGGAGGAGAGGAAGAGAAGGAGGAGAGGCATTTCCCGTAACTCTGCACTCTATTCCCAACTGCACTTCACTGGCTGCTGATTCTCCTGCTGATTCTCATCTTGCAAATATTTTCCTTCATAAGAATTCTCAAGGAAGTTTACAGCCCTGGCAGGAGTGGGGAATGACCTGGTGTTTTGGAACATGGTAATTCAGAGATTCAGACTGAAACAGCATAGGGAAGCAAGGCTAACCAGAGTGAGGCAATATGAAACACAGTTATTAAAAAAATGAACTTTTAAAGTTCCATTTAAGGACAAAATCAGATGGATTTTGCAGTTTATCAGTTTTAGAATTATTGATTCAGGCACTGGGCAGATTCACAGAGCCAACATCACTTTGCTTCTCCCTTCAATCACAGTCTCTGTGTTTTGTTCATGAAAATGAAGTCTCTGTGTTTATTTTTAAGAAGATAAATTTGACACCATGAGCAAATTTTTATTAAGTTGTGCAGCTGCAGAATCTCAGCCTATAATTCTAAGTTCTGCAGCAATTAAGTTTTATTTTTTTTTTAACACATGGAAATTTAACCTTACATATAAATGTGAATATTTAAGCTTATACAATCTCTTTTATCCATCTATAGCTTGGTAACATGCTTAATATTATTGTGCTTTATTATTGTAGTTGATTTGCCACACTAATTAACTCCTCTAACTTTGATCACAGAGGTAAATACAGAGTATCTTACTGCCACTTGAAAAATTCTGCTGAGCAATGCTGCCAGTGACAGGATTTTGGTTATAAGTATCCATCACAAAGAACTGCAGCAATAATATATTCTGGTGATTCTTTGGCTGAATATACAAGTGTTCAAATTTTTGCTTCTCCAGCTTAATATAATAAAATGCATTACACATCAATTTTTGTAATACACTTGAATTTTACAATTTCACCTTATAATTTGAATAGTGTACATAAAGAGAAAAATGTAATCAAAATAACAGTGGTTTAGCAAGTAGAATCAGATAAAAAAGCAAATTCTTGTAATTCTTTAAGGTGTGTGTACTATTCTGTTCATGCCAGGATTTTCCATCAGAAATTATATCAAAAGCACTAAAAAATTTGGATATTGCCAATAAAATATATTCAAAGAAATTGTTAGATGCATTTTCTAGTGTTATTTTTGTGCTTAAAAACTTGAAAATCAGAAGCTTTGTATTATACATGTTTTGTAAAAATGAGAAAAGGTCTGTGATATGCCACCAGTGTTTAAAGGTCTGCACTGTGGTATCTTACCTCTTTTCTTAAGGGATCTATTAATGCAATAATAAAAGGAAAATTATCAATCATTTCCACATACATGGCAACCATTTCATCAGGACTTTTGAATGTTCCAGTGAGTATTTCATATTTTCCTTTCTCCTAGAAAGTAAAGTAAAAAGCGTAAAAGATGAGGAGAGCAGGACCCTGAAAAGCAGAGTGTACACATCTCTGTCAAGGCAGTGGGCTGTGTGTGCTTCAGTCAGGAGGCATTCACTCATCTGCTTCACTCTGTGCCTGAGCTCTCAGCACATTGTTACAGAAAACTCTGCCTAAAATGGCACTGTGGGTTCCAGTGGGCTCATGCCAGTCTCTGAACAATGCCACTGCCAAAGGAAAAGAGATCTATTGCAGCATTTCTAGGCAATGCTGCCAGTTTGACAGAGTTATAGCATAAAGTTAACAATATTTCATATTTTTATTGAGAGAAAAGTCTCATTTTTCTCTTCCCCCAAAAAATCTAATTTTTCTCTTTCCCCCTTATTTTCATAAAAAAAATATTGCTGGGCAAGGAGTGCACCCTCAGTGCTCAAAACCAAGATACTGCCTTTCCCTGCCTCTTTCCCCTTTAAAAAAACAAAACAAAACAAAACAAAACAAAACAAAACAAAACAAAACAAAACAAAACAAAACAAAACAAAACAAAACAAAAAAAAGTCTCATCATTCTGGGAAGCACAAACTGCAGCCTGGGAGGAATTTTAAAGGCACACTGTGCAGCTGTACAGGATATTCACTGCTTTAGTGCCTTTAACAGTTCAGTAACAGAAAGTTACAGAATTGCTGGTAATTCAATGGTTAAGATTTTGCTCATTCTGGTATAGGACACAGATATCACAGGCAGGAGAGCAACTGCTTTCACAAAAGATATTGGTAATGGAAGCTTTGGCACTACAGAACACCCACACACACAAAAGCTCATGAGGTACTAAATGGAATTGGAAGTTTCTTTTTCTACTTAGAGAAAAATCTGATTTATCTTGGAATAAAGTGCAAGAACTGTAAGACTTTGTCAGAAGATAAATAGATTTTGTCAAATAAAAACATTTAAAACCTGAAATTAAAAAATTAATGTTGATGCACAATGAGATGGGCACTAATGTGTATATAAACATACCATAGTAAAAATACATGCCAATGTTAGGATAGTTTGAAGAAAACAACAGATATAGCTCAATATAATGGAAAACCAGGAAGATTCAGCCAGAATTTATAAATGCAAGATAATTCTTTCTGTTTGCATGATTACTACCTTAAAAAAACAAACAGCTACATTTATTTTAAATCCCAAGACAATCGAAATTGAGAGATAACTTACATAATCCATTAAGTCATGAGCAGCACAATTTATTGCTAAGTACATGTCTTTTCCTAGCTCCAGACCTGCATTGCTGCAAACTATTTGCATTTGGAGTAGCAGTTGTTCTAGACTATCATATCCCAGTGTCAGGCAGCCTAAGTGTGATATTTTAAAGGTTGGTAGCTGAAAGCAAAACAAAAATAATCACTTTATTTACACACATACATATTATACATATTTATAAGTTTTTTTCATTGTCATTTTCATTGTCATTATAAATTTGTTCTCAGAAATCTCCTTGGCAGCTTTAAGGACAATTCTCTAGGAAAGAAGGATTATCAAGTGCTACTGAGCAGAGAGCAATAGTCCTTGGAAATGTAGTCATGCAGATCTCAGTCTTGTGTGGTTAGCACTGGTTTAAAAAATTATCTTAAAGGCACTCTTAACAACCACTGGGTTGCCATAAATGCTCTGGTGCTATGGACCAATCCTTTGCCACAAAAAACATATTCTCCACTTTTAAATAGCTTTCACTCATTAATCCTCAACTACAACACTGATATTGACTCTGGGGACTGTTCAAGAAACCTCAGGATTCATCCAAGACTTCTAGAAGGAGCAAATTTCACAGAGGGGAAATATCTTCAGCCAGCTGCATGCAGTTGTCTGCTTCAGGGACAGTATTGTGGACATCAGCCACAAGCATGTATTGAGGAAATATTTAATGTATTTCCTTCTGTTGTCAGTTTTTCTGTAGGTTTTCCAAACACTGATTTTTAACTGTAAAGTCTAGGAATTTTGGATTATAAAGATGCAGCAATAGACAGCAAAAAATGCTGCAGTCTTCCTGCACTTCAGAAAGAGGTTAAATCTGCAGTTTCATGTGGTTTTCAAGATGTCCATATGCTGTGCCTTGTTACATTCTATTAAAAGCATTTATCTGTATAAAAAACATTTTACTCTTGTCTAGTTTTTATTTCCTTACCCTAAATAAGTTCTTCACTACCTACTTTGTAATTTTTCCTTTTTTTTCCCCTCACAAAAACGTTCAAACTAACATGGTGCTTTTATAAATTTTAAATTCAGTTTTACTACTGTCTTCTTTAGTTTTCTTCTGCTGAAATAAATGGAATTTTTTTTCAGAGAATGTAAGGCATTGTTTCCCTATGTATATCTTACAGAAATACTCTACCTTATGTCTGCAGTACATATTGTGGCACTAATATGGAAACTACCTACCAGAAAAACATTGGCCAGCATCTTAATGATGATGAGTTTCTTGTTTAAGCAACAATAAAATAGGAAAGTTTTTGTCCATCCTTTTTTTATACTTCACAACAGTCATTATTTTCACCTAATAATATTTAAATCATCTCAGAATGAAGTGCAAAACATGCATGGCATTTCCATTCCACTATTTGGAAAACTCATCAACAAACTAGTGGTTTTGAAGGGATAAAAAAGATCATTTGAGCCATATAAAATAATGTCCTGTGCAATATTGTGAGTGCTGCCCTTTAGCTGCTGGTTTGTATCTGCCATTATCTGTAACCTCTCACTGGACCTGGGCTGAATGCAGCAGGATAAAGGGAGTATTCCCAGGGCTAGGAAACAGCACAATCCACAAGTCTTACAGGTAACACTTTTATGATCTACATGATTAAAAGTCCTCTGCTGGTGCTACAGGCCTGAAAAAATGCTCATGTGGATAAATTACCAGGATTTCTACATGAGAAAAATTACCAGATACCAGAAATTTCTCCCTATTTCCTCTACTGTCCCCCAGGAAGGGAAGGTATAGTCAGAAGAATCTAAATTATTATGTAAAATATGAGCATTTGGAATATTTGTCTTGCCTTGCCCTTTCCAAAATGGCAATGTAGATTAATGCTTCCTTTCTTAAGAACATTTTAAGTCCCCTGCTGTTGTGAATACCTTGTTGAAGGCTTAGAGTTAAAATCTCTTTTCTTACCAGAGATTTTTGTGGTTTTCCTCTCCTACTTTCTGCTCGTGAACCAGGCTGCTGAAGTGAAAGAAGATAGAAATCAATTCCATGGAAGAAAAGAAAAGAAAAGAAAAGAAAAGAAAAGAAAAGAAAAGAAAAGAAAAGAAAAGAAAAGAAAAGAAAAGAAAAGAAAAGAAAAGAAAAGAAAAGAAAAGAAAAGAAAAGAAAAGAAAAGAAAAGAAAAGAAAAGAAAAGAAAAGAAAAGAAAAGAAAAGAAAAGAAGACTGAATTTTGGTCAAAAGAGATAGTAAATATTTCAATTAGGAAACAGCTTTATTTAATACTTTAATGGTTTTATTTTGTGGTGGTTATTAATTTAAAATGTTTATTTCTATATGGACATTTGTCCAACCATCATTTGTTTTTCAAGACATTCTCACCCGGCCCATCAAAAATACAGGGGATCTCAGAAATGAGAATATTACTGTATTACTTTGTACTTGGAGAAACACAACTACATTGCTTTCCAAAAAGCAGATGCATACACCAAGATTGATTTACTTCTACAGTAGTAGTACCTGGAATAAAATAAGTTGTGTGTGAGAGGTATAGCAGGGTGAGGATATATACTGTATTTTCACTCTGATACCATTCCCTCCCAGTATATTTATTCAGACAAACAGGAAGTCTTATGCTTAGAACAATTTTTTGTTCTAAATTTTCTAATTAAGTTTCACCAAATGGCCAATGTTTTCTTCATCTGTCTGAGAAACACATCCTCTATTCTGTGTCACAAGCCTGTAACAGGCTAAGTGTGCCATGTAGATGTTTAAAAGGACAATGGTAGTAAAAAGATCAAATGAAGTACATCACACTGTAAGAACACATTTTTATTGTACCTTTTTACCTGAAGACCCCAACAGTCTTATTATTTCTTTCTGAATATCCAGAACTCTTTTTATCCCCTGAAATTAAACAACAGTAATCTTCAAAAGGAAGTTATATGAATTCATTTCAGCAGCTTAAATCAGAAGAGAGACAACACTTACTCTGAATGAAAATTTTAATATAAAGTCATCATAAAAGCCCAAACCATATAGGCTCCTTAACACAATCTCTCCATTCACTAAATGCAGTCAAATGTCCAACCATAAAGGGATAGTAGCAGTGGAATGAGCAGGAATATTTGATTATGGGATGTCAAGGAAAGTACTCTCCTCCCCAAAAGTGGCCCTTCAGGTATCTAACAAGTAAAAAAATCTGTGTCTGCATATATATCTGAGAAGGGGGAAGGTGGAAATACCTATTCCCAACTACGACTCTACCTAAGAATTCCTAAACTCTGACACAACTGAGTGCATTTACCTTCAGAATACTTCCAAGAAGCAGGGGAAAAAAGAAATCACTGTCTTGAGTTTAAACACTAGAGAACACTCCAATTAAATGAATTCATTGCTTTTAATACAAGGCTTTTTTTCCTTTTCAGCTGAGCTAGTAAATGTTAAGTGCGAACTTGGTAAAGGACATTTCAGATTTTCTCAAACTGTGCCAGTGAAGGAATACTGAAGGGGGCAGAAGTCAGTCACAGCTGGCAACACCACAGGACAAACAGCTTCGTGTTCTGCACGGCAGCAAAGCCCTTCCTCCTCTCCCATGGGCACTACTGGGAGCCATCCTGGCTGTGAATGGGGCAGAATTAGTGACCTTGTTAACAGCTCTGGGGGACAATCCAGAAAAGTTAAGGGAAAAGCAAAAAGAAAGAGAATCGAACTCAGCTATTTGTTCAGGTCACCAGCACACAAAGTAGAAATCACAGCCCTAATGGAGGCATCTTGTGCAGATACATTCTTTAGTGCAACACATGGCTAAACAAAAGAGAGAGGGGTGATCCCATCTGTCTCACCCATCCTTCTTGCCCTTTGTATTCCCTTCTAGTGTCACAATTTCATTTTAATACAACTTATTCCCAAATATGTTATGCATTCCAGTGAATTTATTATGGATTTTGTTGTTTTGCATGCTATATCAAACAACTGGTAATATTTATAATCTACGAATGCAAAATCTATTATTGTGTAACACAATTCCTTGACATCTTCTTCAATGCATGAATTTTTTCCTCTATACAAACATCCATTTTTAATTTAAATCTTCATGGTTCCTCTTTTAAATCAAATTTTACTTAATTTAAGGTTATTAGTATTAGAATTCTGCACTAACATCTGTTAAAACTTTGGCCTTGTAAGCTAACAAAGAATGAAAAATATAGCTTGTAAGGACTGTATTGAAAATACCTATATAGTTATGTACATATGTAGTTAGTATGATGTCTATAGAATATATTTCTAAAAAAAGGAAACAGTACCTGCTTGAGTGATAACTCAACTGGTGGTATAACCATAACTTCTTTGACTAATTTCAGTTTTGTAGGTGAATTCTTTTCACAGTTCAACAGAGTAACCATTGGGAGTGGTAGAATCATTTCTTTAGGTGATTCCTGTAATTGGAAGTGCCAGGTGAAAATAAAAATGTAAAAGACAGAATAATTTAATATTTTAGTTATCGTACAGGGTTCAAAAACTGCAAAAACTGAAAACACAGGCAATGGTGTTAAGGGTGTATTCTCTGATGCAAATTTAGTAACACTGTGACAACTGGCTGCAATAATTATGATAACTGGAACAAAATAAACTTACAAAAGCCACAAGTACCTGCTGGTGCTTCAGCAGTGCAGTGTATAGGTACAATGGGACACGGCTAACGGTGGCCCCAGCCTTGGCTATGGCAAGTGATGCTCCCCCAATGGCCAAGCTGCCACACAGCTCTGACTCAGCAGGCTCTGCAGGGGGGATGGAAGGCACTTCCACTGACACCTTCGTTGCTACAACACAGAGAGTAGTAGCTAAATATTTTTTTGGTTCTAAATACAGGCTTGTGGATCAGAGTTATATGAGCAAATATGGTATTGTCATTTCAATGCATACTCAGTGTACTAAAAAACAATAATTTTTTTTTTAAACTTACATTATAACCTAACTGGGAGTACAAATACTTGATTTCTTCTAATAATGACTGTAGAAAAAAAAATTCAGGCCTATTACAATTGGAATTCCCAATGAGAAAACAGGTATTTTAAATATTACACATTAAATTTTCATAAGAATTTATTTCCTTTTCAGATAAAATAACTTTGTCCAAAATGCTTTAAACCAAGCAGCTCCCACTAACCATATTTATTGCCTATAGTGCTTACATGAACACTTACAGGGAGCAGCTGCTGAAGCTGCAGTAAATGATGTGATTCCTAAGAATCACTGCATTTGGGACTGTTTGATATTGGCTCCAAACAGTCAGGCACTGAGTCTAACAATAATATTAAACTCAATGTCACAATTAGTGAAAACACCCAATAGATGTATCAGCAGAAGCTTGACTGAAGTATCAAACACACCACAATGATATCTGCATGGACCTGACAACTGCAGAAGTTAAATTCCAGGTCACAGGTGAATTTACTGTGCACACAGCCAACATATGAAGTGGGAGGTTTTTTACTGACAGTGTATTATAGTCGCAACTAATTTTCTGCCCTTCCAACAAATGACAACTTTTTTGTCTGAGTTTAATCTATAGATGGAGATAACATGGGGTACTTTTTCATTTGGGTTGTTTGGTTTTGGCCATGTATGCTTAATTATTTTTCTAGTCTTACACAATTTTTTCCTTTTTCCTCTAGCAGGATGTTTGTTTACGTCCTTTTACTCTATACTACCCTTCACTTCTGTCTCACCCTCTTCGTTCTTTTTTGCTTTTCTCTGTCTTTCCTCCTTTTCCCAGTGTGAGAAGGAAATTTTCCTTCCCCTTTCAATTGTTTGCAGCTTCTATCTTAATTCTATTTCCTTTTTACCACTCAGTTCTCTGATTTCCTTTTCTTTCCTTATCATTTTCATTTTTATTCTTCATTTGCATCCTCCTCCATTCTTATTCCTCACTCTGAAGAATAATAACCTCCTGTCTAAACCAACTGTAAAACAAAGGCAGAAACTCTGTTCAACCAATGCCTGTGAATGATGAGGAAACTGTATTTTTCCCTCCCTCATTTTGCTGCAGAAATTGCTGTGATCAAAAAGGTCAGGAAAGAGTAATCAAACCCTTTGAACATGAGACAGGGTGTCTTTTAGCACCTTTATCAATATCTGCATTGCAGAAAATATTAAATAAAGTAAAACCTGGTCTTCCTCCCTTTTTTTGCTTAGCTGTTGAGGCCGAACGCCACAAAGAACTGGCAGGAGTGGCTTTTGCTGCTTCTTCTTCCTGCTTTTCTTTTTCTTGTCTTTCAATTTCCTTTTTTTCTTCTACCTTGTTTGCAAAGTATTCACTGAGGGAAGAGGCATAAAAACTACTGGGTCAAAATATTGCTAGACATGTGACAAGTAGACAGATGTGACACAGGCTAAAGAACATGCTAGGAGATAGACTAAGTGCTTGTATTTGAGCTTCTGCCATAGATTTCTGTGTGAAGCTGGACAAGTAAATAAATTCATCATATAATTCATTTTTGGTAGTCATCTGCAGCACTGATTAAACAAAAAGGACCACAAGCAAGTATCACAAACATTAGTACATGCTTTGTAAATCACTCTGGCTTGAAAGTCAGCTCTGAGCAGACTGAGCATGAAGGATTTATTTCCTTTGCATGGGTAGTAACAGATCCTGTCATAATGTCATGACATCCATCAGCCTGGCCTAGGTTCAGACAGTAGGTGAGTTGTACACTGGTTATTGTGTGGCAGCAAACTCAGAGGTGGCTGAATTTCGATTACATGCATGAAGTGAAATCTTCATCCATGGGTCGCAGAAAGCCAATTCAGGCAAACTGAATATGTGAGATATATAAAGTAGTATAAACAATGCATTAAAATCTTATTTAGACTCACTTTCCAACTGAGTCCTTATTCCCTTTATCAAGGTTTTCCCAAATCCAGTTCATGTGGAAGGCAATTAGGTCTGTTTGCTACAGCCTGTGTTCAGTGTTGCAGCCCAAACGAGCATGCTTATTAAATCATAATTATGAAAAGCAGGCAATAATGTAGTGAAATGGGTCTGAGATGGACATTATATCCTAAAAATACTTTTTTAAAAGTAGAAAACATTGAATATGTTTTTTATTACAATATAAATTAATGGTGAATATTTCAAATATTCAAATGCAGTAATTTTCATAATATGCAAGACGTACCCAAGCATCTTATCAGCTTGACACTGGTCAGTAGGATCCAAGTGCCTTAACATTGTGTTCAGTGATTCATTGACCCATTCCACAGCAGTATGAACAGAGTCATTTCTTTCCTTCTCATTAGCTTCAATTGTTTCAGGCAAAGCATTTTCAGGTATTTGAGAATGAGCAGCCATTACAGTGGAACAAATCCTCTGCAAAACAAACAAACAAACAAACAAAACCCAAAACCAATGTAAAATGCTTAAAACACTATTTAATTTCTAACTTTGAAATGTAATTTGAAAGACTAAGGAGTATGTCCTTAACAACTCTACAAGTACATATCTCCAAATTTATTTGCTCCACTTGTCTTTTCTCATCCAGCACCTTCTTTCTAGGCTCTTATACTTTGGTAATTGCAGACATTATTCAAGTTTTTTGACCTAAAATTATAACTTCATAGGCCAAACCCCTCTGACAGATCTGCCTTATACATATATTATGCTGTCAGAATAAATGGAGCTATTTTAAGGACCATACAGTCATTTGGGCACCTTTTACTGCAGCTGTTGGTAGCCTGTTGTACCACAATTCATCAGCATTCCTGCTTAATGCCATCCCTCATGATCAGGTACTTTTGTCTTAGGTAATTCAAATATATTTTTCTGTACTGATGAAGAAAAAATGATATTAAGAAAGTTCACTTAAGGAAGACATAATTTACAAATTTCCCACAGTTGCCTGCATTAACAGTATTAACTTTACATCCTGTGAATATCTAGGAGGTTACATGTAATTCCAGAACCAGAATTTAACTGAGGGAAAGTAGAAATAATTACTCCACAACAGCTAGAGCTGAAAAGATGTAACTTGGAATATTTCAGGTTGGGGAAGAGATGAGCCAACAATTCTGCATTGCAGGTGCTAAATGGGTGTTTGTCTTCACTGTCACCCACATCAACCTATTAGCTCAGTGTAAAAGAAATGCCTCTATCTATACTGTTTTTCACCTGTACTGTATATTTCTGAAAGTGTCACACAAAAAGAAATACAAAGATCTGAAAATTAAAGAAAAAAATGAAATGAAAGTGAATGTATAAGGTTACTATGGGGTGTAAGGAAAACCTACATGATCATTAAGACAGAAAAAAAATTAATATACAAAGATACACTATCAGATCCTACTTGCAAAATATTGTCTAATTCCTGGAAAATAAAGCTTTCATAGCTGCTGCCACTGTCTAACAATAGCTAACTAACATAGCTGCTGTCAACTGTCTAACTTTTCACTATACTTTTTTTTCCAAGTTACAACACTCAACTGTTGAGTCACACAGATTTATATCTTGTCCTTAAGATGGAAAATAAAACGTTCCTTGGGATGTGAGAATAGTACCTCTCCCAGATATTGTCCTAGTAAAATAAATAAAACAAGAAGCAGCAGCTCATACCTTCTCATAGTTTTTCACTGTACAGTATATTTCCACTTCTAATGTTGGCCGACCAACTCCATCAAAAAGTTTTCTTCCAACTAACTTGCATATTACTGGAGGTTTTGAAAATTTAGAAAAGTAGTTAGCCTTAAATGAAAGAGAAAGAACTCAATTAAAAGTCAATTTCCAGGCAATGAGATTTTTATTCCATGATTACAATCAAATCCACCACTGAACAAAGCCATTACGGGTCTCCTCCAATTCAGCACATTCTGTCACTCTATGATTTATATGTTCCAGCAAGCTTTGAGCCCTGTGAGAAAGGTGGAAACCATGACTTCTGGTAGGCAGAGTTTCCATTTTTCTTCCAACATGGTTTTTAATGGACCTGATGAACTATCATAATTCAATTTGTTTGGGTCTTTGTTTGCAGTTAATGAACACCAATGTTGGTTTAGAAAAAGGATTACAATTTTACCAGAGGTTTCTACATACTTCCTTATAATAAAACTAGTAATGAAACTAGCGAAACTTCCTTAAAATGAAACTAGTAAGTTTCATTATTTAATCTGTTATCTGGGAGTCACCAAACTACAGCTCATCAAACAGGAAAACTACAAAACACTTACGGCTACAAAGAAGAAGAATGTGCCAACGAAGAAGAACCAAGCAAAGCAAGGAAAGGTGTTACCAGTTCCAGTCCTTTCCACTGATGATGACAAAACACTTGGAGATGGGCAATAGCATAAGATGGAATTAAGTATTTCAATTCCCATCAAAGACAATACAAGGAATCTTTTTTGTTTTTTGAGAGCTGCTCACTATTCTAGTATTTGCAATTCCTGTATCGCCACTAATTGAAGTTTATTTATGCTCTCAATAATATTTTGCCAAGGGGGACCAGATAAAACCGGTCTGATTCGTGACCCTTCCAGTGGGGCCCATTTGCCTTTCATGAGCAGCTGCAGTGCGAACAGCACCCAGTCTGTTTGCCGGGAGTCAGCACTGCTGAGCAGCAGTTTTGTTAGGGGCAAACCACTCCATCTGCGAACTACTTTGTTTTTGTGTCGACAGGCCAAGAAGCGCGGCTGCTGCGGACACGTACATGGCGCAGCACCCGCCGGCCACAAGCACAGAACCATGGCAGTCCTTGGCGGATAAAGCACTGAAGGGTGACACAGACACGCCGTGCCCTCGCTGAGGGCAAGGGCCGGCAGATGCACGGTGCCCACACGGCCCCTCTGCCCCAGGAGAGGCCGCTCCGGCCCCGCCCGGCTGCATCCCCGCCCCGCGCTACCAGCTCCCCGTAGAGATCGTCGGGGCGCTGCAGGAACAGCTCGTTCAGCGCCTCCTCCATCCGCTCGGGCACACGGAGCCCTCGGTAATACTCGGCCGCCTCCCGCCGCAGCCGCGCCTGCCGCTGCTGCCGCTCGGCCGCCTCCATGGCGGGGCCGCGCCCGCCTCTTCCCTCGCGGGCCGGCAGCCCCAGGGCGGGACAGCGGCTGCTCAGGGCGCCGTGCCCGCGTTCCCGGGGCTTTGCTCCCTCACACCCGCCCGGGAGCAGCTCGGGTTGGGAGCCGCGGAGGTTCGGTGCGGCCCGGTTCGGTCCCTCCGTGCCGCGCCGCCCTCACAGCCCGGCCGTGGCCTTCCAAGGCAGGACGGCCCCGCCGAGCGCTCCTCGCTTTGAAAAGTTACCGAGCAACAAAACTCGGTGAGGTTACGGTCCTGGAAGAGGGACGGGCTGTGTGTTTGGGAAATGTCTGCTGCAAAACGCCCACAGTAACTCCTGCGTTTGAAAGCCCTCCACTTGCAATGAAATGAAACATTTCGCGACCTAAACGATCATTTTTAGCCCGCAATTTCCTACAAAAACTTTCACTTTCTTACACTGTTCACCGGTAATTTTGTTGAAGTAACTGAAAATGGAGATACTTAAAAGCTGTTAGCCGCACATTTCCCCAGCTTTAAAATCAATATGTGTGGACCTTTGCTCATTGTGTGCTCGCTGCTCCAGGTGGGGCGATAATGAAGAAAAATCCCCAAAGAATCGTTTTCGTTTCACATGCTTTAGAAACTCTAGGTACCTCTTCAGAGATTTGAACCCTCTTTTTAAAAAAGCTGTTTCCTCTGAAAAAGTTTCTAAACTGACATTCCCGGTTCCTTGAGGACAGTGGGTAGCAAATGCCTCATTAGATTTCCTTATTTTGGGAGGAGTTGTGGTGGTGGCCCCTCCTTTGGGCACAGAACTGCTTCAGGAGGGGCTTGTGCAGTCAGAGGCTGGGTGGCAGTGGTCAAATAGTGCCAGGTATTTGTCACATGCACAGGCTTGCTCCAAAAGCTCCAGTTTAATTAAATATTCTTGGGAATATTTACCTCCAGCCTTCTGGACGTAAATGGTGCTGGTCACTGAGCATGATCATATGCTGGATAATACCACCCAATGTGAGAGCTGTGCCTTCTGATATGTTTAAGTGCCTCTATATCAGTTTCCCACCTTCTGCCCTTTCACAGGCCCTGAACAAAATCATGAAGGAACATGCTGGAGATAAAAGGGAGTCTAGGAAAAATGTCAGACTTCTCTGATACACTCAATGACTCAATGTTGTGCCTCCGTTCGCTGGCAAGTGCTGCAGCTACATCACCCAAGTCACAAAAGGAAAAATCAAGGACTGAGAGAGCAAAGGTGTAACAGAGTTGGTACATGAGGGAAACAACTGAGATGCTCAGAGGGTGGCAGAAGATCTGTTATGAAGACAGGCTGAACGTGTTGGCATTGTTTAGCCTAGAGAAGAGACAACGCCAGAGGAATTTTAGATCTCTGCCAGTACCTAAAAGAGCCTCCTACAAGAATGATGCCAGTACCTAAAAGAGCCTCCTACAAGAATGATGGAGACTTTTTACAAGTGATGGAAGAAAGGGCAATGGCCTTGAACTGAAACAGATACAGATTAAATATTAGGAACAAATTCTTTACTGTGAGGCTGGTGAGGCATTGGCACAGCTTTCGCAGAGATGCTGCAGATGCCCTCTCCCTGGAAAACTAGAAATCTGTCAGGTTTGCCTTAAGTAAAGCAATGAGATGAAGCAGAACGATACTCATTTAATAACCCTGCATTCTGGTTTTCAATAAACTGTAGGGAGTCCCCTCAAGTATTTATCACTTTTGTTTCCTGATCAAGTGAATGTTACATGAATTCTCTGTATGGCCATGTAATTTCCATTAACAGTAATAGTAATTGTAAGCATGTAGAAAGAGGGTGGCTTATCCTATGATCCTCCCTATTACAAAGTAGTTAACTGATTAAGGTTAGGATACCACAAGCCACTTCATACCATCCGTGAACTCTCTGCAACCCCATTATCTTCATTAGGCTTGTGTGGGTGTAATTAATTGGTGTTTAGTTACCAGTTATGTTGAATGAAAAGAATTTAGTTCTATTTCTCTTAGTTTTATTGCCCCCATGGTGCTAACAGGCTAAAGTGTAATTAAAAACTCTCTAATCAAAGTATATGTAGCGAGAGCCAAGGAACAAACCCAGTGTGGAGAAGGCTGTGATTGGTGTAACTCTGGCCTTTGAAAAATGACTGACTACAAACAACACCCTCTAGTAGTTCTTTTTTGTTTGTTTGTTTGTTTTCAAATAGTGAAGATACTTCACTTATATCAACATGTACATCAAAACCCCATCTGTATAACTGCAGTCAGGACATTCCTAGGGGTTACATCATATTTTGATGTCTTCTCAACAGATTTTGCCCCAAATCTTCTAGGTTGCCTCTTATTTTGGTTTCAGAAAGAAATGGGTCATGTTTCTTTTGAGAGCTACTCTACAGAGTTTTTTCTCACCTTGGGCCTAACTCATGTGCCAGGAAACCAATCACAATCAGCTTTTCCTTATTTATGATACTGTGTTGTGTGTGTTCCCTGTTTCACATGCATCTCCTTTGGGTACAAATACGTGGTGCTAATCAGGCATGCTCTAAACCCAAGTATAATACTGCATGCTTAAGGGTTGCATGAAGGATTTGCTTTTTGCTGCTCTAAAATGCTTCTTTAAAGATATAAACTTTACCCTTAAATCAATTAAGATCATGGTCTTGCTGCCATCTGTATTCTTGTAGGATTTCACAGAGGAGTAATGTGTGCTCATTCCACTGACAAGGGCTTCTTTGAAGTCAGATCTCAGTACATAGAAACTGCATGACATTTCCAGTAAAATCAGGATTGTCTTTTTAGCTTGGTGATACAAATTCTCTTCCACAGATATATTACTGTTTTTAAGGCATCTTAATTTTTTTAAAAAGACTTTTAAACGATTTTTCTTTTCATACTTAAAATACTTCTTTAGGGTTTCTTTTAATTCTTAATATTCTATACCCTCTAAAGAAAAAACTCCAGTATCAAAACTAAATATAACTTTAAGGTTAAACAAAAGATTCTGTCCTTGGACATGGCTGAACACAACATTTAGACTTTTAGTCTCGATAAAAACTTGCAAGAACTTAAATAATATATATACCACATATTTGGAAATTTCTAATAATTATTTAAGACTCCCCCCAGCTCCTTAGCACTATTATTTTAATTTCCCAAGTCCCCATATGAGAGTTCATTTGCCTTGAGTAATCATTCTCCGCTCCAATGGTTACTTCAAGCTGAGTGGGCTTTAGTACTAATTTCTTCCTAAACTTTGAGGATCCTTCCTGTGGGTCTGTGCAGCTCCTGCTGAGCGAGGGTGAGCCTGGCCTTGTCCAAGGAGCCTGCTGAACTGCAGGGTGAGAGCTCACAGGCTTTGATTTATCATTCTAACTCCAAAGGTGATTTGGAACACACAGTATTTACAGACAAGCTTTTGAGCCGAGTTTTGACTTTACAGAAGGTTTGTGGGATATAGATGGGTTTTGTAGTGTGTAAGTTTTCTAATGTAATGCATAGGTTTTTGATGAATGCTAGGTTTAGTCTTGGATGTCAGGGGTTTTGCTACATGATTTCTTTGTGTGTGCATTTTGAAGTAACTGTTGTGAACTTTATGGCATTAATAAATCCATTGTAGTTCAAGGACCCTGATGTGATGGATTACAGGGATTTTTGTCTGCATTGTCAATGTGCTACTCTGAAATGTTAACACAATTACAAATATATACAGAGTCTGACTGTTATCAGGCTTTGTGAAATTCAGTATTTTCCTTTACCTGAAAATGTGTGCTAATACATCAATTACTGCATATGAAGTGTTGACTTAATTTCAAAGAGAATGCGGCTACATGGCCATAATACATTTATAGTACATAATACAATTTATACAAATGTGCAATCAAGCTCAGAGATAAACAGACACTTAGAAAATGGCAGACAGAAAATTTATTACAATGCAATTACACTTTTCTATCTGTTTGTTCAAAGAAGACACCTTCCTGCAAAGAATTACATCATACCTTTTCAGAGGTTCTGAGCACTAAAGTACCTTTTTTTTGTAATACTTTCCATTCATTGCTCTCACTATGAAGAATTTTGAAGAAGATACTTTTTAAATTGAAATGTTTTTAGCTTCACCTTTCAGGTTCTGCATCTTCTTCTTTTTATATTGAATTAGATACCTATAATTTGCTCAAGTAATGGAGAAGTGACACTTGCAGTTCCAAGTGCAGAAACTTTTGGGGTGGTGGGAAGCAATTTTTAGGTTATGTTACTGATCAGCAGAGCAAAGGTTTACATGGCTGAGAAGAGAAGCCTGAGTAGTGCAGATGAACTGGTGATCTGTGGGGTACATGAAACATGAAGTTTGATATTTGAGTTAGTTTAAGTATGTAATAGCTGAAGAGAATATCACAACGAGTGAGAAAGTGTTAACTGAGGTCTCAAGTCCTGTAATTTGTGGACAGATTTTAAAGAAGCCTTTATGTTTCTTTCTAAGTAAAATGAAGCTGGTAGCAGATCAGTTTAAGGAGTTCAAATAAAAAGATAATTTGTACATCACTATAGGGAATAGTGGTATTCTTGCATCCTGTTATTATTTTTGATTTTTTAATTTTTTTTTGGTTAGTTTATTTTTTTTTTTTTTTCTTAAACACATTTTTGGGGGAACAAACTAAGTATGGAAGAAAAATAACAGTGGCATTTTTTCCCCATGGTATATCTCCTGATTTTTACAACCTTAATCACTTGGGGCATGTCTTGAACTTTTAACCTTCTTTCCCCAGCACTGATGCAGTGAATAATGGACTCTCCTGCTTGACACATAACTAGATTGCAGTTCAAAGTGGATGTCACAAGCACTATTGCACCATCTGGAGCAAAACCTTGGCTATCATTTTGTGATAAGCCCATAAGATCATATGAATTTATAACTGACTTCATTTCTTCCATTTCACTAATTTAGGTTTCTTTAATTCAAAAACATGCTTGGGTTTTTTTTGGTTTTTTTGTTTTTTTCCAAAAAACTTACCTCCTGTTGTGGTATTTTTACACAACTGTGCAAAATTTTCAGACCTTTTGTGAAAGTCATATGACATTTATAACCATTCTTGTCCCTTTCTTACTACAAACAAGTTTTAAATAGTTCCCCAGGGGCTAGGGAAATGCTGTATGAGTTGTGGAGGCAAAATTCCATATGTTCCCCTATTTCTGTTGTTATCTTTAATTGCTTTCTTCACTTCAAGACTCATTTAGTTAATTAAAAAAAAAAAAAAAAGAAAAAGGAATAATGATCATATATATATTCTATGCACATTTTTGAAGTGAGATGTGATTGTGAACTGAAAAGCTTTTCAAAGTCTGACTTCTGAAGAATACACAATACTAACAGTTCCTTATAAGACACTCAGACATATGTTTGAATGACATACAGCTTATGCAATGAAATATACCTTATTTTGTAGGAAAAGAATCTATTGAGTGGCATTAGTGTTTGAGGGTGTACTCATCCATGAAATACTGTTTTTATAATTTTTTTTTTTAACTGAGAGGATCCCATTAGAAGCTCGTTGTGTGGCTTGTCTCAAAGCAGAAGATTTTGAGTGAGCCTGTGCACCTTTGACTTCCATTGAAAATCGATGACACTTGTAAATGCATAGCATTTCTGACAGGAAGGCTGGAAATTAAAGAGTTCCATGACCATGAGGTCAGTCTGGTGGGTTTGTAGTGGTTTGGAAGAGATGTGACTCTTGGAGCAATAACCAGGCATGGTGCATTTGCACAGAAGGGATTAGTTTAGATTTCTAATACCTGTGTTTTCTAAAATTAAGAAGTGGCTGATACAAATATAGAGATAGTGAATGTTTCTAACACAAAACCTGCATTAATTATCTTCAGACACTCATAAAAATGCTTCAAAATTAAAACACGTATGGACCAATGTAGAAATATTCTACTTCTGAATGTGGCTTGGTTTTGGAAAATTTTTTTGGTTCAACTGAACAATTGAAAACTCTATGAAATAAATAGAAATTACTTTTAGAAGAAAATGCTGTTTAATATTAACACAGCATTTCAGATTCCTAGAGCTTTCAAATGCATTTTCACAAAACTCGATCTTTCTTTCCTGAAGCTGTCCTATGATGTAAATTGCAGACTCACAGTCATTTAGGTTGGAAGAGTCTTTCTGAGGTCATCTACTCCACCTCACCTGCTCAGCCAAGGTCCACTCCAGCAGGTTGCCCAGGACCATGTGCAGTCAGGTTTGGAACGTCCCCAGAGGGAGACTGTATAACCTCTCTGGGCCACCTACTCCAGTGTTTGGCTGCACTCATGGCAAAAATGTTTTACACTGAATGTGCTATTTTTAAATTTGTGCCTATTGCTTCTTGTTTTGCCAGCAGGATCTACTGAGAGGAGTCTGACTTCCTCCTCTTCATTCCCTGCCATCAAGTATTTATACACATTGATGAGATCCCCCTGAGTCTTCTCTTTCCCCAGCTGAAGAGTTCCAGTTGTCTCAGCTTCTCCCATCATGAAAGACACTGCAGCCCTTTCATCATCTCTGTGCCCTGCACAGAATTCACTCCAGTAAGTCCTTCTCTTTCTTGCATTAATTGCACTGATGGAATTGCACAACCCTGTTTGGCTGTGGTGTATTGATATGGTGTATTTCATTATGTTAGTGTAAGAAAAGTTAATGGTTCAGTGGAGCATAACTGGAATTGTGCTGAAGAATAGAATTCAGTGTCAGACTTCTGTCAGAATGTATTATTTAATAGAAAATGTGCTTGTTTTCTACTGAAAATATTATCTACTCGCTCTCTGTTGCACTGATAGGAATGTACCTTTAACTTTATACAGATCTGCTGCTTTCTGATCTTCATTTCTTACAAATAGCTAATGAAACAACATGAGGGGAGGAGTGAGAAAATGAAGTTTTTGACAGAAGACTCTAGAACAGGAAGATAGTATTTGCATTTGTATGTTTTGTGAAATGCACCTAAAGCAATGAGAAGGACTGTGTGTAAAACTCACCAGGCTTCAGTCAGAGAACAATCACTACACCTAATGTGCCCAAATATCCATCATAAAATTCACCACATTCCTCAGCAAAGAAAGAGGATGTTTTTTTTGATTATTGCTGATGTTTAATGATTAAATGTACACAGTTGTCTTTGTCAGAGTGTAAAACCTTCACATTTTTTGACTCTGATGGTTTCTTAATTCTCAGTTACCTGCTCCATGCATGGGGAGAGAGACAGTCCATCACACACCATCTAGAACCTTCTGTGTATAAGTAGGTGACACAATGAAATTATTTTGAGAAGTGCTTACTATTACTCTGTTTTCAAAGTCAAATGGTATCCTGGCACTTACAAGCTTAAATCCACAAAGGGCTATTGGATCATCTACTCCTCAGCTCATGTGTATATCAAGCATGTGATCTACAAGTTGAAAGGCTTTTAGGTTTAAATCTGAGATGGATTACTGCCTGCTTGCAGAAAAACATCTTAATAAACAGCATGGCTCTCAATTTTGTTTTAATTCTACCCATATTCTATGAGGATAAGAATCGAGAAAAAGAGCACAGGAACATCTTAAATTCCCTGGCTCCTTGTCAGAAGATAGCAGACCTTTCCTTTTGTGTTTCCTGCTTATAAAGGGTCATTTTTTCAGGACTGTCATGAAGTGTTTGTGAAGCTCCTGCACTAGTCTGCCCTATAATGGGAGTTCATTCAAAGGCCAAGTTGTTTCAGGACAAGCATCAGTAGCAATTACCACTTCCAGCTTTTCTCCAGAAGTGTGAATTTTTTTCAAGGGCTGCAGAGTCAGACTGCTAGCCTAAGCTTCAGACACAAAGAGAGATCAGTTACTCTCAGTTTCCTGTATGACAGTTCTTCATGTTGAAGTTTTAGGTAGAATTTCAGCTTTCATTTTGACAAACAAGTTATGGCACTATTTAAAAAAAAAAAATTGTGCCTCTTGCAATGATCAAGTTTTCTAACTATACTCATGAAAAGAATAAGAGGAAATTATACTTCATATGTCTATGGTATCCTTTTACTTCACTGCTGCAAAACTTATCATCCAGCAAAAGCTTCTAAGTAATTCAGAATAAGTTATAAAATGGACTTCAGAAATCAGAGCTTAGTTTAATTGGATACCCACACTATGATTAATTCAGATTTTCGAGGAGCAAGTCCTACTGCATGTAGCTTTATGTAGCAAAATATAACCATGAAGTTAGCTCTAAAATAGTGTTCAGTTTCTGAAACATCCAATGTATAAACAAGCTGCACGCCTTGGTTCACTACATAGTTAATCTACTGTTTGGTTGAATAATATTGCAAGACTGGGGCCTGTATCTCTCCAGATATCAGTCACTGATTTATGTGCTGTAATCCTATGATGTACAAAAAACAGCTGTCATATAGTTGCCTATGTTGGAGTTCCTCTCCAAAGAATAAGGAATTTCCCTATGTTGGTTCCTCAGCAACTCAGCATATGAATAGCCTGTAATGATCCAGCTGCTGATTCAGCTCTCTACTCTTTTCACAGAACTCTAAGAAGCTTTCAAAAGCTATTTATTTTTATGAAATTCACAGTAAAAAAAAAATTGATGGGTATGACTATGTGATGGTATATTATTGTTGACAGTGCATATGCTGTATAGGAAAAATGGGAAATGGAAAAGGATAAAGGATGAAGTTTTGTGCAGTATTTTCAATTGTGCTCAGAGTAAATTTTTGCATGTGTGGTTTTTTTCCTTGCTTATTTGTCCTGTCAGTCAAATAAATGGAGATCTTGATGTAATACAAAATCTCTAGAGCCTGTATACTTTAGTGATAAAAAGCATTATGTCTGTGGGTGTGCTCTTGAATTGTTCATCAGGGCGTAACATCACGTGGTTTTTGCCAGTGACAGTGTGTTTCAGGTGAAGGAGTGAATTAAATAGTGGCCCAAACTATTTCTGGTATTTTAATTGTACTTACATTGGAGTGCAATATTAAATTACTTTCTCTTGGTATGTCACTTTTCTGTCAGCTGTCATTTCACCTTAGGAATGTTTGTATGAATACAATATTTTAAGATTAAATTTTAGGATTAAAAATAAATTGCATTTGTTTGGTCTCTAGAAATGGAATAGAAATCTGGGGAAATGCAAACCAGGCAATTCTATAATATTGTCTTCCAAAGCTGAAGTAAATGTGAGAAATACTTGGTGTGTATGTTTACATGTTTTAAAAGTCATGAAAATATAAAGTATTCTCAAAAGGTTGCTTATAAAGTAAGCTGGCCTGGAGAGCTGGCCACTGCAAACTTGCTAAATATACACAGATAGGTACCTATATAGGAGCTGCCTCTTCTTTACCTCGTTGTTCTTGAACTTCACTAAGAGCTTTCAATTGCTCTGACATTTTCAGCAAAGGAAGTAATAGTTGTTGCTGAGCAGTATTCTGCAGGCAATTATCTTATCTGATTGTTGGAGCAATCCCCACTAGAAAGCAGCCAATGCGATCAAGTTAAATCATTACAGAAAGGCAAGAGAAGCAGAGGGAGGAACAAATGGAGGGAAAAGGGGCTCATCTCATTAACGGGTGCCTGTGCTGCAGGGTTCAGAACAGCAGACAATGAAGTTAGCCTGTAAGACAAAGCTGTGCAGTTGCCTCCTGTAGCTGTTGACAGGTCTGAATCCTCTCTTCCAGAGCCTATTGTGGCTGTAGTGCAGGGCACCTGCAGAAAATGTGCCAAAACCAGGCAGGGAGCACTGGCTTTTCAATGAGCTGTCACCTCTCTCTCCCTTCACCCACCCCTCGAGTTCCCAGCGGGAGAGGAGAACCCATACTGAAGAACTAGACTGGAAAATAGTCATGTGATGGGAAAAGGGGTCACATATAGACTCCTTACAGTTACCAACTTTCTGAGCCTTGTATGGTTCTGCTTTTTAGGCAATTTTCAAGGCCTTTCCTTTTTTTTTTTTTTTTCCCTAATCCTGTTTTCAAGCTAAAAACCTATATCATCGGGATAGACAAGTCACCAGATGAGAATAATTAACAAATAAATTTTTAAAATATCTCTCTCATCTTATTTCTGCTCTAGAAAGAAAGATGTGGATTTTGTTTTTATTAATTCACTGGTGAAAATTATTTCAATGCTGCCAAAATTACCTGCTCACTTGCTGTCAACAGTTGAGTCAAAAGATCAAGCCAGGCTTCTTACATGGATTTCTAAACTTAGTATTGTGCTTTAAAAATGTATATCTAGAATTCCATGTGGTTTCAAAGGCTACACATGCTTATTTAAAAAGAGAATGCAAACATAGATACACACACAAAGAGAGAAAGAATTTACATGATATAATCTATAAATCCCAGAGCATTTATGAAAGAGAAACAAGTGACACAATGCAATTGCTTGCCTTCCACTGACCCACACCCAGCCCACCCTCCTACAGTGACCAGTGGCTCCTGGCCAGCTCCCTCCAATTCTATGGTGTGGAATATCCCTTTGGCAAGTTGGGGTCATATCCTGGCTGTGCTTCCTCACAACTTCTTGATCACCTCCTCACTGACAGTGCATGGGAAACTGAAAGTCCTTGACTTAGAGTAAACACCACTTAGCAACAACTGAACACGTCAGTGTATTATCAGCATTATTCTCATGCTAAATCCAAACCACAGCACTGTGCCAGCTACTAGGAAGAAAATGAGCTCTATCTCAGCCCAGACCAGGAGAGATGCATAGCCAAGCTTTGGGTTTGTTTTTTTTTTTTTTTTTTCCCCTGATATGGCATGTGCATGACTTAGCAACAGTGAAGGACTGAAATCTCTGGGTAGGTTAATGTGTGATAAAATTATAGTATTATTATTTCATTTTTTAAAAATGTGGTTCTGTGGAAAAGGATAAACTTCCATGGGTTTAAGAGCAAGACTGATGAGTTGGGGTTTTGAACCAATATCTTCAGTACCTGGGTCCCAAATTGTGGGAGATCTATTTTAATCTCTTCTTACATTTGTACTTCATTTAGAAAGCATAAGTGAGAGGCCATGTAGCTAGGATGTAGCTAAAATGTAATGGAATGTACATAGAATGTAATGGAATGATTTCCTAACGAATGAAAAAAATCTTTGGTGGAAAAAAAGTGTTGCTGGAAACATACAGCTGTTAAAGACAGAGAGAAACTTACAAAATCTGGGTTAATATGGTCATTATCTGGCCTAAGGAATCATCCCTAGTGCTGAATTTTGTAGCTTCCATTGGAGGAAGAAGGGTTCAAAGAAAATAAAAGTTACCTGAATTGAGGGATGTTCATAGGAAGCAGACATAAAATATCACAGGGCAGTACATATTTCCAAGTCCTGTCCAGTTCTTTATTAGGAAGTATATTTGCAATAACTTAATTTTCATGTGTCTCTTATTTCCAAAATTTATCCCAGGATTTTGGGCAGATATTGATAAATTATGGAAACTCTTCAGTTAAATCACCTGGAGAAAAAAATGGAGTACTAATAAACTGCCTCAAGGCAGCATACTATTCTGTATGAATAAATAACTTTTCACAGATAAACTGCTGCTAGTGGAGACTTAATTAAGGTAGGTTGCTAATATGCTTGAGTGGTATTTTTTGGTACTTTTCTGTCAAAGGTAATGTGCAATGAATAGAGAAATTACAAAGAAAGAGGAGGACAGTATGTTCTTAGATGTTCATTCTTTTACACTGCTGTAGTATTTGATAGCTGTGGCAAAGGGTTGCAGGCTTACTGGATTAGGCACCTATTCTTGGATGTAACAGAAAGGAACAAGAGCACAATGAATACCCATAGAACAATCAGATGAACGTGTGATTTTGTATCTCTGTGCTGGGTGTGGGTTATGCCTGCTTTCCCTTTCAGACATCCCCTTAGGCTTGTTGCAGGTAGGATTGCATTTAGCTGTTTGTTCACTCCCCAACACGCTTCCCAAAAGGCAAGAGTTTGTGTCTGATTGTTTAAGACCTTGCTTCTGCTTTGAACATGTCTTGTTCCCTTTGAAAAACAGTCTCTACCTCCCCATCCCCCTTTAGAGAAAACAAGTGAACTATTCATGCAAAAAAGTGTGTGTGTGGTTGGGAGAGTGGGGGGGCGTGCAATGCCACCGACAAACCCTATTGAAATGCATTGGCTGTTCATTTACATTCACACTTTTTTTAATAAAAATGTTAACTAATGATGTTAAATGCTTTGCCAAAGGTCCTGGCGGGTCAGTTGCCGAAGTGCCATTTCTGCCTAATTAGGGCTCTTGTGGCAGCCCAGGGGCCTCCTGATGCAGTGGGTGACAAGCCGGGAGCTGACAGCTTCAATCGGCTCCTACAGGAAGGTTGGGCTGGTCATGTTTTCTAACTCAGCCAGGTGTTAGCTGAATGTAGGGGGGGTCTTGGCCAGACCTGAGCATTCGTTTGATCTTCCTTTCTTACACTTGCTCTATTTTGAGCTCTTCCCTTTGCCTGTCCCATCTTGTGTCAAGGTCAAGAATGAGCTTGACTAAATCAGCAATTTCATTTATCTCTGGGAGATCATTAGCAGCTTTTCTCTCTCCCCTCCCCAAATAAACCTTAGGCACTGGTGCAGAAACAGCATAGGTTCCAGAAGCCAGGCACTGGGCAGTCCAGATAGGGAAAGGAAAGAGAATAAATGTAGATCCTTGCATAAATAATATCCCTCCTACTTCTTTGTTGCAAACCTATCCCTTATTATTAATGTATATTAAATAAACACCCTGAGTAAAACTTAAAAACATAAAATGCTTCTGCAGTCACAATTGAAAGTCTAGAACATGTTTAAAATTTTATTTCATCACTACTGAGAAAAAAATATTTTCTTAAAAATACAAAAAATAAAGTTTTCTTTTGACCTCACCTGACTGTCTTCATATGTGGCCATGTGCTTTGGAAGAGTTGGCAAGTTTTAGGAGTCTTGCCAATTGGATCACAAACTTATTGGAGAATTGTCTTTTTAAGACATAAAATCTTCACTTAGTCAGTCAGTAGCACTTTGAATTCAGCTGAGTTATTCTAGTTTATGTTAACTGAGAATATAATCCTTAAAACATAAACACATTGCTGACAATTGTAAATGTAAGTCAAGATTTTCAAACTGGTTTACCCAGAAATGGCACAAAGCATTAGAGCGATGAAGGGTGAAATAATTTAGTGGATTTCTTTAATGTTAGGCAAATACAATTTCCAGAAAGTGTCTGGTTTGTAGAACTTGCAACCAAGTCTTGTTACTCATAAATTTAAGCTGGTGAATTTAACCATTCACCATTTACATAAAAGTCACTACATGCAGGAATTGCTTTGGCCTCTATGGAATGAAACCACTGCTGCAGTAAAAGGCAGCAGCTGGATAATAACAGACAACTGGTTAATAATACTCAACAGTATTAAGGGCAGGAAACAATAAAGGAAATTATATCACTTGATAGTTGTAGCCATATTCCAATGAAAGGGTGTGTAGGGCTTTTTTAAACAGGAAGACTAAAATAGGAAACAGTTGCATCCCTTCTTATTAATGATGTTAAACACTTCCTTTTAAAATATTTATTTATTTATTTATTTATGTATTTTATTTGCTCTTATCTCTGATCCAAGAGACAACTCAAAAAACATTTTGCTCTGGAGACAACAAATATTCTTCTGTTGCATTCAGTGAAATTGAATAAGAAATTGAAGAAATTCATGAAAAGACATGCACAGGCAGGAAGAATTCCACTCTTGTGCAGAAATCTGCTGCGCTCAGAGCAATTGCTCTTGCTGCCACGAGGTAGATCTAAGTGTTGTTCAGAACTGGCACTTCAGACTGGAGCTGTGTGTTGGGAGTAGTGATGACCTTGGGGATACAGTGTGTGCTAGCAGTCCTTCCTGCTCTCTCCCACTCAGAGGAAGGTAGTGCCAGTCACCTTCTTAATAGAGTCTCTTTAATTCTTTTGCAGTTTAGGGAACAAGCTCTGAGGCCTGACCAATGACCCATGAATCCAGTGAAGATTCACCCACTGACCTGCACTTAGCAGTGAATCAGGGCTTTAATGGTTCTATATTTTTCCGCTCTTTTCATGCTTTCAATCTTTTATTTCTATTTTCATATCAGATCAGTAGAATCCATCTGGTAAAGCTAAATACAGTGACATGAGGTCTGAAAAGGTCAGGAGCAGAACAGATTTCTTTCCTCCAGATGGAAGCTTTAAAACAACAGGGAATAATTACATACAAATGCAAGAATGGTCAGGTAAGTGATCGGATTTTATCTGCCTGATCCTGGCATGATGCGAATAGAAGATCGACCTGTCCCTGAACTCTCTTGGCAGCTCCACGGAATGACTTAAACGAGATCAGCTAAAACGATTATACTGGATGGGTTTTAATGATTAGTCAAACCAATTTATCAGCTTGTTTCTCATTGGTACTTTCATTCCACCACGATGCACTGGCTGACTTTACAGGGCAGCTGCATCTTGTTGACAAAACAGTTTAGAATCGTGGAGGTGCAGCTTTGGAGTTTAATTGATAGTCACTTGATAAAATACCAGTGCATGTGACATGCATGTTGTGATAGAGCAGCAGTAGGCAGTCACTGAGTTGATGAAATTCTTGCCTTCTTAAGAATGATGTTTTTGGCAATGTTAGGTTAAAATACTAGAACACTTAACACCAAAACAGGCTGAAACCTTTCAAGCTCTCAAAAATATCCACTGTAATAATGACAGTCAAACTGGGGAAAATCTTAAACAAAAGGAATCAGTCTAAATATTCAGCCCTGATCTTGAGTATCTGGAAAGATGAAAATAAAAACCCCATAGTGCTTTATTGTGTTCATCTAAACTTTAGGGGTCTGTTGAGGAAAGAGGATATTCCAGCTGAACATAATAGAGCAAATTCTAGAATGATTAGAGACTGTGATGTCTAATTAATTAGCTTTTGTAGTAGTTAATTAAGTGGTCAAGAGTAGTATATAAGGAAATAAAATCTGCTTCTAGCATTTAGCAGAGCCAATGCTTATTTTTAGGATACTGACAGTGATGTAATTCTATTGTACTGCAAAACTTGCATAGAAACATGTTCATTAATATGGCTTAAGATTTGTAATATTTTTAATAATTTGAATAACAGTTAAGCCCGTGGAAAAAATCTCATAGTTAATACTTGTGCAAAATTACTATCTGTAAACACATATTCTAAATTATTCTCACAGATATTGATCCCTGGGATGTAAAATTCTATTTCCCATCAGTAAAATGAGAAGGCAGAAAAAATTTGTTTCATAAGAAAAAAGATGGGAATTTTCTGCTGTTTTTAGTAACTTCATGGGGTTGTTTTTGTATCTGTCTATCTGTATATAGATGGAACCAGGCTTATGTCTAGGATTACTTCTGGGATTTCTGAACCTAAAATTCTGAGGGTTTTCTAGTGATTCCCTGATGTTTAACATTGTGAAGGCAATAAGACTTGTGAATATAAAACAACACAGTATCTCCAGGGCATTTCTAGGATTGCTTGGGATATCACTGTCAAATCCTTGACATAGTTTTTAAATTTCTTGCAAATATCCAGTAGGCTAAAAACAGTGGATGTTACTGAAATATGACTGAAAGCTATTTAGGATATTACTGAAAGCAATTTAAATGTCACTGTTGACTACTCAGTATTGATTAGTCATCTCAGTTTTTATTTTTGTGTAATATCATGAAAACTGCATAAATTCCTGCAAGTGCCACTTTACCTGACATCAGGACTGAGTACAGATAAACAGTTCTGGCATCCAAGTTTAGTCTCCTGAAGAGTAAATGGAAAGAAGATTTTGACTTAGGTGTTCTCCATCCTTAAACTTCTTGAAGACAACCTGGTCAGATACCCAAGGCCCCCTGCTCTCCCCAGAAGGATGTCTTCATGCAGAACAGCAGATTTCAGCAGTATTTAGTGTCTTCATATTTGAAACTATGTGAAGTGTGATACTAATCCTTATCTTTTCCATATAAACACTTTCCCAAATTTGTATGGTTTTTCCATTTCTCTGTCCAATTCAGAAACCCTACAGTGTTCCCTTTTCACTTATCTTTTCATTGAGACCTTCTGCAGCCTGTGGTAATAAATTTCTCTTTTTTTCCTTTTTTTCTATTATTCACACCTAAAGACTCATACTGTATCTCCAAACCATTCTGATAGATTTCATAGAGAAGAAAATGGTTCAGGGGAGAAATCTTTGAATGCATTTTTTGAAAAATATTAGTACTAAAGCTGCCTTAAAACTCCCTGCAGGTTTAATGAGAGTGCCTGTTAAATTTTCTGGGTATAGAAGAGTAATTTGCTAAACAAAATCTCTGCAATCATACCTTAGTTGTTTGTCTTTTTTGTCTTTTAAACTTCAGAATAAATGAAAAATCGATCTGTGTGGTTACCAAAACATTAAATTGTCTTATCTGTCACTTGTTCAACATCAGCTTCTTAAAAGGGAAAACAACAATCACAATCAGTAGCTTCTCAGTGCCTAAAAGAAAATAGAAGCTATAAATGGACAGATGAATTATGTGCTTCCAGTGGTTTTCAAGGGAAGCATTTACTGAGGGAGAAAATTGTTTTAATCTTTTAACAACTAAGGAGTGTAGAGTTTGTAAAAACATGGAACACCTACACATAAACTTAATTTTGTTGCATAGGAACAAATACAAAGTAGCTTTCAACAGAAATGGTTGGGGAAACAAGCTCTTTCATTGTTTAGTGTGCTATTTTATATCTTTAACAAATCTCTGTGAAGCACTCAGGGAAACCTAAACACAGTGGGTTAGTTGAGTGTTCAGCCTTTATAATATCTAAGAAATGAAAAAAAAAAAGGCTCAAATATTATTTTAACTGGAAATAAATATAAAATAATGGGGTGTGTATCTTTTCTTTCTTTATTTTCAAAGAGTGGAGGAAATTAATAGGAGGAAGTAGAGTCAATCCCAAACACAGAGCAGCTTCTGCATTATTTTCATTTCCTTGTCCTGTGTTTATTTCTAGATTTTGCTAAGGATCCACTGAAACAAAATACAGAGTTGCAAGCCTGCCAGTAGGAAACACTGTTCTCATCTTTCTTTGATTAATTAATCCTGGCCATTATAACACTCTTTCCATCCTTTTTTTTTTCCTTGACCATCTGTTTTAAGTTCAATAACAGAATGAAACAAAAAAAAGAAAAAAATTGTGGAAGGAAAATTCAGAAAGCTTTCAGGAATTAGATTGTTTATTCTCTCTTCAGGAAGCTAAGTAAATAAAGTAGTGGACATCCAGAACAGCATAGATTATCAGTTAATAAAGACAGAAATGTAATATCTGAATCTTATGTGATAATGAGAAGGTAGCAAAAGTCATCTTATCCTTAAAACTAAGCTGTTTTTTGATTGAAATCTAGAAGCCAGGTAAGGCTAAATAGAGATGCCCTTTTTATCACCATTGTAATGTTCTGCACAGTGTAATAATGAGATTTTTTACAAGCTGCCCTTTGTGCAGGGGTGGAAGAACTGATTAACTCACTATGAATACTGGGGGGAGAAGGGAGGAAGGGGAGAGAAGATTGCTGAGGACTGGGAAGTGAGGCTGTTCCTTTGGGCTTAGTTCCAATGTGTACAGTGCAGGGAACACAAAGGCAACCAGATATTTAAAACTGACTTTTCCACAAGGTGGCTTGTCTGCCAAACCTTTCCAATAATATTTTCCTTTCTAAGTGGAGGCATGGGGCTGCATTACTCAAAGCTGAGTAATGCACAGGAAATGTAGATCCCATTCTTTCTTCCACTGGTGTTAAAGTAGATGTGTAAGATCAACTATTGGTAGAACTGTGAACAAAATTAAGAAAGAATAAATGAAGTGACAGGAATGTTTTAAGAAGAGATGCTTGGATCTGGAGACTTCTTGCATGCAGGTTACAACTTTACACACAGAAGAAATGCCCAGCAAGTTCCCATCTGCTTCTGCTTTATTTTACTGAAGCCACATTGTAGGAGGTGCCTCAGACTCCACCCTTACAACGACTTTGAAGACAACTAAGTTTCTTTAGGGTTATGAAATGACAATAGCAAACCCACTTGTAGCTGGTGGTAGCACATGGAAAGGCAGCAAGTGGATTATAATGGCTTAAATATGGCAAATAAAGGGATGGGAACAGGAAGGCTCAAGTTCTTGAGTGGAACCTGACAACTGGGAATTCAGATCTTGTGTGTAATTCTGATTGCTGGTTTTCCTCCTGAATATCTGGATTTATTTGACCATAGGAAAAAGGAGAGTGAACGATATCCACAGGGGCTAATATTTATTTCACTTTGATCAGAAATAGCAGTCAACAGTGTAGCTGAAAATGCTACAGCTAGAGAGGAAAATGCTTAGAGAAAGCAGATATTCATTAAGTTCTGCAGAATAGTGTTGTGGACAGACTGCAATTGAAGGTTAAGCATAATTAATGACTCCTCTGAGTACAGATACACTTTTCTTACACAATGAGGGGGTTATTAATACACCTGTCTTTTAAACATATTCTAAAGTCTTTGAAATATTTGACACTTAGTTTTTTTATCTTTTCTATGTTGCTTTGCCACTGCTTATTACCTTACAAGATGGATAGCAAACTTACACGTGCCATTTCAAAGTTTCTTTTACCATTAATTACTATTTTAAAGTTTTAAACAGATTGTCTGTTTGGGATTTATCCACTGTCCCATACAAAATGGCATTATTATTTCAATTGGATTTGATAATTTGGGATAGGGTGGCCTGTTTATTGTTTCTTATGGGGTTTTTTTTTGTGTTTGCACCTCTAGATGAAATGAAATTTTTAAAATGCACTAAGATTTTCTAGCCTTACAGATGTTTAGGGTTTAGTACATAAAAATAAATGCAACTTCATATTATTAACTGAGATTCAGAAAATGTAATAGAAATTACTATTCTTTAAGAACAGAAGCTCTCCTTACATGTGAGGACTGTGGTTTTCATGTATAATGAAAGATTTAATGCCTTAAAAAACAGATATCAATGTTCCAACAAATATGATACCCTAAACAAAATGTGGTTGTCAGTGAAGATTCTGCTAAAGGGAGTTCTTCTGACAAATAATCCATAAGATTCTAATTAATGTAAAAGCACAGCCTATCTATTCTTTTCCTATCTTATTTTACTGGATTTTGGGGCTACATTTGTGAGGAAAATTGTTAAATTCTGCTAATTTATTATGTCTCTGTTCAGGCAGTGCTGTTTTTGTTTTTATGAAAATACCACAGTGGGTCGGTCATGTGCATCAGTAAAACCTGCTGCAATCATCAGTGCCAAATAAATGGTACATGAGATCAAATGGAAGTTTTCTGCAGAAAGAAATTTCCCAGTTCTTGTTCTTCCTTGGCATGGTACTGAAGGTGATGAAAAATCAGGCCAGAAAAAAAGAAATGTTAGGAAGAAATAAAATTACTGTAAAAATGCCAATCAATGAAATACAGTGGGAAGTTTTATGGTGAGGAGGAGAATTAAACATGTGGAAGAATCTAGAAAATCAAAGTTTGTAAATAACTACAGCCTAGAGGCTTTTAATATGTCAGTCACTGGCCTCCTCTACTGAGGGCAGCTAAAATGTTAACCGTTCTTTTTTTGGGGTGGATGACATTTAAAATCTCAGGAATGAAAAACTTGCCTTCTTCATTTTAAGTAACTGTATACAAACATATATTTATGAAATATAATTTTTGATTGCCACCAAGAGAGACTCAGAAGTAGCCATAAATCAGTCCACAACCGTTACTTTCACCATAACTACTTCCTTATTGCTTTTTTATTCTGTAAATATAAAAAAAGAAATTAAAAACATCAGAATTCATGTAGTTTTTTTCTGTGTCTCCAATAGCTGATCAGTAATAGCACAAGGGTAAAGGTAAGGTCAACAAAAGGTTTCTTGTGGAAATACCAGCCAGATCTCTGAGGTCTCTGGCAGAAATTTCATGGGAAAGCTAAGCCCATGAAAGAAACCTCTTAAGTCTCTGGTCTTCATACATGAGATTGCATGTGCTGGAGCACAGATTTCAGTGCAAGGTTATGTGAGAAGCATCCATCCAGTCATTAAAGAGCCAAATCCTGCAGCACACAGCCCTGAGAGGGGAGCACGCCTTCTAGCAGGGCTCCTGTCAGCACTGGGTCCTGCTAAAGAGCACATTCCCCAGCTGCAGTGCCAGCACTGTGACCTTTCTTCTGCTCCTTGACCCTCACACCAGATGCAGCTGGTCAGATAATCACTGAGCACACTGACCACCTGCATCTGGTGTGTGGGATCCAAAAGTGGGAGAGAAGCCACAGTGCAGAAATGTGCAATGCCGGCGGTGACAGTGGGATACAAAAGAGTCAGTCAGTGCATGAGACTTGACAGGTCTGCTTTAGAGCACAGCTGGGGATTCACCAGATCCCACAGCATGGGGAGTGGGAAGGGAAGTGCTCTGTGTGCTGCCAATTCCCCCTCTTGGCAGAGCAGCCCTTAGAAGTCTGTTTCTGCGTGCATAACTTACCAGCCTATCTAATGAGGGTTGCACCACGGACACCACAGCTGAGGCTGGCTTGTAGATAGTGTGCAAAGCAGTTTAGCCTGAGAGAACATGATTTTTAGCCTCTTCTCCATTTATTTCATAGAGAGCTCTTGTTAAGCGTTCAGGTTTTGAGTCAATGTTATCAAAGCTACATGTTTTGACAGCTTCTCTCCTGTGTGTGTGTGTAGATGGAAAGGTTCTTCATGCACGTCCTAAGTTGAGAGATATAATTTGAACAGAGAAAATTATGGTTCATAAAGTGCTCTTGTTAGGTGACATGGCTATGCTTAGTCCACTGCAGGACAGCCTCCAGAGAGAAATGCATATTTCCATACAAATTACAGTATACTGCAGCCAAGATATCAATTAGAATGTCTGCGACCAAGAACTCTCAAGTGTCTCCATTCACTCTGCCATTCAAACGAGACAGAAATGCGTTCAATTGGTGTAAAGAATTTGAACTCTTTCAGGGAATGTGCAGAGACTGCCACAAAGTGGCATTCTCCACGGGGTGGGACTTGCAGATTCTGTGAGATCCAGCAGGGAATTTTAAGGGTTCTGTAACCTAACATTTTGTCTCCTGTTGAGAGAAAAATTGCAGGACCTGCTGAATATTGTGGAAAGAATGAGGATTTTTCGTTGGTCAGATATCAGGGACTGTGCCAGTTCTCTGATGTGTTACAGTGGTCAGCTTGACCATCTTAAATCCACACTATATTTCATCTGAAAGGAACTCAGGGCATTTTACAAACTGTGCTGCAGACACAGAACCAGCATGTGAAGTGTTGAAATGCAGATCTTGTGAATAAAACATCAGAGAAATGAAAGGTTGTAACTGTTTAACTACGTATCATAACAGCTCACAGGTAGAGACAGGAAATTCAGGTTTAAAAGGTGAAAGTGTGTATTTTCAGGGCAGCAGAGTATGACATTGTCTAGTCTTTTGATAAGTGCCTCAAGATACTAATTTATCCAAAAGTTATTAAAAACTATGTTTAGCAATTCAAAATACCACTTTCATCAAGATTAACTGATATCCCTCCCTCTGACTGGAACAGTAAAGTTCCATTTTTACTCAAGTCCATGGAAAACCTGCCATTGACTTCAGTAATACAACAACAGAATGCATCAGAAGACATGAAAGCTATCCTAGCTTTCAGTTAATAAAAATCCTTACTAAATCAAATAATTGAAAAGTAATAGAATTTAAATGTTAAAAATACCTATAATAGTTATTTCTGCATAATATATTTATATGGAAGTTGGTGTTAAAAATACATCATACTTTAAAAAATGCAATATTCATCTGCATTTTAATTTCCTTTAAATATACCATTCCTATATGTTTTCTTTTATTTTTGTCACTGAATGGTTTGCAATATATTTGCTGTTTTAAGTAAAAAGGCTCCTGCCAGCTGTTAGTGCAGCTTTTTTAACAAGTCTAGCTTCTCCTATTTAAAAATATTCTTTTACTGTAGAAAAGATGTTAAACTTAAAAGAGAACTTTTATTCAAAGGCAGGATTCCTTCATGATTCTTAAGGGTTTGCAAAGGCATCGGATTGATAAAGTAAATCTCATAAATTTTTGGGGAGGGCAGAGTGTGCAGGGATTTCCTTCGGAATTCAGAGATCCAAATCCTCTAATAAGCTTTTTATGTTGATTCTTGTCCCAAAATTTCATAATATTTTACAGAAAATATTTTGAGTTGGAAGCAATCACAAAGATCATCAAGTGCAACTTCTCAGTGAATGGCCCTTACAGGGGTTGAATCCCAGCCTTGATGTTACCAGCACCATTCTCTAACCACATGAGCTCATTTTTGGGATATTCCTTCTGCTATTTACAAAAGAGATATTTTTAATGATTGTACAACCTGCTTGAGTGTCCAGTTTTGAACAGTCTTTTTCATAAGGGGATATGGGAGCTCTTTTCTGGAAGGAACTGTCTCAGATTCAATATTAAATATGTGTTTTCAGCGAGTTCACCCTAAAAGCTCAGACAACTGAGGTTTTAAATCTTCACCTTTCACTCCAGACACTACAAAACTTCTTGAAATCTAAGGGTCGTTGTGTGATGATTTGCCTGGAGAAGTCCAAGGAGGAGCAGGGAAGGGAAAGGCTGGGAGTGCAGGCGGCCGGGGAGCGCAGGGATGCGGGAGAGCATCCCCCGGATGCGGGGAGCAGCGAGCACTGGGTGTCCCAGGAGGGGGGATGCACTGTCCTGGCTTCCTGCACTCACCTGCCTCCCTCACCCCGATGTGCTGCTCGAGCTGCTGATTTTGGGCTGCTCGCCCTGGATCCGTGCCAGGTCCGGGCTGGGCTCCGGGGACGCTCGGGCACTTTGCAAAGCCGCAGGACGCCCTCCTCTGGATCGCTGTGTCCAGCGGCACACACAGGCAGCAGAGACATCCAAACAGCGCAGGTGGCGAGGGCGGGCTGGGAAAGACTGCTTTGTAAACGTTCCATTTTCTGGAACAGAACGGAAAATGATGTCACACAGTGTATGGCATCACATACTGAACAACCTGTGGGATATTCCAGTGTATCTGTCCTTCCAGTACCACAGCTGAGGGCTACACTATAAAAAAGGAAACTGAATATATAAAGGTAATGTGTATGTTTATATATAACTATATATAACTATATACACATAAATGAGTTTTGCATGTTTGAAAATAGAAGTGCCAGAAGCAGAGCAAATTTGACTTTTTATTAATTGTAGCTCAGAAAAATATTTGTTAATGCATTCCAGGATGTCATGTAATTGTGGTAGGGACTGAGTCAGGAAGACCTTTTTCCATAGACATGCAATAATAAATACTTGGTATGAGTTTTGAATGCTTTCTTCTCCAAGCAAACTAACAGTAACAACTAAGTGTCCCTTGGAGGTGCTGCTGCAATCCTTGTGAATAAAAATAAAGCCAACTTTTTAGAGTGACCTGTTGCTTGTTCACTACAGTAACAGTTATGAGTGAAAACTGATGACAGCCTACCCTGTCAAAGTCAAATTCCAAAAAAATGCCATACCAGAATATCATCAGTGTTCCTCAGAGCTCAATTTTAGGGTCTGTTCTGCTCAATATGTTTATCAACAATCTGGATGTAAGAGTAGAATGCACCATGAGCACATTTGATACCAAACTGGGAAGTGCTGTTGTCCCTTTTGAGGGGATCCCTGCAGAGGGATCTTGATAGAGTGGAGCATTGGGCAATGATTAATGGGATGAAATTTGACAATCCCAAATGCTGGGTTCTACACCTAGAACAGAGTAAAACCAGGCACGAATATAAGAATGGCAAGTTATTATTAGAAGACACACAAATTGATTGAGGGAATGACTAGAAAGCCATTTGGTCTTTCTCAGTTTAGAGAAGCAATTGAATAATCAGTAAAGTTATATATATGAAGATATATATAAAAAATAATGTAATTATTTAAATAACTGACAGATTTTGAATCAATGGAAGGAAATGGAAGGATGGCACTGTTCTGCATTATAAACAGCCCACTATTAAAGTAAAGCAAACAAAATACAGTTCATTTTGAATAACGTTATTGAACATTTTGACTCTTCTAGCCTAAGGAGGGAATCACATTAATTTTTTAATTAAAGAAATATTTAAATAAATACCCTGAAAGTATATAGCTGGTACATTATCAGCATAATAGAAATTAAAACTAGGAAAGCTCTGGTGAGAACATCCCGGTGCTTCACCAGCTGCCGGTGACAGGCGGAACCACGCGGTGGCAGTGTGCTGTTGGCTAAGGACAGGGACTGCTAACCTGGGCTGAACACCAACCTTGCTGCTGTATTTTTGAATGTACTTTTACCTAGGGCCACTGAAACTTCTGTCTTTTAGGCTCATCGAATCTTAATTCTAGCACTAGGAGGATTTTCCCAAGGATATGGTTAAATATATCCACAAGGAAGCTCTTTGAAAAACAGCTATAAACCCTAGAGCATGAGAGTAACTCCAAGAGGTGGCAGCTTCTTCTCTGTTCCATGACCTTGTGAACACTAGATCATCTTTGGATGCTAAATATAACTCCATGTTTCCACTCCTGCTGGAGCCAGTATTAAAACTGTTGTAATATTTAGTGAGAATTAGATTAGCCTTATAATTAGGGACAGCAAAGAAAGATCACAATTTTAATGTGTTTTGTAAGAAGCACCAGAGAATGGCTTTTGAAGGGCCATTTGCAAAAGTCTGGGTCAATGTGTGTGACTCCCTTCAGAAGTTGGGCACTGGTTTCAGAGGCCAGTGCCTCTCCTGAGGTGAAGATAGAGGCAGCAATTAACTTACAGACAAATGGGGAGAAATGGAGTGTCTGAGTGCTTGGAGTCTGATCTTTTCTTCATGTCAATTAGTGGCAACTGCTAATCTGAGTGTTTCTTGGAAGCTAAGATTTTGTACATGACCTTTTGTCTTGGTGATTAACTGCCAAGTCAAATATTCTCTGCAGTGGGCTTAGCTGTTCAAAGCACAAAAAAAGGAGAGTGGGGAGAATGACACTGCAAAATTGCTCTGTCCCATTTATTTATTTATTTGGCCTAAAAATGTTCTTATCCATAATCATCAGCATAGTTTTAAAATAATTGAAAAACAGTGTATGAAAAAAAGTGCAACAGGGTTTTCACAGCCCATCCCTCCCTCCTCTCACATTTGTTGAAATTTAACTTTCTTCCAGTGTGTAATAAAGGAGTGTCACAGTGTGGTTTAATAGTTGAGTTCTGCTAGATTAGAGGCAAAAAACCCTCCAGAAATAAGACTCCTTCCCTTCCCTTAAACAGTTCTGAATGGAGAAGTGCTGTAGCTTCAGGCCTGATGGATCTTAGCTGTTACACAGATTGCTGAGAGGAAACAGATTTCTGAGGAAACCAAACTGGTCATTTTGGCTGAGATTTTCAAAGGTGGGCAAAATGACCTTTAAACTCTGCTGGGTTGTGTAGCTAGGTTGTGTTTTTTAGGAGCTGTGTGGGTTTACAGGAAATTATGCAAACACAGACATTAATAAGAACTTGCACAGGTGCAGCCAGTATGTGCAGCACCTTCCAGTGAACACAAGGGCTGATTTCAGCCAGTGGGATACCAGCTGTGCAGCAGAGCAGGTCACAAAGTCCTGGAGCTGCTTGGGCCATGCCTTTCTAGAGAATGCCTTAGGGACAGGCTGCAGCCTGGGTGGGCAGCTGACAACAGCCACCCACTTCCATCTTCAAACTATTTCCTAGGTGACATCATCTGTTCATAACACCAGGTTTAAAGTTTTAAAATACTTTCTGGTATTTAGGATAAACAATTTTCATCCTTTTATCCCATTACAGCTTTTTTAACATTAAAAAACTTCCATTACTGTAAGTCTGATCCCATATTCCTCAGATTTGTGTCAAAGATTGGGTAACACTGGTTACACCCATGCTAGTGAGCTGCTGCCTTCTGAAGGTAATTAAACATGTACTACCTAAGCACCTTAATAATTTTCACTCTTCTCTGAATCTCTTCCAATTTCCCATTAGGCTTTGTTACAGTCATAAAGATTAACAACAAAGATTTAATCCTGTTTCTCAAGTTCCAAGTCATCTTAATGTAGCTCAAGACATAACATAGTTATCACAAAGGGAACAGCAGGTCCAGCAAGAGATTAAAAGAGCAGCATGATTCTGAATAAGCTGTAAACTTCTTTAGAAAAATAAAACTGAAGGGCCACTAGGAAAGGATTAAAGGAGCCATCCAGAGAAAACACCAGTGCTAATGTGTTTCATAGCATCCAAATGACATTAAGAATTTTCAACAAGCTGAATCTATGAGATAGTTAACATGATATGCAAAACTAATATATGTTAAAAGTATGGACTTTCCAATGATGACATTTCAGCAGAGATTTTCCAAAAGAAGGTGAGAATTTGGGACTCCTCTGTCCTTTTGCTTCTGAAAATCTTTTCTGTATGAAAAGACAAAGAGAAATCAATGCAGCTCTTAAATTATGTATGTTTATGCACGTATTTTTGTATTAGATACATGAGATCTTTTGGGTCAGTTTGGGAAAGGAAAGGTCAGATCTGACCCCTGATGTGCAGCTGGAAGCTGTTCACTACAGTTTGAGAACTCCTTGCTCATTGACTCTGACTCTTCAGAGGTGGTAGAAGAGTTCAACACCTTTCATTTGGAATTTACTGTATGTACAAGATATTAAAATTATTCTTCCTGAAGCTTCCTTGCATTTGTTTTCCTTGTGCACCACAGGGACATTGTTGTTTATCTAAAATGTAATCTTTCTGCATTACCAGTGTCTGATTCTAAATTTGCATCACCTTTCACCGTGCTGTAGGTCTAAGATGTAACATTGGGAATGGAACAGTGAACTGGCTTCAGGTTAACCCTGCTGGAATTGTAAGCAGAACTTGATTTATTTCCTCCACAAAGTTAAGCTTGCATATCAACTTGGCTGAATGAAAAAAATCACATCATAGGGCACAGATTAATCAGCTGGAACAGTGTCATTGGCTATTAAGAAAGCCCTGGCTCTGTGTTTCTGGTGCTCCTGTCATAACACTTTTTTGGGCATGTTTAATGCTGTGTATGGGGATGCCTAAAAGCACATACAGTGAGAATAACACTGAAAAGGCATGAGTATTTTTGTCAGTGGTTGAGTGCTTACAGGTTTTGTAGAGAGCACTGAAAGAAACCTCCAGGCTGCTTCATGTATGCCTGAGAAGAAAAGGTGACCTGAGGATACAATTTATTGTAAAATTCAGGCCTTTGAACAAAGAGGGTTTGGTCTGAGCATTGTGGCTTTTGGGAAATGTAGGGGCATGGTCTCAAACTTATGCTCTCTCAGATTGGTTCGGATTTTTGTTCAAATTTTTGTTGATCTTGAATTTTGACTTTGTGTGTGTTTTTGTTTTTTTTCAGTTTTAAGCATATGTTCAGTTCATTGCCAATATGTTGGCAATTTTGGTTTTAGTTCTGTGTTTGGGTCTGAAGGGGCAAGTCAAAAAATGATGTTTACCCAAAAATGTTACTGGATTCAGGTTTTGTCAACCCAAAATATATATATGCATGTTTTGCAAGGGGTTGATTTCCATTTTGTTCTTGCTTGAGTATGTTTAACATCCATTAGGTTTAAAGAGGGTCATGCAAGGGTGCTGAGGGGCAAAACAAGCACTGCACAAACAGAACAGATAATGGGAGTGGATTTCTGAAGATGATATTGTGCCTTTCTGAAGATGTCCTTGACTGTTCCAGCATGCTTAGATAGCAACAGCTGCCAGGAATGCTTTTATCATCCCTGTTTGCCCAAGAGTCTGCAACCTTTCCTTTCAGAGGTTGGCCTTACAGGGTTTTCTGTGCCTCCATCACCTCCTGAGGAGATTAGTGGAGTGCATGGTATCTGGAGTAACACACTGCAGTCACTGGAAACTTTGGCTGCTGTGGAACGTGGTCACTGCCTTATTTAAATAGAATGATTCAAGTGTTCAAAGTCCTGAAGAATTTGGACCCAGTATGATTTTGAAGTCATCTGTCTGGATGGCTTCTAACTGCAGAAGTTGATGATACAGTAAGAGTACAGCCTTAGAGACTAAGATGCATCTTTTCCCTGCTTTAAACCTCAAGGGAGTTGGATACAAGGATTTAGGGAATTTTGAGCCAATGGGCTTGTGTTTAACTTGCATCTTGTGCAGCCTTTGAGCTCTTGATATTGAACATGATACTTTTCTGGATTTTCCTGCAAAAATTATTGTTTTCAGTAGGAAGGAGGAAGGAACCTCTGCCAGGGAAACTCTGCAAAGAATTTAATTTGGGCTTTTTTAGCTGAGTTTTGTAGGTTTTTTGTTTAGTGGAGGTAGAATGCTTGCTGGTTTGTGGGGATGGCTGTCAGGCAAAGAAGTCTGAAGTTGCAGTCTACCTGTTGGTTACCTGGAAACAAAGATACTGAGCAGAAATTCATCCCTCAATGGATTAATATGATTGCATCTCTTTTCATATTCAGGGTAGGTATCTCACATTGACACTAACAAATTCTTCTGAATTCTTATTAGATTTTGTATTTTAGAGAGAGTTTAGGTGATCTTTCCCTTAAAGATTTAAAATTTAAAATGCTTTCCAGGCTTGTTGTAATTTATTTATTGTGACAAGTGACATTACTAACATTAAGGTATTTAAAAGACTTCTTGCTGGGATAAAAAGAAATCCAGCTGGCTTCAACCTAGACCTTTAAAGGTATTTGAACACTTCAGTCCCTGGCACTGCCTTTCTCCATGTCTCCAGTGGGTCTTGTAGCTAAACTGAGTCCTCAGTTCCAGAATTCCCTCAAGCAATTTATAGGGAAGGGCAGAGCAGCCCCATATGTCAGCTGGGTGGAGAGAAAATCTGACAGAACAAGACAGCAGCATCAAGAACTGTGATGAGAACTAAGATGGTCTTGGAGGAAGCAGACACTTCCATTTGGATTCCTAAATGTGGGGATGTCTAGAATCAGGGGTATGTCTAAGTCGTATTGTGGGAACATACCATGAGTGTGTGAACAGGAGACATGAAGGAAGTTCTAGGTGTGCCTGCAGAATGCTGTTATTTCCTCAGCATGATTTGGAAAGGTCCTGAACCTGCATATCTTGATAGCAAGAGAAAGTACAAGTCTCCCTGTTAGAACACCAGAACACTGGTTTGACAGGCACCTCTCTCTCCCACCACATATATCTGGACAGCTTTTGGCTTAGGTGTGCTCAGAGCATCTGAATGGATCAGAATGAAAACACAGAAAGTCACACTTTCAAAATCCTGCTTCTGTTCCTGAGGCCTCAGCTGGAGCTGGAGCTGCAGGTTCCTTATTAGCTGTGCAGGAGTATCAGCATCTGCCAGCTGGCAGTAATTCAGGTACCTACAGACTTAGAAATATGCTACAGTATGCTCTCACTTGGTGGGAACAGTGGTGCCTGGCTGGTGAACAAAGGAGCACAGAAAGAGGCCAGTCCATCACTCTTACCTGGTGCTCCTGCTCAGCTGTACTGGTTGAGAAGGGCCAGCCATGTATAAAAAAAAATACAAACAGAAAAGCCTATAAAGAGGAGACTTAGCAGTGGATGGATAGGAATAATTATTGTAATTACTCATCTAAAATTGTATTCATTCCTATAAACTTTACCACATTGACAGGAAATTATGGTAGGTATCCAAGTAAAATCTATTCACGCACAACACACAAGATTTCAAATGTAAGTACAACAGCTTCCCTTCTTTGTCTGTGATAACTGTATGTATCCATTCAAAGTCTTTAAAATTGCAAATGCCTGTAGGAAGTCACAGATTTAAGAGTGCTACCTCAAGGCAAACTTAATTTTCTTTCCAGCAAAAATCCTTGTAATCGCTAACAGACTCTAAAATCTTGCAAATGCATGAGTACACAGAAATATCTATTACAGGGACAGACTTGTGCCAGTAAAGGACCTGGAAATGGAGATGACTCTACAGCTGGCTTTGAAAAGCAATTTTACAATTAACTCCTGTGATTTTCACAGGATTAGGTGCCTCTGTGGGTTTGAAAATCAAGATAGGCATCCAGCTATATCCAAGTGCTCTAAATGCTCTTTCTGATGCTCAGCAGCTGCAGCTCAGAGGAAGCAGCAGTAAGTTTGGCTCTTTGAAAATCTAAAATTAACCATTCAGAATTAGTGAGCACTTCTGAACTATTGTTGCCCCGACCTTAATTCTTGAGGGATACAGAACCCTCCCAGCTCCCATGCAGTGCTATTGAAAATGAGTTATAGATTCCTGTGAAAAACTGACTTTATAAGCCCTTCTTGAAGTTACCTCAAGTGCAAAATTGAGATGATGAGAGTTAAGTGTATTGCTCTTGCATGGATTAGATGTATTGAATAGTTCCAAGAAGGAAGGGTAACTATGAGGAGTTATTTATGGCCATGTTCAGATTGCTTACATGTCCATTGTCTGCATGATCTGTTTATAACTGGGAACACAGGTTTAAATTAACATAATTCCAAGCCCATTTATCTGCAGAAAGTGCCCCTCAGATCTTACATGGGTGGAGAGGAAAATGTATTTGATACAAGCACCCTGTTTTTCCCTGTAGCCATATACATTATTTCATGTCTTATTAACATAATCTATCTACAGTGAAGTTTATAGGCCTTGACAGATAGCACCTCGGGTGAGAGAAAGGATGACAGAGAAAATTCACTTTAACAAAGTCAGTCCTTCTGAATCTGTTCTTAGGCAGTTTGACACCAAAGGCTATAAACATAGTCTGGAATCTGAAACCTTTTCTGCAATGACCTTGTTTTCAAAAATACTATTCTTATCTCCTCATGCTTATTCTTCTCCAGGCCATGACTCCTTGCTGTAAATTCCTCACCATGTGCTCCTTCTGTTTCTTTAGCAGTACTTTCCTAGTTATTTTTTTGTTTACTACCCATTTTTGTTTAAGTCATGCAATCTGAAGACCTTTTATGCTAGCACCAGAATTATGCTAGTGAACCATTTGATATGATTTAAACTTGTCATCTCTGACTGTTTCTTTTTCATTTCTTTGGAAGAAGGCTGTTCCAGGAGGAGGACTGCTTCTGCATTGAGCACTGCACTAAATTCTAATTTAATGGCAGTAGGTTTTTGTACATTTCAATTTAAAATTGCCCATTCTTTTTATTAGTACAAGAAGGTCACTACTTTCTAAATAACAGAGCAGTCATATGCAAGCTTAAGGAAAAGATTGGAAATGCAACTCAGCCAAAAATACAGTCCTTTGGAAGAGAGATGTCAAATAGATTTGAAGAGTATTTTTACACATATTTCACTATTTATAAACACTGTCAAGCATTTCTTTTTATAAGAAATGTTATGCTGCCATTCTGAACAAACCAAATGCAGGCTCCTGTGGTGATGGTTTTTTTATTGTGCCTGCACCCTGCCCATGTGAGAGCTACTTTTTGCAGAACTTATTTAAGATTTAAAGAAGCCCCTACATTTACTTTAATTGCCCTGTGTTTCAAAGCCAGGAGATCTTGGATGGACAAAGATCACCTGAGGTGTGAATGCATTGATCTCAGTGCACTTCCTCTGTCTGAATTTCCAAAAGTCATTCCTGAGATCTGCTGGCATTGCAGGATTCTGAAAGTAATCCAGTTTCCTTTTCAGTATGATCTCTCCCTGGTTTTTTGAATCCAAATTCCTAATATGTAGCAGCTTTTTTAAAAAACCTGAATCCAAATTCTGCCATTGGGGGGATGTACACACAGTTCCTGAGTAACAGCACAGGTGAAGAATGTGCTGGCTATAGAATATCTGCATTAAAAAATCAGTATATATTGCACCCTCTATTATACAGCTCCCAGGCACCAAGGCAGCTATCACCTCACCTGATTTAAAATTATTAACATCAAAAAAAATTTAAAAAAATCACTGGGAGACTTTCCATTGCTTTAAAATGACTTTGGATCCAGAGGAAAAAGCTGTAACCAGGGTTTGCCCTCATGTCTCAAGTACAAAAAGTCCTGCAGTATTCTTGCCCTCAGTGAAAATCCTGATATAAGGCATGCATACAAACACAGAGTAGTAAAATAATAATCTATATCTTTTTCTAAATAGTAATCTTCACCAAGAAATAAAACCAAGATCTTTTATTGAAACTAATGGGGTTAATGTTATGGGATTCTTCTTTCATCAATGAAAAAGCAAATTAATATGAATGTTTCTTCTAGGAATTAAAGCATCATTTTTTCTGGTAGTTAAGTTTAAGAAAGTGACAGCAGTTTAAAAAGTATTACTTTTTCTCCTGAACAAATCCTTGGTTCATTGAATTACCAGACCTGAGCAGTTTAGTAATAATTTAGGCTAAACACTTAGAAGAATGTCAACAACATTCTTTTCTGCTGGAAAAGAAGACAAAAATAATAAATCATTATTGAAAACACCTCAAGCAAACCCAACATATTTAATGGCAGGAAGGATGTTTCTTGCATTGTATGTGCCAGTTTAAAGATGTTGGTACAGTTTGTTTTAATTAAATAAGAATGAAAAAAAAAAGACTTCTCCACCTTACAGCTTTATCTTTCACCAAGCAAGATTTGAATCATGGTTTCTGATTACAAGGATATTTTAAGGCAGAAGAGCTCTGCTATCTTTATTTTATTTTATTTTTTTTAATTACTGAATTATGAAGTCAGAGACAAATTGTATTCTCATTTACATGGCTTATTTTTGCTTCAATTTTTTAAAATTACCTGTTGTAGTTAATTCAATATTCATTTATAGAAGCTAGATATGTTGGCTATTCCAGTGATGCTAATCTTTCAAGGTGAACTATTTTTCTTAGAAATAGTAATGTCTTTGTTATATGACTGTTAGGTTGTGATTTATTAAGTAATTTGACTTTTTATTTAATTGCTACTACTCATGGCATTCCCTCATCTTTGCAGGAATAATACAACTTATTGATTCATAGTCTTTATTTTAGCATACTAGACTCCAGGCTTAGAAATTTTCCAAAAATGGTATTGCTGTCTTTCCCCAGAGAGATTTTAAAACAAGTGATAGAATGGTATAATCCTATGGAATTTGCATCCCTTTAGTGATTAGGGAGGAAAGAAATTAGCATAGGTCTCATGCAACCTGTGGTGAGAGAAATTAGACATTGAGTGGAAAACCTGCCTCAGTTCATTTGGGATATTCTGAATTTCCATTTATATGTGTATGCCCTCATTAAAGATTCCAAAAATAGAACTATGTGGGATTAAAAGAGAATGTGCAGAGAGGAGTAGCACATCAAGATTTTGAGAAAATGTCAGTGATGCTCATGACACCATTCATTTCAGATATTTTAACCAAGAGTAAATAAATGACTCACAGTGGTGACTGACTGATAATTTAACCTTTTAATTTTTACAAATATGCTAGTTATCAGAATTTTCTCAAATGTTTTGTAAGAACATACTTCAGCCAGTAAATTCATGCTAAAATATCTGTCTCTGCAATGTCTAGGAGCATTTCTATTTTTCCTTCCTGTGTGTGATTTTCTGTGCTATTTCTGCCCATGACTGAATAAATAGTACCATTTGATGTTCTAAATTTATTTTTCTACCAAATATTTTTTTAAAAGAAATTATGCTCTGAAAATATCCAACATCACTTATATCTATAGATTTATATTTCATGAGCATTCCTAAGACATATCTTTGTAAAACATCTGTTACAAGAGCTTAGCCTTTTATTTTTGAATAATATTCTTAGAAGGAAAAATTCAAATTATATAATATTCATATAGATTATGTTCATATATGTGAAATGTTAAAGGTTGTAAAACCTATGAAGATATATTTGTAATGATTAAAAAAAAAATCCGAATTTGCCAGTTCCTACTTCTCCAGTTTATTCTGACCTAATCTAGAGCATCTGGGTGACATTTTTATTAGGTTTGGATAGTCTCCACACAGTTTCTCAAACATCTTAGGGAAAAAATCCCCAAAACCATTTAGCTGATATGTCCCTACATAAAACCTAAATGAGTCTTTTATGAGCAATCAATCTGTGGAGCCTGCATATAATTCTAGATCCAGATTTTCCCCTCAGATTCAATTTGTTTTGGGTATCATGTCAATCATGTTTCCTTGTCTTTCAGCAGGCTTCCTTTTCTTTCTAGTGTCTAATTGGCCCACAGGAAGCTTCAGAAGGCAGCTAGGAAGGAGCCTGGTAGCTCTCATATGTTCTGTGTATTTCTGTGATGACATTTTTATCTCTCACAGATGCACAGTGACAGAATGGACTCCCATGTCACTTGATGATTCTGATAATTCTCTGAGTCCTTTCCCCTTAACACTGGCAAATTTTGTATTCTTGAGCTGCTGCAGGATGTTTTTAAGGGACAGAACTCTTCCTTACACTTCAAATAACCCTGCAATTTTGCTAATGCTGTATCATTCAGTGAAGCAGTCTGCAGAGCAAGGGTGTGAACAATGCTCCCTAAACTTGCCTCCTGAGGGGTACAACTTTCTCTGGAACAGAGAAATAAGGCATAAAGTAGGCAGATGATTTTGCAGAATTTTGTCCTACCCAACTGCAGTTCCTTGGTTTCAGAGGTGGCTGAGCCATCTGCCATTTTTATTGACTTCAGTGGGAGGCAGCATGCTCATCACTTCCTTAAGCAGTGTTCATGTTCACAGGAGCCATCTCACAAAACTAAGTTAATTGTTTGATGCATTTAGAGCTTTGTTTCTTTTAGAGTGATGAGAAATGAATGGTGAAACAAGCCAATATGGATAGACAATCTGGTTGATATTTTAAAAATGCCTTGACAGAACAGCATTTTTTACTGTATATGGATGGGTGCATGTTTGGAGAGTAATAGATGATGGGGTGACAACGTTGTTATATAATAAATCTGTTACTTCTGGGATTTTGTTTGCTTGTTTGAGGTTTGTGTGGGGTTTGTTTTTTTGTTTGTTTGTTTGTTTGTTTGTTTTGCTTTGGCTTTAATACAAGGTAGAGGGAGATAAAAATGGTGCTCAGGACCAGTCTGAGTGGAGATTTTTGGGACTGATCTTTCAGTTCTGTGCACACAGCAGCTACCACAGACCACAGGGTCCATGAGAAGACTCTAGAACACTCATATTTTGGGAGTGCTGGTCACACCCAGACAGTGTAAGGACTGTCATACTTGAAAGTACTCTTGAAATAAGTAAGTGAGCCAGAGATCTTTGAGTACAGCACATTCTCAGTGTCTGCAGCCCAACAGTTTTCCTGAAAAACCATCTTGCTGAGAAATGCTGAAGTATTCTTTGCAGGCAGTGTTTCCAGAGTGATACACTTCCAACAGATGTTGGAAGGAGAAATGTATAAAAGATGGGTGAAAATTATATAGCCTGCTCCTCTTGAAGGAATCCTTCATGTTCCATCATGCAGAATAATAATCTTTATTGAAAGGCTGTGACAGTGATGAACAGTTTTTCGTTCTTTATAGAGATTTCTTGAGTATTAAAATAAAAGGCTGTTTTTAGGGAGGGGGAAGATAAAATTGCATCTAGATCAACAGATTGACAGTTGGCTCTGTAATAAAAATAATTTCTAAGTTTTTATCCCAGGAATAAGCAGAACTGGAGAGGTTAAAGTGCTGTAAAGATGAAAAATTGAACAGTTGGAATGAAGGAGGAGACTGCAATAGCAGTTATACAGGTGACAAACAAAAAACAGGTATTGTATGTTTAATAATGCTCCAGAAACTATATAAGAGGAAATTTTGGAGTCAGAAACCATTACTCCAGGAATTTTAATTGAGCAGATGAACACAGTGCTTGATGAGGGGTTGCTGAGCTGCCAAGATGCAAAGCATGCTTACCTGCTTTCTGTTCTTTTGTTTTAAATGTAGTTTATTTGAAGATTCAGCTCTCCCTGGTGCCAGTACTGAACTGGGTGTTGGGTTTCAGTGGCTCACTGGTTTCTGTGTGTGATAATTCTGTACATCTTGATGCCAGGTGCATTGAAAACAATATTCAAATAATTGCATTTCTTCCAGATCTCTGTGCCTGGTGTCTCCAGCTCACTGATTCTCAGTGCTACCCCATCAGTGCCTCACTTACTCTTGTGTTCAGGAGTGAGAAGCACATAGCTCTTTTCACTGGCCAGACAGTTTTGTGCAGCTCTTACGTGTGGGAATGGCCCTGAGAGGACACTGTGGTGATCTCCAATTCTCTCATGAAATTTTTATTGATGCTAATGGATAACCTGCATGTGGTGGCTCTGCTAAAATCAGGGCTATTCAGCAGCTATTTTTCTTGTACTGTCAGCTTCTGCCAATGTATCTGAACCCTTTGCGTGATGAATGGAATGGTTGGAGGCTGCAGCTTTCTGGGGATCACCTAGGCTGCAGACAAAGAGTACAGTGTATTAAATCACTTCTGGATTGCTCCTGAGAGGTGCTCATTCCCAAGCAGATGCAAGAGGGAATTAACAGCAGACACTGCTCCAAGCTTCTGCAGAAATTGTGCTTTTCTCCATAGTCAGAGTAACACCATAACAACTGAGCTGGTGCTTGAGTTGAGCACTGATGGGTGCCTTGGTACCTGACACAAAAGCAATTTGATGTTTCAGGGTCAAAAAAGATTCTTCCTTTCTGCTGCTACTCCCCTGTAGTGTACTGAGACAGCTGATGTCAGTTCCCAGAGAAGGAAAGAAATTCTTTACAGACCCACTCTAAAATTGACTCTTGTGCAAGGGACAAGCTAAGGTTTGTAAGGACAGGTGTGCAGAGGATGCAGATGACCACTTGTGACATCCTTTTCAAAATCTGACCATCCATTTTTACATTTTGACTCCTTTTCTGTGATGCTTATAAGATAATGTTTAAAACCACAGGTTCCAAACCACCATGCAAAATGACCATAAGAATGACAAACTTCCTATGGAGTAAGTAACAAAAATGAAGCCTCTTCAGCCCCAGGGCAGGCTTACTTGAGATCTTTTCAAGAAGTGTTTTTCTTTCACATGAAATGTACTTTTTTCATTTCCAAGGGGGAGAGAGATGAAAAGAGAAAAAAAAAAAAAAAGCAATATTTTATTGTTCTGTAATTAATTTTTCTATTATTTTTGCCTTTATAAAACAAAATTAAATTTAAGGGGCTTTAGTTCTTAATTTTATATTTCAGATTGAGAATCTAATTTTACTTCAAATGCTTTTGGTTTTTGTTTTTTTTGGTTTGTTTGCTTTTGTTTTTTTTTTTTTTGTTTTTTTAAATGTGGTTCATCCCATGAGGTTTTAAAAGGACATACTAATTCTCTGGAAAAGGGCCTAATTTCTGAAACTAGCAGTCAGTCACATGCCTTCAAATATTCTTCTGCATTATTCAAAACACCTACAGATGAGTGTGTAACTTAGGCAACCTGGCTTGATATTGAAAAATGTAGTCACTGCCGTGGCATTCGGAAAGATGTCTGCACCCAGTAAATGTTATTTTTGTTTGTTGTCTTGTTGCTTGCGGGGCCATGAAAAACTAGCCTGAGTACTATATGTTTTTTTCCCAGAATGCATAGGATTTGGATACATGTTTACGAGTTTCTTGGTTGTTTCTTTTCTTTTCCTCTGCCTTTGTTAATTACCTCAATACATGTTTAAAGCCTAGCATTAATTGCTATTGAAGTGCATTTAATCTGAAGCAAAAGTTTCTGCTATTTAAGTCTCTTGTCAGGAAACCAAGTATTAGAGTTGTTTGGTTTCTTATTTCCGAGGCTGTTTAATGACAGCATAAATATTCAGCCTGACTCTGAATAGGTAATTAAAGCCGACTCTTGGCCAGATGTTCCCTTTTGTTGCCTGGCGTGGAGCTGAGGGAAGAGCAGGGAGAGGCAATTCCAGTGCCCTGTTCTTGGCTTTGGAAGTTGTGTGGGGGATCCCCATGGTACTGAGTGTCCCCAAGAATAGAAGGTTACTCCGATGTGAGCAGCAGAATGAGCAGCTGTCCCACCATCCCAGCGTGCTCCTTCCCTCTCTCCTCCTCAACAGTTCAGAAAATCCCTTTGTGCAGCTGATTTTGGGAGGTGGGAGAAATGAGATCTGCGTTTTCCCTGGATGAGACAGTGGATTTCAGGGTGGAACAGTCTTTTAAGTGTGTACAGAGTGTGAAGGCTTTTGAGTCAGGTGTGCAGATGTGAAGAAATTTACAGCTTTAACTTTTGTGCCACACCTTGGGTCCACAGAGGCAATAAAGCTTACAGGGAAAATGCCGTGAGAGCAAGAAACCAGGGAACAAATGGAGGGAGGTGCTGAGTAAGCACCTGCAGTGCCAGGGGCTTTGCTTCTAAATTCCCTGGTCCTCAGGGATCCCACCTGGTGTGAGCAACAGCTTTGGGGAGGGGACTTGGGAGAACTTTGGGTGGATTTTACACTGTTATGAATATCAGTGACCTCCTGAGCTCGGGAGTCAGCAAGGAACCGAGGCTGTGCCCCCAGTGAATGCCCTTGTTTATTTCATGTGAAATGCTAGCACTGCTGAGGCTGGAAAGCAAAGGAGAATTACACCATGAAGCACGAGTGGACAAGAAGAAAACCTTTTCTGGCTTCAGGATTTCTCATGGGAGGATACCACCCTTATTTTTATTCTCTTGTGTTTGCAATGGCTTCTTACTTAGTTTGGAAAACTCTTAAACTTCATCATGGATCAAGTGACAGTAAGGGTGTCTCTCTCCCAGGTCCTGGAGACAAATGGCTAAAAATCACTGGGAACACGAAGTTCTTGGCCTGACAGCACTGCAGAACCATGCGGGAGAGTTCAAATATAAAGAACACCGTGCCGTGCAAGCCACCCCATAAAACATGACGTCGGGGCGATGCATGATTTCTGAGTGTCCCCTGACAGCCCGGGGAACGGCTGCGGTAACCTTCGCAGCCTTCTCACGCTCCGGCTCCGCAGGACTCCAGCACCCTTGGCTGGCGCGCAGGGCTGAGCCGGGGTGTCACCTCCGGCCGCAGAGAGGGGTCTCTTTCTCCGGCTGTCACCGCCGAGGGCTTTCCGCTTCAGTGGCCGTGAAATCCGCATCTGGGGCCGGGCCGCCCCTGGCCCCCCCGCCGGTGCGTTCCTTGTGCGGCTGCGGAGCGGGCGGGCAGAGGAGGGGCGGCGCAGCCCGCAGCCGGCGCGGGAAGCCCGTCAGCGCCGGGCAGCCTCTTCCCCTGGCTCCGCACCGGCCGCAGGAAGGCGCAGCGGGGCGGGGACTGGAGCAGGCAGCGGAGCCTCCCCGGGGCGGGCAGCGCAGCTCCGCCGCCGGCCCGTGCCCCGGCGAGCGCGGCCGCACCGGGCCATGCCGGAGGGGAGAGCGGTGCCGCAGGTGAGGGCCCCGCCGCAATGCAGGAGCGCTGCCGCCGGCGGGCGCGGCTTACGGGGGAAACCGTCTGGAGCCGGAGGAGCCCCGTCCGGAGCAGGGAGAGGCGGGAGGCGGCAGACAATGTCCCGGCTGTGGCCGGCGTGCGGGGCGGGGCGGGGCAGGGCCCCGCGGTGCCGCGGCTCGGGGGATGCCCCAGGGCAGGGCCGGCTGCGGCGGCGGGAGGCGGCGGCTCGGTGCGGGCTGAGCCCGGTGCGGAGCGCGGCTCGGTGCGGAGCTGAGCCGGGTGTGGAGCTCAGCCGGGTGCGGAGCTCAGCCCGGTGCGGAGCTCAGCCGGGTGCGGAGCTCATTCGGATGCGGAGCTCAGCCCGGTGCGGAGCTCAGCCCGGTGTGGAGCTCAGCCGGGTGTGGAGCTGAGCCCGGTGTGGAGCTCAGCCGGGTGTGGAGCTGAGCCCGGTGCGGAGCTCAGCCCGGTGCGGAGCTCATTCCGGTGCGGAGCTCAGCCCGGTGCGGAGCTCACTCCGGTGCGGAGCTCAGCCCGGTGCGGAGCTCATTCGGATGCGGAGCTCAGCCCGGTGCGGAGCTCATTCCGGTGCGGAGCTCAGCCCGGTGCGGAGCTCAGCCCGGTGCGGAGCTCATTCCGGTGCGGAGCTCAGCCCGGTGCGGAGCTCAGCCCGGTGCGGAGCTCATTCCGGTGCGGAGCTCAGCCCGGTGCGGAGCTCAGCCGGGTGCGGAGCTCAGCCGGGTGCGGAGCTCATTCCGGTGCGGAGCTCATTCCGGATGCAGAGCTTGCCCCGCCGGGCAGCGCCGCCGCTCCTCCATCGCGTGCGGTCCCCGGGGAGCCGGTGCCGCACCGCGGGGGGACCCAGGTGACAAAACAATGCGGCGGCTCGGCCGGGCGGGGGCGAGGCGGGGCGGGCGCCCTGGCCGGGCCGGGCGCTGCGGCGGGCGCGGCAACCCCGCCGGACGGGCCTTTGTGGCTCCGGGCTCCCCCGGGTCGGGGTCCGTCCCTTTCCCAGCAGCGGCCAGAGGGAGGAGGGCTCGGACCGGAGCTCAGGGGCTGCTGCTGACATGGAGGCAGCACCGCTGTATAGCGACAAGCCTGATGCACCGGAAAAGAAAGACCTGGCAGCCGGGTGGGAGAGACGGCGCTGTGTGGGCTGAGCGCTGCCTGAGCATCCTGGCGCAGCCCCGGGGACCGGGGAGCTCCCGGCGGGGTGTAGGGCTGGGGGAAACCCCACCGGTGCCGTTTCACCACGTTAAGGGGGACTCTTGTGCCCGATTCTACAAACTTGGCTTCAGCTGGGCTGAATCTTGCTTTGCCTGAACCAAGGATGCTGTGGGTTTGGGGTTATACTGTGCCTGGTAAAAACAAGACAGCCTTTGCAGGACCGGGTGGTCTCTCCTTGTGTGGGAACGGAGCTGGGGGAGGGCAGAGGGTTCCTAGGATACAAATGATCTGGGTGAATAACCCCAGGGAAATGCAGACTCAGCCTGATTTCATTCGATCTCTCTTGCCTTCTTCCTCACCGTATGCTGCAAAGGCTTGAGGAAACTGTAATGCTGAGCCAACGGTGCTGGCAGAAATGTATGGGGAAACTTAAAAGGTTAAGTTTGATTATAGTAGGATTTGGGGAACATTTTGAGTGATACAGCCTGATTTCAGCGTAAGTGGAATAAAAGAATCAAAGTGTCCATTAAGAAACCCCAAACTAAAGCAGAAAGTGCTACTTAGAAACTAGTAGAATCTTCAGGATTGGGTTCTGTTGGGTTCTTCCCTGTCACCACATCTAAATGTTTTCTCTGTTTCCTAGAAGAATTCTCAAATGTCTGTTTGGTTTGAAGTAACCTGTAACAATTTTCTAGCATGCAGCTGACAAAGGGGAGAATAGACTGACAGGTTCATTTGTCTTTCAGATGACAGGGTATCACATTTGGTTTTCTGCCAAGTTGCAAGGTTGGTGCAATGCAATACTGAAATGAAGTAACTTTTGACACAGGGAGAATCTGTGCAGGAGGGATTTGCTTAGAAGACAGAAGACCAGCTAGCACAGCAATGATTTGTGATGCCAGAAATCTTTATGTTCTTTCCATGCACTGGTATGCTGAGGCTGTCAGAGGAAAAAAAGGGCTTCAGGGATAAACTGTGATTTAGTGCGTGTTCTATTGACAGTATTGAGGCTGCAGCCACTTCTTGCAGCACAGTACAATGTGTAAAAGAAATGTCTGTATGTAAAACAGCTGAATGCTGTGTGCAGTGCCTGCCCATCATCTTTATAGCTTCACTTAGCACAGCACTGCGGTATCTGCAGCTTGGTTAGTGAAATTGTTCATACCCAGGAGCTACTGCATGTAAAGCCTCTAATTATACTGATTTTTGGCATTTTTAAAGCCTTTGGCTTGTAATGGGGTAATGCTGGTTGAGCTGACAAGTTTTCCTTTAGGATAGGCACCCTGTAAGCTTTCAACCTGAGTGTTTAGTTCATTCCCATGGGGACAGCAGTTGGTGTTCAACAGATCTGCCCTGCTCTGTACCTGCAAAGTCTCCCCAAAGCTTCAGTCAGCTGTAGAGAGGCCCCAAGAGGTCTGTTCTGTCCAGAGGCATTTTCAGCTGATGCATTTCTGCAGCAGTAAAGGGGGTTTATCCTGGTCTACAGGGAGTAACCAGGGTTTCTGTCAGATGCAACTGTCAGCAGGAGCTGGAAGAGGATGCTGCAGCCTTGGATGTCAGCTCAAGTCCAAGCAGCCTCTGGGAGGCCAGTTCTGTGCAGCAGGACCAGAATGCTGCCTCGGCTGTAAAAGACCTGATCCCTTCATGGACATGTCAAGGTTTAGGATATATTTTGCTTTCTGACTGTCAGTGGTGGTTGGAGTCGTATGGGACTTGACTGGTGTCTCATCTTGTGCTTTTTTTCTGCCAAATGCTTCTTTTGTTGGTTGAGTTGATGCGACCTGCCCTGGCCAACTTCTCCACTTTCATGGCAATGCTGTTGGAATTTTTTAGGCCCCTTCTGGACATCGTATCTGCTGTTGCAATTAAGTCTGGATTTCTTTTATTTTTTCCTTTTAAAGTTACAGATCTGGTCAAATATTTTTCAATTTCCAGTTGCTTATTCTTTTAAGATGTTCCAGGGGATTAATTCATTTTTGCTCCCATCTACTATGATTTCACCTGTTCTCTCTATAAATGCACAAAGCAACCATCCCTTTCTTAAAAAAAAAAATCTTAAGAATATACTTCTTACTTTGAAACAATAGTATTAAAAGTGTCCCATTGTGTCAATTTTCCATACCTGAATTGGTTCTGCCTTTTGACAATGTGTCAGATGGGATTTCACAAGTATTTGACTTCAGAGAGCACACCATTTATGGTTGTAGAAACTTCTCCCCGTGGCTGTTTTAGTCTGTAGGTATTGTGAAGAAGCAAACTGGCTTTTTTTTTCATATTTAAAAAAGCTCTGCTGGCTCCCAGTAAATGCTAATGGAGAATGTGAAAAGAATAAAAAACAATGCACGCAAACAATGCTACTTTCAATTAGGAGAATGAGAACAGTCATGACCTTAATTTGGTATGAAGCAACATGACCTTTTTGGGGAGTTGGCATCTGCTCCTTTTTTTTTTAAATTTTCCTTACATGAACTAGCTGTTGTTATTTTCCTTATGCAGCTTTAGTGAAATCTTTGTCTATCCATAGATGAATTCTTACATAATGACTCAGTTTCTGTATAGCACTTGTCACGTTTCTCTTACACAGCCTGACTGGTTGAAAACACGGATGGGTGAAGCTCCAGGTTGGTGTTTGGCAGTGGTGAGAGAGGTGCCAGGAGGACCTGGAGTCTGTTTCAGGGCTGAGCTCTGGAGTCCATTGGCGTGGCTGTAAATGGCACACTTGCTGCACAGATGTTCCTCTGCAGAGACTGCAGCTGTTTGGTGCTGTAAGGTCACAGATGTTGGTGTTGCACTGAGGGAGTGCTGCTGCCAAGGCTGAGCCTTGGTGATCTGAAGTGCCTGTGACAGCTCTGCAGGCTTCATCTTCCTCACTGTGACAAGTGTCCTGGCTGCTGGGTCATTGCAGCCTATCTGCACATTTTTGATATTGAAAGAACATTCCATAGCTCTCATTATTTAAAATATGCTGTGCTGTTAAGAATCACAGTGACATAAATATAAAATAAATAAATGCAAGTTTAAAATTTTGCCATAACTGCTATTAAAACAGTGACTTTGCAGTGTTTTAAAATTGGTATGGCAGTGGTGATCTGTGTCAGTAATCAGTATTAAAACAGGAAATTCCTTCAAAGGCTGTCTCAGAGGGATTTGAAAAACGTTTTCATGTAAATGAAGAGGAAAACACATTCAGTTCTAAGAAGTAAGCAAATAAATAAATGAAACTCCTCAGATTATGATGGCCAGAAAGCCTAGGATGCCTTTGTTCTTCACTCAGGACTGCAGGAGGGTGTGTCAAGGGCAGCAGAGTGGCTTTGTGAGCTGTGCTGGTGCTCCCCAGCCCTGGCTCACTGCTCTCCGCTCCCTCTGAGTCACTGGGTGCTCCCTGGCCCAGATCCGGAGCTCTGTTACACATTTACACACTCTGGGCACATGGATCAGTTCCAAGGGCACCTACATTTGCAAGAATGGGAGACCTGGAGGGGATTTTGCTTTCAGCTTTTAACTCAACACTCTCAGGCTGTGCTCTGCAGATGCACTTTCTGAGGAATACTGAGAGAGATTTCTAGTAATCATTACCAGTTGGAGTCCAAAAAAGTGTGGATGTGAGTGTAGTTCAATAATAGCAATTCCATGCCGTCTAAGAGGGTTAATCCACATTTTCTCTCTGAAGAAAATCAGTTCCTATTGCAGGAACCTGCCTGACCTGCACAAGTTTCCTTGGGGAAGGAAGCAGAGATAAATGACTCTCCCTTTGCTACTTCCTTCTCCCAGAGGGAATGATCTGGGAACACAACTTCAGTTTGACCATTTCTGGATATGTCCCTAGTTCTCAGTGTTATCCAGGACCAGTTTCTAGGGTTGAAGCAGTTTCTTTTAAAGGGTTTTACAGTCCTGAGTACTCCATGTCCACCTGTACCTATGAGGTTCTGTGCATTTGTATCCAAAATTCTCTTTTGTCCTGTTCCCTGTGGGGTTGGAAGAGTGAATATTTGGGTATCTCTTTCCTCATTTCAGGGATTGGGATATTTTTCTCTCTCAAGTGGTAATAACACCATTAAAATAAAAGTTCTTCAGTGCATCCTTGCCTCCTCATTTTGTCATTATTTTAGAAATGTGACCATTTCACACGGGTGGGTTTCATCATCGTTTGAGGACTCTTGATGCCTTCTCCATGATTAAAGATCAAAATACCTGTGGTTAGACTGGGCTGACTGGCAGCTAGTCCCATTCCCTGGTGCCAAGCAGATCCAACAAATTTAACATCTATTTCTCAAGTTTCCATGGATACCTGAGCAGAGCACTCGCAGCAATCAGAACGGCAGGGCATGCCATTTACAAAAGCTTTCAGCATTGTCACTGTGGACATGCTGCATTCAAAAATCAGCCTTTTGTAGGAGCTCTCTTCTTACTCACCTATGCTCCTGTTATGATTTTAGCCACAGGAACTCCTTTGAAGGTTGTGCCAGGGGCTTGTCACCATGGCAGTGGAAATTTGCAGTTGGTTTTCTGGCTGGTCACTGTGGTCTCTGTGGATGCACCATCGTGGCTTTTGAATGCAGCCCTGATGGGTGTTGGTATAAAAACCTCTGGAAGTGGATTTTGGTTGGTGATGGCATGATTTTGTGATCTCCTCCACTAATACTAATCAGGTAATTTCTTCTTTTCTCATAAGGTATTTTTTCTTTAAGCTGGTAACTATGTGTTTTCAAGACCATCTAATAAAAAGAAAGAAAATCTGTTTTTTGATATAGCAATGCAGTGTTGCTCAGAAGCTAAATCAATAACCATAGACTATGGTTTCACAGATGACTTTGCTAATGACTTGTCAAATGTGATACCGATTTTTGCAGTTTTGTCACAGTTACTATTCTATTCTTTTTCCATCTTTGAACAAAAATGGGTTTAATAGCCTTGAAGAATATGAGGAGATTTATATACAGCATCACTCAAGCTGACTACTACAAGTAATGGCTGTTATAGTTGGGCATTTCTTTTTACCCTGCCCCCTGCTTATCCTTTTTTTTCCTGTGAATTGATGAGAGTGGTTGGTTTTCTCTTGTCAAGGCTCTGAAAATGTGTGAATCATGTTAAGCCTTCCAGAAGATTGTCAAAATGAAGACAAACATATTCAAATTTTTTTCCAATTCATGTTTTAAGAAAAAGGTGTCACTACATTCTTCCAGCTTGATGCATTGCAAGATACTGTTTGAATCTAGGAATGTTTGAAAACTAAATAACCTTTTTGCCTTCTAAGTAAACAAATGCCCCCCAAATGTTCTTATTCCTGTGTACTGGATGCATAGCCTGAATAGCTGAACAGTGATTCTTGTTTTTTGAATAATATTCCTTTGAATATCTTGAATGAGAAAGGTAGGACTGCATTCTTTTCAGGATACAATTGCATCTTGAGGTGGTTCTTAAATAGAAACTTGTAGTAGAACAGGCGTTTAGAGCTGTAATATTTTGATCACCTTTATCACAACATGTAGCCTGCCTTTTGCAACAGGTAAACCAGGATCAGAGTTCTCTCCTGGCAGTAGTGCATGGCTATGGAAGAGCTGGAATGTGGGAAGAGAGGGATCACTGCAGGGCACTGCTGGTGAGTTCCCCTAACCCCAAACTCTGGAGTTGTGCAGGTTTCAAGCACACTGGAATCACGTCAGGGGATGGGGAAGGAAATGGGAGGGAAAAGGGAGCTGACTGATCACAGAAGCTGGAAAACTCTCAGGTCATTCAGGGTGGAGCTGGATTTGAGACCTTATGGTGTAGATGGTGGAAGGGTTTGAGTTGAAGGCAGACTTAGCTGTTGGTGAGGACAAGCTGGGGCATCACAGACCTGGTGTGCAGGGAAGTGTGATTGCTCAGCTTTAGTCCATCTTACCAGCCATTAGTGAGGTCAGATCAAATGTAGGTAAAGTTGTTTAGCCTGTGTCCTGTCAAATAGAGGAGAAGTGAACATAACCCATGTGGCATTTTCAGAAGGTTATTGTGAGTTCTCGCGTGTTTCTTTCATCTCAAATTAAGTTCACAGAAAATTGGTGGCATCTTTTAGTCTGAGGCTCAGGAAAATGAATATTGGCCACAGAGTGAGTGATGGGATGAAACTGGGGTTGGTTTTTAATACTCTTAACGATAATGGTAAAATCTTAAAATTGCCTTAGAAAGCATTCATAGTGTAGTAAAAATGTAATTCCTCCAGTCAAAGCATAATCGTGGTGGGAGACAATATAAAAGCAATGAATGGAAAGGGTCAAAGTTGTAATGACAAACATGTCTTATTTTTAGAATTCTATGCAAAGTATTGGGAGATTTTTTTTTTTTCCTTAGGAAATCCTTGTGCTCTAATTGGTATCAGTGCAATGCACTCCAGTTCTTCAGGGGACCAGATATTATGAAAGAGTATCAGGAAACTTGGATTTGTATCAGAGATTAGCTATGGCTGTATTCATGGGAGAGAAGTGTGTTGCAGTCTTCAGCAAACCAGCTGGATGCCTACTGGCATTTTAAAACAAAGAACTCTGATTCCACTGATGGTCATAACAGTGGTGCCATTGGTTTCAGAAGAAACAGAAGGTTCTTCTGATATGAAATATGGGATCTTTTTATTATGCATAAAAATGTTTTAAGATTTTTTTATTTCCTTCCACCCATCTCTTTTTTTATTGTTGTGTAATTATTTTAAAATGCCATCTTTGTATTTACAGTAAAATGCTCTAGGTTGTCACATTACATTTGGAAGCTCTGACATTTTGTGCTTAATGCAAAGGAAAATCTCAGCAACAGGAAAAGCTGAATAAGGTTTTTTTCATTGGTGCAGCAGTTGCCAGCTAATAGCAATATGGTAAACCCTTATTTTCTTGTGCTAACATCATTAGGAAGGTTTGCTTGTGTCAAAATTATTTTGATGCTCAAAAGGTTATAATCTTTTGAATGAAAAGTAATGGGTTTATTCCATTCTTTTGTTGCCTGATGGCTACTCTATACCCATGTAAAAAATGGCCAGAGATGATATGTGCAAGTGTTTGATTTGTGAAATATTCTGTGTGTTCATGGTGAATTCAGTTAACATGGATTTATTGGAGCCACAAAGATCAGCTGCAATAGTGACATTTTTAGTAGGTCTAATGCATTCCATCTTCCCCTGTGCACCTGGTTCATCAGCCTACAGATTGCTGAGCACTCAGATGATTTGGCATTTGGAACAGTGGATGTGCATTACACAAATCAAGGAGTTACTGCAGCTTTCCTTTTGAGCCAGGGTGGTGTCCTGCAGCCATTCTGAGCTGGGAGTTTGGGAGAGCCTGGAAAAGGCTGTGCTGGGACCCACTGGTGTCTGTATTGTGAAAGCACTTATTAAAATATTGGAACTGTGATCTGAAATGGGGAAGGGTATTGATCCTGTTGTTGATTCAGAAAACTGTGGGCAGAGTTTTTGTTGGGTTTGTGGCACTCTGTCAGGATAGAAATAGAAATTAACTTGTGTTGATTGGGATGTAACATACTCACTGGTGTTCAGGCATGTTCTTACAGAGATGATAACACAGTGATGCTCCTTTGCTTTTTCTTTGATTTGTGAAACAGCTGTAGGAGAGAGATCCAGTCACATGGGAGTGAGGTCTGGGAGGGTTTGGAAAGTGCAACTTCTCTGGTGAAGCCTTTGCTTTTGTGGCCATCCCTCTAAAGTAGTGCAGAGTGTGCCTGAAATGGTTTCTGATGGCAGACTTGGGGCTTGAATCCTTATTCTTCTTCCTTAAAAAGGTGTTTCTTTTCCATACACAGAACTGGTGGCAGGAGGCACGTTCAGAGATGTCCCTCCTTCCCTGGTGTGACAGCATTTCTGGGCATTATGCTGCAGAGCCCCACTCCCTGATTCCCAGGTTCCTGATTTACTTGTCCTGATAAATTCTAACTGGAGAAAAGCCCACTTTAGCCTATCCATTGTTTATGGATTTGGGTTGCAGGGAACCTTCTTTCAGAGAGAATCCACTGCTCTGGCATCTGCTTCACTGGGGAAATGAACAAGTTCCATTATATGTGAAGCAGAAAATTTTACTGATGCCTTATGTAGCTGAATTATATACAGATGAAATATTTAATAGAAAAGAGAAGATTTTGAGTGGCTGCTGAATTTTTTTGTTTGTTTGAGTACCCTTTAGTGGCTTGTGACTGGGAGGTCCAGTAGTCACCCTTCTTTAAGGGCGACTTGATTATCTGGGACTGTATTGGTCAATGTCTGGCTTTTTTAGTAGTTCCCTAAAGTTCATTTATCCAGTCCTGGATAGGGACTCTCAAGTATTTAGAACAGACTGATGGCCTTCCAGCTGCCATTAACTGATATAATTAAATAATGAGCTTGGTCCTGCTCTTCACATCTGTCAGAAAATCAGATTCAGCTGAACACACAATCACTGAAATATCCACACTGCCTCAGCAAAGTTTTTATACATGTTCTGGACTTTGCTTTTAGTCTGCATTCTTTGACACTTAAAGGTTAATCCTTCATTGCATTTTGTCAAAATCTACAATGTTGCTGATCATTTACTGAGAAACTGAAAGAACTAAACAGATTAGGCATTGCAGGAAACCACAGAAAAGAAACTCTTGCATCTGTTTAGATGAAAAGAAGGAATAATTTAAATTAAATCTGCTAAACCAGCAATTGGAGCTAATGTGATAATGGACATGATTTCATTATTAATACAATATCTTCTGATCTCATAATTTCACCAATTCTGTAATTGTTTGGGAATCTGAAAACCAGGGCCCCTTGAATTGTTTAAAAAACCTTCAAAGTCTGAAAATGGGAACCTTCAGCTTCTGATCACCTTAAAAGTACACAAGGTGTTCTTTGGCAATTGCTTAGGTTAGGACTAAAGCCAGTTCAAATTTAGTCTATACACATTTATTGAAATTACCCAAGCCATAGTCCAGTTTAATATTCATATCAGAAGCAAATATAAGAATTTTTATTCAAGAAGTTTGCATCATATTTGGAAAAAGATTATTTTAAATACTGGTATGTTTGAAGACTTATTTAATTTGGATTCTAAATCAGGTTCCTCCATTTAATTTGGTGTGTAAATTGGCAAGAATTTAAATGTTTATTTCATGCATACTGTTTATCTGTGTTTTTGTCATAGCATGTAGTTTGACAGAGATAAAGATCCTTAGTAAACATGGAGATAAAACTGGAACTTGAGCTATGTAGAACATTAGTTGATTATGGTTTTTTGTTGCAGAAGCCATAATAAGTCATTCTAAGTCATTCTGCTTTTAAGAGCTGTTCCACATACCCTGATCCTATCCAGGTCAGTCTGGGCATCATTTTTCATTTTCATGATTGCAAATCAGGTTCCTTGCAACCCATTTCCATTTTCTGGCTTGGAACAGATGCTTTTGTTTCTATCAGATGAACACAGTGCTTTAGAGATAAGGGATTTTTAAATATCCTGGAATATCCATGCATTTACTGCTCTTCAGAACACAGCTGTAAAAATTGTTACACATGCACATTTTTTTCACCACAGAAACACTAACTCAACAAAATACAAAAACTCCCACATGGACAAATATATTTTAACACCTTCAGATGGGATAGATAGTATAATGTTACAAATATCCTAATTTCATTTGCTTTTAGCAGTCATTCCACTCCCTGTTGAGAAGTTTTGGCATTGGATCCAGGATGCATTGTAGAATTATTTTATTTAGCCAGCTGTTTGCAGGAGGAGCCATAAATGCAGTGCAGGATGGTCTTGAGTTTGGAAGGGTCTTATTTATTAATTAACTTGGATCAATTTTTGGTAGGATACCACCCAAGTTAGTGGCTTTATTGGATGCATGGCAGTGTTGCTCTGGATATTTATTCACTGCTCTCTGAGATATAAAAATGTGTGTCCTGTCACACAGAATTTTCTGAGTTGCACACAGAGATATAAATAACTTTTCAATGCTGATAACTCAAGACAGGTTGGAAAATGCATCTTAGAAACACAGAATAGTTTGGGGGGGTTAAAAAGGACCTTGAAGATCACCTTGTTTCAGCCCCCTGCCATAGGCAGGGAAACCTTCCACTACCCCAGGCTGCTCCAAGCCCCATCCAGCCTGGCTTTGAGCACCTGCAGGGATGGGGCAGCCACATCTCCTCTGGCAACCTGTGCTGGTGCATCTGCACTGTCACAGTGCAGAATTTCATCCTGATGTCTAATGGAAATCTGCTCTTTTTCATTTTACAGCCCTTACCCTTTGTGCTGCCATTACATGCCCTTGTAAAATGCCCCTCTCTGACTCTTTTGTAGGCTCCCTGTAGGTCCTGGAAGGTGCTCTGAGGTCTCCCTGGAGCCTTCTCTCCCAGCCTGTCTCCAGAGCAGAGGTGCTCCAGCCCTCTGATCATCTCTGATCTCCTCTGGACCTGCTCCAGCACATCTCTGAAACATGAGTGCCGAAACAGGTAACCAGAAGAATTGGTGGCAGAGTGAAACACTGAAAACATGTGGTTTGGTGTCTACATTTTGTGCTTCAGATCAGCCTCTAACTGTGGGTAAAGTGCTGGTTTGCAAAGGTGCTGAGTCAGTGTTGCAATGTCCTGGTCTGCTCAGGAAGCCCAGCCAGGGATGACAGCAAGATGCAAGGAATGTATTTTGTTAGTAATTTTCTTTAATTTTCTGTGTTGAAATACTGTTCTTCAATTCTAAAATAGCATGTTGCTGGTGCAAAAATTAAAAGGCAAAAATTGCACAAAGGAGGCTGGTAACAGCATCTGTTCCAAAGATATCTTAATGAACCCAGCAGATTCTGTGCTTGTCGCATTTGACCTGTGACTTTTTGTACTTCACTGCAAGAGGAATAACTTAATATATTCCTGGAGAACTTATGTAGAAAATGCAAATACTGTGCTTCTGAAAATGCTACTGAAAATCAGGCTGAACATGCATATTATAACTTCAAGAAATAAATGAAGTTACAAGACCAATATTAAGATTTGGAGGAAGATTTTTTTTTTCCTGTGAATTATCTCATGTTTGCCCACTGCAGGGTCTTTGAATCTTCCCTGGGAAACAACACATATTTGATTACAATCCTTCCCTATGTAATGCTAAGGTCTTGGAGAGCAGCTCCAATGTCATCTTGGAGTGATGCTCTGAATTGTCAGTCATGTCTAGGAACTACATGCTATGAATAAATGTGTGATGCATCCAAGTAAGTGATAAAAATACACTGACATGTATTACTTATTATTTAATTATTAATATTAATGTTCAGAGGCCTATTACATCATTCTGCTTTACATCTAATTATAGCTTGCATTCTGTGGAAGAGAATTCAGTAAGTGCTCAGGGCTTGAATTTTGCAGGAGAGGGTTATGAGCATGAACAGGATGTGTGGTACCTTTTCTACATTCTATTTTGATAAACTGTTGCATTCTTCATAAGAGTACAGATTATGTATCAAACCATCTAAGCAATCAGTGCTTAATTGTTTTAAGCCATTTCCTTTTCTATCATCAACTATATAAACAAAAGAATGAAAAATAAAAATAGTGCATTACAGTATTTGTCACTCATTTGGTCTGTGCCTTTAAATTAAGTTTTAGTATTGTATGCTGGGTAGAAATATTTCTTTGATGACTTGTTAATAATGCTTTCCTTTTTCCCAGCTGGATTCTGTCCTGCAGTAGTATTAACAGCTGCAAGATGTTCCAGTGCAGAGTGTAGTGAAGGATAAAAACAGAGACAGTATTGGGAAAGTTTCAGAATAAAGGCTCAGGGTGGACAAATTGCAGCTTACTCCTCCTGCTTTCTCCAATTGCTCTCAACTCTTTTTCTTGTAAATGAGTCTGTCTTTTTGGATCTCATAGCTTGTGTTTAGCTTCTGCATTCATATATTTAAATCCCAGGCAGTGTGTGATGTTCAAGTTGCTTGTACCAACTATGATTTTGGAATATACTTAGGAATACTTTTAAGATTGTACATGACAATGTAATAAAAGAATGGTAATAATCATGAAGGTCAGACAAACATTTTAAAACCGAAAGAGCAGTTGTGTCTTAGCATGCTTTAAAGGCAAAACGTGTTTTGGATGGCAGCTGTGGAATCTGCTTTGAGTTTTAGCAGATTCTTTACAACTGGAAAACAGTGTAGCAGTATGAAAGTAACTGTTGTATTTACTCATTCTGCTTGCTGACACTGATGGGTGTTTGTTTCCTTTTAGATGCAGTTTCCACATCTGCTTACTCATCACCAGCCAAAAGTTTGGGAGACCCTGGAATAACTCCACTGTCTCCATCACACATTGCGGTAAGAAATGCACTGCAAACATCACTGCGTGCTTACATTGCCTCCTCCTGCCTCTTCCGTGGGACAGAGCTTCTTTAGAGTAGCCATTTCCTCCATACTGATCCCCTTCATGCTATCCATAGTATTAGGTGAGATTTTGGTACACTGGAGTTGACAGAGCTCTGATTCCTTTCCTTAGGCTTTGATGTTTCCTTGGGTTTTGATGTTAGACTTGCTCCTGCATATTTTTATATCAAACACAGGGGGCTTCTTGATCCTCAGGGTTCCCAAGGTCTGTCCCTGTCTTTATCATTGATTTGTTTAGGCAGCTCCTGAAAAGTCTTCTTCCTTTCAGAAAAAAAAAAGATATATAGGATGCTCAACAGTAAAACCCAACTTCTCAGAGAAAAGAATCTGCTCTGAGAGAGAGGTAGAAGCTCAAAATAGAACTAGCTGGTTTTATTACTTAAGGAAAAGAGCCATTTCTGTAAGCTTTTAAAACCAAGAGCATGTCCCATAGGTAGTGTGTTTTAATTTCTTGTACTTAATGCAAATTTTGTTGATAAACTCCTATTAAAACTAAGTCCCACCCGTTTTTAAGATCACCTGTATGATTTGTAACACAGTATATGCACAGTGTATTTCATGTTTTTGCAAGGGATTGTTTTCAGAACACATTTTTATCCTTGTCAGCCTTCTGCCTTAGCTTTCTGGTTCTAGTTCAGAATTGTGCAAAAACCCATCTCCAGGATTTTCAGTGCTCTCTCTCTTAGTTTTTGGCTCTTATTCCCTTCTTTCTCTATATGCTCTTGAAATTCCTCTTTTACTTCTGTCAGACTGATGAATTACATCATATTTCAGTTAGATTTGCTCCTTAAACTCTTTGAGGAAGACACTGTCCTAGCTGAAAAACTTTATTAGGAGAATCCAAACAAGTCTTTTATGATTGGAGACCAAAACTTGTTTGTTTTTTTTTTTCCATTTCAAGTAGCAGATATATGGAGTGATCTTGGAAAATGTAGGGATATAGTAGAAATGTGGAAGGTGTGGAATTAACACAGATCTGTGAGGGCTGTGGTGGAACAGTGCCCATAAAGTGAGACCATGTGCAGCTCCTCTGTGAAGGATAACAATTGTTTCAAGGTTTCTGGGGGTACAGGCTGAGCAGCCCTGGTGGATTTAGGGCAGCAAGGCTGGTGAAGGGTCTAGAGCATACTGCCCTTGACTGTGCTTCTCAGGGAATGCAGGATTTCAGGTGAAAGGCAGGGAGAAGGATTAAAATTCATAATTTGATGAACAGCTGAGCAGCTTCCCACATTCCAGCACAGGCAAGACTAATGCAGCACGTAGTGCTGGCTAAAGAGGTGTTATATAAATTCTTTATAACATGGAATATAAAACTTATTGCTGTATTTTGGGTGGGTTTGTCTCCATTATTTTTGAGTGATAATAGTATTTCATGTATTAGTATTTCATATCATTTACTTATGATATAGTTAACTCCTAAAACCACCAAGTTCCAAATATATCACATTGATTGACATATTTTTCAGTTGATAAGTTTAAGAAAAAAGCCAGCAAAATCCAGCCCCAAACCCATAAGTTTTAATAATACAGGAAAGGAAGTATTCAAAAAATGAGTATGAAGGAAGCTTTGATTAGAAAATTATGTATGAAAGACTCTGGCATATATGTTGAGTCATTTATTGAATTTTCAGTTCTATAGGAATGTGCAGTTTTCTGGTATCAACTTTGGTCACAAAGGCAAATTAAGGGAAGTCCTTATTTTCTCTGAAGAGATATGCAGGTCTTGCAGAGCAAAACTTTGACAGGTTGCAATGATTCTGACCAGTGACCCTGTGTCTATTTTGCTTCTGCTGTTTAACAGAAGGACTCTGATGCAGACGATGCTGTAGAACAGTTATTTCTTGTTGTTGTGGCTATTGATTTTGGCACAACATCCAGTGGCTACGCCTACAGCTTCACCAAGGAGCCAGAATGTATTCATGTAATGAGGTAAGGGCTGCAATGCAGTAGTTTGTGACTCTGATAGCATGGCTTGCCTGCAGTAGCCATAGATAATTTCTGCAGGAGCCTGAACTGTCTGGATTTGTCTGGCATTACCACAGTGTGCAGATTTCTCATGGTTATGAATTTTTGTTGCATCTTATTGTATTCTGGTTTGCTTTAGTAGCACATCCTCTCTCTCATTTTGCTGAGTTTACAGGATGACAGAGTAAAAGGAGGAATCTGAGTATTCAGAATTATTCAGGGAGAAGAGTTAAGTCAGCATGCCCTTATCTCAGACCTGAAAAATGTTTGCCCTACAAACCATTGCTATAATATTTTATAGTCTTTTTGAAAAAGTTATTTATAACTTAAAACATATTCAATTCTTATGAAAGTATATTTAAAATGGCTATATTGTAATAAGAGCAAGATACAGATTATTTTAGACATAAAAAGTATATATGGGAAGCTCAGCCATAGATGTTCCTCTAAACAATGTTGCTGTTGCAGAAGTAGGTACTTCTGAGAAGAAAAGGTCTAAAAGCCTGATTTGCTGCAGTCCAGTGTGATATACTGCATTCTTTCCAAGCAGAGGTGGTAGCTGAATGCAGCTCCCTAAATCCCAGCAGACACTATTGATTGTGCAGTCAGCCTGCATAGTTGGTGTGGCTGCAAACTCATGCAGCTGAGAGATTTAAAATACTGTCTAAAGGAAAATAAATTTAGAAATGGTATTCTGCCATCCAGTTGCAGGATGAACAAGTAATGCTTTCCAGGTCTTCTCTGCATTTCAGCCATCTCTTGTTCTCTGAGCAGCACAGGAAGGTGCACAAGGCTGAAGCCAAAGGACACACCCTGTGTTCTGTCTCAGACGCCTCTCAGAGTGCAGCTTTAAGTTGGACCCCACATTTATCTACTCTTACTCTCTTTTGGCAGCAAGTAATTAATTAAAGTTCTCAAAGAAGTTGATGGAATGAGGGAGGACATCTCTGAAGCTGTATCTGAGCAAGCTTAAATTGTGTTTAGAACAACTCAGTGTTGTTCCTATAAATGCTGGAGATTTTACTGTGTGGAATCACTGTTGTTTCTGGGGAAGTCCTTCAAGTGCCTTGGACTCAAGTTTTACCTTAGGACTTGGTTTTGCTGCTGGATTCACATTACAGATTAGATTCTCCTTCCCTGGGGAAATCCCTTCTCCTTATCAGTCTTCCTCTGTCAGTCACTGGGACACTGAAATCCAGGTGCTGAGAGTATATTCCAAATCTCAATTGACATTGTGTTACTTGTGGTTCAAAACATGACATTTTCTTCCTTATGCAGTAAAGGCAGCATGACTGTGATTTCAGACTATGTAGCTGTGATGTGAGACACTAGTGTTGAAAGAAATGAAATAAATTACTTTGTGTGTTTCCAACTACTTTTTTTTTCTGGAGGGGTGTATTCATATTTCCAACAGGTATTTCAAGCAATGGAAAATATTTTAATACCAAGAATTATTTAAATTTTTTAAAAATAGATATTTCTATCTGGGAAGAATTTTGGCAAGATATAATTGAAACTGACTTATCAAGTAATATATGTCATATTTTTATTTATATTTATATATTAATACTAATGAAATAATGACATTCAATTAAAAGAATGGTATATTTATTAAGCTAAGTCTTCAGTAGTTCAGAAGGTATTAAGGGGCTCAGACTCTGTATATAATGAGGCTTACATGTAGGATAACTTACAAATATTTCAGCAGAGTAAATGTAACTTCCCACCGGCACTCGAGAATGTTTACATTAAAATAAAGCATGCCAGTGATGCATGGTCCTCTCTACTTCCTAACATTTTTTCCACCTTCCCTCCTTAGTGTTGATCCTTTCCAGATACTTAGATTTCTGCCTTTTAACAAAGCTGCTTTTCTCTAAAAGGGTGAGATGGGTTTATTTAGGAGGTCCTGCTTTGGAAAAGAGTGAGGAGTGTAGTGCCAGCAGTGCCATGATTAATGTGAAATTAGGAGCAAAGTCATGGTTTTGACTTTGTGTGTTTATTTACTGTGATGCCCAGTGCTAAAAAAGAAAAAAAAAAAAAAAGATAGTTTATAAGCATTGACTGACCAAAGTTCTTTAAGCATATATTTATCTTTAAATGTGTGAGTGGCCTCAGTCATCTCGGCATGTTTGGAGTTGGGTGTGGGTTTGTAAATGTTCAGTGAATGACTTCACTTTAATTGGAAAACACTGGTTACTGTTTTATCAGTTTTAGGTAATACTGACAGCTCTTGCTAGTTGCCCTGAGCCTCTGTTACAGGTAGCTGTGGCTCAGATTCTTTTTGCAGAGTGAATGTGTTACAGTGAGTGCTGTTTGCAGCATAACTTGAGACTGGGGTAAAGGGATCTGAGCTGCCTGGCCATGAGCTCAGCACTTCAGTGAGCAGCACAGTGCCAGAGCCACATGGAAAATTTGCTGCTGTACAACAGGTTAATAACCTCTCACTTGGAGGGAATACATGAGATATTACACAGTTCTGAAAAGCTCCTCTTGTGTTGTATGCACTTACATGAAGTTACAGATGTTTTGGCTGTGACTAGATAGCATCCAACTGAATGGGAGTATTTCACAAATGGAGAAGAATAAATTAAAAAATGCATGTGGCTGTGAAACAAATTGCAGTATGTCTTTGGAAGGAGGGAGAATGTGGTCTCTTTCCAGTGCAACTTCAGCCTTTAGGTTTTACTCCTTTCCCTCTCTTCCCTGTTTGACTGTAATTTTTGGGAGAGACACACTTTTTTCTGCATATACACACTTCTGGTGGCATTCAACTGCATTTTGATGACCCCAGTGTTTCATTTCCTTGACTCTGGTGCTGCAGCTCTGGATCAAATTCTCATCACTCTGCACAAGCCACTCTTAGGTCTGTTTTAGCCAGATTGAAATGCAAGTAAGGGCATTTCTCTAACCTTCCTATAACCTTGTGCTTCCTTCCTCAGACTTTCTTGTCTCTGTTTTCACTTCTAGTATACAGTTAGATGCTCTGTGGCTATAAACAGGTCTATGTTGTTTATATTTCTGTTCAGATACTCCACTTTATATTAGCCTAGGAACTCATATGTCTGCATTTGAAGGAAATCTACCTTGGTTCTGTTGGAAAATTTTTTAAACTGTGATTCTGCGCTGTAAAAATATTCCCCCACATGGATTTAGAGCAATTCTGGCTTGTTTAGGTTTATGCTTTTGATAGGCATTTCCTTTTTCTTTTTTTATCCTAATTATTTCCATTACTTTGCCTGTATTGGTACCAAGAAAGGAAACTGCTAACAAAAGTGTTGCAGTCCTAGTCCCACTGACTAAAATCCTCCCCTCACTGGAGTGAGGCCAGGGCCCCACCTGGCAAGAGTCTTGCAGCCAGGAGTTAAAATTCCTGTGCTTTTGCATCTGCTTCTCTCTAGAAAAACATCACACAGGAGTATTTTTAAATCTCTGATTGCAAATGGTGGAGTCATGCTTCCCCTTCTCTCTCCTTACTGTCCTTTCTGTGACTGAGCAGTAATACAAGCTGGGGGCTTTAGAACATGCTGAGTAATTACTGTGTCCAGTTTCCATCAGAAACTCATCAGGAAGCAGCCATTCAATTCTCCAGGTGGCTTTGAAAATCTCATCCCACAGCATTGAACATAAATCTGTCTTCATTTAAACTGCACCTTAAGCTTGCTTGTTCCGGAAAGAGAAAATGTGCCTGTCCATAATGAAAAACAAAGCAGCATTGTTATTAGCCACAGCCTATTTATGGCATTTCCCACCAGTGACTCAGAATGAATCATTAATGATTCCAGGCAAAAACCATATCAGTCTGTCTCCTCTCTGCCTGCAGCGGGTGTGTGGGATTTTACAATCTGGTGGAATAGCAGTGTTTTCTGCTCATGAGCTGTGAGATCCCAGCTTCTTCACATTGGAACCATATGTTTGCTGTAGCACCTACTCAAAGATTTTGGGCTTGACCAAGTGCATTTCTAGCAGCAGGTTAGAAGAAATGACCTGGAGCAGAGCCCTTGCTGGCTGATCATAGCTCAGGGGCTGAGCAGCAGAACTAGGCAGATTTAAGAAACTTTTTCAAGTGGGTGAAATGTGGAAATCATTCCACTCCTCATCTTGCTATTTCTGCTTTCAGGGCTATGGAATTGTCCTGTGCACTGAAGGAAGTTCAGACATGTTATTCTGCTGCTTGTGCAAAACAGAGATTCTGCTCTGTTTGATCCAGTTGAATGGTCTGAAGGGGTCCCAGCTCTTCAGAAGATCCCATTCCTTGTTACTTTGCCAAGCAGACAAACCCCTTAGATTGCAGTTTTCTGCCTTGGTCTGGAGGTCAATTAATTTTCAATGGATTCAGCTGTTTCTGAGAGTGAAATGGAAATTATTTTTTCTACATACTCTTCCTGTGTCACCTAAACAGAGCTACCACAGAGTAAGGCAGACGTTTTTGTGCTTCAGAATGAGTGCTTTGGCAGGAGAACGTTCTGAAAGTGCCTTCTGCTATCTTTAGAAAAAGCAATCGACGTGCAGTTTAATAATGAATGCAGTTGCTGTGTGATCTTAACTTGGCTCCTGGTTGAGCTGTGTTATGATTATGTCTGAGAGCATAAACAGATTTTCCACTGATGCCTTTTTAAGAAAATGTTTTCTGGTAAATGTTTGTTTCTCATACAGAAGGTACTTGTATATGGTGGGGGAAGGAACAGTAATGTGAGTTTCCTCCATTCTGCCTTTTTTTTTTTGTGAAGGAGAAATGAGGGAACAGGAATGTTCACAGCTGTTTCTACAACTTTCCACTGTCTGACCTTTTTGTCCTGCCATGCCCCCTTTCAGTTCCTGCTGCTGGGTGTTCCCATATTCAATGTTCTTATTTATTTCCTTATTTATTTCCTTATCCGTTCTGTGAAAGCAGCTTTGGGTTACTTTTGCCTTAATACTTTCATGGATATTCCCCAAAGATACCTTCACAATCTTGGTAAGATAGGCTAGTTTTATTCTCTAGTGAAGAAATATTTTGGTGCCTTTAAGATCTTTGGAGGTCAGGGAAATCTGCTTCATTTTTGACAGTATAAAACTCATACAGCATTTTGGGCATTTGAAACACAAAATCCATCAACCTCATGTGAGCAGATAGTACAGTGCAGAGAGCTCAGCATCTGCAGGCATGGATGCCTTCAGAGTTTCAGGTGTCTAGGAAATGAAGCACATGATCAGATGTTGGTTGAACTGGCTTGTCTTGTTTCAGAGAGTATTCTGGGACAGAAATGGGGATTTAATCAACCTCCCCATAGTAATGTTAGATGACTTAAGCAGGTCCCTAATTCAAAATGGGAAAAATATCCCTTGTCATTAACCATTGATGAAGTCTGAATCATAGTTGGAAAGTCCATATTTGGATTTTATTAATAGTGTTCGTGGATAATTACTGATATTTTTTTCCTCTACAGTATTTATTACATGTGTTTGCTTAGGTAGAAATTTTAAGTACAAAACTGTTTCCTTAATTGTGTTTGACTTACTTCAGGGAACCTGTGTTCTTACCTGAGTGTGATATATCCTTAATAATTATGCACTAACCACAAAAATGTGTTGAATTACCTGAAATGAAAATTTCTCTCCTTTTTTCTTAGGTGGGAATAAAACCACTTGATTTCGGTATTATAAGATTTGAAATTACTGTCTTTGGAGGGAAAAGCGATTTGTGCAATTGCCACCACGTGGCTTTTTCTCATGATACACTTGTTTTTCCTGCTGCTCTAACCTCGAGCATCACTTACTGGAGCTGTTTCCCTTTTTGGCCAGACGGTGGGAAGGTGGAGATCCAGGTGTTTCCAATCAGAAGACCCCAACCACTATCCTCCTAACCCCAGAGAGAAAGTTCCATAGCTTTGGCTATGCTGCAAGAGACTTCTACCATGACTTGGATCCCACTGAGTCAAAGCACTGGTTGTATTTTGAAAAGTTTAAGATGAAGCTGCATACCACTGGTGTAAGTAATACCCAAACTGTGTTTGCTACTCAAGTTGTTTTTCTCTGAACACTACTGAATTTTTGTCAGCTAGAAGTGAAGCATCTCTACATTTAGAGAGTAAATTGAGTGAATTATGCTCTCAGTTAGCATTATGATTCATGTTGTTTTTCACTGCATTTGGCAACTGTATCCAGCCTTCCTTTTAGATCTTAAAAGTTCAGCATCTGCTTTGCTTAGATCTTCATGTCCTGTGTGGGGAGTGTGCATGAGGTTGGTTTGTTCAGTAACTCTGGTCAGCAGAAATAGAATAAAAGAACCCTGAGCTCTAGAGCAGCCAAGCAAATTCACCCAGAATTCGTTGCCAGAACTGCAATTGCCAGTTGGGCTGTTAATTTGACATTATTCCTACTGATTGTGTTTTTGTCTTTAATCCATTCTAGAGCTTTGGGAATTGGCCAGTACTTTCTGTTTTGAGGTATTTTCTGGTTTCATCTGTTGGTGGGAAAAAAAATCTGTACTTTTAACTCTTAACTTGGATTAAATATCTTGCATGTGCAACTTTATTGCAGTTATTTACAGATCTATTGTAATTGTTTAATATTTAGTCCATATTTCTTTCTCTGCCTGCAGTTATCTGTAGGCATGGTAAGTGTTTAAAAACAAAGTCTAAAACAAGCAGCAAAGTATCATGTTCCAGGAAATTCAAGTGATGAGTTAAATCCTCTTCAGAATAGTTTTGTCACTTTTTCCTAATCAGGTGAATAATGAAGAGTTCGCTGTCCTCAAGCAGTGGGAATTAATTTGATGTTTTCCTTTTTCTTTTAATAACTTCCAGTTATTTTCTTTCATGTAGAATCTTACCATGGAGACAGACCTGACAGCTGCAAATGGCAAAAAAGTCAAAGCACTTGAGATATTTGCTTATGCTCTGCAATTCTTTAAGGAACAGGCATTAAAGGTGGGGTAATGCTTCCTTATCAAGATTTTCTTAGGATTAATATGAGCTTAATATTTTTAGCCTTGCCAAGCTTTGACCTAAGTTGTATTTGATGTAAACAAAGCAAGGCAGGTGTAGAAACTCTGGGCAGGCTGTGGACTCTGGAGAGCTCACAATAGCCTGGAGTAATTCCCCTTGCACAGGTCAAGCTTGATTCACTAATAGCATCACTGTGATGCAGAGTTCTGAATAGCTTTTTACTGGCTTAGGTATTTTCTACTGTATTTTTAATGGGGGAGAAAAAAAAGGTAGATTTGACAAAAAAATTTAAAAGCTTATTATTTTCCATTTCTGACTTGAAATGTTGCAGTGCTCATTTCTTGCAGTGTTCTTGGATCACAAGATTGTTTTTCTTACTCTCCAATGGAATACATGGCCCCAGTAAACAGGTTTTGAGATTTTAAATCTCTTGTAAACAGTCAATTGTGAGTTAAGTAAACATTGGTTTCCAACATGCCACTATAATGTCAGTGTGAGCAGAGCAATTCCTGGGTCAAATCAGAGTATTCATCCAAGCAACTGTTGTTTAAAATAGCCTTGTGGTTAAAAGCTAACCTAGTTTTTTGAATGGGTTTAATTTATTTTCTCTGAGATCCCAGTCTGTTCCTCATGGCTGCAGAGAAACAATCCTGCCACTACAACTCAAATGCCTCACCTTGTCAGAGACATTTTTAACTCTCTACTTTTTTGGGGTTGGTTGTGGAGTCACAGACTTGGACCTGTGCACACACTGGGGATATTCTTAGCAAATATGAATGTTGGATAAAATCCCATATATTTGTGTACTGCCTGCTCATGGCTACATCCTTTTCCTGATGTTAATAACTAAATCCCTGGCATTTGTGAGTGAATCCTGGAACTAATTAGACAAGCCATGTAAGTGAGCTGTTACTTTGGACTGTACTGTGTCTGTCTGTGGTGCCCTTGCAGTATAAAGGTGCTACTTTTCCAGCAGGGATTTTTGAACTGCAGCATAGCTAAACAAACACAACACCTTGGCTCAGCACATGCAGAAATATTTTTTTTTTTACATTCTAAAGGCCTGTTGTCCACCTTTCTGAACCTTTCTCTGTTTGGATGGAGATTTAGATAGGACATATGGTAATGACATTTTACTTGGAACCTTGCCCAAAACATGTCAGTATATCACCTAATTTGCAAATGCAGTACAGACTTTCCTCTTTTTTAAGAGGAGAAAAAAAAAGGACAATAAAAGTACTAAACTAGTCTTGAATGTTTGCTTTAAGAAAAGTTTTGAAGGTCCAATCAGTCATTTTTTTAAAGGGGTTAACTGTAACTTCCCCTTGTTAACTGCATTATAAAAATTTGATTTAAAGGTAAGTGGTGTATAGAGAAGTCATTGAAAAATCCAGGTTGTAAAACATAAATGTTCATCAGTGATACTCCAAATATTTTTCTGTATATTAATCAAGATTTAAGTGTGAATTCTTCAGGTTAAAAGCAAATCACACACCATGGCTAAAAATGTACACAAATGTGCTGTAATATTCTGTAAATTGCTACTTTTGCAAAAGCTATCTTTTCTACTTTATTTTGAGCAGTAAACTTTTCTATAGGCCTCCTTGAGAAAGCTTCAACCTTAATCCCACCTTTTGGCCTAGTAAAGCATTCTTGGCAGGTTGGAAGTAATTCTGATTTGTAGCATGGATGTAACAGGAAAAAAATTGAAAAGAGGGTTACTGTTATCAAAGCCAGCAGAAAATAATGTTTTTCTGTAGACACCCATCATTTTATATTCATCTCTATTTTCCTTTTTTTTTTGGTTTTTTTTTTTGGTTTTTTTTTAAGGAGCTCAGTGACCAAGGAGGCTCAGACTTTGAAAACAATGAAGTAAGATGGGTCATTACAGTGCCTGCTATTTGGAAGCAGCCTGCAAAGCAGTTTATGAGACAAGCTGCCTACAAGGTAATATTACAGGCTAAATGTAGAAATAACCCTTTAAAGCCCTAGTTTATAAGCTAAATGATTAAATGTATTGTGGGCAATTTAGTATAAACTAAAAATAAGTATAAATACAGTCTAGAAGCATTGAAAGCAGTAGGTGTAGGTTATATGTATTCATCTTTTAAATACCTTTTTCTTACTATTTACTTTAATATATTGGTGTCCTTCATTGCAGACTCTGATATTTTAGTCACCATGGACAGTGTATTCCTGCTGAATTCTGTGCACATGGAACAGATGCAGTTTTGAGACCCTTGGGAAAATTGAGTTTTAAATATTGGACACAGCTTTGTTTTGTTACTTTCTTTAGGTCATCACAGACTTTTAAAGTAAAAAAAAAAAAAAGGAAAAAGGAGGGAAAGAAGGGCCTTCTTGCTTGGACTTCTTTTCCAGTGCCCATTTTCCCACAGTAGGAATGAAAGGACTGTGAACCCAATAGTCTGGATATAAAATTAAATTCAAATGTTATTTTCGCCAGTAAGAGTTTTATCTGCATTTAACTCTTTCTGCCCCTCAGATATGTGCACTTTCCATATGCATGTCCTTTATTCCAGATTCAGTTTGTGTCTCTAACACATGAGATGTACACATTCTTCTTTTCACCAGGATATTCATTTTTAGTTTTTGTTGGTTTTTTTTTTTTTTTTCCATTTTTGGTCAGAGACTTGCATAACCCATTGGCAGCAGCTATGCAGTGCACAGTTTGTAAAGTATCTTCTAGCTCATGAGTAATTTGCAGAGTGCTCCTGGGAAGCACCCAGCTTTTTCTAACTCTGTTTCTAACTATCTCTAATGTTGAGCAACATTTTTCTTAACAGTCTGTATTGTGGGATTGCTAATGCTAGTGCCAGAAGCAAAACACTCTTAAAGTTCTGATGGAAGGACACGGTTGTAGGTAAATCTGAAACACTAGAGACCCATTCATTCTCTGTATATTGTTGTCTGCCTGCTGTCTGTGTGCATGTGTGCTCGTGAAGTGGGAGCTGTGGAAGGAGCAGGGCAGGGCTCAGGTAGATCTCTTGGCATTTCTCATTTGTGGCACAATGGAATGTTGTTAATTAGTGTCTGTGTCCGTGGTTGTGTCTGTGATTGTGTATTTCTATGGGCAAGCTTGACAAGCAGCAAGGACTGACAAGGCTTTTAACTGGGGTGTGTGATCCACTGCAGGAAAACTCGAGTTTAGGGAAATTATTCATGTGAACTTCACTCATGGCTGACTTTTTTCAGTGGGGATGAAGAAACGAGTGCAGAAAATAGAATTCTGAGTTGCCATTCAGTCTTTCAGATTCCAATTGCTGGATCCAAATGTTCCTCGTGGATGGGTCAGAAGTTGCAGCTCTTGTTGTTAGCCATTGGAAGATGGAAGCATCTTGAAAATGAGGGACATCATGCAGAGAGAAGTGTGAAAAGGCAGTGGTAGAAACCTTGTAACAGGAGACACACTGAAGTACAACCACCAGTCTGAGCTGAGATTTAACTTGCAGAAAATATTAATGAGCTGTGGAAATGTGCTGAGCAATCTGTGTCAAATGAGGCAGCTCCAGGAGAACTAAAGTACTAAAACAGCTTCAGTCACAGGTTCACAGTGTAAATCCCAGCCTTTGTGGAATGGTTAAGTACTTGTCTAGGCAAAGCTAATGGAATTAATAAAGTAAAGAAGTACTGGAAATCTGCTGCTGTGCTCAACACCCATCAGCTTTTGACCAACCTATGATCTCAGTGCACCTCTGATGTCCCCTCATCTCTGCTTTGCCTTAAACAAAACATTGCTAACCTGGAACTCCTCATCTGCCCAAGGGCTCCTGCATTGTCCCCTTCCAGCTGCTGTGCTGCTTTCCCACTGAATGAGTAATCTATGTTCCCTTCAGCTCACAGTTCTTCCTCTCTCTTTCCATGCAGCTTATCAAAATCCTGCTAATTCTGTCTGCATGACAGCTTTTCCTGTCTTTGCACACTGCTGAGCTTTCATCCAAGCTGTCAGTGATTTTGCATCTTGGTTACTGCAACATCATTTCCTTGGTTCAGCAGCTCTAGTCTGGCCTGGTTTGTATCTCCTCAGAGTATTGCCTCTAAAGAGTTCTGTAGCCTTGCATTTGGAAGGGAATCAGCCCTCATTTGACTCCATCTGCGTCATCTCAGACATAAGCTGCATGTCCTGAGCATCAACATCTGTACTGCTCACCCATTTTCCTCTTCTGAAACCCTTTTGAAAATGCTGGGTTTTTTCATGCCTACAAAACTTCACTGTGATTAAACTACTTACATAGGAAAACTACTCATTGCTTCTTGCTGTTACTCTGCCTGCCCTATCTGTATTCATCTTTTGTGCTTTATGTATCCTGAACAATTTTTATAGCTGAGTTATTACCTCTTTGAAGCAGGTATTTGTTTATTCTCTCTGGGGCCTTCTGAGGATCTAAGTCTGGCAGGTTGTAGAGATTTGCATGTCTTTACAGAATATTTTGCTGAATCAAAATTACTTTATTCCTGACTAACAGTTCACAAATGCTTTTTCTTGTCCCTCATCCTTAATTCCCATGTGTCCAGAGATGGTTCTAAAGCTCTGAGACACTTGTTGAGGTCTGGTCACAACTGGAAAGTGTCAACTCTGTAGGACTCACTTAGATTAAAGTTTCCCAAAACACATCTGCTGGGATTAGTGTGCATTGCTTCAGTGTTCTCTACATCCTTAGTAATGACTTTTAAGGTTTATAGTCATATTTGCCATTCTCCCCACTAGTAAAATATAATACATCATAAATAGCATCAACTTTTCTTGTTTCTGTGTCCCAGCTGTTCTGCTTCACATTCTTTGGGCACAGGAAGTGCAGAGCAGAATTTGCAGGCTGGAATTCCTTGAATGTGCCAGTAGGAATAAAGTGTTAAGGAGGAGTTGGGAGTGGGGCAGGAATATGTGAATGCAGAAGCTGTAAGATCAGAAAGTAAAACATCACATAACAAATGCACTCAGGGCAGGGTGAAGGAAAGGGAAGGCTGGTGCATTTTCTGCCCAAAATATTCCCTGGGCTTTCAAACATCAGTCAGTTGGTCTAGTCTTAGATACTGAGGGTTTCTTTTTCATATGAACTCTTGAGTTTTGAAATTGCATTCTAGAGCTCTGAAGCAGATTTATTTTTCAATTGCAAATAGCAAATAAAATTCCTTGCATGATAAGCTCATATAAACAAAAAGAGAGGCACTCTTAAGTTATAGGATTAAAGCATGTGAGCCTAAAATTCAGAGGCTTTATTTAACCAGCTCCTATGCTGAGCATTTATTGCTGTCTTCACATCAGTTTTGTCATGGAATGTGCACAGTGAGAATTATTTAACATATTGTATTCTGGGGTCAATGACATTGCATTGATCAATACTGCTTTACTCTGGAGAAACCTTTGGAGAAAAATAAACAAACTTGGTGAAAGAATAATGTGACAGCACAAGAAATTCCTTGCTAATAAAAACATGACATGAAGTATGTTTGATTTTTAAAAAGATGGCTTGGGAGGTTTAACCAGATTGAAATTTGTGAAGCTGAGCTGCTCTTATTCCCTCATAAGTCTGTTCTTCTGTACATAAAACACATACAAATGAAATTTATTTGTGTAGGGACAGTGTGACAGGCTTATGCTATAAACCTCTTAAGAAGGTGTAAGCAGCACTGGGAAGGTGGTTATTTTTCTGAAACAATATTTTTTAGTGAGGCAGATGAGGCAGGTGTGTGTTAATACACCAGTCATCCTGATTATTTGTAGCTTGTGGGAGTCTGTTGAGTCTCTGATTTCACTTTTGTGATATTAAGATAGTTTTAATCATGAGGATTAAATTGTTTATTGAGTGATTTGGGGAGGATTCTGTATTTTATAGCTGTGTTTAATTAGGAATTGGTAACTAACTGAGAAGTGAAGATTACAGAATGAAAATGTGTACTAATTGATCTCTGCTCACACATTTGAGTTCCTCAAACAGGTTCACATGAAGGCAGAGAAATGTGCTAATCCAGTTCTGTACATTTGTGTTTGTCCACTTTTGTGGCACAAGTTGGAGCATTTGGAGCTTTTCCTTTTGCTGAACAAGTAAAACAAGAGGTTTTCATAGCATTCTTTGTAAGAGTGAATCTGTGTCTGGCTTACCAAGTTTTGAAACACGTTTCTAAGGTTGTTAGAAATTGCCTGAAAGCAACAGAAATAGCCATTCTGCCTGGTGGAAAGACTGTGCTAGATGGCATTTACCAGACAAAAAAATAAAAAATTGTCTGAAAGGCTGTAAACTACAATCATTAGGAAGTGATAGAAATCCACAAATGTAACTCAGTGTGGACAGGGTCTAAAACTAATGGGTTTGATTGTAATAAATTCATAGAAAAGGTCAATAGATTGGTTTAAAAGACATCTTAGATGCCAATATTCAGTTACAGAGAAAAGAAACATGAGCTGAAATTGGAGCTGTAGTGAAAATATTAAGGCAAAATCAGAAAGCCCAAGGTACAGAACAAGATGCAACTTACAGAAAATATCAAGCAAGTATTTTTCTCAGTACAAATCCTTTTCAGTCAGGGCCACTTGTGTCTTTTTACTAAAATCAGCCTGAGCCATAAGGACCCACAATGAGGATGTTTCTAAATAAAGGGAAGGAGAAATCCTAAGACATTAGGAAGAGACCTAAATAGGAAGAGTCAGGCTTTGCTTTGTGGTAACTGGTGCCTGCTCCAGGTACAAAAAGCATTTCTAGAGTATTACAACATGAAAAATTGAAAAGCTGATGAGAATTTAATGGCTTCATTTTTCTAATGCACACTACTCATCAGACTTGCAAGTAATGTTCTCCTGCACCTTGGGGGATATAATATAATGCAGCAAAAAATTCTTGGTAATGCCACTTGGAGCTAAGCTTTCAGTTACTGCCCAAATGTGATCTGTGACAGGAGTCCCTTGGGAAGGAGCTGCAGCAACATCACCCTGGAGAAATATGGACCAAATGCCACTGTGGTCCCATTTATCTTCAGCTTGTAAAAAAATATGAGTTCTACTTGTTATTATTCAGCAATATGTGACTCAGCTTAAGTAATGCTAATTTGGATTTGTTTGTGGTCCCAATACCTGAGAAACTTTTTGAGGAATGAGAGGGCAGAGGCACAACAAAACAAGCAATTTGTGCAAAGAAAAGTGTTGGTGATTTCAGTTTCTTGTGGTTATTCCTTACCTAAAAAATGATCCAAGATTCTTCTCATTGGAAAATTGTGTCTGGGATTACTCCTGAGACCAAAATGTGATAGGATGTAATGTCCTAAGTAGGGGCTGCTGCAATTACTGGTATTCTTTCATGTCTCACAAATACAAGAAATCCTTTTCTCTCTTGTGATGACCCAGAAATCTTCTGCCTTGCATGTGTGTAGCAAGAAATTATCTTTCTTAGGAGCAGTTAATAAAAGCTTTTTTGTCACATAGGCATAGGTAAACTCCAGAACCTTCTCCATGAATTATAAACAAAAGTGCTGCTTCATGATTGGTAGCCAGTGGTCATAATTCGGATAATTTCTGCCTTATGTTCCACCTTTCTTCCTAAAAGAAAAAAAAAAAAAAGTTTTATAAATTAAAAAGGGGAAATTGTATTACAAAATCTAAAAGACCCGATATGTATAAATTTTATTAATAGAGTCAGTCTCTACAGTTCCAAAGAATTCCAAGCTCAGGTTGAAAACAAAAGGATAGATAATAAAAGTAATGTATAAAATACAAAGCATAGAAATGGTAAGGTAAAGCAATTTGTAGTCTTAGCTTTGTAATAGCAACACCAGAAAAATAAATGGAGGCAGTCTGACTGTGCTTAGCAGAGGCATTTATCTCAATCACACAGCCTAGCTGTCTGTAACAAACTGGTTCATCTAATCAGGGGCCCCACAAATGCAGCAGTTCTGGCTGTAGCCACTGCAGCTCCACACATTCATTATTTTAAGTGTGCTGAAAATAAAAGTCACACTTCATTATGGTTCCAGGTGCCTCATTTGTTTTCTGGCTTTTCAGAATGAGATAATGCCATCGTTTCTAGGCAGCCATTAAGAGGGAGAAATCTTCCCTGTTATTTCTTACCACAGAAATGCCTTTACTGACAGGTTAGTAAACAGAAGTGAAATAGCAAATGGATTCTGCTTTGGCCCAAAGCAACTTGCTAAGTTGCATGGTCAGGTGTGTGCATGCACAGACAGCCAGGGTGATTATTCAGAGCCTGAGCACCCCTCATTCCCACAAACTCCAGCAACAGATCCTCTGAAAACCTTGGTATTGATTTGGGTACTCAGAAGTTGATGCTTTTTCACAAATTGTTGTTTCACAAAATTTGTTCTTGGTGATTTACAAAATGTTATATAGGAAGCTTGTGGCAGAGCTGAATGCAAAAGTTGGGTTTCAGGTCCACGTCTGCTATTTGTATCCTCATACTTTTAAGCTTAAAGACCATTTTTTCCTCTACAACCAATGAATTAATTAATTGGGAACTGAATTTCCTTCTCTGACAAGACACTGGACTGAGGCAGATAATTTTTTTTTGAGTGCAGATTGCATTAGTGTTGTAAACTCATCCCTGATGCATTGAACCAATTGCTTTCCATATGCTGCATCACTTTTTAACGTGGCTCATGGCTGATGTTTAGGATTACAGGACTGCTTGAGACTGTTGTGCTCTATATATTTTTAGCTTTAAAAATAAAAAAATTGTTGTGACAAATGTTTCCTTTTGATTCCAAGACACTTGAACAAAAGTTCTGATTACAATCCATACATAAGCATTAATTGGGAGTGTAGGTTGGAGATATCTAGCCTGACCTTCCAGTTGAAGCAGGATTATTGCCAGCAGTGGCTTTATTGAGACAAGTTTTAAAACTCTCCAAGGACAGAGATGCCTTTCTGAGCAGCTGTTCATGTGCTGCATCACATCTTAGTAAAAAAGGGGTTTTAGTACCCAATTTGGACCCCACAAGCTGCAGTATGAAGCTTTTGTCCCTCTTTGTATCTCCTTTCAAGACTGAGAAAAATTGTGTTCTGCTGTCTTTGGATCTGCCCTTCAGAGAGCTGCAGGCAGCTGCTCCATGCCCTGCAAGAGTTTATTCCACCATACAACTAATTTTGACTGTAAGCAAAATGCCAATCTAAACCTCTTGGTCCTTCAGCATACGTGGTCATGCACAACTATTAAAGGAGGAGTAGCATAACTATTAACTGGAATTAATTTCTGTGTTGTCTAGTGATGTTCACCAAACCAGCTGTACAGGTGCCAATGTGAGGTGCCTTATTATCATCCATCCTGACTGGCTGCAGGTGAGAGGATTTCACCCAAAAACCCTTCACAGGAGCTTGTGAGTTCCCTGTTGAAGTGGGAGCAGCAGTAGGTTCAGCCCAGGTGAAAACTGGGGGAAAGTTGTGAATTTTCTGTGGGTTAAGTTCCTTTATACAGGCTTCTGGTATGGGCAAGCCCTGGAAATTCAGAAAGCATTGCCAAGCCTACACCCTGGAATTTTAAAAGCAGGGAAACAGTGTATAAATACATAGTGACAGAATCTACTTCCTCATGGCAGAGGGGAAAATGTCTGAGGCCCCAAAAGAGTTCTCTCAGGATAAACCCAAAATCCCTAGGAAGGTTTAAAGGCTGATTTTTACTTTAGATTTCATCCTTTTATGCCTTTCATATTATTTTATCATTTATGTTTGTGCAAAGTGAGTAAATGAAAACTATGACTGGGTCTCTTAGCTTCCAGTTTGTGCCCCTCCATTAGTGGCTTTTTCATCTTCCATATCTTGTATTCCCCTTGTCTGCAAAATGAAGTTACTACTATTTTCCCATAGCCTGAGATGTCCTTTATGCTTTCTCAAGCAGTTTTCTCACAGAGAGATGAGTGTTTTTGTCTTGTCCCTGAGCTGTATGGATGGGGAAGCTGACACTGAAAGAATTCTGCAGCTGTGGTAATTATCCACAATGTTCTCACTTGTGAAATGCAAAGTACCAGTGATACCTGATCAGACTGGGATGAAGGACATCCTGTGCTACAAGTCTGATTTTAGCTCAACCAGCAATAATAGTGGTTGAAAATGTATGTATTCATGTGTATCTGTTAGGTATATGCATGTATGTGTATTGAATGTTAAGGGAAAGCAAAATGCTTTTGGATTCTGTAAACAAAAAGTGCTTCTGTGACACTGTAAGTGTCAGATCTTTGCAGGATCAACCACCAAACATTGTGTTGATTGGATTTTTAATAAAAAGTCAATATTCAGTTTTCATCTAGGCTCTTCTGTCCACAGTATGTATTTTTGAAAAGGGAGAAGCACCCAGCAGCTCTTCCTCCTGCCTTTGGCAAACCCAGCCTCTTTACTGTGCTTACTGAGAGGAATCTTTGTAAATCCTGTTTATTTTGTGGCTATTGAGTAATTTTAAGAATCTGTCTTTGAAGAGATAAGTGGGCAGAGCTAACTGTGCTGTCTGACCTCAGTCTATTTTATTTACCCGCAATATTTCCTGTACTGCAGCACTCTTCATCACTCTGAAGTCTAAGGGCAAAGCATCAGGATATGTGATGGTGTAGTTAGTTTCAAACATTTTTTTTTTTAAGCCTTCTCCAGGCTGAAGATCCAACAAAAGTGCATGCACTGTGCTTTTCCTGCAGCTTTGTGGTACCCACTTGCCCCACTCCTTGCCAGCCCTGCTTCCCCCCCAGTGCCTCTTTGGGAAATGCTGGGAATCTTTTCCCATGTTGCTTGTCTTCTTTCCTGGCACGCTCTGCCTCTGTAATTAGATCTCAGTCGTTTATTTGTGACATCCCAGTCTGATGCCATAGGACTGGAGAAAGTGCTGCTAGTGAAAAAGGAGGAGGATTAAAGGAGCTCACTTTCCAAGGCACTAAGTGGATGGTGTTATCATGAATCCCTTAACACAATGAACTGATTAGTTTAAACAGTGGAAGTTTCACAAGGCACTTAATTTCCAGCCACTGTTTTGTCTTGCCTTGATTCAGCCTCACAATACTTTCTTCATGCAGTCTGCACAGTGCTTCACTTGTAATCATGCCTTTCCTGTTGTTGCTAATTATAATAACTATCTTGGAAAATAGAAAAATGTTGATGTTAATTCTCAGCTTCTCTTGTTTTGGCTGAATGATAATGTCCTGCAGAGCTTTGTTTCTTAATGAACCCCATCATCTTTACAGAGCTGTTTCATGGGATCCAACTTCTAAATTTTATCTCTGGTGCTTACAAATGGGGCTTCAGTGGTATAAAACAGGTTTAAAAGGTTTTTCCTACCAACCAGAAGAATGGATCATTGCCCTTGTCTGGTCTGCAGCATTGCTTCAGAAGTGGTTTAAGCAGTGCAGTTGCTGGAGGTGACAAACTGGGAGAGAAGATTGGGGACCCAAGGCTGTGGTGCAGCTGAGATGAAGCTGTTCCTGCAGCTTCTGCATGTGCTCCATGTGCCCCAGGCAGAATTGGAACCTTGCTGCTTGGGTAGCATTTGGCTGTGACACTGAATTGGAGTTCTGGGGTTGTGGAGGGAATTCCCACCTTGTTGTGGGTTCCTTTGCAACCTTAAGGAAAGACTTTTAGTCTCTGTGTCTTGTTTTTCCAGCTGTGTAATGAGGGTGGAGCTTTCTCACGTTTATCTGTTTATTTTATTTATGCTACATTTTTGTATCTGGAAATACTTTATTAATTGTGAATGCAGTACCTACAGCCCTGCAGCAGTATTGAATTAGGTCTTAGATGACTACAAAATATATCAAAGCAGAAAAGTGGAATTCATCCAATCAGTTATTTTAATAAGTTTTATAACTCAACAGGTGCACTCCATGTAAAGCATGTTCCTTGTGTTACAAATCAGTGGTCAAAATATATCTGATATATCTTTCTAGGGAAAAAAAAAAGGAACTTTACCTGTTGCTTTCAATAATTTGCAAGGATAGGAATAGGAAACAGGTATCTTGTCAATGATGGTGTATTTCCTAACATTGTACTTCTTTTAAAGTCACTGTGGTGTAATAAATACACACTGGTGTTCTATCTGCCTGTGGAGAACTGCAGCTAAATGCTGATGCTTTTAATTACAGCAGCATTCAGAGATAGGACATTTTAATCTAGATCTACCTTAAAAAGACTGACTACATGTAATATTCTATTATAATGCTGTCTTTAATGTCATATACATTACAATACTAAAAATCTAAAAGTGTGTTGTTTTTTATTTTTTTCTCTGTGTTGTGGCATGTGAGGCTGGGTTTTAAAAGCAGTACCTTTTAATCTGTAGTAATGGTGATGCTGCATGTGGAGTGAGGGAAAACAGTTCTCTGAAGTGCTCAGACTGCTGTAGTGAGCTGCAGTCCAAACCTCAATATTTGCTAGTGGGGAATTAGTCTAACAGTTGGCAGCTGCTGCTGTTCAGGGAATCAGGAATGTGTTGTGGTCAGCTTGGCTCTCTGCTGGTGACACCTCTCTGGCTATGAAAACAGAGCTGGTAGCCAGGGTGAGAATTCACCTGCATCTGGATGGTAAAGTTATTTATCTTCAGTACCTGAGACTTTGAAACACTTGGAAGTTTGCTGTCTGTGATGCATCTTGGCAGATGAACAGCAGTGCACTGGCACCAGCACACAGACCTGTGCTACTGGACGGAGTGAGGTCTGGGAGTTCTCTTGTCAAAACAGGAAATCCTAGTCCTCAGGCATATGAGCAAAGTTGAATTTTAGAGCAGTTCCTTTCATAGTGTTCTTTGCTTCTTCCAGGTGTATAAATGCAGCGATATCTTGCAGATTAGTTTAATTTTTTTGTGCTCAAAGAATTTTTGTAATCCCATGATGAGTTATCCATTTTGGTGTTCTTGGGGAAACTGTTGTCTGCTTCCTTCATGTTCCCTAAGTGATGACTGCTAGTGAGTGTTATGGGAGCAAGAAAATCTCCTTAGCAGGCTGGAGTCAAGACACTGCTCTGTTCTAAAGTCTGCTAAAAGCTGCCCTGGGCAAAAGCAAATTGGTGTGTCTGTCCCACTGCCAGAATGATCTCTAGAATGTTGAATATTGAGACATTGTTTAGGTCTGTCCTGCTCAGGCCTGTTAACTTGTGAATCCCTGGACTTTATTACAGTAGTACTTGGACAGCAGTGGGCAAGAGCAGGGAGTGAAGCAGACAGAAAGCAGAAAGTGTAAAATACAGCAAATTCCCAAATGCCTGCAGTTAATAATTCTAACAAATTCATCACTGTTTCTTCATGTTGACTGCCTGCTGTTTCCACTCCTCTTTCTCTGCATGCTCAATATTTTTGTCCCATCTGTCCCTTGGCTGTAATGATGGGACAGATGTACTGCCTAAGTCTTCCTCTTGGAGCTTGTATTAAAACAACCTCGTTGCTCCATTCCTCCCCAGCAGTATTTATGTGCTCATGTTTCATCTCCCCTCCCCTATTTTCTCTGTGCTGTGTGTAGATGTATAGATATATATGTAATGTGCTCTCTTTCATGGTCTAAGTAGAAATACTATATACTCAAGGTATGAAATATTGATTGCTACTTATATATCTTTTTATATATAAATATGTGTGTGTGTGTGTATATGTACATATATATGTGTGTCTGCTTATAAAAATATGAATTGGGTGCCTTGTACCTTTCACTGAAAAAGATTCTCTGTATGGTCTTTTTATGATGTGAAACAACACATTCTTCACTGTAACTGGCCCTTCAAACTCTGTAAGAAAAGCTTTTAAACTAAAAACCTCAGCATTTTCTTCATGAGGTTCTGTTAGGATCAGCTGTGCTTTGAACTGTTAAAAACTGTCATTTCTGCTGGATGTTTTCCTCAGGAGATATTTTGGGTATGCTAAAATCATAGCTAGAGAGAAAAAGGAGCAAGAATAGCATCTGCTGTGCACGGAGGGTCTGAGTCCATCCCTGCAGGTCACTGCCTTCCCAGTGTGAAAAGTTCATGGTACAGGCTGCTGCTGGAGGAGGGGAGGAAGCAAATGTTATTGTTAATGGTTTACTGTTTGCTTTCAGCAGGACCAGCCTTGGGAGCTTGTACTAAAATTCACCCCAGAACAGATGATTTGGCAATTAATACAATCTTCTCCCCACCACCACCTCCAGTTAGGAAATACCAGTGCATTCCACGTGTGTGCAACTCAGTCCTTGTCACCTCTGCAAATGCTTTATGTTGTAGCCTTTGGATTTTAATATTCTTAGCAACAAACTATTTTTCCCTAAAATACAATTTTGTCTCTAGTGGGTAGGTTAGACTGACTAAGAATTGTCTGTGCTGCTGACACATGCCCAGTACAAGGAGCAGGGCACTCTTGGGTTCATCCACATTCCTAGATAGTGAAAAAACCCCACATGCTGCTCAGATTCAGAGCACTCACACAACATGATAATGGATTTAATACAAATGAAAACTGAAGCAGGGTAGTCAGGAGCTATTTTTTCTCCAAGCCCTTATTGGATAGTGCAGGAAGTGCTGCTCTTAGAATTTCAGCAAGATCCAGATTAGGCTTTTAGCAAAACTCTCCAAAGGCAAAGACAGTTTGTGTGCAGAGACCATACATTTTTGGAATTCTTAAGCAGATTAGACAAATCTGTTTGTCAGGGACCCCAGTATTGATTCATATCTGGAATGTTGCTCTTTCCAGTGCAACAAACCAAAACTTCCTGTATGGAAAAGCTCAGCTGAAGATAAGTGATGTTGAAGTGAGCTGGCATGAAACCAGCCCTGCTTGTGCCTACTACTGCATCCCAGGAGGGACTGGGGTTATCCTAAGGTACATCTTCCTCCCCAGTACAGCTCCTGGGCTTTATCTAAACCTGCTGGAGAGTCTGTGCTTAATTGATCCTCTTTTTATACATTTTAGAGTTACTCTGGCTGCTGTACATCTGTATTTTCCAAAGTTTGAAAGTTTGGTCGCAAGCATTCTTTTTGATATAGTACATTTTCAATAACTGTTGCCACAGAGCTGGCAAGGTTTGAAATTCTGTAGTATTTGCACAATGTTTTCCTTCCCACACAGTTCTGCTAATTTTGGATCATGCTGTTTAGTCCAGTGGATGTAACTGAAGCAGAAAGGTTTGCCCAACAGCAATAAAGGCTGTAAAGTGACCATAATCCCAGTCATGGTGTGCTTGTAAAATAATGAGCAGCCATGCTTTAAGAGTTTAACTCTTTCTTATTTTAGAACTTGTTGTTGGTTTGCCGTTTTTTTTTTTTTTTTTTTTTTTTTTTTTTGTTACCAACAATGAGTAACAAAAAGCTTTCTTTAAGAATCTGTTTATCTTATTAGGCTGGAAAGGGTAAAATGAGTAAATAAGGACACTTTAGTGTCTTCAAGTCTTATTCTGGTATTACTTTTTAAACCAACTTTACTTTGAGTTTCTGGCTGCAGGTGTCAATGAGGCATCAATTCCCACAGCCCACAGTGTAGCTGTAGTCCAAGTCTGCAGACTTTCCATGTGAGTCTGCCTTCTTTTGGGAATATTCTGGAGACACCACAGTGTGTGTATGTATGAGTTGAAGGCTGGAAGACTGACTGTGGAAGCAGAAAAATGTTTGTTTTGTTTTATTTGTTTGCTAGCAAGCTTTAGTGCTCAGGCACTTAACTGAAAAATAATAGCAAGTAACCTAAAAGTTGGCAGAAAGAGTTGAAAGATGTCTGTTTTAACAGAATATCATTCAGTAGGCAGAAGTACTGGGGGAAAAAAAGATTAAAACAGAGTTTTATGAACTGTTTTTTGAATATTTTTCTTTAAGCCCAGTTCTGAGAGTGATGTACATAAGAACTTGTGGCTTTTTGAAAATGCCTGTGTCTGAAGGCTGAAAATCCAGTAAGAAAATAGAAAGAAAGGCAAACACTGATTTTACAATGTGGTATTATTTTTAGGCCTGTTCTCATTACATTTTTAGGGAACCTGCCCTGTTGTATTTTGTCCCCTTGAATATGCAGAATATTTCGAAGATGTTATAACAACTGAATGTACTTTAAAGCAATTGATTTTGAAATAGAAAATGTTGGTTGTAGGACAGAAGATGCATTACTGGTAAAGTGTATTTTATGTTCCTATACAGTTAAACAGTGCAGGAACCTCATTTTGGCAAGGACTGAATATCTGGGACATAAAGAAAGACATACTTAAAATGTTGTGCCAAGGAGAGGCAAAAGGAGGCTGAAAGGAGGCTGGGGCCCCTGTTAGCTGGCAGATTCACAGGTTAATTAGGAGTTCAGGTTTTAGGCCAATTACTACAGGTTTCAGAATGATTTCCTTCGTTTCTCCACCTGTCATGTACTCGAGTGCTCGGTTAGACACTTAGCATGGTAAGTGCATGCAAATCTCCCTGCTGCAGCCTGTGCAGTTGTGCTGGACAGTGTGGGCAGGACAGTTCCAGGTGCAGACCTGCAGCCCCTGGCAGCAGCTCCTTGGTGGGGTGAGCTCTGGGCACAGCCCTGTGCTGCTGGCAGGGTGAGCTGGGCTCCCACCCCACTTGTCTGACCCTTCTCTCTCGCAGGCAGGAATGGCATCTCCTGAAAACCCCGAGCAGCTGATCATTGCCCTGGAGCCCGAGGCTGCCTCCATCTACTGCCGAAAGCTGCGCCTGCACCAGATGATAGAGCTGAGCAATAGGGCACCTGTCAATGGCTACAGCCCCAGTGACACCATTGGAGCTGGATTTACACAGGGTACTTCTGTTCCTTCACTTCTCAGATTCTCATGCTGAGTTTGCTTTGGCCCCAAGGGCTGGTTTCTCACCATTTCTTGTTGTCCTTGTTCTCTTGAAATGTTTCAGGCTGGCATCAGTTTGGTTTTATAAACTGTTCTGCTGCTTACCGTAGTTAGCCTTGTTTAGATGTTGAGCCAGCAGGCATCTCAGAATTATTTGGGTTGAAAGGAAACTCAAAAATCATCTAGTTCCAACCCTCTGCCATGGGCAGGGACACCTTTCACTAGACCAGGTTGCTCCAAGTCCTGTCCAACCTGGCCTTGAGCACTTCCAGGGATGGGGCAGCCACAGCTTCTCTGGGCACCCTCACCACCCTCACAGAGAACAATTTCTTCCTAATATACACTTGAATTTTAGCATGTCTTGCCTTTATTTGGATGTTGTGGGAGTCTTTTAGTATTTTCACAGCAGTATTTTTCTGCCTTAATGTAAGTTAGTACTCTCATGTTGGATCATTTTTTTCATTTAATTTTTTTGGAAGCAATTATGTATTTGATATCTGCATTATTGAGACAGTGCTAAATAACTGGATCTGCAATGAAAAGATTAGTCTGAGGTATTCCAAAGTATTGTCAAATTCTTTTTGATGTCATCTTTATGAAATACTGTTAATGACTTCCAACACTCAGTGGAACACATGGCATTGGTATGTAGCAATGAATTTATGTTGAAGAGCAACTGGATAATGCACTTCTGATTTATTGAGCTGGGATTTGTTGCTACTGTCACTGTTTGAAGGGGAGGGACAGAGATTGGGCTGCTGTAAGTCACTTGACAGAAGATCCCTCATCAGCAGAGTTTTTTGATGTTGGCAGCCTACTGAAACTGGAGGGAAATAGGGGGGGAGGAAAAGGAAAATGGCCTGCAGCAGTAAGATTTGATTGCTGCATAATGTGCATATTTCTCTATATCTCTGTGAATTGTAACATCATACTGATGGTAGTGTGACAGTCTATCCTAGAAAGTGTTTTTCAGAAGAGTCTGTAACTTATCACATTTGCTAGGTCAAAACAGTAGAGGCAAGTGGGAGGTTAAGCTACTAGAGCTATTCCTGCATTTACCAGAGCATATCTTTTTTTTAGTTAGGCAGAGTGACTACATCATTCTCCCAAACCCATGGCTCTCCTAGCCAGCACTTGTCAGATGTGTTCAGTGTTTGGAGGCCCACACAGAGTACAGGACACAATCTGTTTTCAGGATTCAGTCCCTTCAGGGCCCCTTGGCTCCTGTCCCCCTCATTCGTGCCCTGAACTATTCCAGTTCCATGTGATTTTACATGAACTCACTTTCAGGGATTTGCTTCTGGGAAAATAATAAAGGAGTTTATCTGGTTAAGGTTTTGAAGCTAGGCAGAATCTGGCAGATCATGGATTTCTGCTAATGGGCTTTTTCTTGGGTGGGAGTACCACTCTCATTCTTGACTTTGTATGGTAAAAAGCTATTGAGGATGAGAAAGGTTTCATGTCAAAATTAATGAAAACAAAGTTTGGAGTGAATTAATTTGGGGTTGGAATTAAAATTTCATAAAGGCATGGCAAGCACCCAAGACAAGCTGAGAACAGATTAAGGAGAAAAACCCTTTAAATATAAACAGAGAGAAGCACTCCAAGGACCATATTATTGCTGTGAAGTCAAAACAAAAATTCTAGTGTTCATAGGAGCAAGGATAAGCTTGCTTCAGTTGTAGTTAAAGACTGGCTCTTGTGTTCACTTGTGCCCACAGGAGGGAATGAAAGGATTGCCATTGATTTCTGTGGGCTTGATAGCCCTTGCTAGGACCTGGTGTTTGTTCTCTCATGGAATGCTTCATCTGAGCTCTCCCTGTGCTGCCAAGTCAGTGCTCTGAGGCTGGGGCAGCTTCTCTGAGGTCTTTTTGGGGAAGGTGCGGCAGCAAGTGGAGCTGACATGCTCTGTTTTCTGATGGCAGGCACTATAGAAATAGGAAGCAAAGTGTATTCTGTGATTTACATGCTGGTATTTTCAGAAAAAAGTTTCCACTCATGACAGGCTGCCCCTCTTGTAGTGTTTTATGAAGTGCCTTTAAAGGTGAGTGATGATAACACAAGGAATGTAGGTTTTTTTGATCATTATAGAGGTTGATTTAGAAGCATAAATAGCAGAGGTTCTCACTACTATGCTTTCCCTTGTCAGACTGTTCTGCATCTTTTAAATGTCTAAGTAGCAGTTAAGTCTTGTAAGTTAATGGCTTGACACTTAATTTTTAATGGGTGTATATTTTAAATATTGTGGAAGTCAGCCCTGGTGATCACTGTGTCATTAAGAAGTTACTAATCTGGGCAGCAGTGCTTCTGGCTGCTGGTTTTGGAGTACACTGGCATCCTGAGAGGCTGAGGAGGCATATTTGCCTGAGCACTCAAAATGAGCAGTGGCTTTTTGGAAGTGTGGGGATGTTCTCATGCAGGTGGCGTGGGGCTTGGCCGGGAGTGGGCTGGGGCTGCCACCTGCTGGTGGAGGCTGCTGAGAGCACAGCTGGCTGCTGTGAGCACAGCTGGCTGCCCGCCCCCCACCCTGCTGCCAGCACACACTTTGCCAGCCAGAGTGTACTGAAAAACTGCAAGTCAGACCTGCTTATGGCTTTCTTATTAGATTATTACTATATATCATTAGTTTGCATTATTTTTATTAGGTAATTAGTATAGATTAAAATACCAATAATATATATAACAATATCAAGGAAGATCAGGGTGGCTATAAACCATTTTTCCTTCTTTCCAGGAATGACATCCTAACGTTCCTGGTCCCAGTGCAGTAATTTTTGTACATTTGTTTTTTTAAGAAGTGATACATACAGATCTGTCAGCCTGCTTGCACTTGTTTTCTGCAGTTTTTAATTTTATTCTTCATGCTTTTTTATGCTCAGTAACTTTTTTTTTTTCTGTCAATCACTAGGGAAGGAGCACGTGCGCCGGAACAGGCAGAGTCGGACCTTCATGGTGGAAAATGTCATAGGAGAGATCTGGTCTGAGCTGGAGGAAGGTACTATCCTTTGCTGAACAAACTTGGCTCTCACTGGTTCTGTATTGCAGGCAAACATTGTGCTTCCCACAAAGGTGCTGTGCACTGCATTGTTCTCACAGTGGTTATAAAGGGGAAAAGGAAAAACCCACATGTTCATGTGCTGCTCTTAGTTACAAGTGCTGAATTGCAATTCTGTATGCTCTAGCTTAATAAGATTTATTAATGAGATGGTGGAAGGCCATGCAACTAGAATATTCTCCTCAGCACAGACATTATAAATATGGTATAATATTTGCTAGCCCACTGGGATGTACACCAGCAGCACGAGCAGTCCCACTTTTCAGCTGTGCTGCATCAATAGCTTCTGACATCTGACTCTCATATTTGTTACCAATCATTGTGCTGTAATTACTGGCAGACATCAAGTCTTCAGCATGGCCTGTGCTGGCTGTCTGTAGCCCACTGTCTCCCCTGGTGCCCTCAGGAGCTCTTTTGCAGTGAGCTGTGTGCTCCCAGTGGTGTGAATGCCCCTGGCTCTCCCCTTGGCGTTCCAGGTGATCGGTACATCGTGGTTGACAGCGGAGGAGGCACGGTGGATATGACTGTCCATCAGATCAGGCTCCCTGAAGGACATCTGAAGGAGCTCTACAAAGCAACAGGTAATGTCACCTCCACTGCTTTCTTTATGTAATTGTGTGTTATGTATTTATGTAATGTTTTGGCTTGTCAGTGAAGGAAGTGTATGCCTTTATTGCATTTTACTGACAGTTCTTCCTGAAATGAGACCAGCACTCAAAATTAGTATAACCCAGCTGGTGGTTGGCTGAATCACTCAATTTGTGGTAGTGTTACAGTGCCTGTGATGATACAGGAGTGAGGCAAAGGTAAGATCATGTTATGTATCAGACCAACTGTTACATTTAGGGAAGATCCTTTTTTGTGGACCTTGTCCCATGACAGTCCTGAGAGTGTTGTTCTGATCTGTACATGGTCAAATCGAAATGTCATAAGAATACAAAAGAATATCCAGAAAATTAAAGCTGTGTTTTGTCTGTGCTGCAGGTGGGCCATATGGCTCTCTAGGAGTGGATTATGAGTTTGAAAAGCTGCTGTGTAAAATATTTGGGGAGGATTTCATTGAGCAGTTCAAAATCAAGCGCCCTGCAGCCTGGGTGGATCTGATGATCGCGTTTGAGTCCCGCAAGCGGGCGGCAGCTCCCGACAGGACCAACCCCCTCAACATCACCCTGCCCTTCTCCTTCATTGACTACTACAAGAAGTTCCGAGGTCACAGTGTAGAGCATGCCCTGAGGAAAAGCAAGTGAGTAGGCAACTGAAACCACATGGATGCAGAATTAACTACTGGCAGCAAAGACAAATTATTAAAATATCCTAATTACGTGAGGACTGAAAGGTAATAGTGTAAAAGTGTAGTGCAAGGATGAGAAAATAGAGTTGCCTTGTGGTGCAGTTTCCAGAATGAAAAATTCTGATCAGTCTCTCACAAAAGCTTTTCTGTACAAGGCTTGCACTTTTTAGGTATTTCTTTCTATGACTTCTGTTCTGACCACTGCATCACTTCCTTTGACTGTATATTGTGAATCTCTTGCATGTTAATTAGGAATGTCAGATCAAACACAGAATTTGTTGCCTAGAACCTTAATTTTTAGTGGCCTGGATCCTGGAAAACATCCAAGATTGAGGGATGTGTAAATATGTTCATGGCTTGAGGGCAGTTATTAACAGCATCAGATCACTGGAGAAAACACACTACTGCATAAAGCTCTGCAAGGGGAGAGCATTCAGCTTTTGAAGTTATGGCAGGCTTTTGCTTCTTATAGGATTTTACAAGTTTGATAATTTGCTTGATAGGCAGGAAGATATAATCCCCTCCAGAGATTTTAATTCATGATTTTCAGTATCAAGAAGTCACTCTAAATGACAAAATCGTGGCCTGCTGTAGAGAAGGAAGTGAGCAGAAGGTAGAAATGGGAATTTTGCATCTTTTGAAGTAACATATTACAGAAAGCCTGGAGTTTAATGGTGTAAAAGAGAATGAGCAAGAGAATCTCTAAATCTGGGGCAGAAGGTGAGAGACTTGAGAGGGGAAGATTTGGTATTTACTACCTGTACCTTACTTTTTTAAACTAGCCAGTGTTGAATGTAGTATGTAGGCTGGAACTCCTGTATCTCTTTCACAAGTTATTGGTAAATGTAATGTAAGCTTAAATGATTTGGAATCCAGCTAAAAGTCACTTTCTAAATGAGACTGAGGTTCTGAAATCATTAAAAATTTCCAGAAGTACTCCCCCTCACGAGGCCATCTCCTTTTTATTAATAGTCTTAATGGTGAATCTTAGAGGAAATGCTAAATGCTTCCTTCAAATGAAATTAAATGAATTGGATAAGAGGATAGAAAGAGTGTAAAGGTTGACATATAATGTGCATGAATGAAAGGGAGAATACTGAGCTATACAGATGTTTATCAGTGATAGAACAGCACAATGCCTGTATTCACTTAATAAATGTTATGCCTCATTAAAAATGCCGTTCTTTCTTCTGCCTCCTGAGGCTTCCCAACTTGCTTGTTTTCCTTGTGTGTTTCCAGTGGCTTTGGCCTGCCACTGCTATAATCTAAATGTTGCCCTTCTGGGGATGAATCAGTGCTGTTTCAGATGAGCGAACACTGCATTGACTGCCAGCTGTTTCAGAGAGCAGTTGAGCATTGCTAATGCTGCAGAAGGCAATCAGGCAAAGAAAACAACAATTAGACAAGGCAAAATAGTAATTCTCCCTTCAAGTTTTACATAACTGCAGTTGGTATGGGGCTAGGGTGAGGTGGGGCACTTTGTTCCAAGGAAAACACACGCAGACTCTGTAAACTCATGAATTGATTTATTTAATGGTGGTTTGCAGCTCAGCTGCAATGCTGTAATGTCCTTTCTCACTCCTCCTTTGCAGTGTGGACTTTGTGAAGTGGTCCTCCCAGGGAATGCTGAGGATGAGCCCGGATGCAATGAATGCTCTTTTCAAACCTACGATTGACCAGATTGTTCAGCACCTGAGTAGGTATCTGTGTGTGATTCCATTCCTGGCTGAGCTGAAACTGAGGCTTTGCTCACCAAAACCCAGTAACAGCCCTCCTGGTATGCACCAGCTGTGGACAAGGAGTTCAGTTCTGAAACTTGCAGCTCTCTACAAATCAGCTGTGAAAATAATACAAGTAAGGGATGTGTCCTGGGCACATAATCCTGCCTAGCTCTAGTGCTGGTTACTGTGGGATTCAATTCTCATACTGCATAAGCTTCAATTACTCTGCTCCCAGGGCTGCAAGCCTTCAGAGCCACTGAGAAACCCAGATCCTGCCTTTTTTTTTAGCTTGGTTCAGGCAACAACTAAATTATGCCAGAGTTGTAACTCATTTCTGACTATTCCAGCTATTAAGACCTCCAATTTGTTTCTCCCTAGTGGAAGGTCACATTTGTTCATGACCACCCAAATCACATCTCTAAAGCACAAATAGTAAATGATGCATCATGATAAAAGTACTCCCAGGCATGGCTTAAGCAGCAATGAATGTATTTGACCAGTAATGGAAAGTGACATGTGCTTATTGGGAAAGTTACTATTTAAAGTCTTCCTAGTGGAAGATGAAATTTGCATCAAGTGGAGTATTATGCTTGTGGTGAGAAAAGTGCTGCTTTCTACACATTGCAAAGCACTATTTGGAATAAATATCCAGCAGTAAATATATTTGCTCATCACATGTGAGGGATTATTAACTAAATTTCAGAACTTAACAAGACAACAAGTATAGAGCAGCTTATATATGAGCAGAGAGGGAGACCTAGGTCTGCAGCAGTTGTGACAGGTGTCTTGTTTGAACTAAAAGTGAGCCTACAACTGAGCTGCATGGTTTTCTTGAAAGTAGATGTGGGCTTAAGCTAGGAAGGAAAATCTGTAAAAATGTTAAGAGGGATTATTTCACAAATGGTATTTATTGTGGTTAAGAAATAATAAGTGAATTTGAAATTGAGTGATTTATCTGGAGTGCAAAAAAGATCTGTTTTAAATGCCACTTCAAAAATGTTATATGCTTTGAGGTGAGTGAATCCATAGTGAAATATACTGGAGATAACAGGTGTGGGAGTGGTGCACTTCAGAAATGTTGTGTGCTTTGAGGTGAGTGAATCCATAGTGAAATATACTGGAGATAACAGGTGTGGGAGTGGTGCACTTCAGAAATGTTGTGTGCTTTGAGATGAGTGAATCCATAGTGAAATATACTGGAGATAACAGGTGTGGGAGTGGTGCACTTCAGAAATGTTGTGTGCTTTGAGGTGAGTGAATCCATAGTGAAATATACTGGAGATAACAGGTGTGGGAGTGGTGCACTTCAGAAATGTTGTGTGCTTTGAGATGAGTGAATTCATAGTGAAATATACTGGAGATAACAGGTGTGGGAGTGGTGCACTTCAGAAATGTTGTGTGCTTTGAGATGAGTGAATTCATAGTGAAATATACTGGAGATAACAGGTGTGGGAGTGGTGCATGCTGAGGGTGGCAGTGTGGGCACAGATGTGGCAGTTTCAGACCATGAGCACTTAGACACTGGTGTTTTCACTTGCATTACCTTGTTAACGTGGGTTTGATTGGATGGTGTCTGTTTCTGTCCAGGTGAGGTGTTTGACAAGCCAGAGGTGACCAACGTGAAGTTTCTGTTCCTGGTGGGCGGCTTTGCCGAGTCCCCCTTGCTCCAGCAAGCCGTGCAGGGCGCTTTTGGCTCGAGGTGCCGGGTCATCATCCCGCAGGATGTGGGTCTGACCATCCTCAAGGGAGCCGTTCTCTTCGGCCTCGACCCTGCCGTCATCAAGGTGCGGCGCTCCCCTCTCACCTACGGCGTGGGGGTGCTGAACCGCTTCGTGGAGGGCCGGCACCCCGCCGAGAAGCTGCTGGTCAAGGACGGCACGCGCTGGTGCACCGACGTCTTCGACAAGTTCATCTCGGCCGACCAGTCCGTGGCGCTGGGAGAGACTGTGACGCGCAGCTACACGCCCGCCAAGCCTTCCCAGCTGGTCATAGTGATCAACATCTACAGCTCGGAGCACGACGGCGTCAGCTTCATCACCGAGCCCGGCGTCAGGAAGTGCGGCACGCTGCGCTTGGACCTGACGGGGACTGAGGCCTCCGCGCCCGGCCGGCGCGAGATCAAAACGCTGATGCAGTTTGGGGACACTGAAATCAAAGCCATGGCTGTTGATGTTGCGACCTCCAAAAGTGTCAAAGTTGGTATTGATTTCTTAAATTACTAACAGCCCTTTTCCCCCCCACCGCAGCCTGTTTGTGAGACTGATCTTCCAGCGTTCTGTTTTTTGACTTTCCGTCTGTCGTGTCATCGCCTTGAATTTCAGCAGGCTACATGAGAACAGCTAGGAAGGTGGGGTGTGTTGTGTTTGTGTCCTTTGGTGACCAAGGACTGCATTTTGAAAGACCTTCAAAAAGTTTTGGGAGCAAAAGTTCCAGAGGTAGTAAAAATTACCAGTGACGTAAAACTTACCAAGTTACTCAAGCATGCTTAAAGATCTACCTTTATAAAGTAAACACTGATTATTGTTGGGTCCTGAAGGTTAGTTAAAAAAATACCAAGTTGTAATCTCCCTGCCTTGTTATTCTTCCTCATCCTCCTGAGAAAAGCTCACTAGCCCACGTGGCTGTTGTAGGGGGGTGTATCTGTGTGGGATATCTGTTTAAACAGCACCATCCTCTGGCAATGGGAACAAATTAGTAGTTTTATTGTATTATTTTGATTTTGCCCAGTGCTTTCAGAATTTAAAGTGCTGAAAATCAATGACTCAGAGAAATAGAATCTAAATTGCTTAAATTCTGAGTAAAGAAAATACCGAGAAATCCTTAAAATTGTATTTAGGAAATATGTATGTGTTTTGGGGGCCTGATGTTGGTTGCTCCAGTTTGAAAACAAGGCCTTTGTTTTCAAAGCTCTCAGAACAAGCTGTCAGATTAATTAGCTAGCATTGCCCTCATGCTTCAGAAAATAATATTAAGAACAAACTTATTTCTCTTTTGGGTCTTCTAAATGTTTTTTTATTAGTCTCTATCCGAAACCACAGAATCACAGAGTAGTTAAGCTTGAAAGGGACATCCATTGACTATCTGATAAAACCTCTCCATTCATAAGCAGTATCAGTCAGAGCAAGTTGCTTTTTCCAATTTTTATTGTCTCCAAAATGAAGATCCCTAAGCTCCAGGCAACTTGTTTGACAACCCTCACTGCAAAAGTTTTTTTTCTTATGCTTAAAAGGAATTTCTTGAGTTTAAATTTGCCTCTTTCTTGCTGCTTCACTGGCTACCTCTGAGAACTCTGGCTCCATCCTCTTTCCTGCCTGCTCCCAGGCGTTTGTACACATTCCTAGCATCCCCTGAGCCTCCTTGAGTCCAGCTCTCACAGCCTCTCCTCACGTGAAAGATCCCCCAGTCCCTTCCTCCCCTTTGTGACAGCTTCAGCACTTTGCACTTGCCTTTGCTGAGCTCTGTGAGGTTCCTGTCTGCACATTTCTCCAGCCTGTCAACATCCCTCTGACCCGTCTGCTTTATCAAGCACTTCCCCAAGTGATTGTATTTCTTTTCTTCATTCCTGTGTTAAGATTTGGAAGCACAGCTAGATGATGACTGTCCAGAAACATTTAAACAATTCTGAAGAGACAAAACATTCAGATCAAAAGTACCATAATATATTTTTCGTAGCAAACGTTTTAATTCAGTAAAATATATTGCTGGGTTGAGTTGAATGGCCAATGAAGTGGAAGGCAGAAGCCAATAGAATGAAACTACAAATAGAATTAAATAAAGCATTCCTTATCTGGCAGTGAGCACAGAGCTTTTTACACAGGAGAAATGCACTGATGGCCATGGTAGCATCTTGTTTTCCAAGTAAGAACTTTGTGGAAATGTTTCCTTAAGCATGCTCACCTGGCAATTATTTTTTTGCAACTAGAATAATTTTTATTTTGCAAAATGCTACAAGAGGAAAACTTCTGAAACCTACATTCTGTATCTGCCATGAACTGACAACTTCAGATTCAGATCCTAATTCCACTCCAAATTAGCAGACTGGTACCAAGCTGTAGAATCACTCTAAAATGCTGACACTTTTCATATCATTTACACAGAGCTGCCTGATTACCTGCTGGAATTCATGACATTTTCAAAACTTTGCAACATTAATTATTAACCTGAGCCTTCCTTTTTAAAAAGTTGAGCGTGAGTTAAATCCATCACTGACACTTTTTGGAGATTAAAGTTTTATCAGTTATTTCATTAATTTATGTTCCGATCCCGCACTTAAAACTTTCTGTGTTTATTCTGGAGTTTTGCCACAGTAGAGAGCTGCAGAACTGATCCACTGCATTTTGTCATTGAGTTTTCTGTGTCTCCTGCAGAATTCCCTGGTTGAATGGGAAATGTGTTCTGCATTCAGCTTTAAAATAAATAAATAAATAAAGGACTATGAAGAATGCTAGTCACAGTATCCTGCTGGATACTTTCTATAATTACAAAGTGTGCTTGCTAGCAGTCGATTTCCTGCTGCCTGCTAAATGCTTTAAAAGCTAAATACTGGGAATTTTTTTGTGTGTGTTGCTTTCCATGGTTTACAAACAAGAAAAATTTAAGATGAGTTATGAACAATATAATTTTATGTATATACAATATTTAAATATTGTACAGACTCTTTCTTTCTACAGTGCTATTTTCTTGTATAAAAATGCACTTTGCCTCTGTTGATTTCATTCAGCTGTTAATTTTAAATAACACAGTTTCTCAATCAGCTTCTGTAATTATAGGCTTTTAAAGATGGTAAGATATGAAATGTAAAAGGCCAATCTTATAATAACAGGAAAGAAATGTTCGTGTGTCAGATAATACAACATTCTTCTTGCAATGCAAGTCATACCAGCTAAGCACGTCACCCAAATGCAATAGTCTGTTGCTGGAATTTTCATTTCTTTGTTTCAGATGGTGACCATTCCATCTCCAGCAATTCTTCATAATAATGGATGAATCCTCCTGTAAAACCAAAAATCAGATTGTAAAATCTGGGTATACAGCTTCTTCACTGGGTTTTGGGTTTTCAATAAGGATCTTCTCTAGTTTAAAAAACAACAACAACAACAACAAATGAAAAACTACCTTCCAAAGCCAGGCAACACTCTTGTATTGTAGCTGCAGGTAAGACACAGTCTCTGTCGACCACTTCCACCTGCCAAAAACCAAAATTATTATAGAAAAATAGGCTTTGCTGTCTTGCATGCTATGTTAAGCTGAATCTGTCCAGTTCTGCACAGATTTGTTTTCAGTGGCCTTAACACAGGATTTGGTCTGATAAGTGGCTGCCACCCCCTGTCTCCCCTGTGAAGAGGAGGTGACCTGCAAGATCAGGTGGCCCCTGATTTCTGTGCTGTTTCCAGCCTGTCTGCAGGGAAAGCTACAGGTGTTTTCTGCAGCTCTTCTGAAGCTCTTCCCTGCACAGCAGTGATCCTCTGCCCTTTCTGATTCACCTTTTGTAAGATCCCCTCTGGATCCAAGCAAGGGCTTGTTGCTGAAATCCCTGACTGTAAAATGTGGTTTACATATTTTTTGCACTTCCTCCTTCAGTCTGATGAGAACACTATCAAGCTTATCTCTGCAGAGCACTGAACTACTGAACAAAGTCCCAGCTGTCTTTGTTGCCCTCTTTCAGAATGGAAAAGTAGCTTGTCTCTCTAAGGAATTAGAATTGTTGAGTAGAATATTATGCTGTGGTCTGTAGACTATAACCCAGTTAAACAGCTTTACATTGTAAGAGGCATGTGGGTGCCCATTTCAATAAAGGATGTTAGGCTGTAAAATGAATATGAAATTTACTAGGAAATGAGGCATTTTTAGAATTGTAGTTGTGACACTTTTGCAGGACATTCCCCTGCAGAGCATTTTTTTGGTAGGGGTTTCAGATGACATTGTGCAACTTAATGTTGAAGAGACAATAAGGCCAGCTATCCATAGGGAAAGCAGAAGGTCTTGGCAGGAGTTTTGCTCTAAGCAGCAACTTGCAAGTTTGGGTCCAAGTTACTGAACTCTAGGCTGAAGTTTAGCAGCTATTTGTGATGAAATGATTAATTGTGCTAGAATATGATAAATGTGCAGTGGTGGTTAGGACAGTTTGCATTGGTATGAGTATGCCAATATTCATATACAGGAGTTTTAATGCATTATTATGAGAAGGCTAATTATATATTGCAGAGATTTAATAGCCAAGATAAGCTGCATATTTATGATATGAAGTGGCTTAAGCGGATGAATAGTATAAAAGTTGTTGGGCATAATGTCACAGTACTCACCTGCTTGAAATAGTCTTAAACTATATTATGAAACCAACCATTGTGGTCTTGTTCACCTCTGTGCAAGATAAATTCAGATTTCACTGATACTTGGAGCTGTTCACAACTTGTCTGGATTGTATCTTGAGTGTTCTTGTGTCTTCAATCATGTCAAATAAAATACCTTAAACCTTATCTCTCTTTTTGGGTGCTACTGTTCTTATGAAAATGGCTATAGAAAGAAACCTAATTTATTATGAAAGTGAGATTGGCCAAGTGGTAGTGCTTGAATTTGGGTGCTTCTTCATGTGTGTAACTGAGCAGAAGTGGCACCAAGTGTCTGTACAGCTTCAGTTCACCTGAAGTGCCCAAGGTGGAACTTCACTCTGCTCATGACTCAGCTACCAGCAAAACTGGTGCAGCTCTCTGAGCAAGGTGTTTGTTGGAGTTCAGGCAGAAAGACTTTGGGCAATACCAAAAGCAGATGAGGTATTTTCTGTAATGAAGCTCTCAGAGAGCCAGGAAATCAAATACAAAATCTGAAATAGCAAAGATAACTGTTATCTCTTAGGTTCTGTATTATTAAAAGCTGTTTTATTGTTAAAAATGCATTATCAGTCCAATAAGCTGGCCAATAATTAGGTATACTTGCATGAGAATGTGGCTCTTTATAGATCTAGGGATGTTCAGTAAGGTCCAGCTGCACTGAAAAAACCCTTGCACAGCAGTTTGTGCAGTATTACATTTTTCTCCTCACAGCTGTAGGCTGTGTCCCTCTGAAATTCAGCAGTGTTGGCACAAGCTCTGGAGGTGATTCAGTGGCACAGGTGACCTTGGTCCACAATGCTGCAAAGATGCAGAGAGTGAACTGAGATGCTTTAGCAGCCACTACACCCAACTTCCACCCATTTGCTGCAATGAAGGTGTTTTACAAATGCTTTATGACTATAATTATAAACACCATCCTAATAGGCTAGGTACTGTATTTAACTTGTAATGAACTTGATTTCAGCTAAACATTCAATTAATGTTACTAGTACAATGGGAAATATAATTACAGTCTTCAGGGACACATTAAGAACCAAATTTTGCTTTCGGTGTTCTACCACGCTGCTGAAGATTCCAGTGGAGTTTCACGTGTTTGCATTCAGAATTTGCTCCTTACATTGGACTTCTCTAAATCTTAAAGCTCTCTCATAGCAGTGTGTTTATATTTAAAGCTACAGCCTCATTTGATAGAAGGGATTTTGTCTAAATTGTTGGTTTTGCAAAATCACGTGAGTCCTTACTGAAATTTGCAGATTTTGTATTCTGTGAATAGCTGTGGAATAAAACAACTTGTAAAAGGGCCTCCCTGACAGCAGTGTCCAACTCTTTGTCTTAGGGACAATGGATTCAGAGCTCCTTTAGTCAGTGCAAGAACTGCTTGATTTTCAAGAGATGGGGCCAGGGTAAATTAGTGAGAAGTGCAAATGCTTTGTGTGGCTGGAATTCAGGCCTGGTTTTTGCCAGTCTTGTACTTACAGTTTTTTAGGAATAAATTCTGTTTTGTTAGTTCTCATTCATACCTTGATGTGTTCCAACAATCAAAAACATTTTTGTGGTGGAATCAATGCAGAGTCAAAGGCATTGTGCTTTTTTCCTTCAAGTTAGAGACTGGAACGTGGGTATTCAAATAAAGGAAAAGTTTCCACCACAGCCTGTGCAGTTCACAGATGAAAGATCAATTTCTTACAGCAAAAACTCTTGTGCCATCCTTGTGCTATATATTGAGTCAGATAACTGGAAACATTTTTCTGCAAACCAAGAAATTGTCTTTATTTAATGTACAATTGATTAGGTACTGGCTATGATTTTAAAGTAGTACCTATTTTCTAATTTTTCAGGGATTGTAATAATTGGGGAATTTTACTAGATGCCATATCCCAGGAGCTCTGGTTTTGTGCCCAGAGCAGAAGTTACTGAATGAGGCCATGGTGCTCATTAGGAGCAATGGGGAAAAAAAAATTAAGAACTTGATAGATTACAGCCACTATGATCCTTCTGTCAGTGTCCACAGGTGAGCTGAGACAGGCATGGAGAAATGAAAAATAAATCCAAGCTTACTCTGGGAGTATTGTGTGCTGCAGTGGAGCCAAGACATCATGCCAGAGTGCAAGGAAACAAAGGAATTGGCTGGAGAATGTGTGAGCAGGAGCTGGATGTGCTGGAACAGAGGCACTGGAGTGCTCCAGCTGTTACAAGGTCAGGGATGGTTTCAAAGCAGAGTGGTGAGATAGAGCTGTGACTGCCAGGGTTTGTCAAACTGCAGCAGTGTAAGGAGTTAGAAAGGTGACTCTCCCTTTCCTAAGGGCAACAAGGAGTATTTCCTTCCCTTTGAGGAGCAATCTCTGCTCCTCTAGCAGGAGGTTCCACCTGCCATCAGCTGATAAGAGCAGACCCCAGACTGAGCACATCCTGTTCCTCTGCAGCCCAAGGAGCAGCCTCAGTGCTGCCCTGGTGCTTCTCACCCTCACTTGGGAGCACACACAGCTGCAGCTGAAGCACTGCAGGGAAGGGATGGCTTCTTTCTCATCATTGTGGATCTGTTTTCTCAGCCTGTGTCCCCCCCACCAACACTTTGCCTAGATGGCTACTGACTCCTCAAAATGAGTGGAGTTGAAGGAAATGAGCTGTGAGTAGAGCAGAATCCAGCAGAGAAGGTGCTGGTTCTGCATGATGTATGCAGGAGTTGTATACAAATGTCTCTTTTTTTTTTTTTTTTTCCCCAGAAGCAACATTCCAGCATCCTCCTTCAGATGATTTTCTCCCTCTGTTCTTTGTGTTGCCAGAGGTCTAGATAGCAGTACTGCCTGCAGGGTGTTGTGAACACACAGCCTTGTCCATGAAAAATTCCTTACACAGTGGGCAGAATAGATTTGTCTACTCAGGAAACAAGGTCAATGTTTCAGCCTGATAATTGTGTAAGTCAGCTGAAGAATCAGATAACATCACTGAGGATGTTCCAAAACACTTTTCAATTAATGTTGGAGTTCTTTTGTTTTGTCTTATGGGTGAAACACAAGAGATTGGAGATCAGAAAGTACCACACACTTAGCAAGGGTGTCACAGGACTGAGGGGATGTGACAAACTCCACTGGTCGTATTCCACTGAAGCAATTTTAATTTCTTCCCTTCAGAGTCAAGTAACATATAATAATTCAGGTTTTATCTCTTCCCTGTTCAGATCCACTCAGTGTTTTTGCTGACTGCAACTGGAGCTCTGTCAGTGTCAGAGGAGATGCACATAGCTGGAAAGGACTTCAGGCATCAATCATCTATCACCTGCTGCTGCAAAACAATATTAGTTCTGCCTAAACTACTCCCAACTTTTGTTTTTTAAAATAGCTGATGCTGAAATGGTGTCACCTGCTTGGGCAGTGTGTCTGTTTCACTGTCCTCATCTGTCTGAAGTCCTACATAATGTCAGCTTTGACTCCCTGGGGTTGTCCTACCCCCAGACACCATGGGAACAGCTCATCTCATTCCTGCCCTGACAGCTTTTGACATATATGAAGACCAGTTTCATGCATGCCCTGAATCTAATTATCTAATTAAATCCCAGGTCCTCCAATCATGTTTTGAAGACCTGTGATCTTTTTTCTGGCTCTGTTGGGAGCTTTGAGGATTAGGCAGTGGGTGCTGGTTTCTGGCAGATAAGCATCTTATTGCTGGGAGGAGATTTGGAAACTGATGCTGAAGTTGTTCTGTGTGAGCACACGTGAAGGACTCGTGTTGGGAGCACCTCTCTCCAAAACAGCCCTGGTGAAGCATCAACAATGAAATGGGATGTGGGGATTTGTGTGGTTTTGTCTTTTGCAAACATTGATTAAAGGCTTTCTCATGTTTAAGCTCTAAGGTATATGTTTAAACCTTAGGAGTTAATGTTATATGGGCTGGGTGTGTTCTGGATAAATGGCACTTAGGAGGTAACCACAAGTCATGGTTGTGAAGCAGACTGTGAGTTTTCCTCTCACTTTGCTTTTGGAATTTGCATCATTAAAGCATTTTCCTTGAACTCCTGTACTGTGGAAGTTCTGATAAACTACTTGTGCTTTGCTGGCCTGAAGTATATTGAGTTTTTCAGCAGCATGAAAAGTGCTGCAATGAAAAACTTCAAAGAAGGTGAGAAATCTCTGTGATTAATTTGAAGGGGAAGTTTTGGCAAGGTACACTGAGCTTTTCACTCTGAATTTAAAATGCAGGAAAATACTCCAAGCACACAAAATTGGGTTCCACTCTGAGTTAAAGATTAATTTAACCTGGTAGTCACCCCTACTTTTGATTAGATGTCAGCACATCTGGGTGTCTAAGTCTCCCTTACACAGCCCTGCCATTAAAATCTCTGCTTTCCTCTGTGGCTCTTACGGGACATCCTGACCTTTGGGAAATGAAGACCTAGATGGAGACAGTGCTTTAGATTGGGTCATTTAATAGCTATTTTACTCAAATTGATGGCTGGGGAAGAATCACATGATCTCTTGGAAGATTCCCAATGCTCTATCACCTAAAACTATGAATGGTTTGATGCTAACAGTGAGTAATAAACCTTGTGCATCACTATTTCCTCTCTTCTTAATCAGTGGAGAAAGCAGAGGTGCTGTAAACAAGAAAAAAGCTCACTGTAGTACAAACTCTGCACACAGGATTTGTTTCACCTGCTCTCTTCTACTCCTCCAAAGCTGAAATAAAGCATTATTTACAGTTCCATGCCCAAAATACCTCACAGGAACAGAGAAGATTTTGGGATTGGTAAGAGCAATTTGCTGTGCCCAGAAAACCCTAAAAATCTGCCCTGTAGATGAGTCCTGGTTGGAAACACCTGAACAGCTGGAGCAGTTCTGGATACTAAAGCAAAGCAAGAGCAACTGGAGAGATTCTTCAAATTTATTGAACCTTCTGGGGGCTTTTTGTGTGTGAAGTTATATTCATCTTCCCAGAGTACTATTAGCATATTCACCTACATTTAAATAATTAATTTCCTTGTTATACGCCAACTCTTAATTTTTTGTTCTTTCAGAATTATTGAAATCTGTGACAAGAGGTAGTGATACGAGGAAATGCTTGGTTTCTAGTGTGTTAATCAGTTCCATAATATCTCATTCTTCACAATTGCTTTATTTAATAGCACCAATTTCTGCTTTCAGGTCTTGACTTCCCTGTTAAGCATTTAAGTTTCAGAATTTTTTTTAATCTTTTAACCTTTATCCCTTTGATTTTTTTTTTCTCAGCCTATAATTTATTATACAGTCTCCTGTCAGAGGAGGAGGTAGACTAGGTGATTTTTACTGTATTGCAAATTATAATTATTATAGTTATTTGCATTAGTAATGGATTCATTCTTATCACTGAAAACAATTCCATTATCTGATCAGACAGTTATCTTCACACTGTCCGTGATCATATACTTTCATCAGGCACCTCTTTCTCTGGGGGTCAAAAGGAGAATTATTCTTTGGTGCATTCACTTTTCTCTCCACTTTTAACATCTTTCCCTGGTTAAAATAAGTTTTTATTGCCTTATGAGGGTCCTATGCAATAGAAATATGGTATTTTCTGCTGCTGTGTTGCCATCCCTCAGACCCAGCACATGAGCAATGTCCCCTCTGTCACAGCACCAGGAGAGGTTTCCTGATTCAGGTTCTGTGGGAGGGAATGGGAGGCTGATTCTCATGACCCAGCAGAGATATTTTGGCTCCTTTTGGAATTAAGGCAAAGGCTTGAGGATCTGCAGTCTGTCCTTAATGAAGGGAGAAGCTTCCTTTGCCAAGCCTTCCCTGTGCTGTGGGAGGTGGGGACTTGGAGGTGGGTGATGGCAGAGGGAGGGTGCAGAGGGGCACACACCCCCTTTATAGCAGCCTGTGAAATGGTCAGATGCACTGATTCCCAAACTGCAAGCAAGGGGAGATGAGAAAGGCTGGAGAGAGATGTGAGGTCAGGCCATGGAATCCCCCAAGGGACTGAGCACCTGGGTGAGATCTGGGGGTGGTGGAGAGCCCTTGCACACTTCCCTCCCCATCAAAGGAGAGAAGGCTGGTGTTCTTAAAGAATTAAGGACAATACAGAAAAGGTTAGTCTAAACTCAGGGTTTGTTTAATTTATTTTTAAGCAGCTCCTGTGGTAGTTTCTGTAGTCTGTAGTGCTTTGTGCTGGGAGAAGGAAGGGCTGGTCCTGTTCTTCCATCACCTCAGGCAGGACAAGCTTATCCTGTGTTTTGCATCCATATAATTAAGGTGATGACTGTATATATTCCTCCTCCATGAAGAACCTCTTCTGAGTGAGAAATGGCACTGCACTTAGGGCTGCACTCACTTTCCAAAGAGGATAATCAGGACTCCCAGAGAATCCATCCCCTGGAATTGCACACCCCAAGCTGAGGCACCCAAGCCACCAGTAATGTTCATTGCTGCTATTTTCCATGTGGAATTGAGACATTAAATATGCCAAATTACAATAATGTGAATTATTATCTGAACAAATGCATTACCGTGGAGTTTAGATCCCTTTTTTTCCCCTTCACCACCCTAATTGGTTAGATGTGAAGCATTATCTACTTAATGCAATTAAAGGTAATATTTTTCATAGGATAAACACTCAACAATAATTCCATGGGCCAGAGCACAAACAGGGACTTGAATGCAACTTTTGTCTTTGGGTCTCACAAAATATAGGTCATCAAAGTGATGGCAAGTGCAGTGGCCACCCAGTTGTTACTGTGTAATTGAGCACAACATTTAGATTAGTTTAAAGAGTACTTTGCTTCTTGTTTCTGTTTTCTGCAAGCACAGTTTAGAAGTGTCACATAGGGCACTATTAGTGTTTTTTGATTTGGAGCTGTGGAGCATCACATCAATCCTCCACTTTCTTCCACTGCCCTCTGCTGACCCAGTTAAGAATGGGGATGCATCTTACCTCTTCCTTGTCTTCACATTTTAGGAAAAAAAAAAAAAAAAAAAAAAAAAAGATATCTGAACTTAGATATTCACACCAATTTTTGCCAAAGAAATAATATAATATTCTGTCAAAGAAACTGCTCCCAGTTTATATCAGCAACAAAATGTTAACAAATTTAACCTTGTTTTTCCACACTTTAGTACAACCACACGCAGTATGTAATTCTGAAGGATCAGGGTGGGGCAGAACAGTTTGGGAAAGACACTTAAATCAAGAAAAAACAGCCTTCAAGGCATAACATCATAAAATTCCTATTTGCAGCCTCTGAGGACACATCCCAGGAAGGTGTGGAAATAAATACTCAGCAGTGCCAGCTGGGACTAGGTGATGAAAGCTCTTACATGACAAACTAGATTAAAAAAACCCTCCAGAGATTCGGGAAGGAGAATTCATCCATGCCAAATTAAGATATACTCAAATATTTCTTGAAAGATAGAACCTCATTATGCTACTGATTTATGGAGCAAAGTAATGACTGTGGACAGCATTGTCTGAAGACAACAATGAGCACTGCTATATTGCAGTAATAATTAGTCACATGAAATCTTCAATTTTTATTTTTTTTTTTCTAATTCTAAGATGATTTGTAATAAAGGGGGGAAATGCATTGCACACTGTATTCAAAAATGTAATGGAAATACGTGGCCCAAGTTGTTCCCATATTTAAAAGATTTAAAATTCTTCTTGCAATGCTGCCCACCAACAAAATAATAGTAATTTCTGGCAGGAATTATAAAACCTAAACTATAGCACAAAGCGTTTTTCACCAAATTACTCACTCTGTATCCACAATTACAGCTCTTTTTTTTTTCTTATGCTGATAACAAAAGATACATTTTAAGATCCTCGCTGTGCTGCTCTTCCTTTAATAAATAAAGTGAGCTTTTCAAAAGCCTCAAAACGATGCAGATAAAAATCAAAACATTTCTACATTTAAGGATGCAATCAAAGACTTGCCCTGAATGGTGTGATATTAAAGTTCAAAAAAAAAAAAAAAATCAATTTGCTGTGTATTTTTGAGCATGGTTTGTCACAAATACCATTCCCAATAGATAAGAATGATTATATGGTAAAGAGCATAATTTATATATCTCAAGCCTTCTGCTTTTGTCACCGCCATCGTTAAGGAATTTGACACGTTTGCAGGAGAACAATATATGTCAACTGAAATATATACCAATTAGCCCTAAATGGGACACTGAAATGAATGATGCATGTGCATGCTATACTTACAAGTAATAACATGTGGTTTAAAGTCGCTCGCGTTTTCAAACAAGAATTCTTTTTATGTTGTCATTTAAAAAATCTAATATTTCAAAAGGTCAGGAATAAATAGCACCATTAGCATTAAAAGCTAGCTAAAGGGAAAGTAATTTGTTGTTCATTTAACATTACATTTTATGTAATAGCTTTGTAAAGTGTTGGGGAGGGGGGGAGAGATTTTGCTCTGCTAAAACAGGATGACGGCAGCTCCAGTTCATTATTAAAAGGAGATTTTTTATTATGCTATTGTCAGCTTTAACGTCTTGATTCTGTTAGGTGTTTGTTAAAATTACATGGGCTGCTGAAGTGGCTATGGCAAAGGATAATGCTGAGAATATCATAACTGTCAAAACAATAGTGGAGGCAAGAATCTGCTTATTCCAAGGCAATGGAACAAAAGACAAAGAAGAAACTCTTCTGCAGTGTTAGGAAGTTAATAGCCCTGTTGAGGTTTCCTCAGCAGGAGGCACTGAGATCAGGACAGCAAATCCCAGGAGAGACAAACAGGGAAGGCAGAAGGAAGCAGGAGATGCCAAAGGGATGAAAACCCAGCACCAGACACTAACTCCCCTGTCCATGGCTATTCATAAACCCACCACCATTTATCTGCCTGGAGAGGTTTTGTGCTCCTCCAAGGACTGGGTGAAGTGTGAATGCCTCTATTCCTGTGGCTGATCTTTACTCCTGCCCAGCTCTGGCCATGGAAAGCCAAGGAAGGCTTTGCAGGAGCAACCCAGACTGAACCTACCAGAGCCTGATGCAGGACAAAGAATTCAAATGACTCTATTATTATACCACTATAAGACTGACTATATTTGGGAAAAACTGGAGACAAAATAAATGTCAGCTTTTAAGTGTCCTTCTGGCCAGCATAGGCTGGGAGGAAAACACACAAAGAGAATTCTGCTGTGTGCTTGTTGCACTTGCTGCTGCCTGAGGAGTTGCACAGGGGGGGAAGGAATGGAACAGGGGGAGAAGGAATGGAACAGGGGGAGAAGGAATGGAGCAGGGGGAATACTCTAGGAATTCAGCAAATTCAACCAGCCTGGAGTCGAATATTTCACCTACCACCTCTCAGGGCAACCTGTGCCAGTTTTAACACTCCTATAATACAGAACTTCTTCCATACATCTAATCTAAATCAAAGAGTACCTGTTAATCTGGGAAAGAAGCAGAAGTGCATTTAGAAGGTTTTTAAACATAAAAGCAAGCCTACATGTCTCTGACTAAAACTGAAATTGCTGGAGGATATTCTCCTCAGTTTTGTTAAAGCAAGGAACACTTTGGCTTTTATGTAAAGAACTTACTTCAGCCCAGAGCATGCCCATGGGTTGCTAAACCTTCAGTGCTGATGGTTCTTTGTCTATTATTTACATCCCCTGTCTCCTTCCCATCACCCTGTTAGAGCTAGCAGAATGCACTCAATTTTAAAAAAATTTTTAAAAAAACTTTGTTTTTTTCTATACTAGAAAAGTAGTGCTCCAACACAAAACAAATTTTTTCTCACCTCCACCACTGCACAGAATCTAAAGCCTTGCTGGGGGGTTGGTGTCCTTCAGGACAAGGTGTTCTGGGTGAGGAAGGGTCACCCAGAGACACAGAAAGGGCAGAGTTCCCAGTCTGGGGAACCTGAGAGGAGGTCCCCAGGAGCAGTAGATCTGTGGAGCAGCTGAACCCCAGCAGGTCTGTGAGGTTTTACACTCAGGATGAGCTTCCTCTGGCAGTAGAGGAGACAAAGCCCCCTGAGAACACTGAGGGACATGAGGCAGGGTGACATGGTGACAGAAATTAATTTCTTTCTGTTACCTGCCCCCTTTCCTCTTGTTTGAAATTATTTTGAAACAGGCTGAATTCTTCAATGGGTTTTGGCACATACTCCTAAAGCTCTAAAAATTCTGTCTATAGAGAGGTACCCAGAGACTTAAACTCTGTCTCCCAAACCAGCAAAACCCCACCCAAGCAACACACACCATCAGTATCACAGCTGCAGTGATTTATGCAGTGGTTTATGAATGAGGAGCCTTTATTGGTAGCAAGGATCTGGGGATCTGAAGGTGCTGTCAGCAGGCAGTCAGGGTCTGCAGAACATCCTCCCTCACTGTCCCAGAGCCACAGAAACGGTACCTGGGGAGAAAGCAAGTGGAAGCACCTTGAGCTGTCAGCAGCTGTTGAAATTGTACCAGTGGATGCATTTAGATGTTAACAAAACCTGATTTGTCATTTCAGACAGCTGAATGGAACAAACTCTGAGCTTCTAAATTTGAAATATCACTGCTGGGAAAGCACTGATAGACTGTGTTCATCCTGCTTCATTGCCCACCTTACTTTAATGTTACAGACATTACATACAGATTTTGTGCTGCCATCTCTGTAGAGTTGGCCACAACTACTTGTGCAAAGGCCACAAGGGTGAGTTCTTATCTACAAAAATACATTTTACCAGCAAAGTGCTTGAGTGACTGGAAACTACAACCAGACTTAGGACCTCTGCTTTAAGGTGAGTTCAAGTGCTGCTTTAGCCTTTTTCCCTCAGCTTTATATATTTCTATATAAATTTCAGTGCATGCTCCAAGTGTTAGTGTTCCTCATTGGAAGGGTGGGTTTATTATCACCCTCCTTTACTCAATCATGACCTTAGGAGTCACCAATACCAACGGAATACTTGGCTGGTTTCAGCTGACAGTGAATCAGACCCACAAATTATCTGGTTTTGTGGACAACAGGAGCTTGGCAAGAATGATGCTGACAATCCAAGCCAGCATTCATTTTTCTCACCCAAAGGGTTATACAGAAAGTTTGCTCTTCTAAAGCCTGGAGAGATTTTCAGTTTATCTTTGAGGTTATTTAATGCAAAGGGTTGAAGTAATAGTGAATAGAACTACGGATGAACAGTGTCTTGAAAGGAAGGAAAGAAAAGGTTTCCTTAAGAATCTTTTCCTTCTAATGCCTTAAATAGCTTTTCTTGTGAAAAGGCTTCCAGTCCACTTATAATTTTGTCACCTATCTCCTCCAGACACTTACAAGATTTTCACAATGGATATACTTACTCTTTTCTAGTTTTTCCAGCTTCTACTGTGATAGTTGCAGCTCCCAGTTTAGGAAAAGTTGGGTTTATCCAGTTGTTGTTCCAAAGAAATTTAACCTTGGTAACTTCTCCTACATTAACTTCTGCATCAATATAGGCTGTGTAAGTGTTGTCTGGTTTGAGGGTACCCCTGTGAAAAATAGCATTTTATGGATGTGAGGCATGGCAACTTTTTCTTTTAATTACCAGTCTTGTCAAAGGCTCTCCTGTAGTGGCAAGAGGGCAGAAATTTTGCAGAGAGACAATATTTATCCTATTATATGGTAGCAACATTATTGCCAGATTTCTGATGTAATTCATCCCAAATCACTGTTTTTCAGAGGCAGCAAAGGCAGGATATGCTGCCTTTTTGTTTCTTCATAAGATCAAATTAAACAGAATTATTAATTACAAATACAAATTAAGAGTTCTAGAAGAAAAGTTTATTTTCTATTGAATTTTTAACTTACTTGGTGATCTGGTACTGCTTTGTGTTCCCATCACTGCCATACAGGGCAACATTCACATATCCTTTTATTTTGCTCTTTCCAGAGAGGGTCACAGTTACTTTGTACCTCCAAACTACACAGAAGAAATACAGTGACTTAGACTGCACCCAGGGAGAAACAGTCCCCAAAATATAAAATTCTAGGTTGGTTTTTTTTGTTTGTTTTCCTGTCTGTACAATATAGTTGAGAGCAGAAGATACAAAATACCAGTGAGTCAAATCTGTTGTTATGTTCTAATGAGATCAACATGAGAAATGGAAGACATTTGTGTTACTTTCTGGGAGAGGAAAAAGGAGAAAAAACAAGTCCATATCATAGTAAATATGATATGGATCTCAGAATTTTGGCCATCAAGGTTTTTATACAGTGAAGCTGGAAATAAAGGGGTATTAGGGATAAATACAGATACAGAATCTAAGCAGCAAAAAAAGATTCTGGAGCTCCAGGAAAATAATTTTTGTGGGTGGGAACTTCATTTTAGTGTGCAATTAGCAAAAGGAGCTCAAGAAGATTCTGATTTGTGCTTACAAGGGCAAACTGAGCAGTGTCTTGTGAGAGCTGGTGTTTAGGATAACTGAGGTTGTAAAGGAGGTCATCCTGTCCATCCAGTTCTGAAACCAGCTTCTTCTTGGCCTTTGTCAAATGGAGTTTTTGGCATCTCAAATGGTGGAGATTTCCCAGCTTCCCTGGGCCCCTCTTCCTGCATTTAACACTGCCATTGTGACTGTAATTGTCATGCTATTTAATAAGAAATTCCCTTCTGCAACTTCAGTGCATTGTCTCCTCTCCCTTCTCCTTGAACCTTGCAATCCAGTAAACATCTCAGTAACCTCCACTAGAGTTTGTCAGCAAATTTCTTGCACTGTAGAGCCCCAAAATGGCATTAGTATGGAGCAAAAGAGGAAAAAGCATGAAGAAGAGACCTTGCTCTGTGATGAGATCTGTTCATCTGTTAAAGTTAACTGTTAAACAGGAAAATAAAATTTTACAAAGAGTATGTAGCAAGGGAAGCATTCAAAACTCACGAGGAAAATCCCTGGCCTCTCCAGTGTTCAGGTAAAGTTTCACAAAATCATTTTTGTATTTGTCCTTGAATTTGTCTGCATAGTGACCCATATTTGGGCATCCCTCTTCTGGGCATGGGAAACAGTTTCCCTAGTGAAAACAAATATAGATATTAATAACATTACCCAGCCAGCCAAGGAAAAGAAAAAAAAAAAAAAATTAGTCAAAGGATAAATTTTTAATAATGTTTTCAATAGGCTCCATGCCAAAGCTTTGAGAAATACTTACTGATTGAAATAGATCATATGAAGCACAGGGGTAACCTAAAAATCCATCAGGGTACACGATACTGTCTGAGTAGTACTTGTAGCTCCTCAAGTGATTGCAAGCCACAAAGTCCCGAGTTCCTATGGAAAGATGACCCAGGTTAATTCTCATTTTCTCTCCCCACTCAAGGATAGAAACCCAGGCATCATTCCTCCTCAAAAGCCTCATCACCAATCCTGGAGTATCAAACATTAGGTTGGAGCCTTTCTTGCCTCTGATGCACTCAGGCCCTAAGGAATGTCACTGGCTCAACAGGTATAAAATGCAAACTTGAAATGCTTTGTGCAGACCGACTGTGCAGCTCAGCCCAGCCCCTGCCCCTCAAAAAACACTTATTCAGGCAATCTGACCGAGTTTAACAATAGAAACCAGGGCTGCCTGAAGCAGGTCTATTGTAGGCAACAGTTCCATTATCATAACAAAAGAAAACCAAATGAAAAGTATTTAATAGTGAACTTCCTAGGGCAGTGCTCATTTGCTCCAGCTGAGGGCTTCGAAACAAAATTATTATTATTTGGGGGGTGCTAAAGAAAGGGAGACTCTTAAAATTAAAATAATGAATATATTATTTTCCTTTGTGTTGCCTGTATTTTCCTGACTTTAGGTTAAAAAGAAGACCATATACTATGCAGTTATTTCTTTGTGCTTTAATTCCCCATTATTGATAACAAGTTTACTATATTAAAAAAAAAAAAAAAAAAAAAAAAAAGCGGGAGGGAGAATGAAAAAGCAAAGCCTCCAGCTGCACTGAATAAAACCTGGAGCAAAAGGCTAGCTAGCTATCACAAACCAGCTAATGGATTCCCAGAGTTTTAGGTGTTTGCAGTAGTGTAACAAAGAGCTCAGATAATGTACTGAAAAAATTTAATTTATTTTTTTATGTGCAATTTAATTTTAGATAGATCCATAGGAATCCTCTGACACGTCGAGATTTTATTAGAACCACGTAAAACAATAAAGAACGGTGTATTTGAGCAGCTACGTGCCAACCTTTTTTTAGCTGCCTAAAAATAGACACAATGACATGACTTCAATGCAGCTCTGATTGTAATCTGTAATTTAACAAGGAATGGGGTTAATTGCTCTGTCTCCGAAGGATTTCAGCTGAAGACACTCTCCCAGAGTAGCTGTGAACATTGCCCAGTGCCACCAGTGCTGCTGCTGGGCAATCAGACACTAAATGCAATGTGTTGTTACAGACCCTTCAAAATTTTTTGGCACAGCTCCACCAACTTTTGTTTCTGATATTAGATCCTTCAGAGGAAACACATTTTCCAGAGGCAAACCCTTTGCCTTGTTTATTTTTTAATCAGCTCTGGAAAAGTGTTTTGAGCATTTTAACAGTTTCCCTGCAGCCTGCAGCTGCCATTGCTGATGTAAAACACCTGAATTAAGGAAAGATAAGGGGCTGCACTTTGAGGGGTGGCTTTCCCGTGAATTTGTAATGCAAACAACACACTTACCTTCCCAGATGCCATCGAGATCTACGATCTGTGAAACAGGGTTCTTCCCACACCCGGGCATCTGCTCTCCTCCGTTTGGATAAAAGTCAATATGTCCTATAGCTGGGCTTATGCCAAAACCTGCAGCATTTGAAACAGGAGTAAGTAGTTTTAAATTAATGCTGTCTCACACCTGTAGCTGCTGGCTTCAGGTTTGCCTGTGCACAGTGTTTTAGGACAGGAGCTGTTAGGGACTAAAGTGAATTTGTTCTGTCCTGCCACAGCACAGCAGCCTCGGTGAACAGTCAGAACACCTAAGTGCCACAGGGCATAAATAATTCAGTAGAGTAAATAACAAACAATCAGAACACTAGAGCTGCATACTCACCTAAGTTGGGGATTGTGGGAGCTGAGTCTGTGTGGATAACGTCAACAAAGTCTGCATCAGATTTATCCAGCCTGACTTCAGGTGGAGTGCCTTGAAAATAAGGTTGTGCAGGGTCCAGTCCTGAGAGAAAAATAGTAGTGTCATGTATAAATAAAGAGATGTAGGTGTAGAATCATTTTGCATATCACTGATTGATTGTATATAATGAATATCACATATATAGTTGCCTATGGTTCCTTACATCTAAGTAATATAGGCATTAATAAAATGGGGATATGGGCTTTTCTCCCAGGAAGTCACCTGTGGGAAGCCTATTAAATTTTACTGCTTTACATACTTGCACCAAAACTGAATGCCAACACTTAGAATTAACTTTTTTTTTTTTATTAGAACTTTTCTTTAATAACATTGCTTAAACTGAGGTTATTGTGTCTGCATCCCAAGTAACTGAACCATCTGTGTGGTTCCTAGAGTCCCTTGAGAGTACTCAGAGGAATTTGTGCTGATTGCACCTCACCTGCTTGGAGGTGTTGAAACCTGCCTGCCTGCGTCAGATTTTTGGGAAAAACATCTAGTTTTGAAGCAATGAGCTTTGCTTTTGAACGTAGCAGAAAATGGAATCAATTTGCTTCCCAAATTGCCACAGCAATTTCAGGTGCTTGTAAAGTCTTGCAAATTGCACAGGGTTTTGCTGCCTTAGACTTGCATCTCTTCTTGTCCCTAGGCAGCACATTTTGAGTTTGCTTTTAAACTGAATTTTGTAGACTATTAGTCTGAGTTTTACCAAGCCTGAAATCCCCGAGGAAAAATAAGAATTGAAAAGGGTTTTGTTAATAATGTCCAAAATTGTCTTTTATGCATGAAAGGCAACTCTGCTTAATGCACAATGCCCTTGGCATTGCCTGTGTGGTGAATCAGGAGATCAAACCCACAGCTTTAACCTCTGGAAGGGCTGAACACCTTAAAAATAATCAATCCCTTTGCTGTGTAACAAAATAATTATCACACTCTTTTCCCCCACGTATCACAGCCCTTGAATTTGGGGTACAGTGTGAAAGGGCTGAGTTCTAGAATATTCCAATTGCCCCGAGTACACTGCAGCCCACAGATGGAATCACAAGGGAAAGGGAACAGCAGGGTTTTGTTTGGTGGCTCTGGTGTGAGTGTGGATGCAGTCACTACTGATGATGATGATGATTATTGATTACTAAATAATAAATCGATAATTATTATTATTTTGGTGGTTGTTAGTTACCAGTTATTCTGCCGATGCCCGGGCGCCTCCGGCCGGCCTCGCCAGCAGCGTGTGCCCCCAGGCTGTGGCCAATGATGTGCACGTCAGCTGGAGAGTATCCATATTCATCCTGACAAAACAGCAATAAACACAGCTATGCCTGGCTCATCAGCAGCAGGGAAGACTTTAAAGGGGCTGCAAATCCACTTTTAATTTTCCTGCTGACTCAGGAACTCCTATAGGATTTCAGCGTCTCTTTGCCTGGTCTGTCCAACACAGATTTGCCAAATCTCCCTATTCGGCTGCTGCCCTGGTTTGGAGGTTGCTGTAACTCCAGACAGCTCTGTCAGGAGTCCTGAGGGGCTCTGCATCCTTCCAGATTCACAGGATGCTTGTCTGGCTTGCAAGAACAGGCCAGGCAGGAGCTCTGAGTTCCACCTGGCATGGCATGAGAGATGCCTTCAGCCTTTTTGGGCAGGAATTCAGCAGCTGCAGTGCAGATGTGGACAGTGAGAGCTGGGTCAGAGCACTGCCAGACCCAGCACACTCTCTGGTTTTAGTTATTTATAGCTCTTTTATGGACAATGTGTGTTGAAAGCTATTTGATTAAGAGAAGGCTTCAGACCAAGCTTCACTTCATATTTAAGTGTGAAGCTGGCTGCAAAAAGGAGCATCTCCTGTAGGTTTGGGAACCACAGCTTTCCCTGGGGCAGCTGCTGGGTCCTGCTTGTCCCCAGCTGATTTTCTTGAGAGCTCTTTGGTAGATTTTGGTAGGTTCTGTCTCCGCGAAAAAGAAGTTTGCCTTTTCCATTATTTCTGCATATGTAAAGTTTTACACTGCATTTGTTAACATCTGCAGAGTAACTCTTTGGTTATACTATGAGAATGTCTTGTAGAATTTCCTTAAGTTGGCAAGCCTTGCTGCTATCACACCATACACTCCTTAAAAAAAAAAAGTTTGTTTTCAGTACAACTGATTGTGGAGTTGAGGACAATATTTTCTGCTGGTTACATACGTATTTGTGGAAGTTCCAGAGCTGAATTTCTTTGGGATCAGTGTTACAGCTATAGCTTTGGAAGCAGCAGACCCTTACCATGAGAACATTTACAAAATAAGCAATTTCAGCGCCCACGACACGGACGTTGTTGGATGCCTGGGTGTACTGACACCTTGCACCTCTCTTCCAGTTCACACAGATGCAGTTCACATCTTCCACAGTGAGCATTTTCTGTTTGGTGAAACAAAAGTAAAAGCCATGGTAAATACAGTATGGGATCAGTTCATGTTGGTCAGTCTGGCCCAGCTACTAAATCTCGTGTGAACTTGGGTGAGGATGATTAGAACAGCAAAGCTGTAGCATGGATGTGTGCTCAGAGGGGTTTGTGTGACCACACAATGCTGAAAGAGGGTGATGTGTAATGCAGAAACCATTTCAAATACCCACAGCAGTATTTTTACAGAAAGGAAAACAATATCAATTAATGAAACTTTCACTTCTAATTTTCAACCAAACTTGGCATGTAACACTAAATAAGAGCTCTGCTCATGCACCCATTCACTTCAGTGATTTAAAAGTATTGCTGTAACTCAAATTCAATTAGAATATTTTTGATAGTAAAAGCCAAGTGTTGTTTTCTGATGCAGACTTTTGAGAATGTGTTTTATAAGATGATGTATAAAATGTTGGTGTTCATTTTGGATTTATGGCTTTATTTGGAAATATGTATATACAGGAAGAGACTTTGCCACAGAATCAGAAGCTTTACTGTTCTCCATTGAGCTGGATTGTTTGGCTAAAAGTATTTTGTTTTAGCAGCTTAAATATATGGCAACAACTGGCAAAGGACAAAAAAGGCAATAAAAGTGTCTGTGACCATGCTAGAAGAGCTACAAATCAATATGCAGATAGGATTATTGCTTAATGGGAGGGAAAGCAAGTAACAGATAAGAGGATCAATGTATTCACAATCCCTTTTGCTCCACTCTTTATTGAAAAAATTCACTGAGACCAATTTGTTTCTAAATATAGACTAGAGTATTGTGGTAAAACAGAGGCTGCTGTAATAAATGAATTTAAGGATTTATCTCATGCCTCTATATTCTGGAAAATTTATCAAATGGATTTAAGCTGAAAAAACTGTGAGCTATCTCATTGATTGTGAAGCTCCAGGAAACAAACCTCTATTTTAAAAGTGCAAAATGTAAGACAGAAAATTGTAAAAACATCAATCTGCTTCTGATGCTTTAAACAAATTATTAACTGACAAATCCAACAATCATCTATCATTTTTCTTTTCTTTTGATCTAGCATCAAAAAGAAGCAGGCAATGGGGATGCAGTAAACACAAAATACATTGATTTTAGTTTCACCTTGTTCATCATAGTGTTCTCATAAGTAAAATAGGAATACATTTTCTTAAAAAAATGGTAGTTATATTAATGGTTGAAAAACCTTATCCTGAAAATGCCCTCAGTTGGTATTTTGCTCTCTGCTGCATGACTAGGGGCTTTCCTTAGCTCCAGCTGCAATTAAAAACATGTTTAGAGGACTTGAGAAAGCCACAAGCTGGAATTGCATAGGGACAGGGTTAAGAAATAATTTGTGGAATTAGCACAAAAATCAATAAAGCAGAGTGCTTTACTACATTCAGTGCTCATAGCAAGTCCTAGATGGAAAGCTGTGTTTGAAATGCTCCCCTTGAGGTACCTTTTGGATGTACATTTTTATGTCTTTTTATTGCTTTTGGTAATGGCCAGCCCACGTGGCAGCCCAAACCTTCCTGATGGAGCTTCCACAAGAGAAACCTTCTCTGGGCTGGAGAAATGGGATGCAGGAGCCATGAGTCTGCAGTTATTTCTGGAATCACCCTGACCCTGGCAGTATCTTGCTCCAAGGTTTGTGCTCTTTTTACCAAGAAAAAGGCCCTTACTGAGTCAAATCTTCCTGTCACTCACTGCACTGAAGAGAAAAGCTGAATGCATTTTACTTCATTATATCCTCAAGATGCAAAGCTACATATTCCTTTAGGTAACAACCTGAAAATATGAACTATTTTTTTTGCTTTCTTATCACTACAAATACCATGAGAAAAATTGGTTAGAAATAGAGAAAACAGACAACTCATATGAATGTGTTTGTAAATGCAAACTAAGGGTGTCCCTTTGGGACCTACCTTGCACATGTCTGACAGCCAGTTTTCTTCTCCATTGTCTACAAATCCATGTACAATAAATCTGGTCTTCCTGCTTGCATTAAAATTTGAGACCTCGATTGTCAACTTATCAATAGCAGACACCTCCTGCATTAATGTAGATTTTAAAATAATTAAATTAGCATAGATAAGAACTTAATAGACCTTTAAATAGGCTTTCTGTAAATAAGTTTTCAAAATTGCAAAGACCTGAACTGTGCTTATCTGTGCAGGTGTTTAAAAGTGATGCAATGCTGAACTCATCTGCAAGGCTGATGTGTATTTCCATTGGGAGCAAGCTTTGGCACCTATCTTAGAGCAGACAAGACTTCAGCATGTTTTGATTTTATCTGTGGAAAAAAATTACCCCAAATGCTCTCTTTCCCAGTAGTTCTCAGTGGGGACCCTGCTAAGGAGCTGGAAGAGTTGATCTTTGAATAAAGTGGAGGTTTGGCCAATTTTTAACACTTTTCAACACTTTTCAGGAACACAGCTGAAGTCTGTGTTTATTAACAATTTTACATGTGATTCACTAATGTTTAAACCACAGAGGTTCTTACTTGAAAGTCATCAGTGTTTTCTCTAGTGTACAGGAGGAAGTGAATGCCTATGCTCTCTGGTTTCCAGGGTAATTTGTAGACTGGCCTTTCTGTCGTCCCAGACCATGGCACATCATCTGTGAAGCACCCAAGCCTCTCAAAGCAAACTTCTTTCCCTGTAGCATGAAGACCAAAACAATAATGTGTGAATGAGCAGGGAAATGGAGCAGTCAGAACTCTTAGCATGGCTTCTCTGGGGATCTTTTTCCCCTTGAAAATCCCACACTTTACAGAAAGCCAAGACCAGCAGCTGCCCTTTCCCAGATGTTGAGAGGCTGCAGTTTGCCCCAAGGAGAGACACCACCCTATTCCTCATCAGCAAAGTCTTCAGAGGAGTTCCTCTGGGTATCCTGTGCCATACCTTGGGTGTCCTCCCCCAGCTGCTGCTTTGCCCAAGGCAGAGACAGCTGATGAGTTTCTCCTAATGCCAAGCCAAAATATTGCAGATAATCAGCAATAAACTGAGACTGCGCTGAACAGCTGACTGCACATGAGAAGTCTTATACTACACAGGCCAGTGTCTTCTGCTAAATGCAAAGCTATGTCCTCATTAGACTGCCTCCTGCCCCTGGCTTTTTTTCTATTTCCATCACTAGTAAGAGTACTAGAAATAATTTCCTATTTAGTATAGCAGTAGCTTTGTTCTGACATAGAAAACACACACATCAGCTTTTCTTGCTCACTTCTAGGACAGAATTCCCAGAGTAGAGAAGAAAGAAAACATGCACATTCATCTCACCATTCCTGTATGGAAAAGTGAACCACATTCACCTCAATTAGTAAGTTTTAAGGTCTAGGGTGTGGAATAATACCTGAAAAATAGGTGCAAAATACAGCAGCATAGAAAAGCAGTACAAACACTAACCCCATATGCTTACCTTCTGCTGCACTGAGCAGAAACAGGGCAAGAATCCAAATTCCAAGCATCTGGAACAGTAGAAAAAGAAGCAGCTAGCATTTGCTAACCCGTTCAGCAAGCACAGTCAGCCCCCTGGTGCTGAATTTTCTCAAGGTGAACAGTGCCTGTTTGTGCAGGATGTACCCCTGAGTGCTGTGTGCCAGCCAGCTGTGAGTCAGCTTTGTGTTTGCTCCACGAGAGATTGGGGGCCATAAATATACAAAAGCATTGCTTAAATCCAGGATGACTTTTTTCCTGTTGAGGCTATGCTTCTAATCAGATGTGTAGGAGCTACATTAGAATTAGCATGAGGACTAGAGAACATGGGCTGCCATTCCCCTTCACACTTCTGTGCTTTGAGAAGCCACAAATCTGACAAGATACAAGGAAAAAACCCCAGACCTGAACTACTTACACTGCAGCCTTGAAGCTCCTGGCATTAATGTGCAAACTTTGCATGCATTTTTTATAGTCTGCTTTATCCTTGGAAATGTTCCTAGAAAGATAGGAATATTTGTTTCAGGTTATGGTTTATAGATAAGCTGGAAAATAACTTTAAGTGTTGGTTTCTCTGATTAGCTCCAAAATCCATGGGCATAGATTTTTAAATTGGTGAGCTGGATCCCAAATAGGATTGGAGCTCCAGAGGTTGGTAATTCCCAGGCAACAACTCATCAAGAGTGGCCCATGAAAGAGAATTATATGGATCTGTGTGTCTTGTCTTGGCTGGGAAGGCTTTTTTTTTTGGTGCTGTATAGCTGAGGTGTAGGAAACCTACTGGGGGAGTTAGTAGGGAACCACATAATTTTTAAGTCCCATTCCTTGCCCTGTATCAAGTGACTTCAGATGTGAAATGCTCCTGTGTTTTCTGAGTTTTTGATGAAGGCTTATCCCTTTTGGAAAATTCTTGGTGGGCTTGATATATTCTTTTCATAGTGAAAGAGCCTGACCTTCTCCTGGCAACCTTTTAATTTTCTTGCTGAAATAAGTGGATGTAGGGCAACAGCTGTGTAACCCCTGGGATCCTTTCTATACCACCCATGGAACCCAAGCTTTGAGAAGTTCTGAGTGATGAACTGAGAGCAAAAACACTGGAAATATATAAAAATAATATACAGAATTCCCCCAGAATATGGCTGGAATGCTACAAAGCTCTGTAGATTGTTCTAGTAGAAACATCAACTAAAAGGTGACAAGCAGCCTGTGCAAATGCACAAGGCTGAGCCTGGCAACCCCTTGGACCTGTCTGTCTCTGGGAGAAGGCTCTAAGTGAACTCAGGAAGAAATGAGACCTGAGCTGACTCCCCTCAGAGTCAGCTTGGCTGTGCTTTATGGCCTTTCATGTTTGCAGAGCTGATGTTCCCTGACCTCCACCTCTGGGAATGACCAAATGGAAACCAGGTGTTCCACTGCTGTCATTGGTGCTCATGGAGTTTATTTCTTTAAACAGCTAAGGTTTATTTTTATTAAGATACCACCTTTGATAATGATTTAGAGCTCAGTGCTCCTGTCTTTAGTAGAAATGGGATTTTGGTTTGTAAATAGGTTTGTATCAGTGGAATCAGTACATGCCCCAGTGCACTGACAAGATTTAACACTTGCTTAAAATAAGTTTTTGAACAGTTTTTCCCTTGTAATTTAAGAGCTGGTGGAAAAAATTTGAGTTAGGATTTTATCTATTAGTCTGCTGCTCTTATTCAATACTGTAATAATACAGGTCAGACAGAATAAATGGACAATTCCTTAGGCCATGGTCAGGTGGATTTCAGCTGCTTGCTTCTCCTTTGGGAAGGCTGGGATGGATGCAGGCTGCTCTGTGCCTGGAGGAGATGCTCTGGTCCTTGTGGCCTCACAGCTGGGGGCTTTGGAAGAGGGATGGGTTTTGATTTAAAAAGAAAGTGATAAATTTAGGCACAGCTATGTTTCTCCAATCCTGAAGAAGGTGGAGTCTGGAACAGCAAGCAGGCAGAGGAGAGGACTGGATTTCTGGTGTTGCAGGATGCTGTGGCTGTCTCTTGGGACACTGTGGAGCTTCCCAGCATTGTTCATGTTTTCCTTGCTATGTGTTAATTCCCCAGGAGACTTGCAGGTCTCTCTGGCTGAACCTCAGACTTGTGTTTATATATGCTTTTAATTTTATACACACTTGTGTTTAGTCAAGGATATAACAGGGTTGGTTTTTTTTTTGTTTTGTTTTTTTGTTTTTTTTTTTTAATTCATTTAGAAGTCTGTACTCATAAATGTGTTCTCATGGTATTTCTACCCCTATTTCTTAGAAGTTTAAAGTTTATCTGGCCAAGTGCTTGCACGTCATTTATCAAATGGGGAAATGGGAGTAAATAAATAATTAACTCTTCCTTCCTCTTCTTTAACTCAGAGTTTGGGTTTTATCCTTGAAAAAATATGCACTTCCTTGGTCTGTTAGAGCTGCAGGAGGGTCACTCATGCCATGCTTTGCAGAGCAGTATTGTCATTTTTAATGTGAAAAGGTCAGTCCCAGGTTTTGTAAAGCCTGGTTACTCATAGTTTCCATTCAGGATTGTCAGTGGCCACTACAAATGTTTGTGTTTGAAACTAAACAGTATCCAGGAGCTGGGATTCAGGGTTTAGTTCCTTCCAAAGTAGGAGCACTTGAGGTTTGCCTTACCTGCATTTTCCAAGCAGCTGCAGGCACAGAGGGCTGTGCTCACCTGCTGCAGGAAAAACCTGACCTTGTGCTGCTGCTGCCTCATCCCAGAGTGTCTTGTGAGGGGCTGGAAAACTCAGCAGCAGCACAGAAAGGAGGTGTTCCACACCTGCAGGGTGTTCTGAGGACACTTGCTTCCTTGAGAGTGTTTGATAATCCCAGATTTTCAACCTATCAGTGTGGTGGGACTCAGTTCTTGCCTGGAGGAACAGGTAGAGTGAGGCTGTGCAGTGTTTTAAATGGATTTAACATGTGTGGTTTCTGGTTGCTCCATAGTTACAAGCACAATAAACGTGGCTCAAACACAAAAAAGCATTGACATGTGTCTTTGCAAAGAACTGGAAAAAAGAAAAAAACCAGAGGGAGCAATATTTCTGTTTTTTAAATTTGCTTTAATGGTGCTTTGTGCCAAGATTTCCATGCGCTTGGCTGAGGGTTTGCTCAGCTGCCATGCACAGACCTTGGGGACCTCTAGCAAGGTCTGAGTAACTGGGGATCTCCATATGCCACAGTTCCACGGCCACAAAAAGTTGACCTGGGAAGAAGAAAAATGCTTGAATCAAGATTTATCTCTTTTTGCCCAGTGAAAAATGAAAAGGTGTCAGCTGCCACCTTGAGGGTTGTTAGTCCAGCCCATAATCCCACTGAAGCTTCCTTAAATCCTGCTGCAAAGACTATTAGCATCTGCTATTAACAGTAAAAAGGTGAATTTCCTTCTTTGGGGAGCAGCTGTAAAATCTGAGGTTTAATATGCTTTATCTTGGTTTGTAATTGTTTCACTGTGGAAAAGCTAAACATTTCAAATTAAGCATTGCTGTATTCTTTTCCAGACAGTTATAGTCAAACATCTGATTTTTTATTTTATTTTTTTTCTGTCCAAGGTGCAATGCCTTGCCTTTTCCTTATTGAAATTCACATTGCTGATTACAAACCATCTGTCCAATTTAAGACCATTTCTCCATCTTTTCCCTCAGGGTTTTTCCACTTGCCTTCTGACCTCTAAATGGGTTGCACTTACCTATGTCCATCTGCTCCATGTATTATATTGACTCTTTCTGCTCCCAGCCTAGCCCAGAGCAGAGAGAATATGGCTTTATTCCAGAGAAATTCAATTTTTGTAGTATTTTTAGGGTTGATTTCAACATCAAGGTACTGTGTGTAAACATCATCTTGAGAGAGGTCTCCACTGTGAAAAGGGAAAAACAGCATCATTAACAGTTCAGAGATCACTGCAATAAATCACATTCTCTATATATTGTCAGGTTTCCCCTCTTTTTACAATGGAAATTTGCATTTTTGCTGTTCTTTGCAAAGAGCACAGGGCACTGGACCAGGAAAATGCAGTATGAGTGTTCACACTGCTTAAATATGTGGAAAGTGTGTAGATTAATGTTATCAGCATTAAATGCTGTAGAAAAATATTAATTTAACTTACCTGGCAACTTCATATTCTTTTGAGTTCCCCTGTGTGTCATAGTAAACCAGGTTTATGTCTCCCCTTGTTTTCTTTACACCAGACAATTTGATAAATACTTTTTGTCTCCAAGCTGCATAAATAAAAATAAAAATAAATCCAGATTATCACTGGTAACCTTGAATGCCACATTAAACAAGTAATGTAGCATTTTCTGTCAGAGCCATTAGCATCATTTATAGAAGCAGCACAGGTGCATGGCTGTAAATCACATCAAGGCACTTTTCAAACTTGTGAACAACTGTAACAAACCTTCTCCACTTACTAGCAAAAGGCTCATCTGCTGCTGTATTTAAAAAATACTTTTGGTTTACCCTCTTCAATTTTTCTGGGAATCTGTCAGCATAATGCCCCATCATTGGGCATCCCTCCTGTGGACATGGGAAACAGGCTCCCTAGGGGAAAAAAAAGCATCAGTTGATCAGGAATATTATTTTTCATGCTAGCCCTTATGAAATTAAGGCTCCAGATGCTGTTCTGATCTTGCAAAGCTGTAGTAGTACTGTGTGTTTTCATAACTTAACACCAAAACCTGATAAACTTGTTTTAGATAATGGCTCCTGCACTCAGGAAGGTGCAGAATGAGCAGATTTGATGCCTGTGTATGGTAACAGCCTGAAACTTATTAGTTCAAATATTTTTCAGTTAGATTCTAGTGCAAAATATAGGCCAGCTTTGACCTCCTAGTCAAGAGGAACTTGTCTGCACTCACAAATTGGGGAAAATGAAAGGAGCATCATTCATAAGTGCATGTATTTAGGTGCTCTAATCAGTGCCCAATGTAAATCAGAGAGCAGTCAAGGATTCTGGAGGCTCTAAATGTAGGAATTAGTAGGATAGATCTATCTAACCTATGTTCCCTTTGCATAGGGATTTGGGATAAGAGCTCCACGAGCTTTTTATTTTTGTCCCCACTATTTTGGTGACATCATTTATGCCTCAGGATCCCTTTTCCAGAGTGGAACAGCTGAACTGCTGTGTGCTGTGCTCCTCCTACCCAGCCACACCATGGGACCCCATCCATCAGCATCCAAATGGTATCTGCTCCAGAGCCCTGGAATGTTTTCTTTACACCTCACCCCTTCCCTGAAACACTTACTTTCTTAAACTCTTCATAGGAGTCACAGGGATATGCGAGGTACCCAGTGGGATAGAGGATACTTGCAAAATAAAACTCGTGGCTGCGTGAGTGGTGGCACCCCCCAAAGAGTGTAGCATCTGTTGGAAAAAAAAAGTTTATGAGCTTTGGTGGAACGACCTCCTGTTATCCTCTGCAAGAGTTGCACTTGTCTTAGCATAGAAACAGCTCAGGCACAGAGCAGAACAGCAGCATGGGCCTGGAATTTTAGTCTGAATTTCTAGTTCAGGAGAAATTGGTGGTTTGTTGTGTTTTGGCTGAAGTATGGTGTACCATTATCCTAAGAATTAACTGAGCTGCATTGGTCTGCTGTGATGTAATAGTGCCTTTTAAGAAGACATTAATATATGCATATATATACATATACATGAGATATCACAGCAACATAACATTCATTAGAGTTTAAGGGCTTAACAAAGCAGGAGCACCCACCAAAGTGTCCAAAATCTCTGAAAAGAGAGAAGTCTCAGGTTCAGAGGTGAGGCATGCACAGCTCCTGGAAACACTTTTACCTAATTCATGCCTTAGAAGTGTGGGATGCCCTTTAGAGCATCTGCAAGAAACCAGAGGTGGTGCTGTCATGCTGCTGATTTGGCTTTTCTCAGCCTGAAAATCTCCTGCTGGGGTCGTTGGACCTGCAGGCTTCCTGCATTTTTGGGGTTTGAATCAAATTTCAAATTGCAGAAGCAAAGCTTAGCCATGTATGACACTTCCTTTCCCTGCAGAGTTCTCTGTGGAGCTCTGTTCTGTTCCAGCCTTTGTTGCTTCTTACTTTCTTTTTAACTTAGGAGTAACAAGGCAAAAAGCAATTTTGTATTTGGGTTTTCTCCCTAACAGCACAGTTCATGTTTCAGAACTGAACAAAACCAAAATACTATGCATGTTGGAATTGGATGCTTACCTGCAATGATGGCTTCAAAATCACTTTGTTTCATCTCTGGAATTAAATCAGCGCATCCAGGCATCACAGTTCCTCCATTTGGGTAAAAGTCCAGGTGCCCAGTGGTGTTGTACATCCCAAACCCTGGGAGAGGCATGGGAAGGGGTCAGTGCCTTGGGGCCATGCCCATCCTGCAGGCACCCACTGGCACAGCTGCACTCACCTGCTGCAGGAAAGTGAGCAGCATTGCTGTGTATAACATCAACAAAGTTTGCATCTGTAGGGTCCAGTCTCACCTCGGGAGGAGTCCCTTCAAAATAGGGCCCAGCAGGGTCTAAACCTAAAAAACCACCCACATTTTTTGGTTGAGGGAGAGAGAAGTGTTGCACATGTTGATATATCTTTTGCCAACTCATGGAATCAGATATTTAGTTTTGCAAAAGGCAAGTCCAATAATGATGTGAATTCCAAGCTGTACTCTAAAAAATATGCAAATACTAAGGTTTGGTGAACCTTTCTGAAAACTTATTCCAAGAGAAGTATAATATTTTTTCAGTAGATTATATAATGGCACATTATATCACTAGGCAAGAGGCATCTATTAACCATGGACTTATTATTGGACTCTGAACCTGTAAATAAGGAAAACTAAGGATTCCTGTTGCTCTGTCTTTGTGTGGGGCTCGATGCACCCCAGTAAATGCTGGTAATGTTAAAAACATGTTAGCTAAGCTTGTCCTTCCACTAAAGAACATTTCACCTAAACAGAGAAAGAAGATGTAATAATCACCCTGCTTCTGAGAAGCATAAATTGCATCTGCTCTCATGACAGGTACCTCCAGCACTGCCAATGATTTAATTCCAGTCTACAGAGCAGTGTGCAGCAAGTTTTTCTCCCTCAAACACACCCTGTTAGCTCAGCCCTGGGTGAGCAGCCTACCTGTGATCCTCCGGATGCCTCGGATCCTCCGTCCCGCCTCTCCCGCGGTGTGAGCTCCCAGACTGTGGCCAATTAAATGGATTTCGTAAGGGGAGTACCCGAACATTTTCTGATCATTAAAGTGGTGGTGGTGGTGGTAGGAGATAAGAACACAGGCTTTGAATAACAAGCAAAGAGAAGGGCTGACATTATGGGCCTCTGGGAACATCTAGGCAGACTTTCTGCCTGGCAAACAGAGGGGAGTTCCTGGAGTTAATTGCTGCTTAAATTGTACTAAGAATTGACAGAAAAATGATCCCATCTGGAATTTTACATGCATAGTGATGTAGGGTTCACTCTTGTAGTGTTGGCGTATACTTGCTATATTCCATTATCCTGAGTGACAACATATGGAGCATCTTTCCCATTTGGATCAATGCCTAACATCATCTTCCATAAAAATGATCTTACTTTTTTATTTATTTATTCTACTTTGCAGCCCTTTTTTTTTTTTTTTTTTTTTTTTGTCACATATCTATTCTCCCTGTCTATTTAGGATATGTGATCATATAATGAATAAGATTTTCACTGCCAGGCTCAGGTGGGGTGACATCCATTCTTTCCTGTGCCAGGTCTCACCTGTACAAGGTCTGCACTACTGAGATATTGCACTTGCATTGAAGGTGGAAAGGGAGGCAGAGGAGACACATTCACTGGGTTTTGTAACAACCAAAACCAACAAGGTTGCTAGTTGCTTGAGTTTTTTACATTAAGTTTAGTAATGTGTGTACTAAAACTAAAGCAGATCTGGAGAATGGCCCTGTCTGCCTTTAATTTAGATGGCAGATATCTCTGAAAACATTTTACTGCAGTGCTCCCTTTACTATGCAGCTGAATATTTCTGACAAACTCCAGAAAATTTTTAATTAGGGAGAAGAAAAGGAAGTCTAAGCATCATTTATGCATTTTGTAGACTGCACCTGATGCAGTAACAGTAAATAAGAAATTGAACACATCTTCAAATGACCTGATATTTATACATGGAGGAGAAAGATCTAGAAGCCAAATGTGTGAGGCTACACATGGTTTCCCTAGGAAGGAATAGTAGATTGTACCCCAGCAGAGCTAGGTTAAATGTTCCTTGAGCCTCAGGTTCTTGCACGGTTTGCACTTTGTCTCATGGGCTATGAACTTCTTTTTGCTGCCATTTAAGATGAACAACTCCTGGTCAGGGTTAAGTCCAGTGCCAGGCAAGGTTCTGATTTCCAGCTGCTCCAAGTGCTCGTGAGTTTTTCTGGAATCAGTGGGAAATGCAGCTGCACAAACTCTGCACTGTGTGTGTGTGAGCAGCCACCTTTGGGAGCAGGGGCTCACAGCCAGGAGACAGCTGGACAGAAAACACGGAATTATCGAGCAAGGCAGCTACTGCTGGATTGGTGGTGCTAAGCTGAGGTATGAATGCACTTCTGGCACGGGTGTGTAACGCTGGGAATCTCCTGGAATGCCTCATTTCCGTGGAATGCTGCTTGTCTGTATCACCATATGGAGATGTTGCCATCTACTGGTCTCTAATTAACAGGCACATCTCAGCCTCAGCTTCATTTGTGTCTTTTCTGGCTGGGAGAGGTCCTCACAGGGCTGATAATTAGTATAATTAGCTGGATCTCCACTGCACAGCCCTGACCCTGACCCTGACCCTGACCCTGACCATCCTGGACAAGGCTCAGCCCCAAGGCTCAGTGCCAGAGGAGGCTCCTTTACCTGCAGAGCTGTGATGAAATAAGCGACCTCAGCCCCCAGCACACGGATGTTGTTCACTGCACTCACGTAGGTGCCTTTTGCTCCCTCTTTCCAATCCACAGCAATGCAGTTGAGGTTTTCCACTTCCAGTAACAGCTGAACGAGACAAAAAAACCAATCAGAGATTCAACATAAACTGGAATAAGGATTAAAATGTAACATAATAATGAAGTTTTTAATTCTTTATTAAATGGGACTCTTCACTCTAGCCTATATCACTCTGAAACACATCTTCTTACAAGACAGAATATAACAAGCATTCCTCAAAAAATATCAATTATGAAAACTGTAATAAAACTATTTTGCTTTATATACCATTTCTGTATTTGAAATACTTCTGAAATGCCACACAAGTGCACAGTAGATTCTTGGTAGTATTGTGACTTTCTTTGAGGGATGTTGGTGGTTTAACTGAATTGTATAAGAAGTAGTCTCATTTACCAGTTGTGTTTAAAACAGTGAAATCCATGTCAGACTTAAAAAAATTTGGAGGGGAGAAGAAAGATTCTAATTCAGCAAAGAAAGCATTGGTCTGCACAGTCCTGCAGATAGGGATTTTCCCAGTGGAAGAATCATGTGTTAGTCTGCAGTTACAGTTTCTGTGAGTAAGGCTCACTTAAGGTTAGAACAAACAAGGAGTGGTAGCAGAAATGAATCCATGAAAAAACAGCTAAAGATGAATGACAAGGAAAACAGCAGTGAAACAGTAATGAATCCTCACTCCTCTCCTGTGGGGACCATAAGTTTGTAGTGTAGAGAGCCAGAAAGAACTGTTGTTTCTTTCCAAATTAAAAAAAAAAAAAAAAAAAAGGAAATTTAATATTTCAGATTAAAAGTTTTCATAGATTTATGAACAGAAGTAGTGCTGCTGATCTGAGACTTAGTATCCAGTGGTGTCTTTTCCCAGCTTGGCCCTTTCCCTGCCAGAAGCAGCAGCAAGTAGAGCAGATCTTGCCTGTCTGCTCAGGTACACTGCTGGTTTTGTGGGAGCTTCCACATTTCAGATTTGAAATTTTTTTCCCACTGAACTCTGTAATCAAAAAAACCGAAAAAAGTTTGGTGGTGTTCTTATGTTTGTTTGTTTGTGTTTTGTTGTTTGGGTTGGTTTTTTTTGTCTCTAAGAACTGATCAGCAGTGAACCAGGGTAGTATTTATAGACTGAAATTTGATCTTTCCAAGTCAGGAGGGCCCCTGGAGTGGAGAAGGCTCAGCTGCTGCCCCTGGGAGCAGAGAGAATTGGTGTCTAACCCTGGGTGTAGGGGCTGGGGACAGCTTTCACTCATTGATTTGATCTGATCTGCAGAGTTTGTGAATGGAAACTAGAGAAAAACCATGTCAGGGAGGACCAAGGGACCTTGGCTGTGCTGCATCTTCTGAGTGGGAGCACTTTGGTGTGTGTGACATTTGATTCTTGGTTTGTAACTTCTGCTGCCTAATGAACTGCAAAATGCACTGTGGGCATTAGTGCCTAAAGGATACCAACAGAGCTGATGGAGCCAGAGGATGCTGTCTCATACCAAGCACATTTCCACCACCCAGCCTGTTTTTCCAGTGCTGCCAAATCCATGAATGATGAAGGAGGTTTTCCTGCTTGAGGAAAAATGTGACTTTGGGATGGTCGAGGAGTTTATTGCTGAGATCACCTATAGGGTAAGAAAACAAAAAAAAAATGGTTTTATCTGTTCCTACTTTTGAACACTTAAATAAAGTTAGGTCATACCCTCAGGACTGAAGGGACTCTGACAGGACAGAGTCTGTGGGTTTTAGAACTCAGGGACAAAAAATCTCATCTTTCTCAGTTCCACTATGGTTTCCACAGAAATTGTGCCCTTGTGGTTTCTGCTGCTCCCACCCATTCTGCATGCAGAACCCCCTTTGCAGAATATGAAGCAATGTAAAAATACCACATGGTCACAGGGTATCTCTTGGCCTGAGGTGATGAGTTTCTCCAGCTCCACAATTCCTGCTCCAGCTTGTTCCTTTCTGGCCTGACCTTTGGCTTCAGTGTCTGTCCTGTTTCTAAGCTGCAGCCTGCTTTTCTCCTTAGCCACCCCAGAAAGGCTGGAGGAGCTTCATGCTAGGACTGCAGGCAGCAGGGGTGAAGCTGATCACACATTGCTGCAAGCTACTTGATTATCTATTTTTCCTTGAGAATGCTCTATGTCTGTATTGTTCCCAGACAATCACAGGGGCTGTTTGGAGTTTGGGTGTGGAAGGGCTGTGTCCTAGATCATAGATATGGTGAAGTTTAATGGGAAGTACTGGAAGCTGTATCTTGGTTTATTTTATCAACAACAGAAGTGCTGAGCAACCTGCTGCTGTATCCTGTGTGCTTCAGCCTTCCTCAGAGACTGAAATACAGGCAAAAGGTAGTTTGCCATAACCTATATCCCAAACCTTCAGGAAAATAGCAGGAAACTTCTTGTGCCCTACAGCTCATTCATAACACCTTTTTTGTGTTTTAGCCCAAAGTATATTCATCAGAGTTCCTTCAAACTGTCTTCTGATTCTGACTTGCTTGCCCATGGTGGCTGACTCAGACTTTGTAGCAAGTTAACAAACATTTTTATGTTCAGTCAGCTTTTGATGTTAAAAATAAATGTCACCTGTGAGTTATTTCCTGTTTCCCTGGTGTAGAGAGAGAAGCTGATGTTCATCTCTTCTGGAGGATCAGGCAAACCTGTCAGAAGCCTCCCTGGTACCCCAGACCAGGGTGGGTCATCTGTAAAACAGCCAAGCCTGGGGTAGCAAACTTCTTTACCTAGAGTAGAAAAACAACTTGTTTATATGTATGATTCTCTTGCTTGATGATGTGTTTGAGACTAAAGCAGTTTCAAGAGCAAAAACCTAAGGATTTAATTTTATGATTGATTTTGAAATTAATTTTGAAAATCATTTATGTGTCCTTTATGTTTACTGCCTGAATTGGGAGCACAAGTATAAACCAAGTAAAGCAGGATAAGCCAAGGCCCACACAGTGTTTTGACACCACTTTCTAGGCTTGTAAAGGATTAGTTCTGTTCATTTTTAAAAAACAGCCTAGTAAGAAATGCTAGTTAGAATTGCTCCTGCATACCTTATATTCCAAAGCATTGTGTGTCTGTCATGGGAATGAAGGTAACATTGCACAAAGAATGATATTAATATTTCCTTCAATATAGTAGTTTTTTCTATATCAAATAGAATGCTCACACTCAACTTCTGTGTTTTAGCACTGGTGTGTTGAGCACCCTTTTGCTGGTCAGTTCTTTGAATAGAGCACCAATGTAAAGAGAGATCTTGCATTGCCTTGATAGAGGTAGGACACAGGACTCTGAATTTCTCTGTGGATTTTCAGCACAGAGTTATGTCTCTTGTGCTCTTAAAAATAAATTTTAAACAGAGCAGAGCCTTTTAGCATTAGTTCCATGCCCTGTAATAGGCATTGCCCTACAATGACCCACAAATCATACTACAATTTCAATTTAAAGGAAAATAACAGTCATCATCTGCTATGTACCACTTCATCTGAATTCACTTTCTAGTGGCAGTGTTTAAAGATACAATTTCTCACCTGCTACTCTGCCAAGGAGATAAAATGCAACAATCCACATTCCAGCCACCTAAAGCAAATTGAATACACAGGTTAAGCTTTTTATTTCGAGTGTCTTGTCCTTTTAAAAAGAGTGTAACACAAAGAGAAATGCAAACTGCACCTGAAGAGGAATAACCTGGTCTGTGCACAGAGGGGACCCTCCTAGGAGGCCTGGGGGTCCTGGCAGACACCAAATGACCATAAAACAATGTGCCCACAGCCAGTAGCATCCTGGGCTGCCTGGGGAGTGTTCCCAGCAGGATGTGGGAAGGGATCCTTCCCCACTACTCAGTTTTGCTGCTCACTGCATTTCTTGCACAGACAGTGCTGCATGCATTGATGATGGAGTCAAGCAGATCCTGATTTTTTTTCCAGCTGTGATGGGACAGGTGACAGGTGTGGTACAAAAAGCACAGTGGTGCAGATAAACTTGTTGAAGTCTGCACACCTGGCAGCTTAGGCCCCTCACTGCAAGAAAAATTTGGATCAGGTTCTTTTCCTCTACACTTTCCTTACTGGTCTTTCCCAGGGCAGGACTTCCATTAATCTCACCTCCTTCCCTCTTGTTTGCCTCATTCAACTGTTCTCCAATTTCCTCTTCTTTTAGGTGTCTCCTATGGCATCCACCTCCCATTTCCAACATACTGCTTTTCTTTTAAACCAAAGATTTTAATTGCCACATGTAGCCACTGGGATAGCTCATTAGAAATATTAAGAAAAGTGGTAAATTCAGTAGTTATAACCTCACTATGTGCATAGCACTCTCCAAGGGATATATTTCCAGATGTGAGAAAGCCAGAAACACAAGATTCCAAAGGTCCTTGACACTACAAAATGGTTTCAGAAACAAAGATAAACAATTAGGAATTTTACAGAATTTGTCCTGGAAGCTTGTGTGACACGTGTTGATCCACCCCTGTGCTTGTTTTTGATGGAAGTGGGATTACTTGGCTGTAATGACATGGTTTCCTAACAAAGCCAAACGGGATAGGTCAGAGCACTCTAATAAACTCTGCAGTCCCTGTTTGGTAATAGCTTGTTTTGTTTGTGTGCTAGGGCAGAGGAGTGAGGATGGATATCTCAGCAGTGAGCAGGAGCTAAAAAGTGCAGAGCAGAGAGGAATCATGAAATTTCCTTAGAAAAACAGTTCTGATCCTAAGCCTAATTTATCCATTGATGTAGTTACCAGAGAGGAAAACTATCTGCTCAACGAGAGTGGGAAGCAGAGAGGGAGTCTGGCAGTAAAACAGGAGAGAAAAGGATCAGGAGTTACTCTAAGCAGCTGGTGAGGGGCAGGAACAGAGAGGTGCCAACAGTTTGCCAAAAGGAGCAGCTCCATTCAGCTGGAATGTCTGTCCAGGTGCCCATCACCCTGATGAGAGCCTGATGGCAGTGCAGGAAAATCCCAGCTGCTGAGGCTCATCACATGAACTGGAGAGCTCCGTGGGATTTCTCAATATTTAATGGACAGCCCTCACACCCAGGACATGGACAGGAACACTACAGCAGCAAGGAGAGCAGAATTGCTATCCAGACCTAAAATACGAAAGGCAAGGAATGATTTAGGGGGATGTAGGAGATGGCTGCCAAATAAAAGTGATCAGTAATTTCCTTCAAAAGATCTTCCTTTGAAAATAGAAATTAACATTAATTAATTAATTAATTTAGGGAAACAAAAGGAGGAGCAGAAATTTTATCATTTGTGGAATGTTGATACATTCTGTAATTAAGAGAGCTGTAGTTTGGGTAGAAGACAATTTGTAAGTGGGAAGCCTTTCTGTATCAGCGTATGTGGATGACAAAAAGATTGCAAAGAGGCTAAAAAAACTATGTAAAAAGAGTTCAGGCAGCAGGCAATTTGAAAATTCCTTCACTGGGCATTTTGGAGGCGTAGTGCTGAACAAGAGGAACTGGAAGGACTGGTTTGTGATCTCAGCCTACCCAGTGCTGCTGGCTCAGTGCTCAGGTAACACCTCAATGCACAGGAAACATGCAAAACCTGCACTAAATATTCTTAAATTAGTGTTCAGCCAACAAAGAAAAAAAAAAAAAAAAAAAAAAAAAGGGGAAAATACTCCCAAACTGCCATCCTAATACATAAAAGCTACACTGGAGCAGTGGCTGCTCCTCACAACAGGACATCAAGTCACCTTCAGGACACCATTGCTCAACCAGTGACTCATGGGCCACAGTGGAGGGCTGGGGAGATATGAGAAAGTCTGTGTAATGACTGTCTGCAGTGTGTTTTTAAGTCCCACACATGTACCCACACACCTTCCTTAGGACATGCACACAAAGGCACACAGAGAAGCAAGGAGCAAATCTCAGCAGTCCTCACTATCAGCATTTTAACCCAATAATTTCACTGCCATAAAGAGATTTTTTTAGCATTTTAAACAACATTTTTAGAATTTACTCACCATTCTCTTATAACTCTTGTTATCTCTTTTTCTGATGAGCAGCACCAGGACACAAAAATGGCTGCTTGTTTTCTTTAATGAAAATTGGAGAGCTTTGTTCTGGGAAAAAAGTAATAGAAAAGAAATTAAAAACCTATGGGTAACTTGTTAAAATGGAAGAAATTAGAAGAAAACTAGGGCAAAAAAGGGCAACATTCATAACTGGGAATTAATAAAGTTGCACAGATTTCACAGGGAAAATAACAATGTCAACATGTAAAATTTATGTGCATTGGAATTAAGGAAAAATATTTGATACATGAAAGAATTAAGAAAATAGAGCAGATTTTTTTTTTCTATCTTTACCAAAACCAGGTGAAATTCACATCATGGAAAAAGCAGAATTCACAGTGATTCTATGTTCAGGCAATAATTTTAGATCTGATGTAGAATAGCTGTTGGAACTGGAAATTCAAAAATCACTGGGCTTCAGTAACTCATAGCTGAGATTCATTAAAAAAAAGAAACTATCAAAAAAAGTATTGGCAATTTTTTGGAAGTTATTGTTTTGTAAGAAAAGTTCAGATATATAATTTGAAGAAAATGTATATGATATTAGATAAAAAACTAGGATGAATGACCTGAGGAATTTCAGACCTGTGAAATTTCAGTCCAATATCAGCCTGAGGCAGAATAAAGAAATTCTCCTCAGGGGAGTTTCTCCACTCACTCATGAAAGAAAAATTGTGAAAAACTGTTAAAAGATTAAGTTGTGTGATTGAATTCAGTTACATGACATGACAAACTAACTGACTGACAGTCTTATAAGATCAACATTTTAAGTCCCATGATACTTGGATTTTAGGAAGATCTCTTTCACTTGATATTTTGATTAAGAAAGTAAAATTATATACATGCAGTACTACAACAGCTAAGTAGATTAAAATTAAATGCATGGATTAAGTAGATTAAAAATTGAGTAATTACTGCATTTCATGCTTTAGTTGGAAGAACTAGAAGGCAGCTCCTGGATTTATAAATGCAGTTCTTACTACTGTGAACCTTCATGTCATAACAGATAACATCTTATCATATATCCTATCATTATCATATCACATATCTTACCATGATCAAGGTGGGATTATGTTTTTTAGCTTTTTAGCTTCAGGGTTTTTTTTTACTGACTGCTCATGCTGGATCATCACTGATGAAGATTTTGGCTTTCATCACTGGTATTGCTGGACATGAGCTCAGACTGAAAAAATACTGAAATCTAGGCTAAAAGGTATAAAACAAAGTACAGCTTTTGGATGTAAGATTGTTTTTTGGTGTTTGGGGAATTAAATGCTGTCACTGCATATCATGTTTGCAGAACTGAGATGAACATTTGAGGAAGCTGTAACTGAAAAAACCTTTAAAGTCTTGCTAATGTATTAGTAGTGACTTTTGAAGTGCCAAGGAACTTTAGTTATTCTTTGTTTCAGAATATATACATTTGAGAGAATACTACTTTCTAATTTTCTTGTTTACTTTGTTCCCTTCAATACTGAAGTTTAAGTTCTCTACTCTCTACCTTCTTTCAGGTCTTTCTGATGTGTGATTTTTTTCTTTTAATTTATATATATTTTTTTTTTTTACTTTTTTTTTTCCAATTTTTTCTTTTCTTACCACTCCAACCATACTTCCTGTATTCCCTACCCTGGCACTGTCCTTAAGCAGAGAATATTTATGAAGTTTCCACGTTTTATTTAAGTCTTACTTAATTTTCAGCAGTTTGGCTCAACGCTCAGTTAAAATTGTAAATCAATACAAGGGAGGAGAACCCATCCAGAGTTTAACATATAAGCTTTGGGTATAGGAATTTTAGGTTAAATTTCTTGTTCTCTCAGCAAATTCTTGCATGGCTTTGAGTGTGAGGCATTTAGAGAACTACACCCAAGTATTGAACATTACTTGAAATGGTAACAGAAAGAAAATGAAAAGAAATTACAATAGTATCTTTAGGCCTCATAATGGGGATCATGATAATTTATCTTTTATTATATACATGCATACCTGAAAGTACAATATGATTTTTAATTGTTTATTGGAATGTAATTTTGTTGTTCAGCCTACTCTTTACAAGCACACAAACACCATTTTTCCTAGGCACAGCCCACAAGCAGTGGCTCAGGCACAGCACTTGAGCAGACTATCAGATATCTATCAAATACTCAAAACTGGTGTTGTGGTGTGATAACTCAGGTAGCAGAGTAATTGGCTTAATTGTTAAAGACTTAATCTCATCTCCAGCTCCTCCCCATGAGCAGCCCAGTGCAGGGTCCCAATCTGGATGAAGGCTCTTTTACACTGCTTCAATACAAATAAAATAACAAATAAAAATCATCTTGGCAGTGGTCAGCCTCCTTTCCTGCTTGCTCACCAGATTTTAGGCACAGTGAAGTTCTGCAGGAGGAAACTGGCCTTAATTAAAAAGCTCTGGCACCCACGAATTTATTATTAGAGAAACAAATTTTGTAGCAGAGCAAAGATGTGCAGAACCTTTTGCAAATTTCCTAATCCAAACCACCCAATGCAAAGCAGTGACCATGGCAAGGCAGGGCTCGCACACATTGTCTGGCCTGGGCAGTAGAATTTTCTGAGTGCCAATTGACCTCTTAAACTGAATCTGAAACTCTGGACTAGGACATTGACCTGAATGACTCAGAATAGTGATGCAAATTATTTTCTTGAGGCATTTAGTGTGGGAACAGATCCAATAAATGATTTGTAGCTATGTTGGAGAGTGCAGTAAGATTTAGGCTTTTAAGGTGTTTGGGTCAGTTGCTCAGAACTGGTCAACAACCTACAGAAACTGTAGGATAACAGTGAAGAAAACAAATTTAATTACAAGTCTTTGGCTTCTTCCTGTGCAGTATTTGCTCAGATTTCCTAAATAACAGGGTTCTCACCTTGACCTTACGTGGTATTCATACATTCAAGTTTACAGAGACAATTATGATCATTTAATCTGATTTACAAGCATCCCAAAAAGACCAAAACAAACCAACCACAAAAGTGATTCAGTTTTGGGAAGTGGCTGTGCCAATTCTGAGTGACCAGGGAGCCTTCAGCTGACTTGCAGCCACCACCTGGCCACTTGTCTGTCTTCCCTGTGACCTCCACTGTTCACCCCCATGGTTAGGCTGCTTTGAAACTTACTCAGCTCCAAGACCAACACTGCTGGCCTTTTGCCATTTCTGAAGTGCAGAGTAGCCCTTGTGGATGACTAGTTCAAGAGCTCAGTACTGTACCAAAAAAAGCCTCATTTTCACATTCTTCCACAAAACAGCTCTATAATTCTTCCCCATTTCCCTTCTCCCTTTAAATTTTCAGTGCTCCTAATAATGCTTAAATATGTAGCCTGTTTTATCCTCCTTTTAAATTTCTGCTGTTGTTTTAATACATTTTCCCTTAAAAATGAAAGAAGTCCAGATACCACCTGCAAATACTGTCATTTTGTTCTTCCTTTAAAAACAGGGATATGTTCAGCCTCAAATTACCTTAGCCTACTGAACCCACCCTGTTTTCCTTGCTGCACTGCATTGTCACAGCCCAGAAATTCTCATCCCCTACTGGGATTTCCTGGAATTGAAAAGTTTCAAGCCTCATAGCTGCTGCCCAGGGTCCCTTCTGAGTGCTGCTGTTTGCATTTTCATGGTCACTCACACCATGACATTCAGCCTGGCTATTTTTAAGCTAAGGAGTCCTTGGATTCCCGAGCTGCAGCTTGTACAGACACTCTTCCCCAGACCCCAGCAGTTTCTCAGCACTTACCACTCTGAGTGCAGGAGGGGTTGGTGCTCTGCAGGCTCTGCTCAGCCAGCTCCCTGTCAAATCCTGGTCTCTGCTGGCCTTTTTCTCTTGGAATCAGTCCCACAGTAGGTGCAGACCTGCCCACATGGTGTCTAATTATAGGCTTGGAGTGGGTGAGTGAGAGCCTTGGTAAGAATGATCCCCTCCATGTGCTATAACAGATGTTGCCTTTTCTTGTCTCTCATTGTACACAATTCATCAATGTTTTCCCCTCCTGAAGTTTTGTCAGTTTGAAGAAAAGCTGTTTGAGCCCCCCCAGAGGGGTTTTGTGTGTGAGATTCATCCCAGCCAGCCCAGAATGCTCTCCTGAGTTACCCGGTTACTGTGAGCTCCTGTTACAGGTAAATACTGACCTTCACTGTGGGGAGTTCAGAGCAGGAGTTATTGCCCTGCTCTGTGTCCCCCACCAGTACACCAGCTGTCTTTTTGTAGATGTCTGATGGACATGCTTGTCAAACAACCCCTTGTACATCCTCTTTATTTTATATATATATATATATATATATATATATATATATGTAGATATATATAAATATATATCTACATACATATATCTACATACATACATATATATATATATATGTATATATACACATACTTATTTATTTATTTATTTATTTATTTTTAATCAAGGGAAGACTTATTTTAAAAGAAAGGAATAGCTTAGGATCAATGTAAGTATCTGAGTTTTCACTAGTGAGGTTAGTCAAGATCTTTCTACCCACTACCATTTTGTCTAATCTATATCCTCTTAGGCCATGTGGGACTTACACATTAAGTGTCTCTGTATCAAGCTGTCTTATCAGCTGGCATGCTCTGAATATAACTGCTGTAAACTGATGTTATTGTGATCCATCTAGATCAGAGAAACCACAGGCACTTTCATTCAAAATTGTTTCAGGAGCAGGATGATGATAACAGTGTCATTCATCTTTTCATGACTTGTCCATCATGCAAATCCCAGATTCTCCTCTGTGCTCTGGGGACTGTGAGTCACAGCCATGTCAGAACCCAGTTCTTTCAGCTCCTGTAAGGTCCCAGTCCCTGCAGTGCTGTCTGCAGGATGGGTGCTGCCTGATCCACCTGCTCTGGCAGCTCTGCAGGAGCCACTGTCACCTGAATCAAGGAGTGGTGCAAGTGCCCGAGGGCAGGAAGTAACTTGGGCTGGATCTGTGGTTCACATAAGGAGCCAATTTGTGGTCCTGAGATATGTGCATTGCCTGAAAGAAGGTATTTCAGGAATTACATAAAAAAAAAAAAACAAACAGAAAACCTTCTCCATATACTGAACTGTATGTAAGGCAATCAGCCTGCAAGGCACTGTAAAAACTGAGTTAAGAGTGTCTGTCACTGCTTGTGGCACATGGCACCTACAGGAATGTCTGGGTCTGGCTCTTGGTAGAGTGGTGCAAGGCAGAGCCACAGAGGAAAATAATCATTAGAAAGAAACCTGAGAGGAATGTGCAGGAAGCACTGGCCAGTGAGGGATAGCATCTCATATTTAATTCCTGCTTACACTGACAATGTGCATGTAATTTCAGATAAGTCAGAAGAGATCCAGCTAATAAGAAATTCTTGACAGTCGAGTCTACCTTCATTGGCTGGAAGGTGGGGATCTGGCAGCAGTTATGGGACACAAATCTCAGAACAATGCAGCTCATTAGGTAGGCCTGGGGAGGAATGAGGTTGGGGAGCTAAGGAAAAGAGATAAGAAATGTCATGTGCCCTCATGTGCCTCATGTCAAAATCCTGGCAAAGTTCAATAGTTCAGTGGCAGAGAAGCCACTGAAACTGGAGCCTCTGTTTATGGTGAGACCCCTGCAGAATCTGATGGACATCTTGGAGGGGTGATGAAACATATTTGAAACATTTTTTTTTGTTAGAGGATCAGGATTTGTGGATATGCTCAAATATTTTGCTGTTCTTCCCACAGTCAGTCTTTGTGTGTGAGGGCTGATACAGTGCCACAGAGTTTCACTGTCTGTGCATTTCAGAGGGAATACACAGTGGTGTGATTTAATTAATGCAGGCCAGTACAACAAACCAGGATTAATGGCAAAAGTAATTTCTAACACATGTTATAGGCTTTTGAGGTGTAGCTCCCTTTAGGAATGGTCAATTTTTCTGGGCCTGCTTCTATGTCTTAAGAGGAAAACAGATTTTAGTGGGCAGGAAGAAAAGTCTGACTTTTGCAGCTGCCTCTAACATAACAATGTGTAAGTGAACACATCCAGTGGTTTTATAAATGTCAGCCTGAGAATTATCAAGGACATAAATCCTTTTTGGTAGCAGTGGCACTCAGGTAGGAAAAAGAAGATCAAAACACTCACTGAGTGTTTGTTCTCCAAAAGAACCTCAGAAACTGTTTCAAGTGCAGCAATATATAAATTACCAAGGCTTTCATAGAAGGATAAGTGTATAAAACTGTAAAAGCAACATTTTTTTTTTTTCTCTCATTTCAATTTTAGATTGAAGATGGTTAATGAATTTCTTAGCTTGGATGAAGGTCATCTGGAAGTAGCTTTGTGTATTCCACCCTCTAGAGAATTGCTGATATGTATAGACAAAGACCACTCAGCTCATTGGAGAATCTTACCTGCAGTATCTGAGTGGCAGAGCCAAGAATAAGAGATTTGCTTCATATTTCTATTGTTTAACTAGAGTGTTTTCTTTCTGGTCAAGTGAACTAATTTTAAATTGAATAGAGACAAACCAAATTTACCTTAGTATATACTTCTCAGTATCATACAGCAGCAATTAAAGGGATGTGTTGGAAATTATAAATATTTATTACTTTCCATAATATATGCTAGATGTTAATGAAATCACTCAAATGAAGCAAAGCAAAGCTGGAGATTTATGGAGCATAGTATTTGAAGCAAATACCCCTAGAAAAGGGAGTTTTAGAGCAGGTGATGAAAGTAACCCAAGGCAGAGGGGAGTCCTTAGGGACAGCCAGATTTTCTTCACAAGCAATGGGCAGAATTAAAGGGAAGAGGGTGAAGTTCTTTATTCTGAATGCTTTATCTCCTATTTTTGCTAGAGTACTGAACTTATTTGAATGAATCAGGTGAGACAAAAGGGAATAACTATAGATTTGCCTTGGAAATTGAAAGCAGATGCAGATCTTGAATATGTATTTTGATAAAAGCATGGCTCTGAGCAGCTCACCTACATCCCAGTGGCTCAGAGCAAAGCTAATCCTCCAGAGCTCTGGTCATCAACATCTGCCCCAAGCCTTCCTAGGGTCACAAAAAAAGGAAAAAGCTCTGGGATGACAGCACTGCCAGCCTGTACTGTCACATATTGCTTATGCTTCTGGTGTTGCAAGACCCTTGTGGCAGCTGGGAGAGGTTTGTGTTCCCCAGCACAGCAACAGGGGCGTGCTCTGCTTGTGCAAGGGCTGATGATGAGGCATGTTCCTTCTGGAAGTTTTTATATCCTTGAGATTTCAAGATAAAGATTATTGGCTCTGTTTTGTCCTGGAAATATGCCACAGAAATAGATTTGGGCATGCTACCAACTTCTGTTCCCTAAGTGCTGGAAAAACAGAGCAACTTAAAGCAGCTTGGAGACTACTTGAAATTACAGAGTCCCTGACATTGTGTTATGACAGAAGGAGAATGAGAGAGCCCCAAGTTTTGTAGAGACTCCACCTAGATGGATTTACTGATAGGTCAGTGATAGGTCAGTTGTTTAGTGGCAACTCCAGTCAGCTTTGGTTATGGAATAATAACTCAAAGAAATATTGGGAATGTTTTTTGGTTTTCTTCTGTCCCAGCAGCCTGTCAAACAAGTGTTAGACCCAGGGGCTTCACAAAATACTCTGACTGCATTAAAGTCTCAGCTAAATTATCTTTCAAAGATTTTTTGTTTTGTTTTGTTTTGTTTGTTTGGTTTTTTTTGTTTGTTTGGTTGGTTGGTTTGTTTTTTTGTTTTTTTTAATCTTCTGTATAACAGACAGATATTTGAGAATTGGTAATTCATCTGTTGTAGGTGAAAAAAAAGCAAACCAAAGATATCAGACCAGAAGATCTTGGAAGGCTTATTCCTGCAAATTTCTGGTTATTTTGCAAGGATTTTATTAATGTGTTGTAGTGGATTACAGTAGAATGAAAAAAAATTTTAAAAGGTCACAGATTAAGATGGGATCAAAAGTAGGAAAAGAGACAACTGCACAATCTGAACACTGAGGTCTCTGTCTATTAGTCCTATTTAGTAAATTTTAATTATTGCTGTTATTTTAGTTCTGGGCTCACAAACATTTAGGGGGGGCGTTTTGATAGGCTGTGGTTTTGGAAAGGAAAGAAACTGCTGTGCTATGCAGTATTTCATTTTTATTATCAGAGAATTCTGACAAAAATGGTCCTTGTTTTCTCTTTAGCACACCTGCACATATGCCTTTATGACAAATGTGTTTTCTTCTAAAATTTTCTGTCACATATAAAGCACATAAAGATAATGTAAGTGGACCAGATAGTTCATATTTTAAATTGCTAATTATTGCTCTCTCTTTTTCCATAAAAGTTGTTTGTAGTTGCTTTACCTCACCCCATGGCTGAAAGAGTGACATAAGAGAGCAAAGTGACTGAAAAGCTTCATAATGACTTTCTTATCAATTTACCTTTGGCATAATTTTTGTAGTGAACACATGCTTAAGGAATATAAAATTAAATTTGTATTGTAATTCTGAAGCACTTATAATTTGGCACAATATTTAAATAATGTAAAAGATGGAATGTAAATCATAATATATCCTTTAAATCCCTGGAGAAATGAAACACATTTGATTTTAAAAAGCACTACCTTTCCACATGACAGCCAAACATATTGAGTGGTGTGTCTCACTTGACATTTTAAAGATTCAATTTAAATTGTTCTGAAAATATGGCTTAATCTTGTTTTAAAGATATGAAAGAATTGCCTGTCCAGATCTTTGTCAAAGGCAGATTGTTTCATGAAATATCAAACTCCTCCCTTATTTGGACTAGAACCATTAATATGAAGTGATAGTATCTAAAGAATTTATACTAGGAAGAATTTTAAATTTTATGTACAGAAAGAAACAAGGAAGAAGATTATTTGCCACCAGCAACACATATCTGCTGTCAGTGTGGGTTTTTTCACCTTCATCTCATAAAAATAAATCTTTCTTGTTCTGTCTAAAATTATATTAGCAAAGAAGGACAGTGTTGATAATCTGCAATACCAAAGAATAAAAATTAACTCAAGAAGTAGCATGTTACAGGAATGAAAACAGAACAGCACAAGGGTAAGAAATTAATGCAATGTTCTAATTTTAGCAGAAAAACTTGTGTGAGAAAATGCACATTTTTAAGTGGTCTAATCAGCTGTACCACACTTGTAGCATAAGTCAGCAGCCTAAATGAATTGTCATGTTTTGTCAGAATGCTTTTGAAATCTACAGCTTAAAATGAAACAAAATGAAACTTGTATTTTTGAAGGAATATGATTTATTACCATAAAAACATCAAATCAGTTTTTAGAGTTGCAAAAAGGGCACAAGTGTGGAGGCAGGAGAGGATGGGCTTTAAAGAAATCCTAAGTCCAGCAGGACTTTGTTTCCTTCCTGTGAGGAGTGATGCCTCACATGGCACTGATCACACTCCTGCCATAAAACCCAGTCCCTGCCCCTGCTGCAAGGTTTTTGTGATCCTGAGGAAAATATTTACATTTATTTTGCTTCAGTTCCCGACTGTAAGAAAGGCAAAATAATGGAGTCTGCTTAATTTGTGCAACTCTGGGGCAGAGAGCCATGCATGCTTTATGGAGGATGTTCAAGATGTTGTAATTACCAGTTACAGATATTTCCAAACTGTGTAGAAGTACCTGGGGTTTTTTTATGTCTCCAGGGAAGCACAGGAGAGGCAAGAAGATGCCCTTCCTCTTGCTCAAGGAGGGCATCCTGCCAAGAAGTTTCCTTAAGGGGTAAAGAAGGATGAATTTCCTGCTCTGGGTGGTTTGTGGTCCCACCCTGCTGGTGGGGAGATGATAAATGAAGGGTGACTCTGATTTATCCAATATCCTGAGCAAGCTCCTTCACAGCAGGTGACAGGGTTCAGATATCTCAGAAGTATTGCTGCACAATTTGAAACACACCTGTTCATCAGCCACCCTTGTGTAACACATCAACACCTTTTGGTGAACCTCACTGGAAGCATTCTGGAATAGCTGGTTGCCAGGATGGGGCACAACATTGCCCAATGTGATTGATACACATAATTTCTGCACCCATCATCAGATGCAAAAATCGGTTGCATGCCTTAGACAACATCTGGTAATTAAAAAATGAAATCATATTTTTGGTAACTTGTGTTGAAACAAAGGAACCTTAGCTTATAAATCTTAGTGGTCTGGTTTTCCTAACCAGTACAATTAAAAAGCTGACAAATTTGGAGTGGCTCAATGATGTAGCTCAAGTCTGACTTCAGCATTGTCACAAAGGTGAAGTAGAGGTAGAAAATTCAGGTTCACTGTTGAAGAGAGAGTAGTTTCTTATGGAAGGCTGCCAGAAAATCCAAGTTCCTCAGTAGTACAGTAGTTTTGATACAGAAGTTGCCTGTTTCAGGTGCAGAAGAGTCCCAGCTGGTTGTTAGTACCAGATGTGTTTTCTGTCATGGTAACCACAGCTCACAGGAGTGTAGCTGTCCTGCATGGAGAAAAGGTGACAGCACTAACTTGGAAATTGAGCTTTTATAGAGGGCTGGGCAAATTTCCCAAAGTCTGTGAGGGAGCCTCGTTAACCCTTTGCTGCTGACTGCAGGGTCCTCCTCCAGCTGCTGAGGGTTGCTGCAGAGCTCCAGGCATTCCTGAACCTCAGCAAAGAGCCAGGGCTTGCCAGCTGCTGGGCTGCACTGTTCCACACCCACAGAACACAGACCTGGGAAGGGAGGGACAGTTTGAGGAAATATTTGTCATGAAATGGGACATTTTCATGGCATCCAGCCAACACAATCAATATAAACCCTGTTAGGCCAAAGCATAAGTTCCAGTAGACTGAGAACATAGAGGGTGTGTTATCAATTTTTTTTCTTTTGAAGACTTACTAGTTCAGGACTGATTATTAACTTTTAGGATGCATTTGCCTTTTTGATCAGGTTCCCTTAGTATTTTCCTTTGGGACAGGAGTGCTCTGAAATTAATTGCTCTCTCCATTTTTCCCACTTACCACACTTTGGTTTACATGACAGAATGGGGTGGACGCATAAACTGGATTAATTTTGGTTATAAACTAAACAAGAGGTTATGTTCCAAAAGTGCATCTAATGTCCTGCAGGTGCCAGTGTCTGCCTGGCCCATCAGCTCATGAAACACCCTGAAATCCCCTGCCCAGGCAGGGGCAGTGCTGAACTCTGCAGAGCTGTTTCTGTGAGCTGTGCTGTGTGCTAATGGAGAGCTGGGCACATGAAACTGCAATTTAGGAGAAAAACTTCTACCTTTACATCATTACATTATCTACTTACGTATTTCCATTTTCCCCAGATATTATTCTGACTTCTTCAGCTCCCATGCAGCCTCTTTCTACATGACCTGCATGCTTTTTCCAGAGAAATTCAACTTTTGAAATGTTCCCAGAAATTTCTGTATCAATGTAGTTCAAGTATGTGTTGCCTGATTTGAAAGTTCCCCTGCCAAAAGAAAAGCACAGAATTGATGCTCAGTGTTCTACACAATGAGGGGGAAAAGAAAACTTGACTATAGGCAGGGAGGGAGATGAGCTGGAGGATGCCATGGGAGTTGGGGCTCTGGATACTAGTGTTAGAATTTTATGAAATTTTAAAATAGATTTGCTGAAATTCCTGTGCCTTTCAGGATGAAAACACATATCAGCTAGCATAGCCTTTGAAAGCACTGCCATGATTTATTCTATACATTACTTTTGAAAAGTAAGATCTATCTTCAAATAAATCCAAGTCAAAAAGTTGTCTCAATGTTTCTGGTTGCTGTCAACCATAAAGGAAAACGAAAATTATAGTTTAAATTTGTGCCTTCTGTGCTATCACTTTCCACTCTAACAGAACACACATTGCAATGTGACATTAGCATTGAAATTGTCTGAGGGTTTATTGCTGCAGTGTACTTATACACTGCATATTTATATATTGTATTTTTAACCAGGTACTCCTGGTTCAGACCAGCAATGGGGCTGTGTTCAAACACAGAGGAGGTTGGTTTTGTAATATTGAAGCTGGCTTGCTGACCAGCATCTGTTTGTTGAGATTTAAATTCACATTTATGGAAAAGGCCAAGGCTGAGTGGACAGGAATCCCATATTCCAGCACAGCTCATGGGCAAGCTGCAACTTTCTTATTCACATATTCCCCAGAGGAGGGGATAATTAGATGACTGTGCATCCCTGAGCTCTTTGTCTTCTCAGAGATCACCAGATCATGTTTGAGTCCAGCAGCAGCCACAGAGCTCTTGCCCACCTTGCTGTCCTAACATCAACCTCAAAAAACAAAAGAAAAAAAAAAATGCAAGAGGGACCAGCAAAAAGATTTTTACCACAGTCTGCAGCACAGAGAACTTCAATCACTTATCAGCTACTTTTATTACAAGAGTAAACCACAGACCACACAGAAAAAGCTGACACATGTAAAAATAGCTTTGTGTAAATTCCATGTGATAACAGTGACAGAGCCACGTTCTCAACAGCCACATTAAAAACTTACTTGTCAATGGTATATTTTTTCCTGAACCCATTAGTTCCAGTCAAGGCTACATCTATATTTCCCTTCATGGTTTCTGTTGCACACACTTTGACATGTATTTCTTTTCGCCAGCCTTGGAAAGCAAAATCAAATGGATTACAGCTGTAAGGAGATTTCTTTCCTAAGGGTTAAATTTCTTATATGTTAATTTTCTTATATGTGTCTCTAAGAAAGAGAAAAGGATTGCACAAATGCACTTATAAGCAAAAAAAATATTACAGTTAATTCATTAATTTTCCTCTTTCCCAGTCCTGTGGCTGTTTCTACATTAATCACAACAAAAACTGTATTTCTTATTGCTCTCTGCCATTTTGACTGGATGAGATTGGAAAAAATATCCTGAAATGCTCCAGTTTTATAAGCTTTTGCCAATAAAGGCAATGCAACATTTTAAAATTTGAAATCATGCACTGCAAGCATAAAATTCCTCCCAATTTCAGCTTTATAGAATTTTTGAAGCCATTGTGTAATAACCAAGTTTAACTCAAAGGTGAGCATCATTTGATCTGGTTTTACAATTATCTCAGCTTTCCCAAATAATGCTGGTACTACATGTTCCTAAGGCCTAAAATTCTAGATGTTTGACTGAGTGTAACTCATTAACTGCAGCAGCTCTGCAGAAGTGTAAAGTCCTTTTTCACATTAATTCATTGTCACTTTAGAATACACCACAAAATGCACTTACGAGCATATGGAGGGGAGGGACCTGTGTTCAAATAAACCTTTTGCTGTTCTTTTTCACTTTTATGTAAAAACTTATCAGCATAATGGCCCATCAGTGGGCATCCTTCCTCTGGACATGGAAAGCAGTCTCCCTGGGGGAAAAATAAAAATATGTGTTAGAAGACATCATCTATTTTAATTTCATGTCTTAAATTTTAGGAAATTATAGTATTTTAGCTTTTTCCCTAGGTTTTTTTTTTTTTTATTTATTTTGCTTGGTTGTTTGGATGGCTTTTTAAAGGTTTTTGCTTCTCAGTTCAGATCATATCTTCAATATTTATCATTGTAGTTAAATCTTGTTGAAAGTCACAGAGAAACAGGTTGGAAATCTGATCTAATTCCTTGTGGTCTTGCAGAGGCCATAAGTAAATACCATAAAGAATGTTGTGCCTTGCTACCTGATCTGTAAAATCCAGGTAATATACTCACCTTTCATAGAGTACACTGGGAGATTTTCTGCTGGTTATAGGATGGATAACCATGTTTCCATGGATATCTCAGTCATATGGTAGAAACATTTATGTTTAGGAATACTTGAAGGTTGGCCTTTCAATTTGGGATTTGTTCTGCCAACCCTTTATCCTTTATTCCCATGAAGAGCCTTAATTAATTTAATCTACCTACATAGATCAGACAATCAGATCAAGACCTTGACCTCCATTAAAAAAGGCAAAAAAAGATAAGCATGAAAGCAGATTAATTGCAGTCAGAAAAAACAGCATTGCTATATTTAGGTAGTTCAGTTTTGATCTGTAGGAGGTTCAAACTGGTATTTGTGGACCTTGGGCTATTTGTGCATTTGATGAAAACAAGGCTAAATGATCATCATCACTTCTCTATTGTGAAGCTGCTTGGGTTTGGGAATGGTCTGAATGAAGGCAGTCAGTGGTTCTGAATGTCCCCTGTGCCCATATCCCACAATCCCAAGTGTAGAGGTTGTCCCAGAAATCATTAAAAGAAGAAGGGCAGGGCTACAGGCCCTCAGATGAATCCAGACCTGGTACTTACCAACACAAACTCTCTGTATGTGTCACACTGATACCCAACAAATCCATTTGGAGTGATGATGCTCTCAGCATAATACCTGAGACTTCTTTTATGTCCACATCCAAAAGATCTGTATGCTGGGGAAAAAAAAGCCAACAAAAAATCCAACGTGTAAAAAGTGATTAAAGCAATAGATTAACATAAAGTCCATGCCAAAGGAATATTCTGGGGTCTCTTTCCCTCAAAAGCACTTCCACATATAATGATAAATAAGGTAAAACAAATAGCAGTGATTGAAAAAAATTTAAAGTGTGAATTATTTGGTTTTGTAATAAGATAAGGTACTTATGCCTACAGATATTTTTTTTTCTGTTGGAAAAAGGTAGTGGAGATGCACCAAGGTGAAACAAGAAGCATTTGGGACTATTCCCCTTTGATATTTCAAAGACTGGAATATTTCATAGCTACAGTTTTTGTAAAGCATACAGTAGTTACAATGAAGTAGCTTTCCTTTTCTTACAGTTATCACAACATGGCATTCTGTAAAATCACAGTTTCCACTAATTTCTAGAATTAAAGGTAATTTTAGCAATTATTTTAAATTCAGTGGCTTTTGGTGTTTTTAAGCACTGGAAAATCTGCAGTCATTTGATAGCAATTCTGTGAAATCCTCTGAAAAGCAGGATAATAGGCAGTGTGCCCTTGATTTTGTCAGAACTCTTTGAAACAAGTACTTTCCCCCATCAGACTGAAATTTGTAAGCAGCCAGTAAGGAAAGAAGAAAGTGCCATTTGGGTTATATTTACACATCCCTTATAGCAAATGCTGTTCTTCCTTGATTCCAAGGTCTCTCCTATATCAAAACACAATAGACTAAAGTTAAGTTGTTTGTATAAGAATGGGCTCTATTCCACTTCAGTGCATGGTGGGGGAAGTCTAGGAGGCACTGAAGTAGTTGCAAGCTAACACAGTTTGTAGTGAAATCAAAATTTCCCCTAATGGCAATATTTATGCATCTTAAAGACAGACCTGTTGGTGTTGACCAGCTGACATATTGTTCTTTCCATAAGGAAAGAAAAGAAACCCCATGCTAAAATCTCTCTGAAAAGTACTTGTCTGTTTTTCTTGAAAATAATCTGCATCATCAAGGCTTCCTGAGTATGTTTTCTTAGTAGCTCCTTCTTTAATTCAGAAGAGTTTGTGCTTTTAAACCCTCATCTCTTCCAGCTGGCTCAATTTATGTTAGTGGCAAATTCACTTAACACCTATGGTCTTTCTACTGCATCAAAAACTGTAGAGAAAAACTCACTAAATATTATTTCTAAAGCACTTTGTACATGCAAACACTTCATAAATGTAAACATTAGCACATAAAAGAGAGGGTACCAAACAAAGTAAGGTTTAACCAAGAGGAGGGAGTTAAGGCTGTCTCTATTTTTAAGAGCTGCTTGAACAACCATCTCCATTTGCTTGTGTTCAATAGAGCTGAGTTTCTCCTTCCTGACAAAACATTGCAAAGGGCCTTGTGAAATGTCTCTGGAAAATATTTAATTTTTTTTTTTTTAATTTAAATGCAGACATTTTTATGCATTCCAATTTGAAAGTGTTTTTGTTCCAAGTGACTTTGAGCACAGCCAGCTTTCAGTTTTCTTTGTTACTAAGTTCTCAACCAGCTGTAAGGGACAGCATTTTTGAAAGCAAATTATTTAACTAGTGGTAGGGATTTCAAAAAGTTTAGCTGTGAATAACAGATGTTCTCATTTCTGTAGGTTAGGACCAGAAGACAGGATTTTGTGGATCTATTGTATTGGATCCCAGGGTAATTCTGATTAACTACTCAGCTTTCTTTGAAGAACTACTAATGGAGCAGCCATTTTATCATCTTTTATATTTCTAACCTTGGGCTGTTCCCTTTGAAGAGACTAAAGCTTGGTGGCATGGATGAATCCCAGTAATATTGGGAGTGATATCTTCCTAGGGAGAAGGAGAGCTCAGATTTTAAAATACTCATATTTGGATTTTCCCTGAATGAAATTTTGCCAGTCCTTCATGTGAGGAATTCCCACTGAGCACAGTGGCAGGCTCTGAGAAAGCTTGTGATGCACAATTCTGCATACTTTAACTGAAGTTTTCATCTAGAATTTTCCTTGGTTAGTACAAAAGAAAATTGGAGGGTATTTCAGAGGTAGTTTTTAAAGTTCCATTTCTGAGCATTGTCTCCCTGTTCCAAATCTGAGCTGTATGAAGGTCTTACCTTATCCTAGCCTTTGTTTCTAACTGTAACTTATAATGACATATTACTTCTTTAAAATATATCTACCTCTCATCAGGTCATTGATATCCTGAGTTGCAGGAGGTACACGGAGCTGGTTGCATCCTGGCATCTTCCTCCCACCATTTGGGTAAAAATCCAGGTGGCCACAGGGCTGAAGAATCCCTGGAGCTGAAATGCACAAGGGATGCTGGCAGATCACTCTCAGGTGTTCTGTAGCCAACTGTGTGCCAATGGCAGCCTTTAAATGAAAACTTACCAAAGTCAAAGAAAAGATGACCAGCATGAGTATGAATTATATCAACAAATTTTGCATCTGAAGGATCCAGCCTAACCATTGGGGGAGTGTACTGGAAAAGGGGCCCAGCTGGATCCAAACCTAAATGAATGGAGATACAGCTGATTGAGTAAATAATACTATATGTATATCATCACATGCAGGTTGTGTATGCTGTATATGTGATTACATTTCTGTCTTTACTCCACATATAAAAATCCATTTTGTAGTCCACAGCTAGAAAAACAGGCAGGGTAATAATAGAAAGCTGACTGAAGGCATTGCAGGAGAGTAAAATGCTGATGACTGCTTGGCTTACTTTTGGGAACAATGATATAAGAAGAGGTTTGGTTTGTTGGGGGTTTTTTTTGTCATTTTATCGAAAAGTATGAAATCTTCATAAGTTACTCTGAGCATGTAGATTTATTTATGAATTTTTATTTGGCAAGAAGTCTATTTGCAGAATATCTTGGTATCCCTTCACTTCAGTGTCAGTGAGGTCTCTTCAGAGATAAACACAGCTCTGATCCTTGTTTCCCTGAATTGCTGGTGTGACTGCTCACTGTGTGCATGGCTCAGACAAAGCAATGCCTATGCAGAGAAAAGAACTGACTGGGGGAGAAGGAAAACAGAAAATAGTGAGCTTTTAAAAGAAAGCAATGTGTGACTGTGTCATGACTTGTATGCCACCATCCTGGCTGGACACTGTTAATTATGATAAATCAGCACGTTGCATTGTGTATTGTATGTTTATAAAGCAGCAGTGATTCTTCAGTTCTCTTAAGTTGTGTGAAAATACAAAGTTTTATCAGCTGAAATAGCAGCAGTACCTGTTATTCTTCCAATGCCAGGTTTCCTCCTCCCTGCCTCCCCTGCAACGTGTGCTCCAAGACTGTGGCCAATGAAATGGATGTTGGCAGGAGAGTAGCCATAGTCTTTCTGTGAAGGTTGATGGAAAGGAGGAAAAAACAATGTGGGTGTACAAGTCAGTGACACTGCAGCATGTCCCTGTGCAGTGCCAGGACAGGGCCAGATCACTGGGGAATGGAGATGAGTGTCCTGGTGTATGGGTGATGGGATCTCTACCTAAAGAGAAGCAGTTCCCCACCCCTCTTCGTTTTTAGGGTGTTCATGGCTATTCACCATCTTATCCTGATACACTAAATCTAATCTTCAGAACTGCTGAAAAGTCATGTTAGGTTTTCAAAATCAATTACTACACTAAATCAGGTATTTTCATTTGCATGGGATTAGAGCCCTTTTATAACATTTGGACCTGCTTTACTGGGTACTTCTTGTTCTTCCTGGCTCTACTGGATCAAACTTAAAGGTGCCACTCTGAGCATGACCTTTGCCACGTGTGCTGTGCACGTTCCAGGGGTGCTCTTTACCCCGAGGAAGTTCACAGGGCACTCCTTACCTCGAGGAATTTCACCAGATACTCCTTACCTCGAGGAAGTTCACAGGGCACTCCTTACCTCAAGGAATTTCACCAGATACTCCTTACCTCGAGGAAGTTCACAGGGCACTCCTTACCTCGAGGAAGCTCACAGGGTATCTTTACCTCGAGGAAGTTCACCAGGTACTCCAGCTCGGCGCCCACCACGCGGACGTTGTTGACGGCATCCGTGTACAGACCACTGGAGCCGCCCCTCCAGTCTGTCAAAATGCAGTTCACGTCTTCAGAGTGGAACATGAACTGGTGGGGAACAGCAAAACAACAGGGAAGAAGGAAACAGGCACTAATTACAATTGTAGCAGGGCATGTGTAAATTATATTTTGTTTTGTTTGTGTGAGCGGCGATGACACATCTTTAGTAATTCCTACTGAGGCTGAAGATCAACACAAGGAGGCAGAGTGCAACCAGTGATTGGAGGATAAGCTTCTTTCAGCTATTTTTTCCATTCTAGATGCCTTGGTTGGCTCTAAGGTACCAACTTCTCTTAATGACAGCACCTCTGTTACCAAAATAGGTCCAAGTTTTATTCTTCAAATTCTTTATGCTTGGATCATCTAAAAGGATTCTCAAATCTGTGCTTGAATTGTTCAGCCCTGAAGTTCATACATTATAACCAAAATATTCTATTTAGACACTTCTGCCAACAGAACTTTCTGATTTTGTTTTTTATTCTGAAACAATGTCATTTTTGAAATGTGCCAGAGTAGAATGAAACCAATCTGCTGAACAAAGCCTTTTGGTTTTATTAGATCAAATGTGTCACTCAAACTGACACGTTTATTGTGACCTTTTGCTGAGGTGAGAAAACTTACTCTTTTTTCACCCTTTATTATTGTCAAGGAATTGAAAATCAATTTATTATAGCTTTCCCTGTGGAGGTGAATGCAGCAAAGGGGCATTCAGTAGAAGCTGAAGGGCACTATGCTCACAGCCAGGAACAAGACAGTGGTCATGTAGAACTGGGCTTTGTTCTGACTATTGTGTTCCTTATAAATCCCCTGAATTAATAAGAGAACAGAGATGTGAATTCTACATGGGAATTTTAAGCCAGATGTGGATATTTAGCCTTTCAAACACAAGCAAAGTGACTGTCCAGCAATAGCTGTACCTACCCTGCACATGCTTGTTATCCAGGGGAGATCTGCTCCAGCAAGGTGGCCGTGGATAATGAAACGAGTTTTCCTGTCTGCTCGGAAATTCGAAGCTTTTATGCTTGAAGGATTTGTAGCTGAAATTTTCTGTGCCAAAAAAACCAAACAACCAGCAAACACAACAAGGGTGTAACTTCCATCCCACTGCACATTTTGACAAAGGGTAGAGTTCCCCCAATGGTTCAGGCATGGCTCCAGACATGGAAGAGATGGTTCTTATTTCTCATTCCTAAACTGCCTTTCAGGGGGAAATCAATTAATCACTTCAACAAATGTTTCACTTTCTCTGGTTAATTGAACTAATGATACTGGCATCTTTTGCACAATGCTTTGTGATGTACTGGTACAACATGCCATGTAAGTACAAGATTTTATCAAACTTGGCCACAGCAATGCAAAGATAGCATCTTGTGAAAGGTATTATGTGGTTGACTTTGAAACTATACCTATTTTTCTTCCTTTTTTCCTTTGAAGATAAGACCTTCATTGCTTCATTTATATTTTATGGGAAAGCCCACCAGGCTTACAGAGGCTGTAGGTGTTTTGGTGTGTATTGAGGAGGAAGACATTATTTTCTTTAGAAGAAATTCCGAGTACTAGCTCTAACATATTTATTTTGTTATGGTTTTATTGACTTAAAAGAGAAATGTCATGCACTAATTAGCTGACATCCCAGCATCAGTGAAAGACTGATTTGTTAAAACCTCACAGGCCCTCTTAGCTGGAGGAGGTGGACTTGTTCTGAAATAACTTAATAAACACCTCTGCTGATTGTGGCTGCCATTTATATAAAACCTCTTAATTCTGGAGCCTTTTGCCTGTAATAACTTGTGTTAGAGGGCTGTGATTAATATGTTGTAAATATATCTGACTCTTCAGAGAGCTGAAATGAGGAAAAAGGAAAAAAGATGGAGGAAAATTATCATGTGTCTAATTTAGAATTGGAGGCTCTCCTAGGGGTTTTATGAGAAAAAAATATGTGAGGAAAGAAGCTGTCCCTATTGAATGTATTGTACAATGTCAGTATTTAAAAACAAAGCATTTTCTTACTTGGTATTTCACCCTGTTATCTCTGGTGTAAAGAAGGAAATTTGTGTTCACAGCATCTGGAGAGCTGGGCAAGCCTGCCAGTTGTCTCCCTGGGATCCCAGCCCATGGGGGGCTGTCTGAAAAGCATCCAAGCCTCTTGTAGCAAACTTCCCTTCCTGGGGTGCACAAAGAAAAAGATATCAGTGTTCTGGGAATGTCACAGGTTCTGTACATGAAGCTGGCAGGAAAGAGTTTTCACCAAGAAAGCCAAACTAGCCTGATTTGGATTAGGATGGCACTTCTGGGCATTTTTCAGTTGTGCTTGGGTGCTTGTAGCAAGGACTTGAACTTCAGGAGAACTTCCTGCTGCAAACAGAGCCTGGAGCTCAGCCTGGAGAGCTCAGGATGTGTTTGGTTAAACATATTATTAACACAGCCCATAGAAAGACAATAAAATCTTGATCCAGGGAAGAAACCAGCTTCTGCTGTCAGCACAGAGTAGTCCTTTAAATCAGTCCTAAACTGCAGGGATTATCTAAATTATCTAAGTTTCTTGCACACTTGTGCAACAGTTCATGAAGGAGCAAAAAGAAACCAATACATTAAAATACATAGTTCTGATTACTCCACAACAGACATTAAATATCTTCCTCTTTTTTTTTTTTTTTTTTTTATCACTGTAAGATTTTAGTGGAAGCAATAAAATGGAATTTGAGTGGATGCTTAGAGCAAAGCACAGCCTCAGGAAGTGTGGTCTGTCTGAGGGAGTGGTTTCACAATTTCTAATGTGCCTTTAATACAGTAATGGTGCAAATATGACATGCAGGTGTTGCCATTAATTGTCATCCTTCCACACTGTTGTAGCACAACAGTTGTGAAATCCCATTTTTGTTGGCATTAAAAATTCTATTCTTTCCTGTCATTAAAGTGGTATTTTGGACCAAGACTATTTTCTTGTTCTCTGCATAGCTCTGTGAAGAGTGGGCTTTCATTACCAGGGTTGTAGCTACTGTGAGTGAATTGAGGGTGAGTAGGGGGGAAATGTTCTGGAAGAATTTCAGTATCAATTTACATATAAAAATATCTTTCTGATTCCCTCTCTCTTTGCTAGCTGCAAAAACCTTTACAGAATTAAAAAGCAATGAGTTAAAGGTGGGAAAGACACGACATGACTCAGTGGTCCTAACAAAGAATTATATTAAATCCATTCCAATTAACAGGTTTTTTCTAGAATACTGATATCCTGGTGTAACTTGCACATAATTTTGACTCATTATAGGTTTTATTCATTATATGTCTCACCTCTGGCTGCATTGAGAAGAAAAAGAGTAGTGATCCATACTGCAAGCATCTGTAGTGAATAAGAACACAATTCAAACATACTTGAAATTAGAATCTGGAATTCACCTAAGGGGTCCCTTAACCCATTAAAATCCGTTGAAACTCAGTACTTCTTGGGATTATTTCTGTTTGCCATGGAGATTTTGCTTAATCAGACTATCCTTTAGGAATCCTTAAAGATCATCTTCCTGTCCTTGACAAACAGAAACTTTTTTTCTCTGTAGAGCTGCAGTTTATGGGCATGCAAATTAAATTCTTACAGGATTTGCAACAACATATTACACATTGAAGTTTGTCCTAGGATTTCACAGAAAACTTACAGAACTGCCATCAATGATTGCATTTTAAAACCCCAAGAACAAACCTAATTTGTTCTTATTAATCATACAGATGGTCTTGAAAACTCATTTTGATTTTGCTATCAGCCATGCATGCTTATCAGCCCTCATCTACCTGGTCAGTTAATCACCAGCTGATGGATAAGCACAGGGTAAATGGAATCCATCAGTTACTCCAAGGTGAGGCAGGGAAAGTCTTTTAAGTACAGTCTCACTACTACCATGAGCAACTTATCTTCAAAGGAAAATAAATAATTTTTAAAAAATCTGATATCATTCCCAGATTATCCAACCAGTGCTGCACAGGCAGAGCCTGCATCCCCTTCCTGACCAGTCTTCCCAGTCCCCTGAGGTCCACAATACACTGTTGGGAGAAGAGAGTTCATCCCTGTGAAACCAAGGCTCAAGCACGTCTTGCTTCCATCTCCTCTCCTCCAGCCACTCACCAAATACCCTTCCCCTCACCATCATGATCCTAATTTCAGTTCCTTAGATGTTCTTGGCTCCAGTGCATCCCATTTTACCTTGGCAAGGCTCAGAGCAAGTTCTCAGCGTCAACCTCTCCGTCGCTTGTGGCAAACCTTGCAGAAGCTCTTTGAGGAGCCTGGAGAGAAGCAGGACAGCTCTGTGCCTGCCCTCCAAGGGCACGTGGCAGAGGGATGCTCACCCTCTGCTGCTCCACAATGCTTGGATTCCCAGCTGCAGCTGTGTTGGGCAATGCCAGAAGAGATCTCCTTCTGTCAGCCTTCATCCCAGATAACAGCAACCAGGTCCGACCAGTTGCTACGTGACTCCACCCACTTAATGCAAAGTTTCAAACAGGCTGTTATTGTCCTCCATTTGTTATTTTTTTTTCAAACTAAAAATTGTTGGGAAGTGTGATGTAAGCACAGAACAAGCACAGGGCCTTTGAGGATCAGTGGTGCTCGTCTTGGTGCGATGCTGAGTTGAGATTGTCACTCGATGTCACACCGACGGCAGCTCCACATCATCCCCATCCTTTGCATTCTACTACAGTTTTAGTAGCAAAATATCCTTCCTGGAACTGATCCCTGTCTTAAATAACTTCCAGTCTCAGGTAAAATTTTCAAATTTGTGTTTGATGTCTTAAGTCTACTGTTGCAACACAAAGACACAAACAGGGTTTTGGGATGGACTAACATATGTTGGCAAGGTTCAAACTGTCACTTGAGAAAATTCAAAGAGAAGTATGAAAAATTATTTAAAAATTGAAATGGCTTCATCTGTCACTTGTTGTTTGTTCATCCTGTAGATCTCTTATCTCTAATTTTGCTACTGGATGAATTACCTGACTTTTCTTTGAAAAGGTGACAGAAATGCTTTTAAAGAGAGGAGAATAGTTCCTGGGGCAGATTGTCACCACATTCAATCACCATGAACCTTTATAATTAAATTGTATTAATTGCAGTAATTTTATTTTTTAGTGTTTTGATAATGATGTCATTTCACATAGTACTATATTGTTGTTATACTATTATGTTCAAGTTTCTGATCAGACTTTCCTAGAAATCTTTGTTCCTGTCGATGTATGTGGGACTTCTCCAACCCCAGTGATTCTATAATTCTGTGTAGACACAAATGAGAAACCTGCATTTCCACATTTTAGTGTTAAACCCTTTAAGTATAAGAGTGATTGCTGACACCTCCTAAGACAAGGGAGTACAGGAAGGGGAGACTCCCTTTTGGTATAATCCCTTCCACTGACTGATGAGCTATTCCATATCTTGCACACACACATATGAACTGGGTTAAAGTGGTTCTTACAAATGCTAGGTACAAAAGCATTTTCAAGGTTTTCCTTTTTTAAAATAAATCCGTATATCATAGAAGCAAATATATGTTCCAACTCCGAGTCCCTAATAGAAAATTAAGAATCAAGGTTAGTATGGAGTTCAGGGAGCTCCTATTCATCTCTTCAAGACTAAGTTAGTCCAGTAAAGTGTTGAATTAGTCACATTAACATTGAGTTATCCTCTGCTCACATAATTAAAGTCTGTATTTGGGTTGCTAATTGATCAGTTAACAAGTTACCCACAAAGGTTAAGTAAATAAAAATGAAGAAATGTTTAAAAGATGCTGACACAAAAAAATCTGCTTCCAAGTTTCCTAGGTAAACCCAGACAAAACTGGGTTCAGTGATGGTTAGTAGAACTCAGAACTGTGATGTGTGGTATCAGATCTCTGATAAAGCATTACATTTGAAAGTACTTAATGCTTGTTTTTTACATCATCAAGAATTCATAGACAAAGAGGCTGATTAGTTAGAATTTAAGGACCCCACAGAAAATTAGTATCTGATCTTACCTGCTGATTTAATTCTATTATCTATAATATTGGACCAAACCCTCATTTCATTCTATCCTCATTTCTTCACACTTCAGAAGGAAAGTTTACTGCACAAACAGGTTGCTCAAATTTTTAAATGAATTGATTAAATAGTTGATTCAATAAATTATTCTTGAGTAATTTGAATTTTATATTTTACTTATGCAGGGTATTTTGGTGCCTATCTTCTCAGGGGAGCTCAAAGAAATGTGAATAACTCAAAACATTAAGAAGCCTTTCCCAAACCTGCTGTTGTAGTCCCAAACCATACCTGAACCCTCTGCTGCACCATGGACTCAACTGCAATCTGGTGGTGCAGATTTCTGATCACTTACAGGATTCAGTGACTTAGCCAAGTTAAAATTTAAACAACAACAAAATATTAAAGGGTTTTTGATTTTACCTAAGATGAGGACATTGCTGTCTCACATCCTAGGTGTAAATGTGTGCTATGCAATTTTTACAGATCAATTCCAGCCAATATTGAGCATCAAATAAAGTTTAACTTACCTAGTTTTTTCTCATAACACATGAAGTGATTATTTAGTGATGTTCTTGCTGCCTTTCAGCAGCCACTGAGACATCACAGCTCTCTTCCAGTGTTTAAGACAAGGTTACTGGGAGAGCAAGGTATCCTCCTATCTGGAACAAATTTGCCAGAGGATTTACTCCAGCTGACAGGCATGAAATGGCTTTTCTATGCTAGTTTGCTAATACCAGGAAAGCTCACAGCTCAGCAGCATTGTCAGATGTCAGCACTTCTGTGTTGGCTTCTAGAAATCTTTGCACTTTAATGGGGTTAACTGCTGCACTGTTATCTGGGACCTGGGGAGGAAGCAGCGAGCAACAAAATGCTGACTCTCCATCCCTTAGAAGTGCCTGAAAATGTCTCACCCATGAGCTTGTCCAAGCTGGCCCTGAGCTGATGCACAGCTCTAGCACACCCAGCATCCTGCACCAAGCACTTTGTAATTGCAGCTGTGAGGAGAATCATCTCCTTTCCTTTTCTTCTGCTGTGCAGTGCCAGCTGCATTTCATGCCCCCTGTTCCTAGGCTGGAAGGAAATGAACAAAGCATTTTGTGTTTGCCTTCTCCATGATCCCCTTCTTTTCACAGATGATATCCATACCTTCACCTCTGCTCTTGGCTGACTTCTGTTTTCTATTATATGCCAACATGGGAAAATGATTGCTCAGTCCATCAGGCTGGACAGGGTGGACATTAGAATTTTGCTCCCCATTACCAAAACCAGCAAGGAAAATTCCTTCTGTCCTGAAGTTTTATCAATGAATGTGTTTTTCTGCGGGATGAAGTGGCCAAATGTGGAAGAAGGTTCTTTCTGCAGCTAAAACACAGCTTTGTGTATTCTCTCTTAAAATCTCTCTTCTTTTTCACCATCTGTAATCATCTTACAGATGAGGTACAGTGCATATAGTATCTTACAATTAAAAAAATGGCCTAATAGGGATAATTCAGGAAAGTTATTGTCCAGGGATGTTTTTTTTGGTTGGATTTTTTTGTTTGGTTGGTTGGTTTTTGTTCTTGTTTTCTTCTCTTAATTTTAATTGCACTACTGCTAAGTCTTGATCTTGAGAAATTTTCTGGGCAGGGACCTGCCTATTTATGCACATTGCAGGGTGTATAATTCAGTTTTGGGTGTATGAATAATGTGTGAATATCATAGATACAAACAGTAATGTAAAGGTCACCTTTTCCAACATATCATTGTAACAGATAAGAATAAAAAAAAAATCTTAAATACCAGCAAACATTTTTTTTATTCATTCCAGTCTGCTTGGCTGCTGAAAAATATATTAAGGGATTGTTATTCTTTATATCAGCTGTGCCTTTATTATGATCCAGTTTCTAATACTTTTATTGATGCCAAACCCAATGGGGTGATACATAGAATGAATTACTTCTTAGCTAAAGAAAGAGTACCAAATGTTAAATTCCATTTACTTTGTATTTTAATACCATCTAAACTAACAGTTGCATGACTTATTTTTAACTTTCACGTAAGCCCAAGTCTTTTTCTGATTTACACATGGTAAGATATGAAGTTTGTATTGTAATAAAGAAAATATATTTATTCCTGCAGTTATACCTTAGCTTTAATAAAAAATAATTCCAGGTGAATTAGCTGGTCATCATTTTCTGTGATAAAACACTCTGGTGCTCAGTGCATATTCTGAGGAAAATATTGAATTAAAAATTACAAAATAGAGATCTAAGGAATATGACATAAACAGAAAATTTTAAATCTCCCTCAGCAAGATATTTGAAGTCCTATGGGCACTATGTGGATTGATCTAATTTTTTGGGATGTAATTAGTAAATTACAGTGCAAAAGATGAAAATAAGAAATTACACTAATTTATACAAGCTGTTAACCACCATTAAAGAGAAACACATAACAGGAACCCCAGATGGTTCCATACCACACCTTTGATGTGATATGGGGCCTGGTGTTTGTGGGTTTAATTGTTTAATTTTGCAGATGCTGGTTCTGTTCCATCACATTCCCTCTAACTTCAGTCTATCACAGGAAGTTTTCATCAGGGCACTGTTAAATCTGTGCCACTGTAAATATGTTCTTAACTTCTTGTGGTGTGGCAATATAATGCTTTCATAAAAACTTTGTGTTTTGTGGTATCCTCTCCACCTGTGACCACAGGTTTGTGTTTGTGCCTCATTTGTCTCGTGTCTGGCAAGGAGGTTTCAGTTTGGAGCTGTGATTTAGAGATTTCTTCCTCAGAGGAACTCCTGGCAATGCTGACAGAAGGAGAAGCAGCACAGGGATGGTTTCCAAAGTCTGCTTGGTGTCTCTCACTGGCTTTGCCACTCCCTGAACAAAAGGCAGAGAATATTCTTTTATCATATTTCCTGAGAGCAACAAGACTAACTGTAAACAAGAGGGATTCTCTATTTTGCTTTTGAGTGTTTTTGAGTACTCCTGTTTCTTCAGGCATCTTGGGTTCTTAGTATACTTTGAGAATACTATCAGCATTTTATGGATTTGTTGGCCACTATTGGAATTAAATCCAGTTGTTTTAATGAAGCACTACCTTCACCCCTGCTATTTTTGGAAGGTCTTGCAAAACTCCTTTGAGAGAGGCCAGCTAATACAGGGCAGACTGCTGAAAAGTTTATAGCATCTTTCTGTAAATAAAGTAATGAGAAAGCTACAGGATGACATCCACTTATTTTGCAAACCAGTTAAATCAGTATCACATTCAAACTTACTTCAGAAAAATTGAGCATCATCATTTTGATTTTAAGCCTTTTGGCTTTGAAGTTAAGGAACATAGCTTTTTCAAAAAATTGAAGAAAAAAATTATGATGAACAGGGAAAGCTTTTAAAAGGGTGTCCCTAAATGAGAGTTATGAGGCAGGGCTGCAAAGCATGAAGTCATTTAAGGAATGTGGGAGTGGGATGTTGCAACCAGCACAGCACTCAACATTACCACACCAATTAGACTTAATAAGTTTAACTGGAGTATTTCACAATGGGAGTCCAACCCAGCCTCTTCTTAAGTGATCTGAAGTGATTGTCATTGTTTTCAACAAGCAAGGGTACAAGGCTGCTCTGCACTGTTGATTTTAGGGTTATGTAGCTGTTTCAAGGTGTATATAGCTGAATCTGAGTGCATGCAAATGTCTGAAAATGTCAGATTTCAGTGATATTTCAGTGATCTGTAACTGGACAGGCACTAAATGCTAAGGGTGAATATCTGGAGAGCTTTGGGGCTGGTTTCTGTATGGACTTCCTGCACCTGAAAAATAGGTGGGTGGTTTGTGAGCACATCACTTGTAGGTGATTGCAGCATGCAGGCCTTGATTTTTCCAGGAGCTGTGCCTGTTTTGGGATTATTCAACACTTATATCTTATGAAAAGAAGTGGCTATTTCATCACCCTCCTAAAGTGCATTGTAACAACAATGTGACATGCTGTGGAGTTGCTAAGCATGAAGTGATTTGAGCAATGCTGGTATGAGTAAGGGTGGAAGTACTGATTATTCTGGGAATTTACAATACTAGTTATGCACTATGTCTGTAAGTGTTTTCAGCAACTATCATCTGCTTTCTGCTACTGCCAGCTAGACTACAGTTAAATTTTGTTGAGAGCAATGAAAAACAACTAATTATCAAAGCTAGAATTATTGACAGCTACCAGAGGTGAGACACAAATGACACCTGGGCTGTCAAATGGCAAGGGGAGCTTTGAACACTGATTTGGGATGGCAGCATGCTGTTAGCCAGGCTTTGGGAGCCAGGGATTGCCAAAATCCTGGGGGTTATATGAAAAGCAGTCAGAACCTGCATCAGAGGTAATAAAAAGTAAGGGGGCTGCAGATAGCTTGCTCCACTGTTTCCAGTTCTGATCTGGACATCAGAGCCTGCCCCAATAAGATGCAGCACTTGGACAAGAAATCAAAGGCCATTCTCATCACTGACAGCTTCATGAGTTCTAAGAAAATCACCTTTTTTCTGCTCTGAAAAACTTCCTGCCAGGCTTGAAAACTCACATCAAAGGGATTATTTTTCATGTACCTGATGTCTCTTCTTTAAGTAATAATTTTCTATTTGCTTTAAAATAGATAATTTACCAGGTGGCATAAGCTAATACTTTTTCTTTATTTAATTTGCCGTTTATAACACAGAGTTAAGGCAATATGGAAGATAAAGGCCTTTATAGTCTTTTTAGTATAACACTGGAATAACTATAACTGGAAGTAGATTCACTTGCATGAAGTCTTAAATACAGTAAGAAAGTAGTTTCAAGATTCCTTGGTTTTGTCTTTAAAATTTTTCTCAGCATTTCTCCATTTATCCCAGAAAAATTTCATATTGAAACTTTTCTCTTACTCTGTAGCAGTACTTTTCAGACAGAAGAAACTTAATAATGGGAACTTTAAATTCTTATGCACTGTGTACATGGGTGCCTTTTAATTTGCTTGCTGCACTCCGTGTGATACATGAATAATATATTTACTGGGCATACTTTTTAATGCCATTGAAATTAAGTAATTCAAGTGATAGAAGAGAGAATTGTCTTCAGGCAAGCACAGAATCCATAGACAGAGAGTGAGTTAGGTATGTGTTTGCACAATCCTCCTCTCCATTGTGTAAATGCTGATTACAGGGAGCTCTGGGTCTCAAACAGAAGCAATTACAGCTCTCCCCATCTGCAAGCAGCACTTGCAAGATTGTCATTCACAAAGGCCAAAGAGTCTGGAATGGGATGCCATCCATCAAATGGGATACCAAAAAGTGGCATGTTTGTTATCCCATTATAGGATAAACTTATTTCTTTCATTAATGATTCATTCCCTCTACCATATTCATAAAGAAAAAATACAGAATGAACAACCTCAGAACAGTGAGCAGCAGGGGAGTGGCCATTTCAGTTCCTGAGCTGGGAGAGGGAACAACCCCTGAGTTCTGTCTTTCTGTGCCATAAATGTTTGTATGCCTCAAACTTCAATGCATACATCTAGAGAACTGATAAGAAAATATCTCAATAAATGATTACTTTGTAAGAAGAGTCAGGGTCTCATTTTATTAGAGGGCTCCCTGAATAGTTGAAGTGTCCTTCCACAATCAGCCAGGTGGATGTGTAAATACCAGAATCTCTGTCTACCCCTATTTTCAGTTGATTTGCAGAGACACACTGGTCCCTAATTATGTCTGGTGATTCATCTACTCCATCAGCTCCAGGAAGAAACATTTTCTGGTTCTCAGGCTGGGGTCTGTGCCCTGACAATGCTCTCATTGTACACGGGGTGAGACCCAACCTGCACCACCCCCCTTCACACTGCAGTCAGCTGGGACAGGGAGCTGTGTGGGGCACCACCCTCCCCAGTCCTTCAACCCAAGCTAAAAAAAACCAGCCTGCATTGCATTGCTGGGCTGTTCATTACTGCCTTAAAATAGCATAGCCTCTAAACAGCACATTAATTATCAGCTTGTCTCATTAGTTAATCCCATTAGACTGATATATGCAGGCATTTTATCAGCAGAATTGAAAGTAAATTCCTAGGAACATCACTTTTCTGGTTGCATTTCCTGTTAGATCAAGAGATAACTTGAAAACACTCTTGCTTTGGTGTAGGGCAAACTTGGTCTGAATTCTTTTATTCAGATCAAAAAGCATCTGATGATGTTTCAGGGCAGGATAAATGAAGTAAGATGGTAGCACAGAGAGTATGTTCTACTTTTACAACCAATTGGCATTGCTGGTGCTCCTAGGAAGCCTTGCATGAACCAGGAATGCAAACTGCCAGGCACTGCACAAGAATCATGTCTAGATACTTGCAGCTAATCTTAAATTAGAGCAAGAACAACAAAGTGAGCAGTTCTTCCCTCTGGAGTTTGCATTGCCTCTGAGATCCACACCTGAGACACAATGGCACTCCATGGGCTCAGCTGTGAGATGCTGTGGCAGCCACAGAAGTATCATTTTACTACCCCTGGCATTGTCAGATCAATTCACCCCCTGCCTAAAGGGAAAAGCCTTGAAAATATCACTTAGAATAAATTCCAAGTAGTTTTTTTATCAGATATTAATCTCAAAACAGTATCTAAGGTCTTGAAGTACTGCAACACACCATGATGGTTTAGTAATGACAAAAGATTATAACAGGCATGTATTCATCAAAGAAAGAAACTTTTGTGAATTGAACTTTATATCTGGGTCTCAAAATGTGCTTGGAATGTCCTATGAAGCTAATAAGTATGATTACAGTTGTAGTTGCACTGTAAAACAGTACAAGCATTTTATTACTCAGAACGGGATCAACAGCCATTTGCAGATATTTTATGCAGAAGAATAAAGCTCAGAAATTAACAGAGTGCAATGAAATTGATGGCAGTTGCATCACAACAACACCCAGAGGCCAGAGGAAGACAGCAGACAGCATCATTGCTGCTCCCCAGAGCTGCCAGCAGTTCATGGGATTCTCTAGGTAAAACCATGCTGCAGCATCCCTTAGAAGGATTTAAAGGAAGCAGAAATTACATTCTGATGCTTTTGTCCTTTCATATTTACTGCTTCATGACATTCCTTCTGTGAAATTTATTCTAGTTTATACCTGTGTTCTATATATCAAATGTTAGAGCTGGTTCAATTTTCTTGTATTAGATGAGCTGCATCTTCCTGTTCTCCATGAGTGAATAAAAACATGATGACTTATTTCCTTGCAGAAATCACAGTGAGAAACCACTTTTCCCCTAGTGAATCAGATACTGCTTGAAAACATCTTGGTGCTGTTCAGTGGAATTCACATTCTACTGAGGCACCATGAATGAAATAAAATAAAATCTGGGAGTTTTGGTGAATGGATGGAAGTATTTGCATGCAACTGTGTATCTACAATTTCAGCTGCACGTTGTTATTAGAGTTTATAACAGGATAAGGATATAAGGGCACATTTGAGATCATAAAACTTGAAATATTCCAGTATCTTCTGTCAGGTAGAGAATTACAATTTATGTTATTTGAATCTTCAAAGAGTGTTAAAAGTTCTACTTATGCACATTCAATTCCACAGGAATAAAACAGACATGGAGTAGTAAGATATTTGAATCATAAAAGAAGCATAAAATTGACCTTTTAGTTCAAATAATTTCATTGAAGATACAGTTGGAGACAACTGTATTAAAAGGATTTAACAGTAGTTCAAATTTGTTACTTTTTAAAGAAGTCTAATAGTTGAGGTAGTTTCTCTGGAGACTTGAGAATGATTATACACACTACATTTTATTATTATTACTTCTTTATTTGTGCTATTTTGTGTTATAAAATAGAAGGAGTATATACTGATTAAATGAGTATTTTCACTGGTCATGGCATCGTTAGAGGCAGGAGCCAGAATTACAGTCACATTTCTGGGTGTTACAGAGAGATGGATAACAGCTGGTACTCCTAAATATCCTCCAGTGAAAGTGAAGTGGTTTGGTTTTTTATTGATGCTTTTTTTATTTTTTAATGGCTGGTTGCCTCAGGGAAGTGAATTAACAGAACTCTTTATTTAGTTTCACAACTTTGTTGTGCTCTTTGCACCTCCCCAATCCCTGCTGAGCCAACAATGCCAGCCTTGCTTTGTTTGTGCACCTCTCCTGTGGTGGATGTACATCCTCCTCTTCAGCCACTCCTACTCCTAGAACTGGAGCCCAGCTGCTCTCATCTCCTCTTCCCTTCCTACACATCACCTGCAAAACATTCCTGAGCTTGGGTTTCTGTGCTGGGTATCACAACAGTGCCCTCAGCTCTTCCAGGGCAGCTGGAGCCTCACTGCAGGTGATCCTTGGTCCTGCCTCCATCAGCCTCTTGCTCTTCCTGCTGGGGCTGAAATGGGATTTTTAGCTCTTCTGTGATGCTTTGTGATTTGTGCCATGAAGCACCTGCTCACTTCCAGCTGCCATAAATAAATATGAGAGCTTGCAATGAGCTTTAATGGAGCATTTTAGCTGTAAAGTCTCTGAGCCTCCAAGGGAAATGCTGTAAAGGGGGTCCTGGAACTGAACCATCATCACAGAGGTAAAATTTGAACCATTTTGGTGACCATGTAGCTTTTCAAAATCTAGTGTGTTCAGAACTTGGAGATGCTCTCTAGCAGACGAGTTGGAAAAACGAGCACCTGAAAGATGGTGCTGAGGATACAGGTAGATAAGACTGGCAGGAAAAAACATCCCTTGAATAAGTGATCAAAATAAGAAAATTCAGATTGAAGAACTCTTTCTGAAGGAGTGAAAAAATTATTAAGAATTTGAAAAAAAGAATATTGAAAATGTGGGTTTAGTCTCCTTTTTGTGTACTTTTAAGTACTGAGGAAGATATATGGTATATGCTTGGTTATAGATGTACAGGCATGAATATGAGACAAGGTGAACTCGTGGGGTTTTTTTGAAAGTTCATTCTGAAAAATCTCCCCATTTCTTAGTAACATCCCCATTCAGCTTAGTAACATCCCCTAGGTAAAGTATGTCTGGTTGCAGAAAGTGGCAGATTTTTTTAAGGAGCATCACAACCATTACTGTTAATCCTGGACCACTTTCTCGTGAGGAGCAAGTTCACACTACCACCTAGTGCAATTCCTGTTCCAATGCAGCAGCATTATTCTGTCTGCTGCCTTTCTTATTGAAAAGCTCCTCTGAATAATTAATCTATCTGAGGTATTTATTGACTGTAACATTAACTCCATATTAACGAAAGAAACAGACACAGAACATGATGGATTTTCTTCCTGCAAGTCCTCTGTAAATAGCACCCTGACTTCCATGCTTTATCTGCCTCTTTTCTCTCATGTATCTAGCAATTTTAAGATAGCAATCATTCTGTAGCACAATAGTACACGCCTACACCCCTGCTGAATTATGCAGCTGTGGGTTTACATGAATGAACAGTAGTTGCTTTGTACAAACACCTTGTTAATATTTGAAGTGTGATTTGGGAAAGGGGGGTAGATTGTCTTGATCTCATGTGCTGTGGTATGCAAAGCCCCAGTAAATCTCTAAGTTCACTTGAATTAGCATTCTGATTTTAACAAAGAACAATATGGAGTACCCAGCTAACATTGCTAATTCCTACTGTGTAGCAATTAGTTTGATGCTATTCTACCTCTTTCATGAAACAATATATAACAAGGTGTTTCCAATAGACATTCTCAAATTATACAGGAATTATTTAAACAAAATTCTTAAGGGCAAAATGTAATGCTGCTATGTAATAATACCTAAAATAATAATAATAATATAAAAAGAGCACACAAATCCATTGTCCATTTACAAGGGACTTTGATTCTTTATACTGGAATCCTCATTTGTCTCAATGAATTATTTTACAGTCACAGTTGGATATTAGAATTTTTTTAAAAAGAAGCTACATAAGTTGATATTTTTTATTTTTTATGTTTAATTCCTCAGCCTTACTTTAATGCTCTAGCAATAGGAAAAATATATAGAGAATTAACTTAGTGTTCAGCAGAACTTCCTGAAAAATACTTTCTGTAATACTAGCTGTATTTGTCCTTGTTAAAACATAGAATATATACTTATTTTATATAAAGAAAAAAAAAACTATTCATAGTAGTTCTGGTTATGGACTAACTAAACTCTGAGGGAACTACATACACTTTAATTCAATAAGCAAGTATTTTTTTCAGACCTCCTGTTTTTTGTGTCCCTTTCATTTGAAAGTCAGACCTATAGAGACCAGATGGATCAATCTTCCTATAAGCACATAAATAGCTGAGAAAATTCACTTCTTTGGAATTCCACTGTGATTTGGGTAAAGGGATCTTGCCCACACATAAAGCTTAGTGTGTTCAAAGCTTAGTTCAAGGCTTAAAGGGACAAATTGGTGCTTGATGGATAATTGGGTTTTAGCAAGACTGGAAGGGACTCAAATATGAGCTGAATGTAAATCAGTTTATTTAATAATTACAAGCATTAGTATTGCAAGTATATCACTAGCAGCCATATCTACCTTTTTCTGACAGAGTGAGTGCTTCTAAGAGAAGCGTCAGCTGTGGTGTCACAGTTTGCCCACCATACATCAGTGGCCCTTTCTATAATGTGGTAGCTCTGATTTTGCTTTCTCTATCATGCTTCCATAGCAGGCAGGTGTGCCTATGGATTAACCCTGGGAGCTTTAAAGAATTGAAAAGTTGTGACTGATTGCCATAGAGCTGCAGGTGAATTTTCTTTGAGATGTTGGGCTGTGCTCCCAAGCACACGTTTTGAGTGGACTCCTCAGAGAGATTTGTATTACATCTACTTAGAAGGATGTAAAAAGAGCATCAGTATATTTTTCCTCTCTTGTGTTTGCAACAAAATGTCCTAATGCATAAATTACTCTGAATTCATTAATATGTAAGGAGGAAAGTTTAGCATCTGCTTGGAATGATCAAATCTGGATTATACACACCTGAATGTCCATAAAGAAAGCACATTTGGCTGAGGCACTTTGTGTACACCAACAGCTTTTGAGATGAAATTTGGAGTGCTGAGGAAATTGCAGAGGCATAAAAGCTGTGAATAACTTACGAGCTTTTAAAAAGGACTTGTAGCTAACCTGCTATGATCCAGCTAAAATAGTGGAAAAGGGCAGAGGATTTTGGTGACAAAGATTTAAACTATAGGAATACAATTAATAGGCTTGATTTAGGTCTTTGAGAGATTACAGATGTAATCATACTGTGCTGATACCATGTGCAAGCACAATAAACTACTGTTCATTTAAAATATCTGCCTCTGTAGCACCTACAGTTTGAAACTGATGGGTTAGAAAAATAATGTCAGTGAGAAATAATCCTCCAGTGAGGATGTTTAAAACTCTGCCTCCCAAAAGTGAGAGCTCAAAGGAAAATGATGCTAGTCTTATGTATAACCTGATTTAGATATAAAATAATCACAGACAAAATATGCAGATGACACAGAGGTTGACAGCATGACCGATGCTGAAGTTGCACAGAGTAACATGGATAGTTTGGTAAACAGAATGAACCCATGCAATTAGCTCTGTTTTAATATATTCACATACTGAGCTGTATATCTAAAAAAAAAAATCAAATTTGTAACTATGGAGGGGAGGATGGTATCCTTGAAAACAGCAACTTTGAAAAGTGCTTATAAATCATCTTGAACAACTGAGTAAACACACACTTCTAATGTGATGTGTGAGGCAAACAGGATTAACGTGATTTTGTAAATCTATTCAGAAGACAGTGTGTAGGAGTAGGGAGGAGATTTTCTGTTTATATAAGCAGTGATGAAGCCAGTACCAGAATATTGCTTACAAGTCAGGTGTCAAGTGTTTCTGACAGTGGAAGAAATGGAGAAGGTGTAAAAAGAAAGCCACAAAGATTATCTGAATGCTGGGGGGGAAAAAAAATCTGTACTATGAAGGACAGAATGAATGCAATTTGTTAAGCATATCAAAAAGAACTCTGAAAGGTAAGTATTGATTGTAGCACAGAAGTGCTAACACGTGGAAAATATATTAAAAGGCTTTTTTACCTCAAAGAAGAAAACATAAGGAAAAACAGGGGTGAGAAGCTACAGCAAACTCATTCAAATTCTCAGTTAAATGAATTTCAAGATGCCAGTTAGTCAGCAGAACAGGTCTGATACGTCCCCACTCTTGGCATCTTCAAGCTGAAGCTGTCTCTTTCCAAAGGATGGAGGTGATCACTAGGTGATCACTATAATAATCACTAGGGTGATTATTCGTCTTGGACCCAGAATATGATGCCTCCTCCCTGCACAAAATATAGTTCAGTATACTCCCACCCTGCATGGTATTTATTTATTTTTGCATAGAAACAGATCGGCCTTCGAAGCAATAAACACAAATATTTTAATGGTAATGTGTCCAATATAATTATGTACAAATCTAAAGAAAAAGGAAGCGCAGAGCAGAAGCAAAAATTGTTTTTTGATTATAAAATAAAAATTGTCATACACCAGGGAACTTTTTTTATTGACATGATAAACCCACTAGATGGCACTGAAACATGCTTTTACAATTCTCACTTTGACCAATAGCCTCATTATCCAAATATTTTAATCAAGGCTAAAAGGAATTTATGAACCACAGTATGAAGAATCTAAGAGACATAAAATTCTGATATCACACAAGAGGAGTTTTCTTTCTCTTTACTACACATAATATACTGTTCATTGTATATTTTATGATTATCTGCATTATCTTGATGCACTTAAATATTTGGAGGTTTTGTTTAAGGGAACTTGATTCATACCAAATTATATTAAATCCTCCTTAGAACATGGATTTTTGGCTAGGCATTTTTGTCTTCCTGCTAGAGGAAATTTAATTGAATTAATAACAGCAATTCTCTATTTGAAAGTGAAATAGAGGCTATGGGTTCCTCTCTCACTAGGACATAGAATCAAAAATGCCTTGAATTCTATTAAGACACAATAGGAGGAATTACTATTCCAGTAAGATGCAGGAAATATGCTGTGTATTTATAAAGACTCTTTTCTGGGATTTCAACTATATAATCAATTATTTACAGGTAAAATTGATCACTTTGAAGCTGTTTCTTCCAGACAAAAAGATGTTGCCTTTAAATACTCAAGGCATTAAGTGGGAAGAAAGGAATCAGCTCCCATTTCACATTTTCCCAGAAATTTTTAAGATCCTCAGGTATTCAGGGTGATCAGCTTGTGGGAATGACCATAGGAACGGTGAAATTGATAAAATAAGGGAGTTAATGTATGGCTCTGGTTGAAGAAATTTAGAGGGTTTATAGCATAGTGTAACATATCTTGTGTTTTAAAACTCAAAGTGATAGAGCATCATGCTCTCTGATAAAATTTTAGTCAAAAATTAAAAGAAACACAAACTTCCTGCTGATGGCAGTGTCATGCTGACAGCACATTCAAACCCTACACATACCAGCAGGATGACTCGAGGTGACTGTAAATGTCTGGATGTGCCTTGAGTTTGGCCCTTCAGAGAATGGGAGCTGGCATGTCCCCTCCTTGGAACTCAGAGTCTGTAAGTGTTTTTGACAGTTTGGGCTTTAGGAGCTTTACTCGTGAGCCAGGTGAAAACTGTCCTTCTGCAGAAGAAGGTATTAGTAAATATAATTGTTTTTCAGCCCAGAATACAAATGCTTTGCTACACAAAGGGCTACTAAAAGCAGCCTGGTGTAGAATAATTTAAAAAAGAATGTAGAAACTTGATAAACTCAGCCCCAAAAATTCACTAACTGAACAAACAAATTTCAAAAGCCATTTGTATAAGGAGTTGACAAATCCTAAGAAGAAAAATAAGAATGATGGGAATTTGGAAGGTGGGGCTATCACTACAATATGTAAGCACTACACATCAGCTGCAATCAATAGAGGAAGCAGAGCTACTACTTGCTTAAATACTTTATTGACAAGCAAGATGTAGGCCATTAGACATTGAATCTGATCTGTTACCCAGTTACCACACTGAAGTGTCACATTTAACTTCAGAGAAGTGGAACTATTTTGCTGGTCCTCTTTAGCCAGTATCTGTTTATTGCATTGTCATCCTTGAAAATGGGTGTGTAGCATAGCTTCTAAGCCTGTTATCTTTTTCATGGAAATCACCTGGAGTTTTTTATAAGGCCTTTATCTCTTTCTTCAGCTCAGTCAGTGGTGAAATCCTTTCTTGTGTTACAAACCACAATCAAACTGCAGATGACTTGTGCTAAGCCAGCTGACTCCCTGAGTTGGGATGAGGTTAAACATGGACCTGCATGACAATATAGAGAGATACCCACAGTTCCCTCCAAATTCACTCTGGCTGGATGCTGTGGTATCAGAGCAGAAAGCACCTGAACAGCTCCACACAGACCTTATGTCTAATTTTTTAGGTTTGCTGAACTGTCAAGCTCTAAGCAGGCAACCAACCCTGTGGCTGCAGACTGTCAGTTCCCTCTGTGACTGAGGACCCCATAAGGTGGGTCAGCTGAACAAGGATATGAGACCTCAGACCATGTATTTTCCCCATGTCATACAAAGGAAATTTTTCTCATTAACTCAGTTACAAATACTTTTTTTTTTTTCAGTGTATTTTTTCTTGCTGTTCTTCATCTTATGACATTAATTTGGCACCATCAGCAGCTCAATCATATTAATGTCAACCAATTAGAGATAATTTGTGTGGGCACTGTTGCATTAGCTAACTGTAATTTCATTCTGTGGTCAGGTATTGTAGTGGTTTTCTTGTTAGTCTTTGAAATGTTCATAATAATCTGTTCATAATAATGAATAAAGTAACATGAAAATGTGGTAGCTTAAATCATTCTTATAAGATACAAAATAATTGCATTTTAATCCCTTTTATTTTTCCCCTCCTTGTAGTTGTTCCTTGCTTCAAGAATGGCTACAACTCTGGAAAGGTAATATTAGGCCATGGGGGCAGTTTTTACAAAGTTAAGCCATATGGTTTGTGTTCTGTGTCCTGGCTTGTTGGGAGTGCAGGTTCTTGGGTCTACTGTTCCTCAGCATGGCCTCTGACCATGACTTTGCCATTGTGTGTCTCAGTTTCTTTGGGCTCTGACTTGTCCTTGCTGTACTTCCACAGCCTTCAGGCTGTGATCTTGTGGATTCAGGGTTCAACAGATGCCTCTTTAGGGCCCTGCACTTGGTCCTTACTCATCCTGGCTGGAACACTCTTTTGGAAAGTCCAATGATTTTTCCCAAGCCATCTCACATCCTTGGCCTGGCCTGATTATTATTGTCCTATTCTATTTTTTCAAGTGGATCCTGGATTTTCCTTTGCAGTGACTTGTTTGCTGGGAAGGGCCTTTCACAAAGCATGGCTGGGAGCTGTGATTTGGTGATAAAATCAGGCTGTGTCTCAGGTACATGGTCACAGGAGCAGAGTGAAACTGCACTTTACATCCCTTTTGTGAAGGAGGCAGGACTTGATGCTTGTCAGAGCTCTTAATAGGTAAATGTGTAATTTAAAGTATTTCTGTCTCTCTGCACAAATGAGGCTTTTTATCTGTTGATCCTAAGAAGCAACAGTACCCAGATCCAATATAGAAGCTTACCTTGTGTTCCCAAAATCTTTTTTCCCCTCTCTAGAACAATAATATTTTGCTTGTACTATCTTCCTCTTTCTTACTAACTTTTTCAAGTATTTCTTTTGTAATTAATCTTTTTTTGGTTATAAAAAGGGACAGCTACATCCATATAATATGCAACTTAAAAAATATTTTTATTATGTAATCTCTGAAAGAATTTATTTATTCATAATGTCTGTGTGTTTTCATGGCAACCTGGCAATTATTTTTTAATTTATTAAGCATAACAAAATATTTGGGGTTTTTTGCATTCATTATTTAAAAGATTACTCATACTCACATTAAAATTTTTTTTAGAAATCCACAGAACACAAATTTTTGCTTAATTTTTAGTTTGAGTCTTAAAAGCAGAAGCACAGTATTTGTCCAAAATTGCATTATTCCTAAGACAGTGATGACAAATATATTTTTATACTTGGAAAAATTAGTATGTCTTACATTCACCCTGCAATGACTGGGTTAGTCTGGCATACGTTTTTCCAGAGCTGTTGAGGGATTTATTTAGCCCAATAGGATTTGTATTGATTTCTGTTTCACTTCTTTTTTCTTTTTTTTTGTGATCTGTATTCTTGGTTTTTTTTCTAATATTGATTCTGAAAGCTTTAGCCATTTGGGTTATTACAAATGTTACTATATTTATGCTGCTACTATAGTAGTAATTCTACTACAGTAATCAAGAAGTCAGACTTTCACAACTTTCATGAACACATACCCAACATGAAAAGATGCATGCAGTCAAAACTGAGCTTTCAACTGTTTTTTCTCAAATCTGAAAACTCTGAAAAGAATTTACCATATATTTTTTTCACAGATATATTTTTTTCAGGTAATACAGGGTCATTAATCAGTAGTATTAATTGGTAGTTATTAGATGCTATTGCTCATTCCACTTAGACCAAAATTTCAAATGCACATTTGAGGTAAGCCAGTGAGTTCTGGTTTATGTCCTGTCTTTAACTTATATGGACCAAAGAGCTGCATAAATATGAGACCATTTCAAAAGAAATTCAAGAATTCTCGTAAATAAAAGCCACTATAAGTAAACAAAGTTTAAAAAGAAAGTTTTGCTGGTTGCCAAATACACTTAACCTAAGAGGTTAGATTCCTACACAAACAAGGTCTCTTAAATGAATAAAATGATCAAGACAAACTCAGCCATTCTAGCAAATCCCAGATTTATGTTTCATCAATTAAACCCAGAAATAGCTTTAGCTGACTGTAGATGCTTTGATATGTAACTGTATTATTTTGGATTTGATCAAAACCCACGAGCAGCAGTTGCCTAACTTTAAAAGTCAGATACCCATAGGAGTCTGTGGGACTAAGTTGTTTAAAATCAAGCAATCCTTAGAGGATCTCTCTTATGGAAGAGACAAAAAAAAAGTCTTATAAGGATGTCAGCTCCAATAGCACTGGTTATTAAGAATGATAACTCCAACCACTTGGAATTATGCTGGCTAACCCAGTGGATCAGAAGACTCTTTGATACCAGTGCTACAGATCAAACCTTGCCAAACTTCAAACTGCAGCTGTGTCCCAAGAGGAAAAACTTTCTCCATCTAAGGCAGAATTTGGTCAGCTTCCAAAACTAATTTATTCCTCCCTTCTTAATAAAACATCTTTGCAGTTTTATGTGTGACTGACACTCACTGCAGCTTGGCGGGCTCAGGGTGTAGAAAAACTAGGGAAGAGCAATTATCCATCCCACCCCCAGGTGAGAAGGGTTGAAAAATATTTGCACATGCAGTGGGATGTGATGAGACCATGGCCACAGAGTGGAGTGAGGCTGAGCAGAGTGAGTGCTCTTACATGGTTTTACTGTGAGCACCTAAATAATGAAGTCAGCTCCCACTGCAGGGATGGGAACTGCTGTTACAGGTATACATCCTACATGCTGGAGTGAACAGGGATTCTGAGGTTTTATGTTTGCTCTCAATTGCTGAAGATAGCACCCAGTATTTTTGTGGGCTGTGGGAGAGAGAGAAAAGATTTTTTTTTTTTTTTTTTTTTTTTTTTGCATTATCAGAAGGCAAGTGCTAAGTAACAGGCTTAGCACTACTGGAGGCACCTAGAGCTCAGTAGATTTGCAGACTTTTCTGGACTGTCAAGCTGTGTTGCTGGAGCTGAGCTATTTCAGGGAGTTCATTACAGAATTGCATTGTTGAAGAATAAATGAAATAGTCACATCTCCTGTAAAGAGTTATTGATGGTAATAGCAGTCTTCCTCTCAAATAAGACCATGTCACTACCTTTAAAAATAGGAGACCATTCATTTGAAAAATAGAACATAAAGAACAGAGCTAGTAATGTAGGAACTGAGCCTTATGTGTAGTTTACCAGGTGCTGTGATCCATGGGCCACAAAGAGGAGCCTACAATGAGAGGGACAGCTGTTGTGAAGACAAAATACAAACCTCCCCTCACTTCTAAATTAATCAAATTTTATTTTAGTGAAAAGAAAAGGCACATACAAACTGTGAATTAATCAAACAGAAAATAGAAGCATATCTGATAGAACCTGAGTAAAATGATTTAAAAATTCTCAGACTTGCCTCTATGACATTCCAGATTATATGCCACATATTATTCACTTCCCTGAAGACTTTTTTTGTGCTAAATTCTGGAAAAGAGAAAAAATGGAACTGTAGAAAATTAAATATTAAGAGTATAGTATTTTTTACAGAGAATTTTTTAAACATTGAGCTGATTTATTTTTCTTTCTGAAAAAAATTAATAAAAAAATAACAAAGTACAAGTAAATCACATTACTTCAACAGAAACTTGAAACTGATTATAAGAGTGAGTAATGCAAATTTCTCAGGACTGTCATTCTGCTTGATGGTAGTGGCAACTGTGTCTTCATACAGCTCAATCACACGGGCTCTAAAATGAACCTTTAAAACTTCTTTTCTTTCCAAAAGGGACTTCAAAATATTTTTTCTCTTTGTATTGTGACACAGACTGCATTGTGACAAAGACATTTGAAGTTAGGATTGACATTTAGAGAAAAACATGTTTTAGTAAGTTTTTGTAAGGAATTTGTGAGTGGACAAAATAAAATACTAGATGAAAGGATGTTATTATCATCTTATTTCTCCATACTCCCCATCTTCCATTTAACTGGCAGCTGGAGGTAAAGGTTAATTTAGCTCCTAAATGCATAATCTTTTGCAGCTTTCAATAAACCAACGTTTATATAAGTCCCTCAGTACATCTTTCTTGTGCTAAAAGCATATCTTTAAATTCTTTGTTGTACTTTCCTTTTCTGTAGAAATTATATTCCTGGACATTTGGAAATAAGCTGAAACACATGAATATTGGAATAAGAGTGCATGTTTAAGCACATGCATAGTATAAAAAACTGCTTATCTAAAACCACTACTAATCATCCTAAAGGACACCTTAAAACTAAAATTATCAAACACTTAAAATAGAGAATGAAAGTGGCATACCATTTGCAGAATTTCAATTTCTGTTTGAAGAGTCTCAGAGAGGCTTTCCCAATTATCATCTTTGCATTTTTCCAATTCTTTCTTAAGTCTGTGTCCAAAAGCAAATAAATGTTCAGGTCAGAGAACTGTTGCTGGGTAACTATTTTTTCAGCTTTGGTCCCAGCTCTCAATTTGACTTGTGTGAGAAAAGCCTCATTGATCTATTTTCCTGGTCAGGATTTAAGTTTACTAGTTAGAAAAATTTCTAGACTGTGTTGTTTCCATAAACTGTGAAAGAGATATGGAGTCATTAGTCATCATTTTCTTATTTGTGCATGTGAATTGGAATGGTGATACTTAGAAAGCACCAATGTTACCATTCTTGTCTTTGCTGGGTATCTTCCTGTAGCCTCTGCTGGAGACCCAATGTTGGATTAGATGGGTGCTCTGCCTGCCCCTGTGCCAGCATGACTCCATACCCCTCCACAGACTCCACAGCTTTTGTTCCTCTTCCCTCCCCACTGCTCCCACTATTCCTCAGCACTTATTTCCCAATACTTTTGAATATAGATATTCAAAAGATCCTATTTAGTCCTGCTCAAAGGAGATACCTCAGCTCTGCACATCAATGACTGTAGTGGTTTAAATTAATACCTGGTAGGCCCAGAGAAATCTATGGCAGAGCTTTAAGTAGTCTGATAAATACAAGGTGATGAGATTATACTGGGTCTTTTCATGGCTGTCAGAAGAAAAGCATAATGACAAAGATAAAGTTGTTTACCCTTAATACAGTTTCAGGAAACAATCTGAATATTCTGGAACATACAAACAGACTGAAAATATTCTGCCTGTCATGAAATAGCTAAACCAATGCATTAAAGCAGGAACTTGTTTCTTCTGAAGTTGAAACAGAAGGCAGCTACCATTTTTGCTTTTATATACTACAATAGAAAATAAATTTGACTTTATTATAGAGATGGTGTACCTCTTTAGCTGTCCTAGTGCAAAGAGAGTTGATTTTCTACACAGAAAATGGCTTTGTTATAAGGTATATTTTTAAATAGAGAGATTGCTTAGTCACAGTGCAGCTTTAGAGTAACAGACTAAGGCTGGACTGGAAGTTAATTTTGTTGTTCCTGTGGAAAACCCGAATATTACCATCAGTATGGAAAGAGCATAAGCTCCATGTGCTTGCATTATAAAGGAGTAAATGTCCCTTCTTTCAGAAATATTTCTCATAATGCTTACAAAGAATCAAAAAGGGAATTTTGAACTATGCTTTAAGAAATGAAATTTTCACTGCATTGTTAGTTTTTAGTCCATTTCATTGAGAGAAGTTCATTTCAAGGTCTAAGATCAGCTTGTGATCTTGATTAAATCTGCTTAAGTTCATTGCCTTGTCTCTGCATTTTTTTCTCTCTGTGTTCTCTGTTAGTGTGATATTAGAACCCTAATTTGCTTGAGACAAGCAAAAGCACTACTTCATTTAATTTACTTTAGGAAAAGAAGTCTTTTGGTCTGTGAGAAAATGCTCTCCCATTGTGTTTCACACTGTAAAACTGATGCACAGCCTGTTTGCTACTTGTTAGCTAAGAATGATACCAGTCCATGCTAGGATGACATTAGGGATAGAACCAGCAGAAGATAAGCAGTAGGAGTTGCTTATCTGTGTCTTGGGATTGTGAATTAATTTCTATTGCTGATGTGCTTCAAATCTAAAATTTTGTATATGGACTTTAGAATTTTATTTCTAATATTTTATAAAAATTTTTAAATGTTTAAAAATTTAAAATGTAGTGACAGCACAATTCCTTACATAGCACGAGGTAGTGGTGATACAAGACATTCATTCAAATGTGGTATTTAATTCTTACATTAATCAATTGATTCTGCTTTCAGGTCTTCTTTCTTATTTAGAAGCTAGATAATTACAGTATGTGCCAGGAATATTATACTCACAAAACAAGAGCTGTCTGTTAGGTTACAGTCTACAAAATTAATGCATTGGAGACGCCTGAGTTACTGAATAAATGATGAAGTTTTACCAGAAGGAATGTGAGACAATGGAACTATTAAAAAAAAATGTTTAACCTGAAAGCAGATTTCGTTTTTTCATTTTACATTTAAGATAAGCAGGATATTCATATTCATCTTTCCACTATCAGATTGAATGTGCAAACCAATTATTCATGAAGCTATACTGTCTAGATGGAAGGCAGGTTTTCTGTCACCTTTGAAAATGGAAAAAGATGTAACTCTTGCTAGAACAAGGATTAATTTGACAATTATACCCTTTTTATGACTATGAAAAAAGGCAGATCTCTTAGGAAAAATAATCTGAAAAATCACATTACCATTTGGCTCCCCATGTCCTTTGGTTTTGTTTTATTTTTAGCTTTTTGTTCTCCTTGCTGACAATAAAATATAGCTTTAAAATAAGTCATTGCACTGGTCTAACTGTGTCTTGGCAAGTTACAGCATCACAGGCTCTAATGAACAGCTGGAGCTGAAATGCCATATTTGCAATAGCTAAACCTAGCCTTAAATCAAGTAGGTGGGACAACAGCATCAGCATTTTTTGGATGCTATCTTGTCCTAGACTGAACTCTGCTATCAATGGCCCATTTTCCATTAGTCTTGAATGCTAGAAGTGACAGAGATGAAGAAGGAGGAGACCACTGAAATGATCGATTTTGCAGCTCTGAAATGAGCCCAGCTATTAAATGTCATTGGCATTTGTGGCTGATACACATTCTTCTTGAATTTCAGGTCTATATGTACGTGGCAAAGAGGAAAAATAATTTGAAATCAATACATGCTGGTATTATAAATTGAACTATGAAGAAAGTAATGTTATTGTCAAACAGGTCTCTCTGTAAATCATCCAGAGACTCAAATTACTGGATCAAGACTTTAGCATCCAAAACTTGCATTCCAAGAATAATTTTAGGTAAAGAGGTCTTAAAGGAGAAATTATTTCTGAAGAAGGTAGGGTTAACATGTGATTTTAGAATATTTTCTTTTGTAGTGGGGCTGAAAGACCCTACATAATTGTTATTGGAGTTGTAGGAGGAGCAGACTGTCCCTAAGTTAAGTTTTGCTGACACAAGTACAAATTTTTTTCCTTATTCTTGTTTTTGTCTTTGCCTTATTTACGACCACCATTTTATTTTTTTAATCATAAATTTGAGGGAAAACATTGTGGTGCATTATAAAACAGAAAGCCTTTACACTGATATATAGGGCATAGAATTCATGGTACAAAATGAAATTCCTTAAGAAGTTATATATAACTTGAGAGTACATATCTTGTTTTTCTGGGATTTCATCATGAACATCAGGAGGTACATTTATCAACGTTTTAAGACTTTATTGGGACTGAAGAAAAGCATTGAAGACTTTATTGTCTCAAGCTCAAGTAGAAGTAAGACACTGAGGTAATTCTCTGTCATTTCAACACTGGGATTAAATTAATGTGTACATTTCTACAGTGAGAGCAAGATTTTGCTGGTATTTACAATTTGCTGACACTACTAAACAGAATATGCTATTGATACAGTTGAAGAAGTCAATAAATTTCAAACTATTATCAATTGATTGAGGAAGAAGGAAACCAAGTCCTAAATGGAATTCGGTATCCCAAAATATAAATCAAGTACTTCAGTTACTCAAGTAAATATAAGAGTAGAGCAGTAGGATAATAAAATTAAGCAAGTAATCTGTAGTAATAATAAAGTCTAGCAAGAAGGTGAAACATGAACAAAAAGAAGATACTAGACAACATAACACTGTAAATTAAATGTAAATTAAAATAAATTTGTTCACCTTAAGTAAAATAAGAAACTTTCTGCTTTTGCTGTCCTGGATAAAATGTTAAATATAAAATACATAGTTATCATTGACTAAAACTTACATTTTGCGAATGCTGTCAGGTAACTATTGATAAGAATAGTTAGAGGTCTTGAAAAGTGTGGTGGTATTTTCCAAATACATAAAATATCACAAGAAATGTTTAAGGAATATATAATAATAGGTGCATAAACATGGAAAGGTTAAGGCACACTAAATTAAATTGCACATCTAGGATGAGATTTGCTTTTATGGACTATTTTTCATTGGAACTGTAAGAACAGGCTACAAAGCAAAGAAAAAATATACAAGCATGCACGTGAAATGTGAAATGTGTTTCTAGGGGTCAATAAGATTCCTATTGAAAGGCAGGGAAAGTAAATAGGGGTCAATGGATCTTCTAGTTCAATTATCTTGATTTTTCTATTGGACAGAGAAAATTAGATCTTAATCTGGGTATATTAATATGGGTACTCTATTTTTGAAATTAGTATCTCTATGCTTTCTTCATGTGTATAATACACTCAGAGATAAAAAGGATTTAGAATTGTCCTTGTTTCATTCTGCTTTATGGGCTCCACGCTCTGCTCATCTTCCAGGTTGAATGAATCTTTTTTGACAAGTAGGTGAGAGATTTGTACAAAGTATTCTTATACCCTCCTGGTATTCTTATGGAAATAACTCTTTCTTTTATCTTGTCCACAGCTGTATTTTCTTTTGATGTTTATAGCTGTATTTTGTGCACATAGTATGCTCAAGCTTTTCTGCTTCCAGGTACCTGTTATTGAAGTCCCTAATTGTGTAAATGTAGATAAACTTACACCATATAAAATTATATTCCTCCTCTTTTTAGCAAAAGACTCGTCTGCAAGGTGTAGAGTTTAAGATCATTTAGTCTTAAAACACTTTCTATTCTAAAGTCATTAATTAAAACCTTAAGCAAGATCGACTGTGAGTGTTGTTACCCTCAAGTCCTTCAATTTTAAATTGCAGACCTATGACTGTTGTTACTATTACTCATTTCTTTACTTATTTTTTTAATATGTCTTCCCTAGGTTAACTAGTCTTTTTCCATGTGGGCTAACATTGAATACTTTATTAATGTCTAGATGGATGGCATTGGAATTTTCTTTGTCTAACCTATCTGTTGTCTTATCAAAGAAAGACATCATTAGTCAGATTTGATCTACTTTTTGTAAATCCATACTGCAATTCATAATGGAAAGCTATTTTAACATAATTCAACCTATAATAGCTCCACTAGGCACTGCTATTAAAAAGAAAAGCTCAAAAAATCAATGAGGAGATTGCCATTGAAAAAGTAATTTTGTACCACATATATTACTCCAGAGACTGATATTTTCTGATTATAAAATTTAACATCAAATTAAATTGCAAAAAAAAAAATAAAAAAATAAAAAAATTAACCCACCAGAAGCATGCATGGGGCTTAGGCAGTCTGTTGTTTGCATGAACAATTTGTTGAGCTCTAAGGAATATATTTCCTGTGTGATCTGCATGAAAGAAAAAATTGCTTTTTCCTTCCTAATTTTGGTAATGGAGTGGTTTTTTTCTGGATTATGACGAATAAGAAGAAATACTATATTTTTAGGATTAGACCCACATACAAAGCTGTGAACTATTTACAAAATAAGCAGATTTAATGCATTTCCTTTCTGCTGCTTCTTTTCTGAAGTAGAAGAGAAATTTGGGTTTCAAAGAAGCATTTTATCCTTATTCTACCTTTTAAATAGGTTGAAAGATATCTATTTTAGGTAGAAATGCTCTGTTTTCAGTCTAAATTAACCTAAACTAAAATGATTTCTAGGCTGTTTTACTTAAGGCAACACAAAAATTTAAAATTAAAATGTGAAAGAGAATAAATAATTAATACAATAATTACAATGAATAAAGAAGTGAAATGCCATAGCTAGGAATTTACTGGTATCAGTTAGTCTCTGTTTGACTCCTGCATTGTTCCACTTAAGTGATGTTACTTGCTACCTGCCAGGGAAATGGGACCCCAGAGAGCTGATGCCAAAGTTCTTTCCTGCTGTTTTGTGTTTGAGGATGGCATTGGCAGAACAGATGATTAAAACAAGGCTTTTGATCTTAATTGCAGCTCTCTTTGGGGAAAAAAAAGAAGAAGAAAAAAAAAAAAAAAAAAGCAAAAAGAAAGGAGGAAAACAAAAAAAAAAAAGGCCCTCTTTTCCTAAACATTTTCCTGATATATGCACTTGCATTTTTCAAGGTGCCTGCTAACTGCATCTGTGCTTAACATCCCAGTTCTGATTGGCTTTTTTCTGCATCCAGCATGTATCAGGACAAGCCTCTAACAGCAGCCCCAACAGCTGCTGGAATTACTGGTGTGTGCTTCTCACGACCCTTTGCAATTCTTTGATGGATTTGAGAGAAATTTTATGAAACTGCAGACGTGGTATGGGACATTTTTCTCAGATCAAAGATGAATTGCTGTAATTTGAATTAGCTGGCTACGCTCTTCAGCTGAAACGCAATTTACTTTTAGATATATACTTAATTGCAATGAAGATTCTTGCCTTGCAAGCTACTTTTGATATTGATTTTTAAACTGGGACTAGGGATGTGATACAGTAACAGACTTGCATTGTGATCTGGGAGCTACATATATCAGGTTATTGATGCTGACTGTCTCTCATGTTTGTTCTAAGGAAGAAGCATAAAAGGGTATTTTTACCACTTAGAATGGTATGGTATATATCTGTAAAAAATAAAATCAGATTTTGTGTTTATTCCATAGAAAAAAAAAGTATTTCTGACCCACATTATGTGTGTCAAAATATTATCATCTTTGTGTCATAAACATGATTTTCAGTGAAAACTAGAATTCTATTTTTGCAATAAACTCTCTATAATGATTAAAAACCTGATCTTATTAGGCTAAAAAGGATTATTTCTTAGACATAGAAGGCTCAATCACATTGATTTTAACATGACCAAAATTGACTCCTGTTAAGATATACACAAGTATATGAGTATGTCTGGAGAAGGAGAACCTTCAAAGATGAAAACTATGCAACCTCTCTCAGCAAGCTGTGCCTCCTCATGATAAAAATGCTTTTTCCTTATATTCACCCAAAATCCTCTTGTTTCAACTTCTGCCTTTTGTTTACTGTACAGCACTGTGCAGATCCTGGCTCCATCCTCTTGATAATACAGAGGTACCAGAGAGTGATCAGATACCTTCCAGGGGACCTTTTTTTATATGTTGCACTATTTAGTGTGTAATCCCCTTTCATTCTCTTAATTCAGTAGTCCAAATGAAGAAGTGATGAGTAGGCTTTGTAAAATGGAAAAAAACCTCAAACAACTGCTAGAGCTGTACAAGTCTGGTAAAGTTTGGGGTGGTTCTAAAGAGCCCAGCAGTGATATAGAGAAGTAGACAGATGAGGATTGCCTGTTTGGCTCCACTGAAAAGCAGAATCTATTAGTGCTGACATGGAAATACAGTAGCACAGCTCTGTTGCTTCTGGCATCTGAGTTAAGTTTTTCAGGGCTATCTCTCTCTATGAAGCATTGAGCTTTTCTGTTCAAAAGCAAGTGCAAGATAAAAAATATGATTTAGGCAAATCTGTTCTAAATTTTTTCCAGTATCTGAAATGGGAAAAAAGTTTCAATTTTAAGAAAATGTGTTTAGTATATTACTAGACTTCAAGGAGAGCTTGCATTTTGTGATAATGGTAATAGCATAGGAGCACTTTATATTTTGCACTACATTAAATTATCAAATAATGTTAGCTTATCTTGACCATAAAAGGAGGCATTTAATGAAATAAGAATATCTCATCATCCTTCTTGCTTTGGTTGTAAATTATACTTGCTGATTTAGCAGTTAATAGAATTTAATATGTTTTATCCAGTTTTCTACCCAGAGAAAACCAAAGTCGATCTGCAGAGCTGTGAGTTAATTTCACTGCACAGAAAGACAGACACACATGGGATTTGATTGATCCCTAGGATCTCAGTGGCAGAGTTGGGGATTAAAAGTATGACAATGTTGGCTACTTCTGTACCTTCCACACTGGAAACCTATTATAAAAAACTAATTACACAAATTTGGATATTCAGTGGCATCATGGCAGTAAACTATTCCAAAGGAAGTATGTTAGTGGGAAGGAAGCTGGCAGCCTCATGTATCACCAGCCCCAATATATCATGATTGAATGAATAATGTAAAGAAGTGAATTATAATGTGCTGTCCTGGAGAATCGTTACTGTTATTATTATTTACACTGTGTCTTCTATGTATATGTTGAATGCAAATTTTTTGCTACTGTATGCAGGATTGTGAGCTAATTAATTTTTATGCTGAGGGAATTTTGGCCATGTCTCAACACCATGCAAAAGGTTGAAGAGAGTTAGTAATAGGGCTGATATATCATTTTCTTCCAAAAACCAATATTCAGCAAAAAATGGGTCATTACCAAATCGTCTTTCAGAAAATCGCTCAGGGTTCTCTGCAAAGTTAAAACTTTCCATTGAAAGTTTTCAGATAAAAAAAATCCCCACTGTATTTATTTATTTTATCAAAAGATTAGGAATATATAGGAAAAAACTCTGTGATGGTAATATAAGTTGCATTTCCTTAATCTCTGTTAGAGAATCTTTTGGACTAGCTTTATACAGAAGAGTTCCCTTTGCATTGTCTATTAAATATTTCTAAATATTCCCAGGCATTTTTATCTGGGACATCATAAAATAGGAAAAATGCGGTCAGTTCTGTGATATGAGGCTTTCTGCATTTGGAGATTAAAAAAAAAAAAACAAACCCCAAAAAAACCAACGTTATTTTCTGTGAAGTGAAAACCTAATGTTTCACTTAAGCAAACTGACAAGACATGAATTGTTACCACTCAGTTCCTGAGAAGAAATCTTCACTGTTAAGGGAGACTGTGCAAGGTCTTCTCTTCTGTCTTGGTTAAGTCTTCAAAATTTTGTTCAAAAACAGCTTCATTAAAAGGCAAACTAGAACTCATAGCAGAGATCAGAGAAAATAAATCTGTGTTGAGCCTCCAACAGAGGCCCCAGGTGCCCAAGGAGGTTATTCTGGTCAGTCCAGTCCATTGCAATGGACTCTAAGTTTTGCACTGGGTAGTTCATCAGCACTTTGTGCACCACCACCATTTTCACAAGACCTCAGGAGCTGATCATCCACCCAAGCAGCAGCAGTTTGCTCTCCCTCTGTGCTGGACTGACATCCCTGCAAACACTTGCAGTGTTGGATTCATTGGAGTATGTATGTGAAGGTGAAATGCTGCAATCAACAATAGGATTTGGGGTTGTCTAATAAAAAATGAATGGTTCTTCTGATTTCAGGGGGAATATTGTACATGAAAGGTAAAACAGTCATAGGTACCAGGACTAGACTGCAGTTACAGTCCTAAAATTAAATTAAGAACTAATTAACGTGAGGCTTTTACCTTAAACATTCAGGATCAGTCTGAGGTTTTTCAGTGACTTGAACTTTTTCTGCTTCTAAATCTTTCGTTGTTGTTTCAGCCTCCCTGATTGCTTTCTCAAGGTCTAAACATGAAATCAGAATTACCCTATAAATATATATTAATGATCCATATTCAAACACCTTCTACATATTCTAAATTTATATTTTCTAATACTTCTTCATGTAACTCTTTGAAGGGCAAAGGCACCTAAATAAAGAAAATGAATTATTTGATTATTTTAATCACATATTGCAATCTAGAAAATTTTGATCCTTTTCCCAAACAATTTAGGACCATATTTACTGCTTTTCTTAGCTCTTAATGTGGCATGTTACTTAGATATTGGTAAAAAAAGATATTAAAGCACTCATTTATATTATTTTAATTCAGATTTCAAAATATTCCCTATTGCTGTGATTATCCTTGACACAGAAGATTTTAAACAATATTTATGTTGATTTTAAGTTCTTTGAAACATTAAATTCTACATTTAAGTACATGATTTATCAGCAAAAGCAAAACTTTTGTATTTACAACTCATGATTCAGCAGATCTCTGGACCTCAGCATCAATGACATTTCAATTAAATGTCATTGAAATCCATAATATTTGTTATAATCATGTTTCAAAATGATGTATTAAATATTGTAAAAATAAATTAAAATAGTGTTACTATGATTCATTTTGCTTGAGAAAAGAAAACTGACAGAAAATATTTTTCAAAAGCATTTATCAAGCCAGAAATAATTATCACAAGAAATAGTTATCAGGCACACCTTTGAGCTCACTTTGGAGAGTAAATAAATTCTGCTTTAATTCATTCTTCTGCAGCTGGAGTGCATTTAACTGAACATTTTTATGTTCCATTGACTCCATTTCTGAGAAAAAATATGTTTTAAATTAAAATGCATTGCAGTTTTAGCATTCATGATACAATCTTAAATATTCTTAACTACTTCTACCAATCTTCAGCTAGTCAAAAGAACCTTAAATATAAAACCAAAACAAACTAAAATAATTCATGTATAACACAGTTCATGGGAAATTATATGTCATATAATGTATTCATAGCTATGAAACAAAATGATTTTTTTTTAATGTTATTGAGCTGTTCAACATATTTTGTTGTCTGGGCATAAAAAGAATGTTTTGCTTTAGAGTCGATTCAGCTATAAAGAAAGGAAGATGACTGATTGAATAGGTGGAGAACAGACATCTCTCAGCAGGACTGAAAAAAAACCCTTCTCAGTATTTTTGGTTTTATATATACTTGAACATTACTATTAGACAGCATCTGGAATTAATTGTGATTGTTTTTCTACCAACTGGAGGTCCTCACATAATTTCCTTGTTATGAGTTGCTTAAACTTTTCACTTCAGAGTTGTCAGTGTGCCCAGGAGTGTAGCAAAGAAAAAGACAAGATGTGTCTCAAGAAAGGCACAATTAAAGGATGGAACTGAGATGGCAACTGAACTTAGAGAAGAATTTTGGTCACCCTTCAGGCACTACTGATCATTTAACTGCCCATCTCTGCCTGAATATGTAAAAATTACATGCTAAAAGTAGCACTTGACACCAAAGGCAGACCTTTCAGTTGTAGATTAGCACTGTAGGCACAGGAAATAAGAAAGGTGGTGTTACCTAGTGCAAACACCAGTGGACAGACCTTTTTCAGTAACCTTACATCAGATATGGGAATTGAAAGTGCTGTCACTTGACAGATCATGAGGCTGGAATGGACTTTGAGGGGTCATCTACTGCATTCTTCTCCTGAAGAATGTAGTGCTGTACAAGCTGTACTTCTTGTTTCTGAAAAATGCTGGTTTGACCTTTTTTGAAAACCTTTGTTAATGGACACTCCTAATTCCTATGGTAATGAAATCTTTTGAGACAGAGAGCTTTAGTTGTCCACTGTTCTTAGAAAGATTCCTAAACTGTCAGACAGCCTCTTATTGTGCTTTACACTTGTTACTATTTATTCAGTTCACTATAGGTATAGAGAATATATTAATTTCCTTTCTACAGGATACTTAAACAATTTGAAGACTGATATCCATCTTCCTTCAGTCTTTTCCTCAATAGCTTAAATAGTCCCAGTTCTTTCAATTTCTTCCTACTCATGTGCTCCAGAACTCTAATCACTCTCACTGGTCCTCATGTAGATTCTCTCCAGCTGGTCAACACTTATTTTTTTGAAGTTTAAGATCAAAATGAGATGCACAGCACTCCAGCTCAGAGCTTAACTGCCCCAAATAGAGTGAGGAATCGTTTTCATGTGTTAGAGGTCAGAATGCTGTTTGTGTCTCAGTGTGGTGTTGGCATTCTGATGTCATTGCCTCATGTTCAGCCTGTGATCCATGACGACCCCGATTTCCTTGCAGAAGGACTGCCCTGCAGTGTGACCCTGTTCTCTGGGAGATCTCAGACTCTGTACCTTAACTGAAAATCAAGCTGCACTGTGGCAGTAAAGGACCAGTCCTACAGGGTATCTGTGTATACAATTCTTTTGAAGCTAAGGAACTATATGGAGATCCACCACAGGTGATTCTAAACCTAATTCAGTCACTGTGTATGACTGTGAGCTCTGTGCTGGCTGAATTAGGCATTGGGAGCTGCCTCTTCAGGTTGGCTTCTCCTCACAGTGCTCACTTCAGAAAGTTTGAAGAGGATAGGGAGCAGAAGACCCTTTAATTATGCTTGGTATGTCAGACCTCACTCTTTCAGTCCAGTGCTGAAAGGAAGCTCTGAACAGTAGGAGAATGAAATTAAATTTACTGGTTTGTAAAGCTATATTTTATCAATTTGTGTTAATCCAAGATAAGCTAGTTTAATATAAGACTTACCATTTTTCAACAGAGCTGCCTCATTCTCTAAATCATTTATTTCAGTCCTGACTTTCTTCTTAATAAGAAGATCTCTATTACTTGTTAGTCCATATTCATTGTTAAACTCTGTTACTTCTCTGGTAAAATTATCTTCCTCTTCAGTAATTTTTCTCTTTGCATCTGCCTGAAGAAAAGAAAGGGAAGACTGAATGTTCAGCTGAAAAAACTGGAAGTCTTTGTTAGGCTAAGCAGACTGAAAGACACTGTTTCTTATCCTTAAATTTGTAGTAGGAAAGTAAATAAATAAGCAAACAATAAATGTAAAAGTAAAGAAAATATTTATTTTTTTCTTACAAGAACATGAAAATAGTCTACAGCTCTATCATTATGCCTGCTATTTTAAACTTTCTTTCCTGCAAAAATGAAGGGTCTATTCTTGATAGCAGAGCATTTAAAAATCAGTACATTATGTTTTAGACTTGAACCCACAGATTTCCAGTTCAACTCTCATATTGAAATTAGAAAATTCTGTTTAAAGTCACTAGTATGGCAGTTCTTTTTTTAAAGCTTTTTATTCAACTAAATAAAAGTGTTATTTAACCCTCTGCCAAATGCAGATGTACTTTAAGTCCCTTTATAACTACCAAGAATGCTATTGTTGATAGAAAATCACAGGTAAATTTTCTGTGAGAAAAAAAAAAATTCCAAAGAGTAAGGTTATATCAATAAGGTTATATCCTTCCAAGAAATCTTAATTGATTGCTAAATTAAATAAAATGAAATTATCCCCATACACAGGGAAAAAAAGAAAAGATAACTTGATATATCAAACTTCATACATATACTGGGAATACTTTGGGTTATGCAGAAATATGACTTAGTTAAAAAGATATCTGCCTAAAGATTTAGGTTTAATACTGGTGATTTGTACTGAACTTTTAACATTTAGCTCTGCTGATTTAAAAGGCAAATACATATGCAGAAAAGAAAGCTCCTCTGTGGCATTTCTTCATATGTACAGATCCAAGAACCCTCAGCAAAGTACGAGGAAGGCAATATTCAGGTTAGCATCTGAGAGAACTGGAAAACTTCTTGTAAGTAGCTACCTTTGAAGAGGTGGTGAGGTGTGTCTGGCATCAAAGAGATTGTGTGCTATGTCAGGATTGCTAAACTGTCCACATTTGCTAAAATGTGGTGTGGGCCTCCCTGGGGTTTTTCTTTGATCCTTTTCAATATTTTTGACTGTGGATGAGGCAATCCAATTTAAGGCAAGGCTTCCCTAGCTTACTTTTAAAAAGGAAATAATCTGTCAGAATTGGACTTCAGTCATACAACAGTAAACATTAGAAAATGAAGTCAAGAACATAAAATCAGCTTTGGAGATAAAATGCAGCATACACTACCTAAGATCATGGTTTAAATCAAATGTGAGAATTTATCTACGTTTACATTGTTACATATACTAAATTTTTTCTTAAAAATAGTTTCCTAATTTAAAACATTAGTTTTTCCAGATTTTCAAATTTTAAAGCTGATTGCTTTTGTACAATAGAAAAGGGCTGTGTGAATATCACAGCTGGAAACATACCACAATGTTAAGAAGACTGGTTCTTTGATTAATAAGCTCAGCTTTTTGTTTTTCTAAGCTCTCTTCGCGTTTCTTCAGAATTTCTATATTGAACTGCTTTACAGACAGTTGCTGAACCTTCCAAAAGAAAAAAAAATTACAAAGTAAGGTTATTGTTTCATATACTCTGAAATTGTACACAAGGATCTTGGTCCAGTTTACAAACATGCTGGCAGAGCTGGACTAACAAAAGCATAACAGGTTTTTTTTCCCCTCAATAACCTTTCAGTATAGTGCTAAGTTTTTGAAAAGTCTCCTTTCTTTGAAACACTCATTTAGTGGTGCTCTATATAAAATGGCATTTTAAAACCTGCTAGGTTTAGGAGATGTTTTTCCAGGAAGAGTATTGACCACATGGGATCCTTTAGCCAATATAATCCACCATTCTGCATCTCTTTGTGTAAAGCTCATCATGAACCAAATGAGACAATAATATCAGAATAATGTCAGGGGAACAGGGGTCCAGCATCCTGGTTTTGGCTGAATAGCTGTACATGTCATCCATTCTGCAATGCTACTATGGAATATGCAGAGGAGAGCAGGATACTTTCCTGGACACAATTTCTGGAATTTTTAGCTGAGGAAGAGTAATGGGAATTAGCTCACTGGTTACTGACAGTTTGATCATAAATCTCCCAAGCCCTAAACTTTGATTTTTCACACAGGTTTATTTAGAGTTTTGTTAAATTTTACCATTAATTTATCTGCTAGGAGGGTATGCTGTTCAACCACTGCATTTTCAAAATTTGCTGAAGAGTTCTAATTTTTCTAGCACATCTACTGTATCATTGTCTAACCCAAGTGCAGATATATGGTGAGATAAACTGTAGCAATAACAAATAGGAAACAGCCAAGTGTTGTAGAGTCTTAAAGGAGGAAAATCATTTATTTGATGGAGTGTCATGTTCTCTTGACTCAGAGCAATGAATAGGGTAGTTAAAGTTAGATTTGCCCACAGAGAGTAAAGGCACAGGGTAAGTATCAGGAATTAAATTGAATAGTCAGGCTGATACACGAGTGTTTGTGTGTGTAGAAGCAGAAAAGACCAATTAAGTGGTATTGCAGTGGTAAAAATGAAAATATTTTAAAGATAAATAATGCACATGATTGTGGAGAGGGCACAGATGAAGTGCATCTGATCGAAGTAGGTTAGTGGAATGAAATACCCAAAGACTAGAATGTGAGAGTTGGAAGGGAAAGGACTAGATTTTTCCCTCATCCCTGATATGTCCAGCATGTGCAGGTCATGCTTGGCTCAGAATTTATTTTACATACTAATTCAAAGAGATGTCTTGCACCACTGTATTTGTGATACTGTACATAACTAGCTTCAGTGTAGTTTCTCCATCTGTAAGATGCCAAATTAATCTATGCATTTGCAACCATTTTTTAAAATAAGTCATTGAGCTACAAACAACAAAATGCTGTAATTTGGGTTCTAATTACATGCTACCTGATTTTGCAGAAGAGAGGGAAAAATTGTATTGCCTAGGACTCTGACCACAGGCAGTGTCTGAGAAATAGATGTCAAAAAACTTCTGAACTCAGTCTCATCATCTTGGTCAGGCATGAGCTGCTGTGCATGCATGTGGTTGGATATGTGTGCTTATAAAGAACTGCATTTATTTGGTGTGGGATAAGTAGAACAGCATTAGCTGAACAGCATTATTTAATATTATTTGAATTACATGAATTATTGCAGACATATGTAAACCTAATTCCTGCTGTAAAAAATAAATTACTTTAAATAATGTCAATAACTATATAATCTTTAAACCTAAATACAGTCTGATTGAAATGCATTTTTCTATTCCACTGCTTTTCTGTATCATTTCCTATCTATAAATGAATCAGTGTCAGACTAGACAAGCAAGTAAAATGTATTTTTGTGGACATCAGTGAGAATATTATTAATACTGGTCAGTAAAGCACATAAAATTTAATTAGGAATAGTTCTTCAGCTCTTCCCATTAGTCATTTACAATAATGGCTCTACTCTTGGGACCTTCTGTACCTACCACATAAACCTAGATTATAAATCACAATGCATCAATAACAAATTAGTAGTATAAACATAAAATTGTGATGTTCATAAATAAACTTATGACTAAGACTACTGAGGACTTCACCTAACAAGCAACATCCAGATATAATCTGTGTTGAATAAATGAATTAGTATTCTAAAGCACCTTTGGGGTCTGAGACTGTGGCATGCATAAATGCGAGTATCTGAATAACTGCCTACATGATTATAGTCTTAATTTGCAACCAGTAAATATTTGTAAATGAGTTCTATTCTGATCTCTCCTTATCTATCTATCTATCTATCTATCTATCTATCTATCTATCTATCTATCTATCATATATCTTTAAAAAAGGCAGAAGATACTGTTTTAGGAAGGATGAAAGTCATCCCCCAAACATTTATTTTCATAACTAGATGAGGCAATCTCCCAAAGGTTCTTAAAGTTGTTTATTTAAGTGATGGGATCCAACAGTTCTGACTTCAAAGGAGGCTCCCCATGCTCTCCTGTTGTGAACACACATTCTGCCAGCACAGATACTTAAGAGCACAGGGGAGGGTATTTAGACTTAATTTTCAGACACAAGCAAATGGATTTTTAAATAATTCGCAACCACAGGTGTTATTGGTGAAAAGCTCTGCAAAACCGGTGGCTTAATCTGAAAATACATCTGCAGCTTGATTAAATGGAAAGAGTGAAAAAAATCACTAAATAGATTCAAAAACTTTCCTCTGTTTATGGTCTCCCTAGAAAAACACTTAAGGCTTGTAAGCCTTAACTGCAAGCTCACAGAAAGATCTTCAGTATATGACTCCAGATCCTGTGAAATAAACACAGGGAATGTTTCCATATCTTTTCTGTAAAAGACCATTAATAAATGGCATTGGGCAACCAAGGGATGGCTTCTGTACGCTGGAGGAAAGTGCTGGAACAAGTGGAGGACTGTTGAAGCAGAGTATCTCACACCTGGCCCCAAAAGTCAGCCTGCCCTGGACACAGGCAGGGGCCAGCGCCAAGGGTGAGATCTGTGGGAGGAAGGAGGTGACAGACACATTTTTAATACAGAAAGGCACAGTGCAGGTCTCCTCAAACTGTGCTGCTCAGCAGGTGAAGCACACTCCTCAAAAGTGTTTATGGATCTATTCCTGAAAGAATAGGTCGTATATTTGTAAACACACTGTATTTCATTATTATATGGACTATAAATATGCCTACTCACCTTGGTTTCTAAGTTAATTTTTGCAGCGCTCAGCTCTTCTTTTATTTGGTTAATTTTTTCATAACCTCTATTTATGTCGCATTTAGCTGCAAGACAACAACAACCACCTGTAAGAATGCTGAGTTTGTGAATGTTACATCCTTCCAGAAACGTGCAGGTGCCAAGAACCAGCCATGCTGACACACATCCCCTCAGGACACCCCTCTGGGAACAGGGAGGCCCCTCAGGATGGCGACCTTGTTGGATGAAGTTCCTCTTCTCCCTGGCCTGCTTCTCTGTGAGCTGTATTTGCTGGAGAAAAGCGTTCAGGTTCATCCTGGTGCTGCTGGGGCCCGTGGGCTGCGTGGGCCGTGTCCTGTGGGGATCCCCACAGCTCTGCCCTCAGGCCTCGGCCTCGCCGTGCGGGGCAGGCTGAGGGGACACAGAGGGAGCTGAGGCTGCAGAAACCGTGTTGTTGCCTTTAGGAGCTGGAACAGAGATCACACAGAGTTAGGGGAAATAAATAGGTATTTATTGAAAGGCCTTCAAAGACCACACCTGGGCAGCAACAGTGCCACAGCGTGGCCCCTGCCCTGCCCAAGTGGCTCCAAGGTGGATGCAAAAGAGAGCTTGGTCACATGATTTCACATTTTTATAGACTTCAGTCCATTTACATACAGGAGTCAACCATCCAATTAATAGTTTCAAATTGTAAGGTGTCCTCCTCTTCTTCTCCTGGCTGGCCCACCCTCCTCTTCTCACATTGTTTATACTTTGGGCCTGGAGTCTGAAGAAACTGTCCTTGAGCCCATAGCTGGTATCAGACTGTTTCGCCTTTATCACCCTAAAGCACAACGGAAAGCATACCCAAGCAGAACAGAAAGCTGGGATCTGAAGGCATCAGTGTGAGGGCAAACCTCAAACAAAAACCTCAAGGAAATGGCGGTGGCTGGCTAGCGGAGCCCTCGTGGAAAACAGAGCAAGCAGGAAAGCAGCACAGAAGGAGCAGCAGACAGGAGATATTTGGTAAGGAAAAAGCCAAACGACACTGAATCACATCAAACTTGGCCTTACCTGTCAAACTGGTTCTGACTCAGGATCTGGGGATTTTAGTCAAATTGCTCTGTTTTTTTTAATTCTCTGGGACCACGTGTTCCATACTGGTTTTGTTATTCAGAAACTGATTTTCTTTACTGCTTCCTTTATGGAGTGACCACCACCCTTTCATCTGCTCAGATTTCTTTTAATGACTGGTATCTAACCTGAGAAGTTAAGGAAATAGGCTGAAGTCTGCTGTCACACAGGAGAACATGGTAAAGTTGACTTTATAGAACTTGCAGTGATCAGAATCAGTTTGGTTACGTTTCATCATGAGCATAAAATCGGCAGTGTTTGTTCCAGTTAGTCCCAGTAAGCAAAGATCACAACACAGCCCATTTTATGTTCTTCTGCAGCATAATTGTGTAAAAATTTACAATACTCTATGAATTCCTGCAAAGTTCTGGTTTGTACGTTTCTGGATGGTACACCTGGAAATGTAAGCACCTGGTTGAAAATATAATTCACATTACAGGGTTTGCTTTTACATCTTGGGGAGGATTGACTACATTCCCTGTGGAGAACAACTATGTGAAGTTTGCCTATTTGCTTTGAGGCACAAAAAGCCTGGAGGAATGAAACTCTATAGATTTCCAGCCTTTTTAACACTGAAAATTATTAGGATTATTGACAGTCCTGTGGTATTACAGATTTTCTGAGGAGATACTCTTATCATAGACTGCAGCAGTAAAGATCAAAAATTAGAAAGTCTTTGACCATCAAAAACCAATACAACATACATGAGAGTACAAATGTATCATTAATAAAAAGCTGTTGTAATTTAGCAGAATGAAACAGAATTCTGGAAAAATCTTATAATATAGCATTTACTGCTTAAAAGGCACCATGTTACAGCTGGTAGTGTGTTAGGAAGTGATGGTTTTTAGAGGGAAGATACTGCTCTAAGATAGAAAATGTGGGTTCTGACGAAATTCAAAACCCAGAAACTAGCACATTATGTTGCAGGAAATGCAATTATTTTTTTTTTTATAATGGCACAAAGTACTACTGAGGGGGAAGAGTTCACAAAAGTGAATTTAGAAAATGTTTCAGAAGTGAAGCTTCTTACCCAAAGGCCAAAGGAAGAGCGGATGAGTCAAACAGGAACATTTGGTGATTGAGACAGTGATTTGTTACACAGGTCTGATGAGTCAAAAAGTCATTTTACAAAATTCAAGAAAATGAACTGCTCCATCAGTGGATCAAGGAGAAAATAAAATGAAAAGCTTTCTTTGAAGTTTTTGAGACTTGACTGCTTTTGTGTTTGAAGCTGAGAAGGCTGCTGTAGGCTGGGATAGAGCTCAGTCTCCCTTATTAAAGAACGACTGTGTTTTGTGGAGGGCGCTTCAGCATCTCTAATTATGGCAAAGGAGCTGCTCTCCCCAGAAAGAGGAGTCTGACTCCAACTGCACTTCTCACTGTCTGAGAATGACCATTCAGCATGATTAACAGTCCTCTAAGAGTTTCCTTCAGAAAAAGATTCAGTGGGACAAGTATTTGACATTAAGCTTCACAGCTTTCGACTTCTGCAGCTATTTGCCATGTGCTTGATTTTTATGTGGTCAATTACTCACAATAATAACAACTCAGGATTATGTAAATTTAAGCACACATGTGAGGCATATACCAGTGGTTTCAGAATCAAGATCAAGTCCATCAGATCAAAGGTGTGCAGTTGCTGGCTCCAATGGAAAGGGATGAGATCCTGAATGTTTCAGGGCAAAAGTAAAATGTGCATTACCTTCGCTCAACTCCAACTTCTGCAAAGCTTAAGATCTTTGGTAGATCACTAGCTTCTAGAAAGGTGACTTTAATTTTATTCTGTTGGTCATATCAGTACATTGTAATCTTAATCTATATCTGTATCTTAATCACTGTGCTGTAATCAGGTAATGTCTTTTTAGTGTTCTTCAAAATTACTAATTGCCCTTTGCAATCAGGCTGCTGTGCTAATAGTAAAGTTTCTTCTACAAGTTTCTTCTCTAGTTTGTGAAAAGAAAGATTTTGCTTGTAATTTCAAGACATTATAAAATTTTATTACTGTAACTTATTTCTAAACCATATACACTCAGATTGTTTCATAAATTGTTTTTCTAAAAGCCAAAAAATAGAGGTAAAAGTAAAGAAGTGGCAGGGTAAAAGTTAGATGATCCAATATGGTCTTCACCATAAGAAATGCATAATAAGAACTAGAAATTGTAGGATTATAGTTTCAAATGAATTTAGTGTTTTGGTCTTGAGCACTGTTAGTACATTTTTTTTCATATACAAAGTACACTGCTTACTTTTGAACAGCTTTATTTATAGCAAACCTTCTTACCAACCTACATCTCTGGTTTCCCTTTGCTCTTGGTGGTCTCTGTATTTGACAACTGGTTTTGGACTAACTTTTTTCTACCTCACATGAAGGAATAAAACCAAATTGTTCTGTGGCATAAATTCACATATGCCATTTTGCTTTCAGGAAATAGCCTATATATATGTGTATATATATGTGTATATAGATGTGTATATATGTGTTAAAATCAAAAAAATATATGAGAATGCTCTAACCGCTTGGAATGTAATGCTGAGCAGCAATTTTATTGGAGGGAAACCCCAAGCAGTGAGAAACCCAGTAATTAATTATCACAAATAAGCATTAAGAAATCAGTCTTATTAAAAACTAATTTTATAATGCCACTTATAAACAGCAATGCTTTAACCCTACTATTTAAAGCTTTGCTAAAATAGTGAAAATTCAGCAAGCAGTGTAACTTGGTGATATCAAATGAAGTGTTTTCAATGTAAATCAGGAACATTTTGTGTGCTGGTTCTCCTGCTCTTGCTGGCCACTTTACCTCAACTACTTCTGAAAACCTAGAGCAGGACAACAGAGAAGGGAAACATTAAAATGCAGGCCTATAATTTATGGCCTCTCTCAAATTTCCTGAGGAACTCAGGCTAAGAACAGTCTAGTTTTTATCTCTGGAAGAGTGAGAGCAAACTGCTGACCCACAGGCTGGAAGCTCTCCATTTCCAGTAGAGTGCTAGCAAGGCAGTAATGAATGGGCACCCTGTTTCCTCCTTGTAACTGAAGGGAAATAGACTACAAAAATCATGTAATAAAATATAAAGTAATGGGAAATAGAGAAATAAATCTCTGGAAAATTATATGGAAATTAGTAACAGGAGAAATGTGAATGTTTCTCTTTGCCCCAAATCCCTATTTGTTTTTTCAGGTGAAAAAACTGTTAGTTAGTGAAAAGCTCTGTGTGTTTATTAAAAAATATTAAGCAGTAATTTTCTACTCCCCCATTACATGCCTGGCTGCAATGGAGAATTAGTGATACCCTTTTCCACTTTGGTAGGAATGTAAACAACTCCACAACAGATGTTCTTTATAAGGACAAAGCCTGCTATTTGCATTGTGATATCTCTGTTTGAGTCTTATATCCAAGATTTTGTTTAATTCCATCTGGAAAGGCTTCACTGCATCCCTTTAGCTTACTAAAGCAAAGATTATTGTTTTATGGGTTTAAATCTAAGTTTTCTATTTTCTTTGGTCTGAGAACACACCACCTGCTTTCTTTGCTGATTGGTAACTGTGCTGTTATACAGGTATCCACATTGTTCCTCTGCAGTGGTTTAGAGTCTTAAATACATTTCAATAGTTTCTTTTACTGAGTCAGAAAGTCTAACCTAAAACTTGTATACTCTGCTATTCCTGTACTATTTGGATAAGCAACAAATGAGGCTTTTTTGAAACATATACCAGAGCTCTCATTTATTCTTGGCATAAGTGTAGTAACTTGCCTAATGAAGAAAAAATTTTTCAGATCTGGAGTGCATATCACAGTACAAAACACAGCCTTGGAGATTTGCATTTTCATAGTAAATTTTCCTAATTATTTATTTTGAAATTGGAGTTTGCTTTACAGCAATACTGGTTACCCCTAAGTTGGCACCCAATGGAAGCTACAACAGAAACAGTGAATAAATACTTGTTATGTTGTAATTGTTTGTATCTTTCATTTATAAAAGAGATTCTTTTTTTCATTTGCTATTAGCAGAAATGTAAATAAATTATCCATTATGTTGTAACATCCTATAAGAAAATGGGTGGTAGCATTAAATCCTCTGAAAAAAGGGCTGTTAAAAAACACTTTGAAGACTGGGACCTTCATGCAAGAAAGTAATCTTGGATTGAAATGCATTCAACAGTCTGTTGAAAAGACTTTGTTTTAATTGATCAATTATGGTATGTTTCCTATAAACATATAATGCCAGTATGCCAGCTCACCTCTTTTCATCCTATAAATTTTACCTTCATCATAAGAAAATATTAGTGAACACCAAAGGAAAAAGTATTAATTTTACAGTTGCTTAATCACACATTTTTTTTCCATTTCAGTCAGTTCTTAGAAGTTCACATATAATCCTGCTGAATTTTCAGGTGAGCAGCTGTCATTATTTCTTCTAATATATTTCACATTTTTAAAAAAAATTGTTCTTAAAGCTCTATTTCCACTTGATGCTGCACTTGTAGGAAAGAAGAGTATGTGCAGATGACTGAAATGAAATGGCTTTACTGTCTTTATTATAACAGGACTACTATTTAGTGCTAGGTTAGGTAACTTTTATTCTTCCACTGAATGCATTAAAGCCAAATGAGTTTCTTGCACAGTGAGAATAACTCTCATATGAAACCAAGAGCTGTCCATTACACTTTTAGTCTTCTCTGCAAATAGTTTTCATAAGATGAATTTTGTGGTTCCATCTGTGTTCCTTCTTTAACACATGACAACTTCCTTAGACATTCAGAAGCACTGGATTCATGCCCATGGGATGAACTAGGCAGCAGCAGAAATTGTTCCACATTCCATGCAAATGCCCAGACTAAGAAAGTTTGTGGAAGGGCTGTCTCAGTTTGACTGAAACATAGACCCTGAATCTGAAAACTTGCTGCATTGAAACTGCATGGTCTCATAAAACTTCTTATCAAAATAGAGCCAGATTATATCTTCTTATCAAAATAGAGCCAGATTATATTTTTAAGTGAAAAACTGTTTTCTAAAAAATTTCAATTCCAATTATTTATTCTAAAAAAAAAAAAACAACAAAAAAAAAAACTGCTTTATAAAATCCAAACTTATAACTATCACTATAAAACTGGGCCCTCTTCTTTCTGCACAGCCCTTGCAGGCAGAGGTACATATTTAATAAAGACTTAACAATGATAAATAACCCTACATAAACTTTACTGCCTATTGATCCTGGTGTTATGCTGTAATTTCATCTTTTTTAATGGTGGCATAAAAAAAGAGAACCTAGAGTTAGGTTTCTATCCCTTCCATATTCTTTCCCATTGATGCCCCTAGCTGCCTTTAATCCTGAAATTTTAAAAGGCTTCATGGCACACATCTGCATACATCTGCCAGGACTCAGAGCATAGGCAGGATAATAAAAGCATTCCATTCAAGTAGAGTAGAAAGTCACAGCTGCAGTAAGCATGTATTATCAATTGTGCCACATTCATAAATTAATAATTTCAATTGTATTGCAGTCACTTCTTTCCAGAAGCATTAAACAGGTCTATTCACAGATTGTGTGAAGAGTATATAAATAATTCTGCTGGGTTCATCTTTTTACAGCTTGTCTTTTGAGAAAAAAGATAACAGAAGGAAAGTGAATTAGAATAAGTGGCAAAAATGTTAGTCCTTCTAAAATAATTACTTTTTTCTCATTTTGAAAAATAAAACAGAATTTAAAAATATCTGCATTAAGTCAATTCTCTGAATACAAAATTAATATCCATAGTTGAGACAACAGAGTTTACAAAAGTGAATAACACACAGTGCTTTCATATGTGTTTTCATGCATGTTTTGCCCTATTCCTCTTTCTTTTAAAATATATATCACGTCAAGGGCTCCTGTTGATGTTGTTTTTAACCCTGCTAAAATAAACAAATGTATCTTAAATGTCAGTTTCAAAGCAATTGTTGGTTGTGAATGCTGTTAGATCTTCCATGGCTACAAAAAAACCAAAATTAAAAACAGAATAAAAATAAGGGACACAGAACAATGAAATTTTCCCCAAATGAGGTATCAGCTAAATAGAGCTTATTTACTGCCAAAAAATGGAGAGGGTTAACCAATGCCCATTTCAGGGCATGGGGAGAGTCCTGCAATGCTGATCTGCACTGAATGCATTTGTAGGGATTTTAGGTGTATCAGTTCAATTCAGGGCTACCTCAATACAACTAAAGACTATGAATGGTATTCCCCATATTCATGGAAAAGGAAAAGAGGTGGTCGAATAAAATGCAAGTGTGATGGTTTGACCTCAACACCAAGCAAGGTTCTTAGAGTAGATTTTGGATGAAAAAAAAATTATCAAGAACTTGCAAGTAAATGGAAAGTGGGAAAAACTACAACATGATTTTATCAAGGAAGGATTGTATCAGACTAACTTAATATCTTTATTTGATAAGGTAATTGTCCCAGAGAAGAGTAATGCAGGAGACCTAATCTACCTTGATCGAAATAAGGCATTATATTGTTTGCTGTAGGAAGTTACTGAGGGTGGAAAATATGAGCTTTAAGGCAAGCACTGAAGGTGGAAGAGGAACTGAGTAAAGGGTTATATTAATATATGAGGTTCTGTTAAAAGTGAAAATATCAGAATGAAAAGAGTTTACTAGTAGAATTCTGCTAGGACTGATCTTGGCACTGATTCAAGTAGTATTTTTGAACTTGGTGAGGAAAGGAGAATGGGTATGGCATTAAGAGATGACACAAAATTGGAATGACTAGTGAATCAGAAAAAATAAATGACCTTGTGGGGTGACAAAATGGAGATCTAATACTACAGAAACTAGAGAAAGGTGTTTGGGAATTAATATACTGTTCTTTTAGTACATCCTGGTGACTTGATAATTGGTGTCAATAGTGAGGGAAAGAAGTTTAATGCATTAATCTGCTGTGGTGTGACCATGAGCCATCGTGTCATGGCCACGCAGCAGTTTCAGGGTATATTGGATTTAAAATCTTCAGTGAAGACTGTTAACAAAGTGTTAACTTTGCTTTACAAGGCATTGGTGAGACAAGTCTCAGAATATTGTTTACAGTTCTCATGACCCACATTGATGCACAGCAGGTGGAGAGTGGGCTGCTTAGGGGAAAGGAGTACCTGTTTTCACAGCTGAGATGAAAATAGCTTATCTGGCAAAACAAAGCTTGAAAGGGCATGTGGTTTTCTTTATAAGTATGTGTGGGGGTAGATGTGAGGGAAGGCAACTTTTATGTTAAAGGATAACACTTTTTCAAGATCAGATACTTACAAACAATTATGAATAAATGAGAAATTTAAAAGAAGGTTCTTGGCAATCTCTGCAGAGCTCTGGAACTGCTTACAGACAAGGTCACGGAGGCAGGGACCTGAACTACTTCCAGATGGAAATTTATAAATTAATAAAGGGTATGTGTGACATGATGAAGAGATCATGTGTCAGAATATAAAGTTTGGGATATAAAGCTTTGGATACCTACTGACATTGCCAGAGAAGCTTAATTGGAAACTTGTTTGTGTAATTTCTTGATACAGTCCCTAAAAAGAAATGTTTCTAACTGGTCCACATGCCAGCCCTCCTATTCTGCATTCCCCAGAACTTTTATGCTCCTTCTTGGTGCAAAGTATGGGAGAAGGGGACTTCCCTTTCTTAAATGGTAAGATTAGAAGCAGGCAAAAATTGAGCAATTTTTTAGGATGTCAGGTGTTAACTGGATTTAATTTATCTATAAGCTCAGGGTTAAACAGATCACCTGATTGAGATTATGAAGTATTTCTTCTCCAAATCCAGGTTTATGTCTTGCAATCTGGGAAGCTGAAGAAGGGATATTTTTTGCTTTTTTTTTTTTTTTTTTTCCTTCTTCTTTAAAGCACAGGTGACCAAATGACAGTGTAATCTACTGCTACTCAGTCTGTCCCTCTCATTTATTGTCAAAGAAAATAGCAGATCCATAAGTCAGGCCAAAATAGTCAAGTTCTGGTTTTTGTGTCTTGTTTTGATAAATTATCTTTCAAGACAAATTATACAACTCTTATAAAGATATTATCAATATCACTATTATATATATCTCTTTACTGAAAGATAAGTTATCTTTCAGTGAAGAGATGGCCTGAGACATCTATAGAAAATTCATTTCTCTAAACCTGCCAGTCCTCCAAAATCTCTTGTGCAGTTTTCTGTGAATTAAGCAAATGCTTAGTTGTCTGCTAGTGATGCAGACAGCAAAATCACCAAGTTAGTTTTCTATTATTCTTCATACTGTTGTCTCTGAGGAGTCCAGAGTTACAAGCCATGGAACCTTGTAAGAAATAGTTGGCAATTGCCTGGAATACAGAACTTTCCAAATTTGAACCCTTCATAGACAGAGAATGGTTTCTCCCATGCTTCTCAGTCCCTTTAGAGTACCATCTGGAGCAGCAGTAAAATAAAACAAAACTCCTTTTACTATCATCTTTGATACACAAATCCAGTTGAAATTAGCTTCCTCCCCCTGCCCCCCAATAAATTGTGTGATTAAATTTAAGCTGAAAACTTTTCTTGAGTCATTGTTATGGTTTAACCCCAGACAGCAACTAAGCACCACACAGCTGCTTCCTCAGTCCTCCTGTCCCAGTGGGATAAGAAAATTGGAAAGGTACAAGTAAGAAAAGAGTAGGCTGAGGAAAAAAAAGTTTAATAACTAAAATCAGAATAAGTTGCAATGAAGAGGAAAATAACAAAAAGGGAGAAATAACCCCCTCAAAAACAAGTGATGCAAATGAAAAACAATTGCTTGCCACAGACAGAATGCTGTCCAGCCTGTTCCTGTGCAGTAGTTCCTAGCCAGCTTTTCCCCAGATTTATATACTGGGCATGATGAGCCATGGTACAGAATATCCCTGTGGTCAGTTGGGGTCAGCTGTCCTGGCTCTGACCCCTCCCAGCTGCTTGTGCACCCCCAGCCTCCTCGCTGATGGGGTGGAGAAAAAAAGTCCTTGTATGGTGTGAGCACTGCTCAGCAACAACTAAACATCAGCATTTTATAAATGATATTCTCTTCCTAAATCCAAACTCAGCACTGTAACAGCTACTAACTCTACATGGCCAAAACCAGGATGGTCATTTAAGCTGGCTTGTTTTAAGTTTTGGTCAGAAACACAGGATTTTTGAAGGCAATTCCATTTTAAGCATTTTAGATACCATAATACTTCCCTCCTACATGCCCCAGCCTCCTTACTGTTCTTGTCTAATTATTGTCATCAAACATTTACTCTTCTTTCATTCCACAGGAAAACTGTGATACAAACATCAGTGCTTTCAAGTCTTAGTATCCTGATATCAAAAAAGTCCTGCTGCTAGGCAGACACCAGCCTCTGTTGGCAAGAAGTCACTTAACCTCAGTGTGGTTTACTCGTGTGCTGTACCAGTGTCCCAGATCACCTCAGCTGGAGCAGCAAAGTGTTTGGTCACCTCCCTTTCAAGGTCAGTACTGGAAACCTGAGTAGAGCAGAATAGGTAAGTCTACCCACAAGATGGAAAGCAAACTCTACCATGTCGAACTCCAAGGAGTCAGTAGAGTATTTGACTGCTCTTTGTAATTACCAAGAGACTGGGTTTCTCTGCAAAACTGTTGGATTGAGACCTTGAAATATGGTAAGAATATGATGATTTGGGTTGAGGAAGAGTGTATTCCATGGGATAAAAGGAGTTTAAAATTTTTTTTTTCACTTTTAGCAATTAAACTCAATTTTAAATTAATATTGACTGGGTAGTCAGTACATTTTCAGCTTTTCTTCAATACAATGTCTCTGTGCTGGAGCGAGCTATTTTATATGTCTGAAAAAGTATTGTTTAATGCCTGCAAGCACTGTCAGAAATCAATAATTTTGAAATTTGTGCTATTTTTACTTTAGGGTTGGCGTATCACTTTAATTCAGTCTGTTTACAGTAGATTAAAAGTGGGTATGGACAAGTGTCACAAAGCACATAAACGTGTTGAATAAAATTCTTCTAAATTATAGAAAGAATGTAATTTTGATATTTGCAATATTATCTGGATCTTTACTGAAGCTCTGCTAAAAAGGGCAAATTCAAAAATTCAAAAATCACAGGAAATAGCATTGTTTTGGTGATGACATGGAACTTGCAGATCGTGACAATTATCAGCTTAATTTTAGAAAATATTTTAAGAATTAGAAAAATTTAAGAGAAAAAAAACAACTCTGACTAGCTCCAGTCATAAAGATTATAATGTAATCAAATTCAGAAACTATTATATTAATCTCAATTGCTTTGAATTTTTGCAATTCTGTGAACATGATGCTTACATTTCATACTGGCAAGGTGCCATCATTGTACATGTTTAAACAAGTTAGCATTATTTTGTTATAAATAGTGTTCTACTGGATAATCAAACAAGTCAGAAACTTGGAGGGGTCACACTGTGAGCATATAGGTCATTTGTTACAGCTTTAAATTTACTATAAAGTATTTACATTTCATCTTAACATTTTGTCTGCAAACAGTTTTTTCTTCTTTCATAAATTAATAACTCAGAAATTCCTAGGAAAATGAGTTCATCAGAAACTTATTTCTTTTCCTTACTTGGGGTTGAAGATTTCTAGTCTTTTTGCCTTTTATAAAGTAAGTTACATAGCTCAGCTGCTCATGTCTACAGCCATGACTGAGTTCAGAAGCCTTCAGAAATATTTCTCAGGGATGGATTTGGTGTGGAGAAAATGGTAATTCTATATCCCTCACAGAGGGACAGATGAGTGTGGGTCCTTCACACGTGGTCACTTTTGTGCTGAGTTAGGATATTTATTCTGGGATATTCACATTACAGTTACATGTAAATTACTTTCAGGATCAAGTTTAAAAGTCTACAGTGTTGTTTTTAACATGAATTATGCCTGCCATTGAAACTGCAGGACAGAGCAGACATGCAAAAAGCTTCCTTTACTGGTGTTACCAGCAGGTAACTCCATCCATCTAAAACACGTGCTATAGATTTAACTGTGCATCACATGATTAAACCAGGGGAACTTCCTGAACAGACAGAGCTGTTGGTGTAATGAATGCTCACAGAAAGGGGGAGAAACAGCAAATACCATCAGTTGGGACTCTGGCTTTCAGTGTCATGTTCACTGCTTTGGTGTGTGCACAGCTCCCTCAGAATTCTGCAGCAGTAGCAGAGAAGCCAAGTAATGGGATTATGGGGTTATTTCAATAGAACAAACGGGTCTTGATTTTCAACACTGTTTCCATCTGATAATCAATTGGATTAAAGGAGAATTATCTCATCATAAGGTTGTTCCTAAACTATATTTTAAAAAATGCATTAATTAAGGAGATGTTGCTGGCTCAAGGAATATTGAATTTTCATCCCATACTTATTGAATACCTTTTATGACTAAAACTCTGAGCTCAAAATCTGATCTTTTTTTTTCATTTTTTTCTGAAGTTTTTGCAGCTATTCTTAAAACTGCATAAACAAACCAACAAATACCTCTTCCCAACCACCCAAAAAAAAAAAAAAAAAAAAAATACATCACAAGCCAAACAAAAAAATAAAACACACAATCCCTCCTTAAATCCCAACAAGGCACAAAAACTCCCACCTTCCCCACAGGAAAAACCACAAAACAAACAATAAACCCCCCCAATATTGCTGCACTTTTACTAGAGATACTGTGACATGCAGCTGATGATTACAGCTGAGAATAGTCAGTTTTGGATTCTCAATAAAATTCTCAAGGCATTCACAACCCTAGTTTCTTCCACTTCCATTTTTCCTTGATATCCTTTCACCTCCAATATAAATATCTTGTGACTTTTTGTCCCCAGAATTTTGTACCTTAGAGGAAGACTGATGAAACAGAGATTGCAGAAATTAACACTGACAGAGTCACTAACCTTTTGAGAAACTCCAATAAAATTACAATTTTAGTGATACCATCAAGAGAAAAAATTATTTCACTCATCAGGGCCATTCTAGCAAATGTTCAGAAAATACGGCTTAGAAAATCCGAGATGATAATTTTGCCTTTGGTCACTAAATTCTAAAATGACTTTAACATCCATACATCTTTTTTGACTTCTCTACACAGGGCACGTGTCAGTGCAGATTTGGTCCCACATTTTAGAAGAAGATACTTACAGTAAGTGAAAGCAAAATGTTCCTCTCTGGTTTAATATGCTTTGCTCTGTGTGTGTGTAGCATGAACAGTGAAAGCTGAATACCCATCACTAGAGCTGTGCATGTTTGAACAGAAAATCTCACCACCTTTACACAACATTCTATTTTCATCACTTTCAATTAAAAATGGGAGGGAAATTAATCTACCTGTAAGTGAAGCAGTATGCAAATACAAGATACCATTCTCATTTTAACAAGGATTTTCTCAGATCAAGAACCTGATTTCAGTGGTCTGAAATGCTCATGCAGTATGCTTTTAAAGCAGTGTGGATACTATATTCTTACAGCAATAGACAATTATAATAAGTAATTTCCTAGCTCTAATTTTTCTGTAAAAATTATGAGGTTCATTTTTGTAAATATGCTTTATGTAGTATAAGGTAGGGTTTCCTGTCCTGTGGTTCAGGATCAAATGGATTACAGAAGACCAGGCTGCTAGTAATCACTGAAATTTTAAAGACAAAAGGAAGGTTTCAAGTTACCAAACCAAACTGTGGCCTTGGTTGAATCACATTGGTTGTTAATGCCCAGGGGATGCTAAAGATTGACGCTGCTGGCCTATTTCACAGAATCACACGGGATATTCCGAGTTGGAAGGGACTCAGAAGGATCACTGAGTCAGCTCTCAAATGAATGGTCCATATGGAGACCAAACCCACAACCCCGGCCGTATAAGCACCTGGCTCTGACCAGCTGATCTGGAAGCTAAAGTTTCAAATGATGCTGTTGTAGCATCTGAATGGTATTGCTCTAGATTCCCTGGGCACCTGAATTACTACTGTTTAATACATGCGATTTCATTTTTTGGTCATCTTTTATACTTTTAGTTAACTGCATCACATCGAGTCTCTGCTGCTGGATCCTCTTGTGCCATGGAATTCTCACCTCGTTTTCTGTGGAGGCAGGAATCCGCGTTAGCCTGCGCTGTCCCTACCAGCGGCTAGGGGGCGGTGTTACCCCATTTTTAAAGCAAAATCCCTAAATCCAGGGATCCAGGGATTGGCCTCTCCTAACGCTTTTCTTACTAGTTTAGACAAACACCAGAGTCTATGCCTTTATATTACTGCTTAAAGTTAAACGGAATGATTTCTATAAGATAGAGACCTTTACAAGTAGCTGCAGTCCCATCAGCATTTTCATGTTTTAGGGGTAACCAATATGTTGTATTTCTTAACTACAAACTCTGACTTGCATTGTACACTTTTGTGTTTCTGTATCTATTCTACTGAATTTTGTAGCTTGATTTTTCTTCCTTTTTTTCCCCCCCTCCTTCCAGGTGGCTTGATAGTATAGCAGCACAACCTCTGGTGAAGACAAGGACACAAGAGTTTAGGAAAAACTTCCTGGCCAAGAAGAGCTCTGGAAATTCACTACCAGGTCTGATTAAAGCACAGGGAAAGGGGCAGGAGTGGCTGATGTGAAACGGTGACTTTCTTTTCTTACACTTTTGCATCAATTAAGTTACTTAGTAATCTGGATTGCACCTCCACATATTTTTTATTTGATTGCTGTGTGAATGCTCATTGCTTACTTTGCTTTTGTTTTATGTTTTTTTCTGATACTTACTGAAAGCTCTAAACCCAAATAAATGACAGGTTCACTAAAAACTCAATCTTGCTTTTGTGCTGCAAAAGCCCATTCAAGGCTTCATAAGCCCCTCAAAATTGATTTTTGGAGCGCTGTTATTTAATCTGCCCTTTACAAAACTTTAATGCCTTGAGCAAATCCTTCTTGCCTTATTCCCACCAAAAGGCACTTTGACTTCATGGTAAGCAGATAAATGTAAGACAAAAAATGCAGTTCAGACTGTTCCCCCAGTCCCTAGTAATTCTCTAACTTCTCTATTCTCCCTTTCTCATTATTGAAGAAAGCCTCCTGTGTAAACACTACTTTTTGTGCTCCCATGGCACACAGACTTTTTCCCATCACTTGCTTGCTCTCCCCCACCTGCTAGATCTGACTCATTAGTTCAGCTTTAGCTTTGCTTCACCTCTTCACTCCCCTAAGAATTGTATTTAAAGTTCATGGCACTGCTCTTATTCTCAGCATACTTTCTCTTCACATACCTAGCAGCACTGCAGATAATACTTTGTAATGTTCCCTGGGCTCAGCGGCTCCAACTTCAATATTTTCTTGCAGAGTTCAGTCTTTGAAAGGAGGTCTGTGGCAGAGGTGGCAAAGGGAATCTGAAGGCTAACCCTGGGCCAGGCACTGGGTTAATTCAGCCTCCTTGCCAGCTCAGGGTACATTGTCATCTGAGCCACTGCCAGCCAGACCAACCCAAAGCGGTGCTCCAGCCTTTGCAAGTGGAACTGCCTGCAAAACAACATCCACTGCCTTTGAGGGAGGCACCTCTGCATGTGGCACCTCCTAAGGGTTTGCTGTCATTAGTTTGCATGCAGAGGAGGCAGAAGGACATCAGTGGGACTGACTGCAGTAAAGCTGTGATTTTGCTTGCAGTGTATGCCTGGCCTCAAGGAGCAGATGGCCTGGATGGATCCCGGCTGCTGTCACTTGGTGCTGGTGCTGCATTCAGAGCATTTGGGCCCAGGCTGCAAAGTGAGAGGAAGCCTAAAACTGCCCAGTGCTAAGGGTTACACTTAACCTACTTGGAAAGAAAAGGGTTTGAAGCACTAATTTTAGTGAACTTTTAGTGTCAAATAACACCACTATCCACATTACTTTGTCTTTTCTTTATGAAAAGTTTCCACTGAAAGAAAATCAGCTATCGTATAACAGCTTCCAACTAGAAAGAAACCAGTAACTACAACTACACAAAGACTGAGATACTGGCAGTTAATGCTGGCAGCAAGTAGGTTGAAGTAGTTGGTTCTGCCATCCACATTATTTATACTGTAATGGCCTTTAAACAGTAATGCAGTGGTGATTGTGTTGTCACCCTTCCTATAATGAAGTGTTTCCCCTTACCAGTTGCACCTGATATATGTTATAATTGTTCTGAAACTCTTATAAAACTTGACCAGCAGAATATTCAAAAAAGCTTAAATATCTTTAAAAATATTTGCATTAAGTACTTCTTTGTGGCTTATTCTTTCATTTTTCTTTTATCTGAAGAGACTCATGAGTTCAGTGATTGACAGATACAAATTGTAAGGCAGACCTTGGTTTGACTGAAATCAACAGCAAAACATTCAATGACTTAATTTTACCCCAGGGCAAGTAAAAGGCAGTTGGAAAACACCATGCAAAGAGCCAAAGGATTATGACTCCAGCGACAGAGCGGCTTATGAGATTTTGTCTGCAACAGAAATTTATAAATAATTCCATTTTTGAAAGAGAAAAAGAAAAAAAAAAAAGGTAATTTCTGCTATGGAAAAATGTCCTTGTGTTTCATAAGGAGCTGTCTCCCACCTACTGTCCTGGTAAAGAGTGTGTAGCAGCTGGATATTCTGAGTAACTATGTGTAGCATGGACTTCCTTCTTGACTTTCAAACATGGTTGAATTTTAAACTTTTCAATTAAAAACCTTTTAACCTTTTTTTTTCACTTTGGGTGGTAGTTTTCCAGAGATGAGTCAAAATACTGGCAAGGGAAGTGTTTAGATAGTATTCAGAATTTTTGGATGCATGTTTTCCAGCTGTTTTGTTATTTCTGAACTGTCAGCGATATTTTATTCAACTTTTAACACTAAAAATGCGTTTCAGTTTTTCTGTAACAGTTAACACCCCACAAAAGCTGTGTTTTATAACAGCGAAAGTAATTATTAATGTAGAGATTTACAATGTGTTGCTTTTAAAAATGCCAAATAACTTGTGTGTATGTATGTGTGTAGTCAGGACATTGATGCATGAATGGTATTGTAAAAAGTGGCCTGGATTTCAGTCTGAATTTCAGTTGCTATCCTCTGCTGTGAATGTTGTAGCTATTCTTGACTTAGGCTTCTAAATGACAGGAAAATTATGCTACCTTTGTGTTAGATACACAGATAACTTCTATACAGAGCTTATCATGTGCCATAATGATGTCAAAATTACCAGTGAAGAAGTAATCATCTCTCTATATCACCCAGCTCAATTTCTATTGAAGCGTTTGGAAGATCAACTTGTTTCATTAAATACCAGCTATTTGAAAAGCTGAAGATGTCTTGAATTGTCAATGCTATCACCAACTTAGCACTTTCTAATTATCCTGAAATACTCCAGAAATCTGGTCACTGTCTTTGTTCCTCCAATTACATCCTTGTACGTGCAGCAGATAATAGACTTTGTGACCACATAATAGTAGATGCCTCTTCACATTAAACAACCAAACCACAAAACTTGTGACTTAATAAGTTGCAACTTGATATCGTTATTGCAATTTCACTGAGAGAACCGGCACTTTACACAGGTTTTTTCGGGCTCTGTTGGACTTTGTTTATTTTTGTTGTGGGTCATGGGTTTGGGGGTTCTTTTTCTGGTAGAAATGCAAATCCATCTGTTAAGAAAAAGTGGCAAGAGAGAGGAAAATAAACTCGAACAGCAAAGCAAACAAAAATAAGCCCTTTCCATTTGGGTTCTATGAATGTTGTACTCTCTGTATATGCTGGCATATGCTAAGCTTTTAAATAAGTGTTTTGAAGTACCTTACAACAGTTTAGCTCCATCTGCCATCCAGTTTTTGCTATAATAGTGGCCAGCCTGATCATCTCCCATCTCATGAGGAAACTCAAACTCCTTTAGGCAAAATTTATTGCAAGGAGAAGCAAATTCCCTGAGTCAAATGGGCCAAATAGCTTATTGACAAAACTGCCAAGAAACATATATGCTTACTTTTTGTAAAAATAGAAAAAAATAAACCAAAACCAACACATTTGGTTGCAGCCAGAACATCAAAACACCTGAATCAAATTTTCTACATATGAAAATAAGGAAATCTGGAAGCTGACGCTATTTTAGGCTAATTGCATTTTGTTGGGTTTCGGGGGAGTGGTACATAGTAGCAACTGTGGGAAAACCACTAAATAGTTCTCTGTTTGAACCATCTGTCACGAATATGGGACATATGTTCGCTTTGTTTATTCAGGAGCCAAGAAGAAGCCGATACACTGCGCTCGGCCCCGGCCCAGGGCTGGAGCGCACCGCGCACTGCAGGGATGCGGGGAAGCACGGGCGGTGCTCCCGCCGCCCCGGGGCCGCAGACGGACGGCCCGGGCTTCCCCCGCGGGCGGCGGGGCCGGCAGGGGGAGGCCGCGGCCGCCGAGCCCCGCGGAGAGCGGGCGGGGAGCGGAGCATCCCCGCGGGGCCGCCGCCTCTCCCCGGCTCGCCCGGTGCCGGCGGCGCCCGCTGGGATCCGCTCCCGCCGGGGCCGCTCTCGGGGCCCCGCTCAGCTCCGCTCCACTCGGCGGAACCGGAGCGGCCGCGCCTCCCGCCCGTCCCAGTTTTCCCTGGCAAACTTTGGCTGCCGGCAGCGCCGCACGCGCGGCCACCCCCACTCCGCTCCGCTCCGCTCCGCCCCGGCGGCGAGCGCTCCGCGCAGCCCCGCGCACCGCCCCGGCCCCGGTCCCGGCCCTGGCGCGTCAATAAAGTTGCGGTCGGGGGGTGGAAGAGGCGAATTGCCCCGGAGGGGCTCGGCAAGGGCTGTCAGCGGGGCTGCCAGCGGCTGGCCCCGGCTGCGGGGCCGGGGGCGGGCGGGCGCTGCGGGTCTCCTGTGTGCACCCCCCTCCCGCCCCCCGTGCGCTCTCGGTCCCTCCCTGGGAACAGGCGCTGCCCACCCAAGGAGGCGACCGGCGCTCCTGCCCCGCTGCCGCTCGCTCACTCACACATCACACAGACACACACAGACTCATAGCCGTGCGTGCGCCTCTCGCTCCCGCACTGGAGTCAGTGCTTCTGCCTGCAGGTTGCTCAGACCTGAAATCTAAGGGAAAAGCTCAGCGTTTGCGTCGCTGCTCCTGCCGCCGCTGGTGGTAGCGGTGAAGAGGAGAGGGGGTTGTAGGGTTTTTTTTGCTTGGTGGCCTTTTTTTTTTTTTCTTTTTCTCCTTGAATTCAATGGATCTGAACTTGGAGCCTTTAGACCTCTGCGATATTGGAATATCTACATGCTGATCATTCTTGTTGTGACACATCAAGTCGTTTGGGGAAACCATCCGAAGACAGCAAGATGTTTCTCGTTCTCTTGTACTTCGCTTTGCCCTTAGTAGGTAAGTTGCTGGTGCCTGATTTCGGTCTGCACATCGCTTCGTAAAGCAAAGCATAGGGTTTATGGGACCGGGAGCTTGATGCTCGTCAGCCTATTGTTTAGGCAGAACAGTGAAGTTTCCAGTAGTTTTTATGGCTCTGCCTCACATCAGTTAGCCTGGTCTACGTTTAAAGCTCTGTGGGTTACCGACTTCGGTACTTGCCTGTCTAACCTCTTGTTAATTTCGGTTCTCGCAAGTTACAGGGAAACTTTTCATTTAAATAAAATAAGGCTGCCTGAGGAGGGTGGGGGATGACAAGACTAGCTGAAGGATTACATCTTCACCTGAACTTGGCAGCATGCCCGACTGGTAGTGGTTTGCAGCCCAAACTGGTTTCCTTTCCACAGGAGAGGTTTGCGTTTCCATCCGCATGTGTTTGAGGGAGCATGACGAGGGCATGGTGGAGAGGAGAGAGTTAAAGCAATTTGCTTTGTTCTCCTGCAAAAGCATCATACGTGGAGAGAGGTGGGGAGGGGGGGAAATAACAAATTCTACCTTTATACATATAGAATAAGCAAAAATGTGTACAGCCTTTAAAAAGTGACTGACGCAAAGACAGGCTAATATCATTCCGTGAGGATACTTATCTCTCCGAGCGGGTTGTTCCTGGATGTAAGTGAAATTACAGCAAAGCTCTAGTGGAAAGTGAGGCTGAATATTTAACCCCTCAGTTAAACCCTGGAATGGAAAGCCGATTTGTTTCACCAGTGTGGATCTATGGAATAACAAATGCTTATTTTGTCAGGCACATTAACCCCTCTGGGTTTTCTTTCCCTTTTTTTGTGTTTCCTCATAAATCATCCATCAGGGTTTAAAAATACCGTTTCCTTGGACTTCCCAAAAAGTGGATCTAAGCCCTTGGAAACCCTGTGTGCTTTTTCCTAAGGCATAGCATGAAGCCAGGAGGTTGCAAGGTGCTGCCCCTGGGGCTGGCTGCCAGTGCAGCCAGAGGAGGTGCCCCGTTCTGCCCAGATGTTCTCTGGGCTCGGGTGAAACCCACCCTGCTCCCTCCGAGAGCGCGTGTTTTGGTTTTTTGTGTTTCCTCTCCATAGATGTACTTTTATCTGCAGAAGTCAGCGGGCTGCCTGGAGGGGAGCGCCTGGACTGCGTGAAAGCCAGCGACCAGTGTCTGAAGGAGCAGAGCTGTAGTACTAAATTCAGGACACTGAGGCAGTGTGTAGCCGGCAAAGAGAGCAACTTCAGCCGGGCCACGGGCCTGGAGGCGAAGGACGAATGCAGGAGCGCCATGGAAGCTCTCAAGCAGAAATCCCTGTACAACTGCCGCTGCAAGAGGGGCATGAAGAAGGAGAAGAACTGCCTGCGCATTTACTGGAGCATGTACCAGAGCTTGCAGGGTACGTGGCGAAGCTCAGAACCCCGAGCTCAGGGTGCGGGTTTGCGGCTGCCCTCGAGCCCGAGCCCGATCCCGATGCGGGCTCTGACCCCGCAGCCCTCGCTGTGCCCCGCAGCCCTCGCTGTGCCCCGCAGCTGCCGCCCGAGGAGCCTCCGCCCGCCCCCGGCACAGCTGCGGCTCCGCTCCCGCGCTGCGAAATCCGCAGCGAGAGTCTCCTCCGGGGCACCCAGCTGACCTTTCCAAACACAGTCAAAAGATAGGGGCACGAGCATGTGAAAGAGCCACGAAAACAGTCATTTGAGACATTTTCCCAAATAGTAGTAAAACTCCTTAATTAGGACTCACCCAACAAGACCATAGGACACTGGAACTAGCTTCTTAGCCTTTCTGTTGAAAGTTAAATATAATAAGAAGTGAAGGTTGTTTTAGGTAGGAGTTTATTTTTTCCTTTTTTGTATTTACTAGTAGCATTCCCTGAGCAGGCTGAGGCAGAAAAAGCCCCAAAGTTTATGGTTCCTACACCATGTAGATATGCCAGTTAAAAGAGAAATGACAGTGATGGACTCAGGACTCCTCTGTTATTTGTATTCATAAGGCAGATTTGTCTTAGTCTACTAAGGATATACAAAATACATCATTTTTAGTCCTGTTGTGCTGTGGCCCTGGACTTGAAGGTACAATCTCACTCCAGTGTGTTCCCCATATAACGTGTTTTGTTTTTTTAAAGTTGCTTCTGCAGAAAGGGAATAATCGTCTTTCTGTTTATTTATCCATATATTTTCATGAGACCGTACATATTTTTTTGCTAACTGTAATAATGGTCATTTTCTGTATCATAAAAAGTTTCTCTTCCAACAGCATCTTGTTAGTAATGTTTCATACCAAAGATGCTAGTTTTTGGCTGTTAGCTGAGCTTCTCTAAAAAAGAGCTCTGCTGTTCTGGTGAATGAAGAGAAACATCCTTGTTACAGCTTCTCTGCTGCTGGCACGAGGTGGGATAGTCCCTGTGATGTCACAGGCTGTCTCTGCAAATTATGACCTTACCCAAGGAGGAAGGACAAAAGAGATCTGCTGACAGGGATAACCAATTAGCTTATTTCAGGTGTTTTGATAGATAATTCTTTGAGAAGAGGTAGCCATATAAACTTTTTAAAGGGATTAAAGGGCCAAACCTGTTATGAAGTAAAAGTAAACAAAAAAAAATCTTATCCCAAATTCTTGTGTAAAAGAAAAAATCCAAATATTTTTTGTCCTTAGGAAATGACTTGCTTGAAGATTCTCCTTATGAGCCAGTTAACAGCAGACTATCAGACATATTCAGGCTAGCACCAATTGTATCAGGTAAGCAGACTTAAAGTTCTTTAACTGACACATGATTTTGTAATTGAATTATGGAACTTTCAAGCAGTACTCATAAATACAAAGAAATTATAATGGCTTCCTGGATTTAGGAAGCTCATGATATAGTTGCACAAAAGAAAAGACTAATTGATTTTGAAGTGAAAGAATGCTTGGCAGGATGGCAATTTATATTTTTTGAGTCATTCTTGACAATAAATGCTAAATTTTCCTGTAGGTGGCAATCTGATTCCCTGCGTTCCCAATTTACAAATCAGGGTTTTTTTGGGAATTTGGTCAGTGCAAGTTACCTCCTGTTGACATTATGGAAGATCAGAAGATACATCTTTCAAATGTTTGCATAAAGGAATGGCTTTATAGTCTCATACAGTTTTTTAAAAAAAAAGAAAATCCAGAATTAAAGCTTGTCTTTTTTTTTTTTTTTTTTCTGGAACTGCTGCCCTTTTAAGGAGCCTATCACAACTTCTTCCTTTTTCTGTTTTCTTCTTGTTGCTGTGTGACTGCCTTTCAGAACTTTTTTGTGGAAATTTGAATATGTTGCATGGGTATTAAACAATGATGTTGGTTCTTTATCAGCCTAAGTTCTACTCATTTGGGGTCATATTGATAGAAAATGTGTTTTTTGGGGGGCATTCACTGGGGTTACAGGTTGGAATTTAATTTCTTCTAAGGACCTTCAGGAAGTCTTTTTTGAAGATGCAGTCTGTACTCTGGATTTTTATTTGTTTAACTCCATGAAACAAATCAAATGTGCACAGTACAGTGTGCAAGTTGGACTGTGCTGGAGCTCTACTTAACTGACAGGCTATGGATAAGCATTAGGAGGTGCCTCTTCAAAAGAAAGGAAAAAAAAGACCAGAGAGAGTGGCTTGACCATTTTCAGATGTACTTACACTTTTTAGGACTCAAAGTCCCATTAAGAGCCAGGGGGACTTAGGTTGTTAAGTATTTAATGGTACAGATTTTCAAAGGCATATAGACACATAAAATGTAGATAACTGCCCATTGGGATTTTCAGAAAGGACTAAGTGATTTAAATAGGCGTTAGATGCCCAGGCACTTTTGAAAATTTTAAGTGCTTAATGCATCTTTTGGTATCTTAATGTCTTTGAAAATCGTCCCTTTAGTCACTTTTCAATATATGACTTCAGATCCTTATCCCATACATCTTTTGAAAGCATTGTCCTACTTGGTGAGCAAGCCTGTTGGAGAAATAGTAGAGAGCAAAGATAAATCTCTGAAGAATCTTAATTTCTTTTATTTTTTATTGCTTAAAACTCCAACTTAATATAAAACCAAGACAAAATCAATGCAGAGGAGTTCCAGGCTGTTTTCTTAAAGTTTATGATCAGCCTGCCTGGGGCTAAATTCTAACTGATGTCAGCAGTTTTGTGATCTCCAGAGAAATACCCTATCTGCATTCTGCCTTTCTGATTTGGGATTTTTTTTTTTTTTTTTTAATTCTTCATTTATTTGCAGAATAACTACCTTAAAAATGTAATTTTTCTGCACCTATTCATAGCAACAGTGAAGTAAGGTATAATTGCCAGCAGGTGATGTCCATCCTACCACAGTTGGAACTAATCCCGTGTTACCAGTGCACCCCAAATTGCTTCTCCCTTGGTCAAAAGTTTCAGGTTTACAACGATGGGAGGCCTAGAATTCACAGTGAACAACAAACAAAAGTTGCCATCCAGTGGAATAATACCAGTATTTGAAAGTATTGTCAGCTGAAAGAAAAAGATTAGCAAAAGCATTTTTCTTATTGTCATGGTTACTATTGCATGTTATGTTTTTTAAAGCTCCTCAGTCTTACAGGTTTTTTTGCAGAGCTCTGCAAATATAGCAAAACTTGGTAAAATTTGATTAAAACAAACAAACAGAACAATCACTGTACAAGTAGTGTTGAGGGTTTCATAACTGGTGTTCTGCTAATGTGGACATTGTGTTTATAGATGTTGCTGCACTGTTCACTCCATGAAAGTCACTTGAGTGTAATTAAAAGCAGCAATTAACCCTTTCATATCACATCCTGTGGTACTGTAGGACTTGGTATGTATCAGGTGTAATGCCTTCACCACTTTTTGTACTTACTTTTGTGGTAGTGTAGAAAATCACAGTAGTTATCTTTTGTGGTATGTAAAAGGGGAGATCATTGGCTGAGATGACTGTTTTGTGTCAGATAAGTCTTTTGTAGTGTACATAAGCCTAACAAATGAAGGACAGTTTTTAAAACCAGTTGATGTAATTCTGTTCTGATAGATGTTTGAAATTGCTTCCCCAATGGAGACAGGATGTCACATTCTCTCTTAATTCCACTATCAATATGTTGATTTAGAACAAAAATCAGGAATTGGCTATATGACTAAACTTGTTACTGTTTTGAGTCTTAAGTTTGAGTCTTCCCAGTTTAAAGTCTGGGTTGTCTTGTGTTTTGTTTTGGGCATATCTAGGTTTGAATTTTTTTATAACTACTATGTCAGATGTGGTGCTTCTGCCTCAGGGGTGTGAATTTCTTCCTGTTAAGCAGCTCTTCAAATTGCTGAAGACTTATGTGTTTGCTTTGGAGGGTAACAGATTTGGGTTAGTTATTATGATGTAAAGATTTTGCTTAAACAGACATTTTTGCTTGAACCTTTAGAACTTTTGAGAGGTGAAAACATTTTAAGGCCGTTGACTTCTGTCACAACTACAGTAAATGCAAAATCTGTTGATTGGATTTCAGAAGTGAGTTTCACACTACATTAAGGAGAGATGCTTGAATTAGTAACTTCTTAAAGCAATCTGTGACTTTTTACTACCTGGAGAACGGTTTGTCTCTTTTTGTATTGTAGTTGACATTGAGCTTTGCAACTGGATGATATGTTATTATTTTGGTATTAGCTGATACAGTATAGTGGTCACCTCGGGCACCTTGTAAGAAAATATCCTGCATAAAAAATGTAGCTGCACATATCCATAGAAATACTTAACAAAGTAATGTTTCTGAAATGTCTCATTCATTTCAACAGAAAAGGGAGAGCCACTTCTTCTGTACAAAATGCCTTAAGCCATGTCTGTGAAGTGGTGTAAATAGAATACTCAGTGTTAAAAAGAGTTGGCTATTTAGATCAATGCATTTAGGGTGACAAAATCCTCTCCTCCCATGGATTCACTTCTAAGTTGCCTAGTTATTCATAGGCTTATTAACCCATTGTTCAGCTTTGTGAATTTTCTTTTATATCCATTATGCTCAAAAGTAATCTTAAAAGAACAGGCTACACAAATCAGAACATTTGTTAAAACATAGAGGGTTTGCTGTGGAGATGAGTTAGTCTGTGGAGATTGGGTTGGTTTCATGCTGCTTAGTTAGACCTTATTTCTAGTTGCTAAAGCACAGGTCTGGTAGAAGTTAATTTTTTTGCCATTATTTCTTAGTGCAGTAAACTGTTTTTGCAAAGTGCCACTGTGATGGAATGTCAAAGGGAGCATTCCCTGATTCTGCTGTTCTCATGAGAGCCTGTCTGATCTAAAAACTCTTGGAATCTTTTGTTGTAGAGGTATATGGCAGCTTATATTTAGAAAAGGGCATATTTTATATTTATTATAGTAAACTTCTAAATTAAAACAACTCAGTAGACAGCACAGCACATTGGGCTTCTTACTGGAGTGTATCACTCCATGTTAGAACACAGTGCATGAGGTCACCAGGTTTGATTTGCCCTCTGAATGAGCTGGAAGTTCAAACAGAAAAAGTTATGGTCAGTAAGGTGGCTTTTTGATGAGACTAAAAAATCAGCAGTGCTGGAACTCATGGGTGAGTGTGTGTGTGCTGGTGGCTACAACATCCTTTCTGCAGGATGCACGAGGGTGGCTCTGGGATCTAGGATCCTCTAGGATCTTTGCTCAGAAGGTGAGTAGGTTGATCAGTAGTTTTCCTACCTTCCTTTGAGTTTTTCAAAGTCTTGTAGGCATCTTGCATAATTTATTCACAAATAACTAAGTTGATTGTGAGGAAAGAATTAATCCAGTGTACAATACACTTACTTGGGGATGTGACAGACTTTTATGAGGTAATAATTCCCTCCCCCCAGCATACAACCTGCTCTATGTATTTATGGCACCTATTTTCCCCTTCCCCAGTATATTTTTCTTCTCAGGAATAGGGTAGAGACATTACTGAGAATGAACTGATGTGTTTCCTTGGAAAAGTTGCCATCAGCAAAGGTGGGGGAAGGAAGGTTGAGGCTTTTCAGTCTGAGTTCCCAGGATTCAGAGATACAGAGCTTCCTTGTCTGTGTGCTTCTCCTCATACCTTCTCTTCCTGGTATTCTGTTGAAATAGGAAGCTGTGTCATAGTGAATTAATTTCCCCAAAACTTTTATTCCCCCCTAAATCCCTTTAATCAAGATTGGAGTGTTTTCCTATTAGTTTTTGTAATTCTTGATCTGATATAGGGGCTGTGTTTTGCATAACAAGTCCATGACACTTTAATTATTATTTACTTTTCTTTTTTTCCCACCTGGTAAGTGATTTTTCATTTGTAGAATCCATGTATGGCCTTTTTTAGATTATTTATCAAAAAGATAAGTTAGAATCTCTCTCTTAGCCAAGAGATTCACTGCTTTTTCCTTTTGGGGTTTGTGGCATGTGAATTAGTGGCTTCTGCCATGAATTAATACTGTATGACAACTCCAATTCCTGTTGCCTGAGGCCTCTAATCCTGTTTCTGTTCCTAAATCTGCATGTATTTCAAGTGCCACATATTTTTCTAATTTAACACCGTGTCTTTTCATGAGATTTCTGTAAGATTATTTGAAATGCCACTTTTCTACAAAGGCAGTTTAATTTTAAAAAATATTAAAAATGTTGATTTCTGTCTACTCTCTGCAATGCTTTTATGAGCTCTTACCCCCATATCATTGCTGCTTAGTCCAAAAAGCTGAGATACCTCATGTTAGTTACCTTGTACATACACCTGAGTTCATGAGCAGTAAACCTCTTCTTACTGGGTCAAAAAGAGTCTTGCAATCTGATTTCTGTTCTCACTGAAGTAAGCATAACATATCAAAATCTTCTTATTTCATTGTGATGTATTCTGTTTCCTGTTATAATTTTGGGGGTTTTTACTTAGTTCTGGTTTTCTGATATGAGGTCAAGCCTTTTGATAAGAAAAAAAGGAAAAACTTTTTATGTTTAGCCTACATTAGATTGTCACATATAGGACTATATTTTTCTTTATAAGATAATACATTAAAATAATAGCCCTTGAACCAATATTTAGTACTGGTTTTAATACAAATTCAGGCTAACTGTATCTTTGCCTAGTGAGAATTTGTGTCCTGTAAGAAGACAGACAAACCAGGCACCTACTTTAGCTGCATTTAACAAAATGAAAATAGTTTGACAAAAAAAAAACAAGTCTAAGCATGTAAATGTTTGTGTTCTTTGACATTTCTGAGTCCAGGTTTTCTCTGCAGAGACAACTAGGCTGGGTTCCAGGCAGATAACAAGTTATCGAGGGTGCATAGATACCAGTTACTGATTTCCACTTCTGCATTTTTATAATCAGATTGGACTTCACACAAAATCACTTTGGTGACTGTTGGCTTGCAGGAGCTCTTTGAATATCCTGTTTTCTGCATTTCTTGGAGCTAGATCTGATTAAGAGAGGGGAATTAAGTACCATGTTGAAGTAACTGATTGACTGGCCTATAAAGGCAGTGCCTACACTTTCCCTTCAGCAGGCCTTGAAAATAGGAATATGTAATACTCTGTTTAGTCTTTGTTGCTTTCCTTGGTAAGATTATTGGAACCTTTTTGCTAATTTCTTTGGAGAGCTATAAAACAGAAGATAAGGTCTTTGCTCCTCAAGTATTTAAAGTGCACAGCTTTGTGCAAATGTAATGTTTCTGCTGGTCCCAGTAGTCTGTTAGGCTTTGTCAACCTGTTTCAGCATGGGACATGAAATCCATTCCATGGAAGGAGGAAGTACCTGGTGATGCAACACAAAGCATTTATGCATGAATATTCAGCCTCTTCTTTAATGCCTAGAGTAATAAGAGAGAATATTTAAAAGTACTGAAGGAAATGCAGAGTTGAGCAGTATTTTCCTGAGGTGTCAAAGGGAAGTGTTAGGATATAGCTGGTTGAAAAAGCATGACCATTTGGTAATAAAGTACCTATTTTATAATGCAGTGAACCACATATTTTCTAGAGTAACATTCCTTGTAGGATGGAACTGCCATCCCTTAATCTATGTCTTTGCAGGAAAGCCTCAATTGTGGTGTGGTGGCTCAGATATTAAATGAACAAATATGTATATACACTTTTGTGCAGCAAACTCTGTTCTTGCTTCCCACTACAGCTTTATGGTTTGCTGAGTCTCTCTGCAAGAGGAGCAGAGGACAGAGGAACTGCCAGTGATGGTGGTGGGATTACAAGGAGAGATCAGGTCACTGAGGAGGGAGCAGAAGCAGGTTATCTGTTGGGAGAAGCAGCACCATTCCAGGGATGGGGTGAGCAGGAACATTCATGGGCTGCTGGGAACCTCAGACACCCAAAACTGGCTGGGTTCCCTGTTTAGGTGTCTGCAGCCTGCTGTGTCTCAGGGGTGAGTGTGGTTCACACTGAGCCTGCTGATGGAGCAGCTGGAGGTGTGCTGAGAGTGAGCAAAAGCTGCCTGGTTCCTGTGGTGACCCCAGTGTTGTCAGGGGTTCAGTGGCAGAGGTGGTGTGAGGGCTGTGCAGAAGAGAGGGCTGTGTTGAGTGGGCAGATTTCTATGGCAGCCTTCCTTGCAGGGCTTCCAAAATGCCTTGTGTGAAAGCAGTTTTCCTGGTGAACCCAAAAGAACAGCATCCTGCAGCTTTCTGTCTCTTGATAGCACAGCAAGGTGCAGTTATGGCAGGTGCTCTGCACACTGGCTCATTACATTTTAGATATTTTTAAACTTTTTTTTTTTTTTTTTAAATAACCCTATTTGTATTTGACTCTCAGGGATATCTTTGACAGTTTTGGAGAAACCAGTGCTAACTGTCAGGAGTTGACAGTATGTTAAAAATGTTAAAATACTTGTGTGTGGTGAAGTAATGATTTCTGGATTGCAAGGCTGATCCTTATTTCTGATCTAACATTTCTTATTTTAAGATGCACATTATATTGTTTTAACTTTGGAAAGGATTGTGTTTACAGCTTTGATTTTTAGAAATGTGACTGGTTTTGTTAATGAAATGTAATTCTGTAATTTATATTATTTATGGTAGTATTTTTATATTCTTGCATTTTCCATGGATGAAACTAATGCAGCAATAATGCTGTTGGTATAGTTAGAGCATTACCACAATTATGTTATTTTTGGAACAGTTCTTTAGTTACTATGATGCTTTGACAATTTTTCTAAGTGTCAGGCTATTGTCCTGTACAATCTGCACTCAGCTTGAAATTCAACACGAGAGAGGCATGACACAAAGTGTAATGGCATAGAGATAGCTCTTGCTGCATAGAAAGTTGCAGAAATGATAAAGAGACTTGAAGGTATCAAACAATTTGAGTAGAAGTCCATAAATAAAGATGAATTTCTGCATTCAGTGGTTATATGATTTTATCAGTTTCTGGTATCCATAAAGTGCATCTTCCCATTAATGTTTTGTCATGCAGCTGATGAGGTTCAGAAGTGGTAAAAACTTCCATGCTATTTCTTTTAAATTCTGCACCCTAAATTTAGTACTGAAGCAATCCCAGAAATGGTGTTTCCTTGTTCCTCCTTCTGCAGACAGCGCAAGGATTCTTCCTGCTCCCCAGTCCCACAGCCTCCATCCCACTGCAGGGTTTTTTTGGGTTTAGCCCTGGCAGTCAGGCTCATGTTCAGCACTGCAGATCCCCTGAGCTGAGAATCCCAGCTCATTCCTGCCTTGATGCACCTTTTCCATGCTGCCTTCCCTCTTTGATTGTTGACTTCCCTCTCTCTGTGTAACTCCCACACCAAGTCCCCTCCAGCTGCAGGGGGTCCAGGGTTTTTTTTTCTCTGTTACTGCAGCATGGAGTGGCTCTGCCTTCCACTTCTGCTGCTCCTCAGAAATCTGACTGCACTTTTTCCCATTCCTTTTGTGACACACTTGTCTTTGTCTCATGATGCCTTTGCTTTGCATCCTGCTCTCCTGTTCTCCATTTCCCCAATGCCTCCCTGTCCTCCCTCATCCAGGACCTCTGGGGAAGCAGCACCTTCTGTGTCACTGCAAACTTGTGTTAAACTCAGCTTTTCTCAGAATTCTCCAAATGGTTCTCTCACCCTCCCTGTAAAGTGTTTGAGACATGGTTTGTTTTATAAAAGGAATTGTTCCTGAGTGGTGGAACTGGCAAAGTCTTGTTTCCTACCAGAGTCCTGCATCCCCTGGGTGCCCCCACCCTGCACAGAGTTCCTGTCTCCTCTCCCTGTGCAGTGTCCTCTCCATGTGTTCCTTTGTCCTTTCCTTAGTTGTGTCCCACACCTCAGCTCTGCAGGGCAGCAGGTGCTGCAGCTGGCTGGGTGTCACACCTGTGCTGAAGGACTGTGGGTCCCCATCCCTCTTGGAATGGCTCAGAGCCAGAGGCAGGCCTGCATTGTCAGGGCTACTCGGGTCTAAAATGTGGGTTTTCATACAATTTATAAGAACTTCATATTTATTCCTCTGTCAGATTTGTTCAAGTATGTCGTATGGGTTAAGAAATCACTGGGAGCTGCAGGGTGTGGAGAAGATAGAGACTGATATTTAATTTACTTAGATTTCCTTGAAAAATTATGATTAAAAAAAGCAAATACGGTTCCTGTCATATCCCTAAGCATTAGACTGTGACATATCTCATCTTATTCTGGTCTCATAAAACATCTAGTGTGTCATGCAAGTGATATAAATAAACATGCAGTGGACTTGAAACATACAGGCAATTAAATACAGTTGATGGCTGGCAGTTGTGTGAGATAATTGAGCATCTCAGGATTCTTGAAACGGGAAATAATTCATCGTTTAGGTTAGTTGGCATGCAGATTATTTATTCTGATTTAGAAATGAAACAGGAAAGAAAGGAGCCATCCAAAAGCTGTTATATATGAACACATAGATTGCATTTGACTATTTGGATGATACCACATTGTGTTTACAAATGACACTGCACTTTGTAGAGTCATCTTCTTTTCCAGATGGAATACTTCTAGGATTAATGATTAAGTTTTGCTGATGTTTGTTGTCATAAGACTATAAACAAAGTTAAGTAAGGCAGCACTAGCATTTGGTAGTAGTTCCAAAGAATTCTTGCCTCTTGCAAATGGAGTTGAATGTATTCTCCACAGCAGTGGCTTTGCATTAATGAACGCTTAAGCAGCAGATTAAAATGTCTGTATAAAAAAATAGGTTAGTATTATATAATAACACAAGTCTAGGATATTAATAACAGTGAAGATGATTTTATTGAGCATATTAGGTGCAATTAAATCTCAACTGCAAAATATTTAAATACAATAGCAGATCAAAACCCAGTATCTGCAGCTTACTTGCTTTCCTTCACACCTGCTGGATCAGCACCTGACAGCAAAGTAAATTATAATTTTTATTGTTGTTCATTTTCTATTGCCATGGGAATGTACATCATGTTATCCATTAGGCCCCAGACAGACATGTCTTTTCTCCACATACACAGTTATGGAACAAGACATGATTGAAGACAGCGAGGTGTCGGCTGTATTTGAAATTCTATTAGAAATTGATGAATTTGCTTGTCAGATTTCTTTAAAGGATTGCATGGGTAAGAACTGCCTATAGTGTTCTCATAAAAAAAAAAGTCATGAAAATTACAGCTTTAAAATAAACCCATATAGACTGAGGAATGGTGTCAGTTCTTTCTCTCCTAATCTGTTACTTAATTTTAGTCTCCTGAACAGTGAAATAGAGACACAAACTTGCAGTGGTGATAACACTCATAACCTGATGAAGTAAACTGATTTGATCCTCTGAGGGGTCAAACTGTGTGTGTTTCTAAGCAAACTTTCCCCAAGGCTGCTGATGTGTGAGATGTCTCTTCCCCTTGCCAAACATCCCACCTTTGTAACAGAAAATTAAAGAGGACTTGCAAAGAAATGTGTGTTAGTGTATAAGTCTTATCTATAAATTGCTGTGAGAACTGTTGAATGCAGGGTTTGGTGATGTGTTTGGGTTTTTTTGTTGTTGTTGTTTTTAAATTTTGCATATTTTAAAAATACATAGACAGCTCTTTTTGGGTTGGGTAGAAAGTAAATTTATTAACTCTAGCTCTGTTAATGTTTAGGGAGAAAGGCATACAGTGTTTTCAAATTTGGTAAATAAGGAGCTATTTGAATCTGACTTGGGGCTGCATTTAGTCTTTTAATAAGTTTCTGCTGTATAGCTAAAAATATCTTATCTGCATGCCCTTGACCTTTCTCTAAGAGCTGTGGGAAGATTCAAAAGCATAAATGAGAATAAATTTAGAATTATCCTGTTTGAAGAAGAATGGTACCACATGCCTTATCTCTCTGCAAACTGGAGTTGTCAGTCCTACATGAGCAGTCTGGCAGAGCAGGGAGCCCTTCTGCTGGAGACAGGGTAGTCCTGGGAAAGGGAAAATAGTTCATTTTTCATTCCCTGCTCAGTCTTTCCCCTCCTTGCAGGAGGTGCCAGCAAAGGTGCCAAGTATAAAAATTTTATTTCTGTAGCTCAGTTCTCTGTCCCTGAACATTTTCCTTTCTCCCCAGCTTGTTGTGTGTAGTTCCCCTTGCAGCTGTGGAAGTATTCTCAGTCTTGGGCTGTGTTTGAACTGGTGGCTCAAAGGTGAGATTGTCAAAATATTAAACACATCCTTCATGGCATAACCACAACTGGTGAATAACTGTGATGCTTGAGCTTTCTGTTTTTATTTATTTACTAAAAATGTGTTGGTATTTGGGTATCCCAGACATCACATTGGATTTTTCTGAAAGTAGGTGGCTTGTAGTGACACCACTGGAGGCAGCCACTCCTCACTGCTCTTACCTGCTTAAATCACTCACTTAAGAGGGCAGAGAATGGGTTCACTTGTACAGCTGTCATTTTAGGGCTTAGGTACTGTATTGCTGGGCAATAATTACAGTCTGATAGTAGCTTTCATTTATGCTAATTGCAAGTAAGCTTATAAACCCCTCAGATTATTAAAAAGAGAGTTATCTCCTTCCTGGTGTGTTAAGTCAAGGATTTAAATGTTGCAAACTTTTGGTCCTGCCTTAAAGAGGAAAATGTCACCATAAGAATCTTCTCAATATCAACACTTTGTAAGGCTAGGAAAACAGGAAACCTTACTCTGTTTTGCCTTTCAAAGTCGTGTTTGTAGCATTGCAACTATGTATACTGATTTTAATAATTATTTTTAGTTAACTCAGTGTTTTAAATATGTATTTAATCCTACATAGACATAATGAAATTAAAATCATACTTAAAAGATAATCAGTAAGTGACTAGCCAGGACACTAACAGGAGGCAGAAGTAATTGATCTCAAATGGCAATGTTTTCTCTAGAGCTATTTCTAGTAAGATCTTCAGAAAAAAAATGACAGATATCTGTAATGTGGGCACTATGCAATGTCTAGTGTAGACTGTGAGAGAAATGTAATTTACAAGTTACAGAATGAATTATTCTGTAAAAAAAAAGAATAAAATAGAGCCAATAGTTAGCTCCCCTTGAGCAGTGATGCCTCCTAATTGAAGGACTGCTTTGTAAGAATCAATATTCAGGCTTGTAGAATACTCAAAGACTCTAGTTCCTGTCTTTAGCCAGCCTGAGAAATACAATAAATAATTCTGGACCTGGGCTGTGGTAAGAAGAGCTGCTGCCCACTGCAGATGTCAGAATGGGAGATGTGCAAAGTGCTTGTAACAGATAGATGGCTCCTCTGTCTCCTGAGCAGGTTGATTTCCTGTATGTATTGCCAGTAGATTAGGGTGACAATTCATAATGTTCCTGAGCACAAATGCTCCATGATGAACAAGATCAGACTGTCAGGGAGCATGTCAGAGAGAATTAAGGTTTAGCACTTATCCTTCCTCATGCCTTTTAGAATTTTGAATGTATTTCTAATATTTTAAAAATGTCCAAATTCTGAAAACCTTGGTATTTCAGAGTATTACTTTACAAATCAGCTTTTCCCCAGATTGTAGCTGAGTGCAGTGGTCTAATTCTGGGTAATGACTTTCTGTTGTGTGAAATGCTCCAATAGCAGCAAAGCATTTTAAATAAAATTCTAGAAATTACTGTGCATATTTGGAATGATTTATTATACTACAACAGGAAAGCTAGAAAGGTTTTTTAACGGTGTTAACTTCTCAGATGTGTATTATTAAGGTGCAATAAATGTATTATTTTGTTGATTTTTAAAGAGTGGTAAAAGTATTGAAATACATCTTTAAATCACTCTACAGCTACTTAGAGACAAGGTTTTGGCTGGCTGCCCAAAGTGCTGTAGAGTGGGTATTTGAGAGGAAGAAAAGGTTTCTTTGAGGTATTTTTACCACTGGGGGACTCCTGCTGTTCACATTTCTTCGGTATGGTTTGAAGCATCCCCGATTTGTCTGAAATGATTGAGTTCACCTGAAAGGTGGGGGGTGTGCTGGTATTTGCTGTGGAAGGTAATGCTCATTTTAATTGTCAGATGAAGTGTTTATTCATTTCATATTGTAACACTCAGGCTGTTTCTCTTTGCATCCTGTGCCAGCGTGAGGTTTGCAGAGGATGTGGCTGATTTCATTCTCTTGCCTGTTTTATCCTTAGTTGTTTTAAGACTTGAGTGAATAGGTGCTGACAGGACTCCAGCTTTTTTTCATATGAAATGTAAAAGCAGAGCTAATGTATATTTGGCAGACACAAGCACTTGGAGGTCAGGAAACTTTAGATTTTAGCTTTTACTCTCCTGTTCAGTTCCTTTCTGACACTGGCTTGAAATTGAACTCAGACACTGCTTTTCCAGGATGTGGTCTCACAGGGACCCACAGGGGTCATTGAGTCCAGCTCCTGACCCTGCAGAGGAAAACCCCAAGAATCCCACCATGTGCCCAAGTGTTGTCCAAATAATTCTTGATCTGTCAGGCTTGGTGCTGTGACCACAGCCCTTGGGAGCCTGTTCCAGTGCCCAGCCACCCTCTGGAGCAAAAGCCTTTATCTAATACCCAACCTAAACCTCTCCTGACCCTGAGATTAGCTCAGCTGGTCAGAGCATGGTGTTAACAGCACCAAAGGATGTGGGTTTGATCTCTGCATGGGCCATTCACTTAAGAATCAGACTTGATGCTCTTGGGTCCCTTCCAACTCAGAATAATTTGTGAAATGCTGTACCAGTATTTTACTGATGTAGTTAAAATCTAACTAATATGTGCAGACAGGGAAAGTTAAGGTAGAAACACATCTCTAATTCTGGGCTTCACTGACTGGAAAGTTTATTTTCATAAGTCATTCAACAGCAGGTTTACTGAAAGAAAGGTTAGGATGTTCATTTGTGTAAATTTCCAGACATTTCCCCAGAAATAGCTCTTTTCCATTGGAAAAAATGCAGTTATCCTAATTTCCTGACTGTACTTTGGGCTGGTCCATGATACTTCATTTTAATTCCTGCCTTCACTGATGGCAGTCTGTACTGTGCAGGAGATGGGGGAACATTTCTGTTCACAGAGCTGGCCAGCAGTGTGCATCTTGTGAAGAGCCAAGTCTTTCTGTTTGTAATTCAATGTGGTGCCCTTAAACCATAGGATTTTAGGTCAGCACATATTTAAAGGCACTACCACCATAAGGCCAAATATTCTCAAAGCAATGTGTTGCTCTTTTAACCGATATCACAGTTTATTTCCTGCTCCCAGTTCTTCTGTCTGTATCTGTTGCCTCCCAGTGAAATCAGCTCAAGGACGAGAGTTGGTAAGAAGTAAGGATGAACAATTCCATCTCACATCTGGCATTCAGAGACCATTTATTTTATAAGAGTTAATGAAGTGAAATGTACTTCACATAGACAACCATGCCACAGTTTTATTTAATAAAGCAAACATGGAAGAACTAAGTTGGGTTTGCTTCATAAGAAAAATCTGTCTTTTGTTGTTTAGAGAATGTGTCCTGTGATGACTGTCATACAGCATTAATTTTTATGCTGTACTTAGAATTTAAATACCTGCATTTTTGGCAGTTTCTTTTCTGCACTGGTGACAAGCAAATGTTGAATAATCAATTGAAATACAATTTTAAAGAAGTAACATCTGGAATGAGGCAGACAAGTAGAAGGGAAGAAGACAACATCTTGCATGTGAATAAAACTAAAATGTGTCAAACTCTAAACTGGAGAGCTTCAGGTAGTGTAAAATACATCTTTAAACAGAAAATCCTCTGTTTGTTTTCACTCTCCTTTCATGTGTATCAAAAGCTGCTCCACTGAGTACGAAAACTTAAAATCTGGCAACATATTCCTGGAGGAGGATGTGTAGTGCCTCTGTTTGGTGCTGGAGAGAAGGAAATGACCAGTTTGCTTTCTCACGTGGAAGAATTCCACAAACTCTGGTGTTATGTTACATTCTTATACAGTCACTCCTGATGTATAATGGAATATAAATGTTTTTGTTCGTTGTTTTCACTCATTGTCAGTTGGCTGCTAATGGGAAACTTGGAGATACATTATGGAGAAATCAGGTTATACCACAGCAGTCAAATTGTAGCAGCTATTTTGCAAGCTAAATAATAGCTCTTAACCTCACTTGGCAGAGGCAGAAAAGTGATGTTTGCATGTTGAAACCTGTTTATTTCATCAGGTCACATTGTTATTTGAAAAATGTATTTTGCAGTAATTAAGTAGTGGGCCAATTACTTCTTTTAATTACAGATTATATTTTATTTGTGAGGATAGTATCAGCCACTGTGAAACTGGCTTATCACTGTTTCTCTGTTCATGTATGGTGGAACACTGGAGCAAAATACATTTTGTATTATTTTGCTGCTTCATCTGGAAAGAATTGTTTGAAGCTGGAAAACCCACATTCCTAGCATTAAATTATGACAAATATGTTTTATTGTTAACTGCAGCAGTGTTTTCTCTTGCTTTTAGTCACAGGATACCATTTACATTCTATTATCAGGGTCTCATTATGAGCACTGTAGGCCCTCTGCTACCATTGAGTCTCCAGTTGTTTTCCATCAGAGTTGAATCAAAATCAACTTCACGAGTTCAGATTTTTAGACCCTCCTTGGGCAAAATTTTTTGCTAGCATCACATGGAGCTTTCCCAAGAAAAATACAGGATAGAACCACTCTCAGCAATGATGTACCTTTGTGTATTCTAGGTGGAAAACGCTTTGTCTATGTGAAGTTGAGATGTTTTGATTAATTGCATCTCTTGGAATTCTGTATGTGTGTTGTGCCTGCTTTATTCACACATAAAAGAGACACAGCTATCACCCTGCCTCTTAGGTTATGTGAGGAAAGAGGATTGTGTTTGCCTTCTATGATATATATCTAAGCTCTGAAACATTTAAAGAAATACTTTTTCAGTCTTTGGTCTAATTCCAAATTAATCAGAAAAATATGGATTAAAAGGTCTCAGAGTTTTTATGTAGACTTCTATGCAGTAGTCTGATGTCTCTGACAGATAATCTTAGGAGATACCTTCCACAAAACAGGACTTGTTCCTGGTAATTATTCTCAGACTATGACTACTTCCTCTTTGCTTTGAGTAACCTAATAAGGAGACTACATCATGCAGAGACAGGAAAATTCCTTCCAAGTAGAGATTTTCCATGTGGGCAGCTCTTGAACTTAAAAGCTCTGTAGTTATTTAAAATGTGTAGGATGCTCCATGCTCTCTCTTACACTGATAAAAGTTCATCTGATAGTAACACATGTGTGCCACCTCTCCATATTTCACTTCATGATCTGTCTCATATTGGTCAAATCTCAAAGATCCTTTTAGACACAAGGCAGGTTTTTATGGAGCACTTTAGTGTCCTGTTTGTGATGCTCATCATGCATCTTGTGAGTGTTTTAAGCACTGCTGTGATCATTGTCTGACTCTTAAAATTGGTATTCATTTCAGGAGAGCAAGCAAGCTTTAGACAGTTATGGTATAAAAGCTGTATGCCTTGCTCTGCCAGGAACAAATAGAACTGAGACCTTGTATGAAATTCATTCATAAAGGTGGTGCCTGAATTTTACAGAGAAGAATTGGTAGCCTTATGTTTTTCACCTACACTTCATGCTACAGATGGAGAGGATTGTTTATGTGGAAAAACTCAGTTTATAGCTCAGCAATCAGCAGATGTATTTTCCTTCATTACCAGAACCTCAGAAACATCTTGTCCTGTTTGTAAAACCATCTAGTTTATGAAAGTTAGAAGGCTCTGAAACAGAACAAGCTGCTCATATTTGTAAAGTAAGCAGCTGCTGGATCCAGAGCTGGTGCTCTGGGAGAGCAGTATTCCCATCTTTGTTTAATTGATAGTGTTGGCACTTTTCATGCCACCACTCTGAAAACACTGTGGCTTAGAAGTCACTCTTGCCTGGCTTTATGCTGGCACACACCCAAAGGAAAATTAAGACAGCTCTCCTATGGCTGCTTCAGTACAAGATGCTTTAGTCAGCTGAAGTACAATATTATTTTTTATATGCTAAAGCAAATTTGAGTGTATTTGTCCCAAATATGCTTTTAGGTAAGCTCAAATTTCTGGTTTGTAAATGCTATTTGTAATATATTTCCGTCTAATACTGGTCATTCTTGTAATTATAAAACCTGCCTTCATAATTCAAAAACATGTTGTATAAAATTTTGATTATTTTTCAATGTTTGATTTAAATTACAAAGTTTAAATCAAACACTGAAAAATTATCAAAGTCAGTAAGGTTTCTTTGCCCAGCTTTGGAAAATACATGCTTTACAAATACTCTCTGCACCAATATTTAAGAGGCTGTGTATTATCTGAGAAAACTCATGCAGAGAATCAACAGCTCTACCCCAGGAATTGATCAGCATAGTACTGCAAACAAGGGACCTTTTGTACCTCTACAAGTGCAGTACAGCATGAATTTTACAACTGCTGAGTGTGCTCCTAAATTAATTACCACTAAGAGTCTAAATAAAATAATTCTCTGTTAAAAAATGTGTTGGAAAAAAAAATTACTGGTCTATAGCATCCTATTATTGTTTATTCAAGTCTTAACTGAAATTGTAGTCAGAAGTCAAACTTGAATCACAAACTGTGGGGGAAAATGCATCTTTTCAGTGGAGCTAATTAATTTGAGTAGGACAAAGTGGTAATGCAGCTATCCAAAACACGAGCTACTCATGTTTCATATATATATATATATATATATATATATATATATATATATATATATATACACACACATATATACAGTACATATATAAAAATGTATATATGTACTGTATAGACACACCTGTGATGCCAAGGTCTTATTTTCAGTAAATGAGCTGGGAGCAATTAAATTTAGCCACTTAGAGGATCTAATTGAGAAGAATTACCATGGTTGTTTTAGAATTGTTTTGGGCAGAGCAGCAGTGTGCACAGCACTGTTCCAGTGTGTATATTTGCTGGGCATGCCACAGTTTGTGTATACAGAATGGAGGAATTACTCTCTAGCACTGGGCATGTGGCTCCAGTGATCAGCCCATTGGCTAAGGAGAGGTGCCACAGGTCGAATAAAGATTCTTCATGGAACCCTGATCTGAGCAGATTAATTGTGAGGAGGTGCTGTCAGTGTTCCCCCCGTGGCTCACAGACTGCAGTGAACCTGCACCAGCTCTGGCTGTCACTGCACATTCCCCACCATCTCTGCTTTTGTCCAGCCTTGACACAGATCAAACTTCCCAAGCATAAGGACCACAGATTTTTTTTTTTCTCTGAGGTACCTGGCAATTACATTTCGTTCCTCCACTGACTTTTAATTATTATTATATTTTTTGCCAATACTATTGAGCTTTCAAGTATTCTGCATTGTTTCAAAGGAGGTTTGCTACCATATTAAGCTAAATAAAACTCATCAGTAGTGTGCTTGGTGTTTATTACTGTGTGTAATCATTGCTATAAACTGTACCAGATTTATCATACTCACAAACCCTTCTCCTTTCAAAGTACCAGATCTTCTCAGTTGTTTTTTGGTGACTTCCAGAGTTGTCTTTGTTTATAACAAAAAACTAAAAATAATTTTGTAGGCTTTTGCTTTCTGATCTCAACGTTTGGAGAGGTTCCATTTCTTTCAAGCATTTATTTTGCTTGCTGCATAGTTGAGCACATTGTCTCATGCCTTTCCACATAAAGCCATGAAATGCAACTGATGTGGACAAATTGAGCATGTTATAGTTTCTAGGATTTGGAAGACATACTGCTTTCAGGAATAAAGAACAGCTTTTAAAGGTTTGTAAAGTGGCCACTTTAGTATTTACTTCTGGACTAGGCAAAATAAAAATGTTTTCAAGTTTAAAAAAATAATGTTTGTGTTATTTTTGAAACACTTTAACAGAAAAAGTCTTTCTTTTGCATAGACTGGAAAACTGATGAAACAAAGGAAGGGAACATGAATAATATGCATTCCTTTTCTTTCCTTCTGTTTTGTTTCCAGGGCCAGCACAATTTGTTGTTTGTGTTTCAGGGCTTATGAGAATTGCATTAAAATGCCCAAGGGACTTGACTGACCACATTATGAGTTTAATGCCATTATTACTGTTAATAACAAATCCTTAAGTTTCCAGTTTTAGAAAGAGAATCTGTTCTAGGATGTAAACATCTAAGAATGGGAAAGAGGCAAGGAAAACTAACTGAATCCTAACTATTAGCTGAGGTGCCAGTGGTTGGGATAGATGGGGGACAAAGGGGTTTCTTAGTATTTAGGTTTAGCTGCTGCTGCTGTCTTTGGTATTTCCTTGCTCAGGAAGAGCTGTGGTAGTGTATGTGTGAGGAACAAAGCTGGTCTCATTAAACATTGTGGGGATCATCTTCCCACAGACTTGCTAAAACCATCTGCATCTTGTAGTAGCACTGGGCAGATAATATATCCAACAGAAAAAAAATTAAACTACTCACTGGTTCTGCTAAACTTCCTAAAGTGACCATCAATTTGTATTTCTCTACTTTGATGTGGTGTCTCATCCAGTTTAAGTTTTCTGGGTTTTATTCTGTCTTTTGGAATCTTGCACCTCCATTTCATGCAGCTGTCTGAATTTTAGACCTTTTGCTGTGTAGCAGGACTATATCACCTGCATTCACTTAAAAATGCTTGGGTATCTAATGTGTAAACTGATTCTCCCATTAAATATGTGTGTCTTTGGTAAAATACTGAGAATTTTTCTGAAAGAAATGTGAGATAATTATAAAGTCATTATCAACACTGTTACCATTTACACCAGTAAAACTTCCTGGATATTGATTAGGGCCAGAGCAAGACAATAAGGACTCAATACTAGGAACTGAATCACTATCTCAGCTTTCATTACATTGCACATCCAGAGATCCTGATTATGCAGTATTTTGGTGCCAATTACTATTATATAGTAATGATTGTTGTCCTCTAGGTGTATTTTTAAAATAGGCTGTTGAAATAAATGCTGAGTGAGACAGTGTGTGTAGTTTCCTTGTCATCCTATTTGATTTCAGAGCTAACTTGCTGCAGACACTAACTAGGACCTCTGAAATAACTTTTGTATTCTCCATAGGGAATGTATAGATGTGATTTAATTACCAGCTGTCTTGTAAACACAGCTGAAAGAAAATTAGAAAAAAAAAAACATCTGTGAAGTTTAGCAACTTGAATCTATTGTTGGTTTGGGACATACCAGTTGTGCTGCAGAAGTATTTCCCTCTGGCCTGTGGTTTTGGAGAAAGAAATTGAATATCTGTTTTAAAGAACAGGGTGCTTAAAAAAGATGGTCTTACTATAAATGCATATTTGTATTGGTTTGGCTTTTGCATGTGTTTTTATCTTCACAGGATATCTCATTGTTTATCATTTAATGAAACACTGTTTTTCAGTGACATGACTTTGGAAAGATCTCTCTCACTATACATGCCTTTTTGGAGACAAATTTCAGGACAGGCCATGCTGGTGTGCTGCATCTGTTATACATGTGAAATTTGCACTGGTTCTTGAGAGTGTTTGGCTCTTCTGGAGAGCTGCATTTACAGAAACTCTTTTCATGATGGGAGCTGTAAACTATTGCCTTTCTGTCTGATCTGCAGCTGCTTCACATCTTCTTTGTTGGGTATTCCTTTGATGCAGTTTCAACCATGATCAAATTTGTTGGTGACACAAAACCAGATGGGTCAAGGATGGACATGTGACCAGGCCAGAAATGCAATGACCTTGAGAGATTAGAGGAATAGAGGCCATGGGGAGCAGAGGAAGATGAACTGTTCATAAATACAGAGTTCTGTAGGACAAGGGTGAAGAACAGTGAAGAAGGATGAATATTGGGAGCTTTAAGGGAAACTCACTTTCCAGATTGTTGTCTCACTGCTGCTCTAACATGTCTTTTTATAAAAGCAATCAGTCCAGACTTCACAGTCCTAAAATAGCACAGATGGAATGAGGCAGAGCTAATGCACAAAATGAAAAACTTTTAAGGATACTGCTGTAGTACAAGTAATTTACATTTCAACTCTCAAACAAGTGACCTTGCCAAGGTATTTGGGAAGAAAAGTAATCTATATTGCTTTGCTAGACTCAGATAAGTCATCAGTAGCTGCTAGAGGGATAGAGTTTAATATATTTTTATAGCCCAGAGAGTTTAATAATACCTTATTCCTTATGCCTGAATTGCATGTATTGTAATTAAAAAGTAATTCAATTTCAGAAATTCTAAATAGATATAAATTGTGGTATACTCATACTTCTAATAATAATATGCCTGGTTCTCAATTTGGCTTGTAGTTTATGAACAGAAAAGAGGATTGCACTTCAACTAAATAGGGCTGTCTTGTAAATTTTGTATGATCCATAACAATGAAAGCCTTCCATAAAAGTTGTAAACGTATTACTAGTTCACTGCTATTTTTATTACTCTGTTTTTACATATATATATATAATCTGTTGAAAGATCAAAGCTATAAAGCATTGCCACAAAAAGCAATCCATTCAACATAAGCAAGTGTATGTGGAATTTCTTTGTGGTCATATGTTTTCTCCATGAATCTTTGAAAGCACAGCTAGCATTTATAGCTCTTGAAATGGAGAATCATACTATAAAGATTTGAAGAAGGAGAAGATGAAACTATGCATGTATTGTATATTGCATCATATTGAAAATGGGAAGTGATCTGGGTCTGATATTCTGAAACTGTGAATTGCAAGGGATGCTAGCAAAATGTCTAGAAAATGAGTCCTGACAGCACTGAGCTGAGATAATAGAAAACATCTTCAATTGTACTGGATACTTGAAGACAGAAGGATGCCAAAGCAAAGCAAATGGCAGGTAGAGGCTTGTTCCTAATCATAAAAAATGAAAGGAGTTCAAAAGAAAAAAAGAAAGGTAAATCTGTTAACAACATGTATCAAAACACATGATAATTCAGCAGGGAAAAAATAGAACAGTACTGTCATAATTGGTTTCCATGAGGTAGAACAAAGGGAGACCTGAATACCCAGAGGAAGAATCACAGAATGGTTGGACTTTAAAGCTCATCTTGTTCTAACATCTTGTTGTGAAGAAGTCACACTGCTCCTGTGGTTGAGTACCCTCAGTAAGGGCTTTAAATGCTGGGCAGAGTGCTTTGCAGTAGTTAGGCTGTAAGGTGATACTGAGCACTGATACTCTTTTCTTTTATGTTGATCCACATTGAGACATCCAGCTTCATCCTTTCTTTATTCAGACAGATTTTGTGTAAAAAGAAAAGCACATGAAAATTTCTGTGATTTCTCCCAAATAAAATGTGAAAAGGAATATGGTTTCCTAAATGATTTATTTTTGTACAGATGACACATCCTGAGCAGTGTTTTAAAGTGTGCTTAGACCTTTGAAGGCTGGCAGAGCTTTGTCTCCCCACTGTAGGATACAGTGGGTACAAGAGATTCTTCTGGGCTGCCAGCTGCAGCAAAGCTGGGATGTGTTTTGTAACACACTATGTGTATGGGAAGAGCTCATTCTGACTTTGTGGAGTGCTGTATTCAGTAATTCAGCACACAGAGCTTCTCAGTCTCCCTCTCTCACCCTCCTGTTGTGTGTGTGTGTATATTTATACATCCACCTCATCTATATCCATCTACAGATCTATAAACAGCTGCCACAGGCAACCACACGTTGTGAGCAGAGCAGGCAGTGGGGTGTGACAGGCAAGGCCCTTTGCCTGGAGCACATCTGTCTGGGCTGACCAGCTCTGCAGCCACTGCTGGAGCACATCTGGCTGATCTGACCAGCTCTGCAGCCACAGGAGCACATCTGGCTGAGCTGGCCAGCTCTGCAGTCACACTGCTGGAGCACATCTGTCTGATCTGACCAGCTCTGCAGTCACACTGCTGGAGCACATCTGTCTGATCTGACCAGCTCTGCAGCCACACTGCTGGAGCACATCTGTCTGATCTGACCAGCTCTGCAGCCACAGGAGCACATCTGACTGAGCTGACCAGCTCTGCAGCCACACTGCTGGAGCACATCTGGCTGAGCTGACCAGCTCTGCAGCCCATTGCTGGAGCACATCTGTCTGGGCTGACCAGCTCTGCAGCCACAGGAGCACATCTGTCTGATCTGACCAGCTCTGCAGCCACACTGCTGGAGCACATCTGGCTGATCTGACCAGCTCTGCAGCCACTGCTGGAGCACATCTGTCTGGGCTGACCAGCTCTGCAGCCACACTGCTGCAGCACATCTGGCTGAGCTGACCAGCTCTGCAGCCCATTGCTGGAGCACATCTGTCTGGGCTGACCAGCTCTGCAGTCACACTGCCTGGTTTGCTACTTTTTGGGCACTAGGAGGGGATAGGGCAGGCAGGAATCAGATGTCTGCATCAGAGATAAAACCTGCTAATCAGTTTTTGTGAGACAGTGTTAAGTATTGCAATTACCCATACCCCTATGTGAAATTACTTCTCCCCCTTGTTCACAGTCTCTTATCTCTCATCCCTAAATTACATCACCAATGAATTCCATTTAATACAACTAATTTCTGTCAGGAACCCCATAGAATCACAGTGTAATGACCTGCAAAAGAGTGATCTTTCCTCTGTTTTGTCATCTTGTATTATTTCCCTCTGAATCTTGTTTTCTAAAATGAACTGAAAACGTGGTTGTCTTTTGGGGTTCATATTTTTGTTTTATTTTGTTTCTAAATGTGTCCTGTTCAATAATCTTTCTTCAGAATGATTGTGTGGGTGGAAAAGTAGTTGAACAGACCTATTAAGAAAAGATGAAGAAGCTTGATCAGTTGCCTAAAATGTTTAAAATGTCTAGATTTTCTATCTTATCTTCTTAATTAGTTTTGTGAACTACACCAATTTGCACACTGAGGTTGTCTGGATATTAGAAAGCATCCAAGTGTAAAATAAGCATTAGGCTGATGCTCCTATGTTATTATTTTAGAAATACCTTTTGGTTTATTCTAAGAAAAGTGGTTTGCTTGGGTTTTTTTATCTGAAGTTACAGCTTTTATAGCTCTGCACTCTGTGATACAACATCCTAAGTGAACTAACCAAATTAATATTCTAATGAGCATAGCTTATTTTGGAAAATGGATTATCATCCCATTTTGTACCTTTTTAGTTGGTTTCCCACATTGCAGTCAAATAATTAGCCAGTTTTGGGGAACTTCTGAAATAGATTTAATGTGTATTGTGTTTAACTTTATACATTTGAGCAATGTGATCCTCTTTTCTCCAGATCCTATACAGAAGCAGTATAAGCATTCATTCTGATACAGCTTTTAAACATAAGAAGTGGTTCCATTCATGCTAAATCAGGTTTTGGCTTTTGTGTGGAGACAATCAATAAAGTGATAGGATTCTCCTTTTGTTGCACACTGTTAGCATTAGAAACTCACCCAGGGATACAGCTTAATGCTTGCTTACTTGGCAAATGTGATTAAACTCTGACTTAGATAAAAGGAGAATGAGAATAACTGTGTGGTACAGGCAACAAAGCATGGTATGAAGTACACAGATCCTGTGAAAAAATACGTGGAACTGTCTAATTTATGCAAACTCAAAATAGGACAATTCTTGGAAATTATTAAGTGCAGGGGGAAATCTTGGTTCACATCAGTTTGGAGAAAGAGGAGTTTTCTTCCCTGGTCTGTTTTATAAACCCCTCTTTGCAGGGTAGAAGTTTGAGCTTTGCTTGGTTGCAGGAGATGCTCCTTCAGCAAGGAAGTCTCCTAGTTAATCTGGTCAAACTCATCTGACACACAAATGAACGGGCTTTGTGTTCCTGTCCAGCAGAACTCTTTCCCTTTCCACTCCAGCTTCATGGATCATGTGGCTTAAGAAAGAGAGTTTGGTATCCAAATGTACAACTCAATTTATTGGCATCTTTTTAAATCTGAAGAGCAGCCTTTTCTCTTTGACCAAATTGGTTGAAATCACCTGTGTCTTCTCTTCTGAGCTGCACTGTGAGAGTTCATGCATAGGACAGAGAAAATCAGATCAAGGCTGGGTTTTTTAAAGACTGCAGTTGGACAGAGGAGATGCAGTTAATGGAAAGTTGCATCTCTTTCCCAAATACGAATAACCTCTGAGATTCTGTCATGGTAAATCTCAATTTTCTTAGATAAAGCAGTTTGCAGTTTTTAGGTATTCTCTTGATCATCACAGAAATGAGTGGATCTTGGATGGGAGTGAAAATTAATTACTAGAGGCAGAATGTGAAGGTTCAAGGGTGAAAGTTCTTACAGAAAATGGAAATTATTATATATCCTGAAAAGAAGAGACAGGTGACATGAAGAACTTGTAAACTTACGCAGACAAAATCCATCTGAAACAGACAAAGGAAAATTAAAAGAAAACAGATACTAAAAAAAAATAAAAAACCAAAGAAAAGCCCCACAAAACCTAAAAGATCTTGGAGCTGTGTTGTATACAGCTGTTTGTGCTTAATTGGACATATATAAAGATAGAATTATTGAAACAACTCCTCTGCAACAACTTGAGAAAGTGTCCAGGAATGGATATTTTGTCTTCAAAAGACCCGTATCCCTAGGTCTATAGTTCATGTTCCATATAGAGTTACCTATGATTGCTTGCTGCTAAAGTCATCAAATTTCACATTGCTAGCATTTGTTTTAGAGAAAACTGTTTTCAGAAGCTTTATTCAGCATGCAAAAAGCTTGTGCTCATGCTTTCATACTGTCTTCTTTGTTTGAGACCAGCAGCTTTATTGATACAGTAATGGATCTTTGGACAAATGAATCCTGATTTATTAGTTCCATTGATATTATTATTGCATGAGAACATAGGAGATCCTGAGAGAAAAGCTGTGCTTTGGATTATTCTTGTCTAAGTCTCCTTCTCTTATTTGGTCACAATTAACATTTTGGGATATTCTTGTAAATAGGGGGATATTTTTGTAAAAGCAGAAATGTGCTTTTGTGGCAGGAATGGTGATTGTTCCTCTGATGTTTTTAAAGGCATTTTTGGGTTTTGAGGAGTGAGCTATGTCAATCTACAGCGAGTGTCACCTTGCTTTACACAGAAGACTGAGACAACCTCTAGTGCTCTCAGAGCAGATGAGGCAGCATCTCCCAGAGATGGAAGGTGCACTTGGCCATTTAGAAGGAAATGGTCCTCATGGACAAAGGACTAAATTTGTCTCCTTGGCTGTTTTGCCCAGCATAGCTCCTGGCTGCCCTCTGGCAGCATTTGCTAAGCCAGATGCATAGATATAAACAGCCAGATGCAGGGACATAAATTAATGTGCATTAATTTATATCCCTGCAAACTGATTATGAAATGTGCACAGTGAAGTCCACACTCCATCCTTGGAAGTTTCAAAACATTTGGATAAGCCCTGAGCTACTTGGTTTGATACTGCAGCTGCTTTTAGCAATGCTTTGTATCCAGACCTCAAGAGTCCTTCCAAGCTGAGTTACTCTATGATTTTTATGAACAAACAATCAACAACATTTGAGAATATGGGTATAGTGCATTTGTTAAATAAGGCAAAACTGCTTTTCCTAAATGGTATCTGGGTGTAATATACAGAGCTCATTATGCTGCAATATGGCTTCACTCTGTGTATGAATAACAGATTGTAATAGAAGGCCAGTTCTTCATGGCTGAGAGTCACTGCAAGTCCTGCCATCCGCAGAGGGGAGGTTCAGAATTCTCATTCACAATTCATGAGTCATACTCTCTGCTGCCTTCTGCTTTATGGAGTCACTGTCCCTGTGTACAATGGGCAGAAAACATTTTATCAAATCAGATTGGGCTGGAGTGTTTTGCATTGTGCCTTCCAAGGACGTTGCACGAGGCACACAGAAGGATGGCTCGTGGTTCTCCTCTTCCCACTGGTTTCTGTGTTTCAGAGACCCCTCAAAGAAGGGGATGTGCTGTGGTGGCAAGGACTGATCCACCAAACAAGTGGTGAAGATTGCAGATCCGTGACATCCCTTTCTGACATCCTTTTAAGATTAATAAATGAAATACCAGATTTTGGGAATGGATAGCTAAAGGCATGTTGATGTTTTCCCAAAGATTTGGGAAGCTGGTATTTTAATTAGATTAATTAAATAGTGAATGCACTCTTCATTTATATGGCAATCAAAATGCAGTTCATAAGAGTCTGTTTATTTACACAGTTGTCTGTCTGTCTCTTGAAAGTCAGGATGTATCAATGATTACTGGGGGCACATGGAAGGGGAAAGAAGGTGCTTACTGTTTGTAGGCTGTACATTATTTATTTCCAGAGGCTATACAGTAACTTTTTTACTGACAGAGACTTTCTGTGTAATATCTATATCCCAGCATCCTGTGAGTTCTATTAGAGGTTATAGGTAGTTGAGGATGAACAAACAAAACTGAAAAGGGGATGAGGCTTGTTTCTTAATGAAATATCTATTGTGGGAATGCTTATCTGTTGGGACTATTTCTAATTGGCTTGAGCCATCTAAACAGCTTTGGCTATTATATATTTCATAAATTAGAAATAACCACAACCAGGAGGGTAGACTGTACTTTTTATGTTACCACAGTATCTATTTGTACTGTGAAAGTCTTTCTGTGTGCAGAACACAAGACAGATTTATCACTTACGATGATAAAATCTAAGTGCGTAATTTGTGAGCACCACTGAAGTGCAAAGAATAAATTTAGGTTTATTACTAAATAGCTTGCCATACTTTGTAAAATTAGCCATTCTGTTGGTAGGATTTGCCAGTCAGTAACATGATACGCTGTTAAGCATAATCTTCTGAAAATTTCTCATAATTGGAAAGTCAGTATCATTTTTTTAAATGCTGGAACAGTTGTTGTTATACTGTTACTTTCTCACATGATTATCTGACAGCAGTTTTCCTACTGGAAGGAACGTTACAAACACTAAACTAAGAAAAACATTATAAAAATTTTTTGTGCAAGGCAGTGCTATATACAAGCATAGAAATTCTGTCATGGTTTTCTTCTGTTTTGGGATTCAAGGCAGTTAGACTTGTTTGGCTTGATATACAGTTTATTGCTCTCACTATTTTAATTCAATCTGTGCTTAGAACATTGAAAAAACAACCCAAATAAAGCTGGTGTTAGGTTCAGCAAGTGTAATTGAAAAGTTATAAATACAATTGCTTTCTGAATGACACATTGCACAGTTGTATTCTGGATGTTTGGCAGTATCACATAAAATCTAAATTTTTTATGTAGTGACAGCTTAATTCTGAGAAGAAATATCAGAAAGCCAGAAAGAGTGGTGGGGTTGTGTTTGAATGAAAGGGCCATAGCCAGGCGCCTGAATACGGGTTTTTGAGAAACTTGAGAATTTTGAAAATTGCCTGTATTTGTCAACATGAAGTTATATATTGCTTTATTTGAGCCTGTAGGGTGTTTGCTTTGCTGCATCACCTGCACTGGAGTTTTCCAGGGCTAGAAAGCCCAGAGCATGAAGGTCACTTTGAAGAGTTTTCTTTGGCTCTAAATGGAAGTACCAAAAATCTAACAACACAAAAGGTGACTTCAGCCTGCAGAACAGCAATACCAGTGTTCATGTTCCCTAAAAGTGGTGAGCACATGCCACTTTCAGCTGCAGTAGCTGCTTCATTCTTACCTCAGAGGCAGGGCAGTGGCTGAGCCTTCAGAACTGCAGCTGCTGAAGTTGGAGCTCTCTGGGCTGGTGAGTTGGTTCCTGCTTTAATGTGAATGTGAAACAGGGATGCAGCTAAACATGAGCGTGTTCCTAATGCCAGTAGAGAATCTTCAATTAGACACTGCTGCCAGAAGGCTGTGGGAGACCTCAGAAGCATCTGTGTAAACTCAACTTCTTGTTAATATCCTTTATACAACAGCCATCATGTGGATGAAGGAGTCCAAGTGAATTTGTGCTTTCCCTGAATCTGGAAGTGACGTAAAACTTCTCTTGTCCTTGACTCCCTGGAGGTCTCCTCCTCATACCCCTAGACCTGTACAGAACCCTATACCTGGGTGCCTGTTTTAACCTTAAAAACCTTTTCAGAATACCAGGAGAGCACCATTTGCTTTCTGTGTTTCAAGGACTCTTTGAGGAAAGTTATGTTCTCAAATGCCAACAGGAAATATTCCTTTTGCATTTTCTGCAGCTCTGTAGCCGAAGCAGTGCCTGTTACGAGAAGACAGTAAAATGTGTTTTGATATAAATGAACATTTTTGTTATTAGCCTGTTCCAAACACCTAACAGATGTGAAACCTAATATTCCAGGGTCAGTGCTTTGGTAACCTGCATTTATGGGTGAAGGAATGATTGAGAAAGTTATGAGTGACTCTTGCAGTAAATACATGTGCATCTGAAACAAAGCAACCTCTTGAGTTGTTTGCCTGCCTGTGGTGAGTGAGAATCAGTTTGTAGTCTTATATTTAAAGAGTGGAGAGATGCTGAGGCACTTTGTGGTTTGGCAGTATCAGACTTTAGAATAGAAAGGATTGGGAGCCGGTAACCTTTGATAAAACATTGTAAAAAGTTTCCCCTGAGTAATCAATACGTATTTACGGCCTTAATTTTGTCTTGAGTTTTTCTGGCATCTCTCCAAGAGTTCAGCTCCCCTCATTTTTCAGATCTCCTTTATTTCCCAAATGCCTGTCTGATTTATATTGAACAATTTTTTGGGGGGGGGGGGAAACATCCCAAGTCCTCACGACACAAATGACAAAATTTATGACAAAAGATTTTAGTGAAGGAGGGTGGAAGGAAAGCAGAGTTCTAATTATGAGACAAGGGGGAAAAATAGCGGGATTTATAAACCATTTCAAGCTTAGCAGGGTAGTAATACATGTATTAATTTACTGTCTGATTTTTACTGGAAGTGGTGTCTCAGCACTGGGAGCAGGGAGGGGAAGGCAGGCTGGTGACATCCTGGAGCTGCAGGGAGCAGGCTGCTGGTGGGGCAGAGCCCTGGCAGGGAAGGAGCCTGCCCTGGATGGGAGCTCATGCATCTCGCTCCCCCACTGCAGGAAGGGCTGGAGCTCAGCTCTCCTGAGGCAGCCTGCCTCGCTGCCAAGTCTGCTGCTTTTGGCACCAGTCTAACACTTTTATGAGTCATCTATCATCCTACCATTTTTTTCCCTGGTTGTTCTATCACCATTGTGGAAGAACAGATTTTTCCCCTCCTTTTCTAGCCCTGCCCTTGCTGTCTGCTTCCAGGCTGCTGTAGGAGCAACATGCTCCTGCCCATCCATTGCTGCCCAGTGATGGGAACTTGGCCCTTTGTCACTCTCCCTAGGTGCTGGATGGGCTCCATGCAGCTCAGCTTCCCCATCCTTTTTCTGAGGAAAATAGCTGGCAGGTCCAGGTGCCAGAGCATGTGTTAGCATCTAGGTTAACTTGTGCTGCTGTGAAATGTATCCCATTCTGTATGTGTATTATCCATTTAGCAGGGAAGGGGACCCTGCCAAGGGCAGACTAGGACCCAACCATCTCATCTGCTACTGCATGAATTTCAAATGATACAAGATAGAGGCATGGCTGCTCAATGTCCTTTGCTCACATCTCAGTCTAAAGCTGTGATCCAGCCCTTAAACATGAAGAGAAGCTGCCAGTGCTCCTGCAATTGTCTGTGAAACTCCTGTTTTGACACACATCCCATATTCTTGTAAAACATTAAGATACAAGTTCAGTATTCATTTCAGCAAACAGGAGAATTGAATTCTCTCTTCATTAGCAGTGCATGAAACTGTCTGCTGGTTGGTTCAGGGCTTTGATTTTTATTCTAAACCCAGATGGAAATATTTGCATAAGTCCTACACTAGTCCTTTGTGAGGGCTTTTTCGTTCTTCTCGCCCCAGTTAATATTGCAAACTTAAGAAATCCTCTGAAATTAATCTTTTCCATTATGCCCATTTCTGAATATTACAGAATTTGACAGAAAGATCCAGAAATCACAGCCTGGTGCCTCTTTCCAGCGGGCTGGGAAGCTGCAGCGATTATTTGCGTGTCGTGTGTGTGTTTATCTCTTTTGGCTAGCGAGGCCTTCCATGTTTCCCCATTTTTATTTCCCCTTTCCACACACTCCTTCACAGCTGCCTAAGCATCCCTGGCCCTCTGGCCAGTGTTTTGGCAGGGCAGGCTGTGGTGCTGCTGCTGATTCCTCTCTGTCGGCCGCTCGACGGGCGCCGCTTGGCACCTGCGCTCCCTCGCTGCCGGGCAGCCTGTGCCACCTGGTTCCTCCGCTCCAGACTCTGTGTGCTTGGTGCTGAGCACTCTGTAAGAAACCCTGCCCGGGCCAGAAGCATCCCCAGAGCAGCTTCTGCTGCTGTGAAGAAGGACGGCTTTGGCGGGTTTGTGCTTTGCGCTGCTGGAGAACAGAGATGTTGAATAATATTTGTTGTTGTTCCATTGAAATTCTACTTACAGCTGTAGCTGTATCTCTTTGCCTGCATGGAAAATATCAGTGATTGCATTGGGTTTTCTTTTTCAATGCAGCAGATCTCTGATTTTCTCCCTTGGAGCCCCCATGCTTGGGGTTGTCTTGTCTCCTACTACTACTGTCATTTTCAGAGGGGAGTCTGTGTATGCTCAGTGCCTTGTACAAGGGGTGGAAACACTTGCTGAGACAAGGCCTGAAGGATCTGGAAAAGGGAGTCTTGTTTTTTTACTCAACTCACTTTATTTCATTGGTATTTATTGTAGTACTAAAATATTAAGTGAATTCCCTTTTTTTTCCCTGCTGCCTATTTTTATCCTACCAGTGATTTACCTTCATTTTTATATTAAGTGTGGTGCCTGTAGAGTATTTACTTGTAATTGTGTGTTTGTGTGTGTTTTACTCTTGAATATAAATAACATCCCGGTGTCTCTTCAATTTAGAAATTCTGCCAAGCTGTCAGAGAGATCCTTTCATGATCCATATCCTTCTCAAACTCCTGCAATTGGTTTTTAAATGCTGGGGCCAGTGGACCATAAGTTTTAGAGCTGCATTTGTTAGAGATGCCATTTTGCATTCACAGAGAAAGGGCTGTTGAGTTTTGACACCATTCCCTGTTGCCCTTCTCTGCTTTTAGACCAGTGTGGAATACATTCAGAGATGTGCTTTCTGAAGTGTAGTATTAGGTATGTAGCAGCCTAAATTTGGAGGCTGCTTGGCTCTGTACATGTGTGTACACGTGTTTAATGAGGAAAACCTGTATCCATCCAGAGGTGCTTTCTGCCCTGCAGCAGCACAACTACCACAGAAAATCAGAAAAGGACTAAATGAACACTGTGTGTGAATTTGGGGTTTTATGTTTTCAGTTTTTCCATTTCCAGTTGCCCTACTTGTAGGTGGTTTTAATATCTTTTGGTGACAGCTTTTATGACATTAGGGGTCAGAGTGAAATTGATATCTATTTCATCCTCCTGAAAGCATATAGATGTAATATCCTTTGGACCAAATCCAGTTCCTCTTCCCCTTAGAGTGCAAGTGTTGAAAGTACAGAAAACATCCCAGCTGCAGCATTTGGATGTATGGGACAGGTGCAAGCAGTATTGAGCTGCTAACTTGCACGGGAGCTCTTTTCCCAGGGTGTGCTGAGGATGCTGAGGAGGTTGGCAGTAGCAGTGGGGGAGCCCACAAGCATTACAAATCCCTGGCCAGTGCCCCAGCACAGCCTCTACATAGCAGGCATCGCTATGTCATGGCTCCCCAGCTGTTCCACCCCCTCTGTGGCATTACACATGCTGAGTGAAGCCTACCTAATCCCTGCTCTGAGCTTTGCTTCCTCAGGGGAGGAGCTCCGGGCTCTCTGACCTAACAGCCTCTCTATATAAAATTTCTTGCTTGATATCAACAATATCCTGATGTCACATTTGATAATTCTGCAACTCTGTACTACAAACTGAGTGACACCAGTTGTTTTTCTCCTTTATTTATGCACCTCCCTGATACTACAATCCTGCTTTTGCCCAGTACTTACCTTTTTCCTTCCATCACATTTTCTTAGAGCTCCTGCTAAAATAAAAGCATGCATACCCAAACTAACTGAAAAGTTGGACATATGACAACTTTCTTTGTGTTTTTGTATTAGTGGTATTATCCAAATCAGGTTAGCCAGCTGGAAAATAAATTATAGAAAAAGACATTTCTGAGTGGAAGGAGGTGATGATATCCATGCAAAGGAGTTAACAGCCATACAGAGCAGTAGGAATGATTTCCCCAAAGATCTAAAAGGTTATTCTCACTTGTATTTGTATGATGCTCAACTGAAAAAAAATAAAAAAATTAAAAAAAAAAAAGGAAGGAAATGTATTCACTTCTCTTTAAATAAACTTCTTAGCTGGAATTTAGTCATGGCTGCATGTCACCTACTATAGCTAGATTTGCCTGACTCCTTGTCAAGTCAGGGTTTATTTGTACAAAACTAATTTTAGAGTTTTCTCTTCTACATAAAATGCTAGGGCTGTTTTTTTCCCTTTGATTTAATTTGTCAGTATCATGTAGCATTTCTTCCTCTATCTCTGTATCCATTTCTAGTCAGTTTGTGGATGGTGGCCCTGATTTGACATTTGGGCTTTTTTCATGGCTTTTAGGGAAGTAAAAAGGGCTGACAGTCACTGGCTGATTGGTATGATAGCAGAGGTCAAATTTGGGATCAACATCACTTTGTGTAAATGTAAATAAAACACCACCATATCTTTATCTTTTTGCAGTATGCTGAATTTGGACTTCAGTATACAAATTAATTAGGGATAGAAACACTTGATAAAGAATATGAACTGAACTCAAATATAACCCATACCAATATTTTTTGAATTGCAGAACCAGGTTGTTTTTGTTTTTTTTTTGTATGATTATGAGTGCAAAAAGTACGTATATGAGAGGTCCCAGTAGGACCTAAAAGTCTTGTGAAAAAGAATTATATTCAAATTGCAATAATTCTACCAAGTTGCTTCACCATTTGTTTTCCATTAGTATGTAATAAGAAAACTCATTGCTTTAACATCCAAGTATAGTTTGTACCAGTGGTGTAGGAAACCCCAACATTATTAGAGACTGCTGTTTCTTACAGAGAAATTTATAGTGTGTGCTACTGCAGAGCCAGACTCTCTCTTACACCATGTGAGCAGATATTAACTTGAGACCAGCATCAGACAACCATTTTTGTCCTTCCCTTTATTTGAAATATGACATGAACAAGTCTAATTTGGCTTAAGAGACCAATTTATGCTTGAAGTGCTAAATAGTTTTTCTGTTGGCTTTATATGAGTTACACTGAACACTTACCCAGTTGTCACAAGGATGAATCCATCTAATAAAAAGTAATCCTTTATTCATACCAAATAACACTTTTTACTGCTTTACTTTATTGTAGTCAAGTCTTGGAGAGAATCTTTCTAAGTAATCCTTTGAGAGAGGGGAGATGCTGACAGAGCTATGAATTCTCTGTGGACTTAGGAATTCATCAGTAATTTCTTGAGAAAGAGGTAGGAGATAAATTTATTTTTTAAAAAAAAAGAAAACAAACACAAAAAAATGAACACATTATTTGGGTTCCCAGTGATAACACTCAACTGCAGAGGCTTTCCACATGTTATGGATACAAGCAACCAATTGGATTATTGAAATTGCTGCAAAACCATATATTTTTTGCCTTTGAATTGGTCCAGAAGAATATGAAAAGCTGCAAAATGAACCATATTTTGATGCAGTATATGCATAAACTTTTGCCCATTGATAACAAGTTAGAATCACTTAAAATTCAGTTTCACTCGTAGATCTGGCTAATTTTAAAAAAGGAAACTACAAATGGAATCACAAAATTTCTGGAATCACTTAGCAATACCCAAACACAGATCAGAATTCTAATTTCTCTTTGTCGGTAACAGATAACATAAAGATAAAAGCTGTTGCAGAATATGAATATTAATTTTTAAACCATATTGGAATGACCTTCTGACTATGTAGAGCTGTGTTTTTGAAGCAGTATTGTGGGAAGCAGCTGACTGAATCCTACTAATTTAAATGAGAGCCAAATGGCAGTATGGACCTCTTTGAAAATTTGAGACTTAGTTCTTTATTCTTGTTCCTTTCAAACTATTGTAGAAGACTTTCAAGTATTCAGTGGACTTTCAAAGGCAGACATGTATAGTGCAGTTGAAATACTACAATTTAGTGGTATTGCACTGCCTAAGTTGTCATTTCCTGCAGAGTAAAAGAGTATGGTTAAAACATGTTGTTCTACGTGATGCTGCAAGATTTAAGACTTCTGCTTGTTCTCAGTGAAACCAGTGAAAACTTTATTGCCTGTTGTCAAAAAAAAAAATCGATTTAATTTTTGAAACTTGAATCTAAATCTTAAGTCATGCTTCCTTTATAATTACACACACTTACTGGAATGGCATATGGTGAAAATATATAGAGCTTTGTGATACAATAGAAATGAGGGGAAATGCTAGAGAAATGCTAGGCTTTTATGTTGATTGCACCTGTATGGGGGCTTTATAAGCTTACAATTTGTATCATTTATAGATAAAGACTCCACATACCCCTAATGTAAGTAGTACTGCAAAGCTTTTTTTTTTTTTTTTTCTTCCCCTTCTTTCTGCTGACTGAATGATAGGTAAAGCAATTTTCAACAAATGTCTCCCTGTAGGCTGTCATCATGGAAGTGTTGTAATCCTGCATTTTAACCTTAGAACTGGCGACTATCCAGAAATTATTTCATTTATGCCAAACTGTTCTGCACAGAGCACTTGCTCTCTTACTGTATGGCAAGAGAACAAATTTGAAATCTTAAATTCCCGTTGTTCTATCAGATCTTTATCATCTGTGTTAATGAGGATGTGGCAAAATTGAGATAGCCACATCTTCCTTTTTTTTCTTGGGGTGATCTCGGTTTAATTATGGGAGTGAAAATTTGAAAAGACAGATGGCTTGGGTGCCTACTTGACATTTGTACCTTTGGGAAAATTTAGTGTTGGAATCAGATCATTACAAAAATAAATTGTACTACATTACATCCAAGCTGTTTCCTCTTTAGTAGTTTGGTTTGTTTTAAAACTCACATGCAGCCTTGTGCAGAGACTCAGGTGGTAATGTTACTGCCTTCTATAAAACTGGTTTTGCAGTTGTTTTATACATAACTGTTAATCCTCTGGTGTGGGCTAAGAGCTTTTCTTTAAAAAGAAACATAGAACATGAATGATCCCTTAAATTAAGCCTGAATTTAGATTTTATTTAGAATCAAGTCATGAATAAGCTACTGTTCAGCTCTGGCAGCTAGAGAGCCTCACAGATTGTCTGTGCCCTCTTTCCTAGACCTTGCACACCTAAAACTCCAGCAAACAAAGTAATTTAGAACTGCAGGTGCACATTTTATTTAATCTCTAGAAGTATACTTGCTGTATAACTAGCTGGAAACTATATTTTGTGTTAAATTAATAAAATCTCATCATTTTTATCTCCCCATGTGATCTGTGTTTCTCTATCAGTAAACACAGCAATAACTTGGAGGTGGAGATGAGTGGGTATTTGTACATGATGTTATCCCATCCATGTGAAATCTGTGGTGATACACTTTGTTGGAAGTTCTTTGCATTAATTTTCACATACTGAAAATGCAGTTTTGAGTATTCCCCAGCTCTGGAAACCATCATTTCCAGACTCTTGACAAATATCCTTGTCCTGTGCAATGTGTCCTGCACTGCAGCATGGTACAAAGTGCAGCTTCAGAAAGGGCTGTGCTGCTCCATCCTTTTAGTGCACACTAGGACAAGGAGTTTTTTCTTGCAGACTTCTTGAAGACAGTATTCAGAGGAAAAATCTTGCCTTGCTCAGAGGAAAAATAATGCTTTATGTTGGAAAATTATCCACTCCTTGGAATTGTTGTCATATCACAGTGGCTCAAGCAGCTGATATTTTCAGCTCATCTTCCTATTGGAACCTATTGGGTTTTTTCCCCCTTTTTTTTCTTTTTAAACCTCTCTTTTTTTTTTTTTTTTGTGAGAGGAACTGTCAGTCATGCATTAAATGGTTCCTGGTTAGGCAGTGCTTTTCCACAGATAGGATGCTGGCCTCAGAGGCAGAAATCTAGATTCTGTTCTGAATTCATCTATTAGCTGAGCAACCAGAAACTTATAATTACCTTCATTTTAAGTACAGGTCAAAGTTGTTGTAGAAGAACCAACTATTTTCTTAAGTGTTTAAATACGGATTTCTCTAGAAGTCGTGACCTCTGTGGTTTCTTTGGCTTAATTTCCTCTTTAATTTTCAGCTTTCAGAGACTCAGCTACACAAGTTACCCACTGTAAAGTCAAATATTTTCAGTCAGTTGGTTCACTTACTAAGGGTACAGATGCCATTTTGTCCAGCATTTTTTGTGGTTGGAGTAATGGAAGCACAAAATTGTCTGAAGAAAAACATTATTGATAAGTGTCAAGGCATTGGCCACTGCTGCTAGAACCTTTCAAGCAATAAGGGAAAAAAAACACCCAACAAAATCACCACACATGAGCAACTGGGGTATTCCAGTGACTGAGAGCTTATGTTATCTAATAGTTTCCAGAAAGTTTCTGTCATGTATCTGAAGTGTGGGAGCAAAGACATTAAGAGCAGTGTTCACAGGCACACAAATACTCAAGACCTGAAATTTGGAGAAGCAAAAGCATGTTTAGTAAAAACAGAAAGGAAAAGAGAAGTGTGGATATTGACATCCTTTATTTAAGAGACTTCAAATGTTCTGTAGTTAGAGAATTTTCCATCAGTCTGTTTCTTTAAAGCCAGTGTTTGGTCCCTGTGTGTGATGAGTCTGATGAGGAGTGGCTGAGGGATCTGGGGGTGTTTATCCTGGACAGGAGGAGGCTCAGGGGTGACCTTGTCCCTCTGCACAACTGCCTGACAGGAGGTTGTAGCCAGGTGGGGTTCAGCCTCTTCTCCCAAAAACCAGTGACAGGACAAGAGGAAACAGCATCAAGTTGCACTAGGGGAGGTTTAGACCAGATGTTAGGGAAAACTTATTCACCTGCTGGGCTGTAAGCACTGGAAGGACTTACAAACCATGTGGCTGTGGTATTTGGGGATGTGGTTTAGTTGTGGACTTGGTAATGCTGGTTTAATAGTTGGACTCAATAATCTGAGAGTTTTTCTCCTGCCTAAATGATTCTATGATTTCTACTGCCTGAAGAGTATAATTCACTAAATATGGCTGGGAAAAAAAGGCAAAGTTTCACTAATAAGAATCTCACATAGACTATTAAGTTAAAACTTCTAGGAGACATTATTAGTTGCAGGGGTAAGGGTCAGGTCTCATTGTGGATATATCTTCTCTTGGCTTTTAGCCTAACAGCTTTAGGGGACATTAGCTTGGAACTGAGCAATATAAGCAGAAACAATTCTGGTGCTCCTGCCTGCTGGGAGCTCACAGATGCTTGTAATAAAAATTGTTAAAAATTGTTTCATTAGTTTGCAAAAAGCAGATTTCTTGGAATACTCTACCTTCTTTTGCCAAGAATTTTTAATTTCTTTTGTGTTGTGTATATTACAAGCACTAGAAGCTACCTCTCAATTAATTATGATGATATATAGGACTTAAAATGACCACTCAGCATTTTTCCATTTGCATGTTGAAAACAAAAGATAATTGGGTTGAAAACAATATGGTATTTAACACCTCTCAGTGGCACATTTTTCCAAAAGATAAAGACATACCAAACCTTCTGGAATTACATAATATCACAGACATAAGTAAAATTAATCAGATATGCCACGTGCCCTCATTTTGTAAGTGCAATAGCTCATTTAGCTGTTAGCAAAACCTTGCTTAGTGATGCATCGATAATTAGAAACTGTCAGTGTCTGTATCTGAATAACACTTTTTCTCTTTCTTGCTATTTTGATATTTGGGGGGAGGAAAAATCATCACCTACCACATTTCATCTGTCGTGGAGTAAAAACATAGTTGGACACTTCAAGATGTCTGTGTAGAATTTTTTAAATATTATGAAATGAAGTGGTTTTGTACTTGCATTTAAAAACATATATTTTTATCCAGCAGGCAGATGGGAGAGGTTGTTCTTGAGGTAACACACCTGCAAATCAGCCTCCTCTATGTACTGCTTAATGTAATTTGTTTTCGCACAGTTTGGTAACATGCATTTTAGAAACAAAAGTTTTCTTGTTTGAAAGGAATGATTGTACTTTATCCCACCTAGAAGGTCAGTAGAAAGCCATTTGCTGGTGACTTTTTGACTGACAGGCTTCTCTGTGCTGATAGCTGTTCATCCATTAGGCAGAATGAGCAAAGGGAGGTTTTGTCTGTCAGTCACCAGGAATCATTAAACCCCTGTAAGCCTGGGCTGCAAGCAAGGTGGACAATCCTGAGAGATGGCAGTGTTTTAGTATCCTTTTCTTCACAGATTAAAGGAGTGTCTGTGCTGTTGCAGACCACCTTTTCTGAGGACACAGCTCCTCTGTTCTTCAGGGTGTATTTTATGTGCAGCAGCACCTTGTGCCTGGCCCTCGTTGCTGGCTCTGTTGTTGCATTTCCACTGAGTGTCAAAGGAAGAACAGGACATCCATAAGGACAGATTTAGGGTCAGACACATTGCATGAGGCTATTTTTATTTCATTCTTAGAAGCTTATCCTGTTCCTTATAAAAGTTTTTATATAAAGAACAGAATCCTGACTAAACTATTATTAAAATAGTCACATTTAAATCAAAACTATTGTAAACGTTCCAGCAGCTCTGTGACAGTCACATCCAGGTTTTAGTGACCCACCTTTGGTCTTCATTGGGGTAGGTGGTAGAATTTCCCTTTTCCTTCAGAGAGATGTGTAAGTAGACATGCTGAACATTTTGTGGGTGATTCTGAGCCTTGTCTTTTCATAAAAATGGTGATGTTGCAGATCTAGACAGAACAAAAATCCAAGTGACAAGTAGATAACTCTAAATTAATTTAAATAAACTAATAAATTTAATTAGTAATAGTAACAATAATAATAATAATAATAATAATAATAATAATAATAATAATAATAATAATAAATTAGTAAATTAATATAAAACCATTTCTCTGGGAGGCACATAGAGCTGTCCATGCTGAGGAAAGGGCAATGCACAGCTGATTTGGGATATTTACATTTATTCAGGTTTGTAAATAGTAGCCTCTAAAAAGATATTGTTGACTCTGTTTTTCAGTCTGCTCACTGCAGCCATTTCTTGGTGAAACAGATTGTTTGTACCTGTATGAATCCCACATTTGCATATTGCAGTGCACCAAGGTGTACTGAGGTAACTCCAGAGGCTGTTTGGAAGCTCACAGGGAGTCCTTAGTGCAAGTGTGCACTTTGCTCAGTGGTAACTTCACATCACTTACTGGTAACACCTTCAGGCAGCAGGTTGCACCACTTTCCAAAGGCAGCTTTGGCTCCATTTTCCCTGTTTTACCCCACAGCTGAAAGCTCTGGTTGAGAGAGAAACAGCCTCAGAAAATTGCAGCACAGATCACCTGAGGTGTCTTCCAGCCACTGTTTAGCTGTGAAGATCTGGGGACTCTACGAATTTTAGCTGGCACTAAACCAACACTAAAATTGGGGTTTATTATGTAAACTAACTATTTCCAGTTCTTTTTTAATGGAAATTTAAAATATTGAAATAATAGACTTCAGAAATTCCCAGGACAGCACGCTCATCTGTTCCAGATTCCTACTGTCTCCAGGCTGGTGGGATTTCTTAACTTGATTCAAAGACCAGCTGCCTGAATTAATAGGAAATGTACTAAAGGTGCATGATGTCATGGACTTACATGCAAACATATATAAATGAATAATTGGATGGCTGTAAGAATATGGACATAACCCTTGGTCTCAGGTGGTTCCTTGACACAAGACATTCACTCCCACACATGGGCTCTGGAGGGGAAATTTCTTTTCCGCCTGTTGTATGTAAAATATGTCAGAGGATTTCTTTAAAACCAGTGCACTTTGTTATTCACAAGCCATAAATATTTATGGACTGTGAGAAAATGCACCTGCTACTTATTGCTCCATGTGAAACAAGAGCCCAGGAAAGAAAATGCTGTAAACCAAAAGGGATGCTGAAACATATTTTATCAATTACTGGTAAGTACTAGAAGCTAAAATGAACTTTTTCAGAGACAGATGAAAAAAAGATAGCTGCAAAGTTATACCATCCAACTGAAGAACCTGGCTCCAAAGGCTCTATTCATAAACAATAACTGCAGGACTATCTGAAATAGATGATGGTTGAGTAGATTGGAAAAGTAAACTCTTCTCAGTATGTTTTCAGAGATGATTATGGGTAATCTGTGTAGACACCTCCTTGAGGAGCCCCATTTATTACAAGGCTAAGGGATTTTATGATCTGTCTCACATGGATTGGCATATGACTGTGCACTGCTTCACACATTTATCTGAGCCACCTCTTGGTTTAGATTGCCTGTGTCTACATTGCATTCAGTGTGCAAACATTTGAATTAAATTTGGAATTTGGAGCCATGGAGCCTCACTGGCATGTAAAATACTCCAGACTGCAAAAGTACACCTGGGAACTTGGAGCAAAACCTTTTTTGAATGCTGAAGTTGTGCTGTCTTTGCTACATGATTCTCAATACAAAAAGTAGATTTTTGAAGCATTCCAGAGAAAAATGTGCTTGTTTTTATTAATGAAAAACCTACACTAAGAATTCATCATGTTTACTAGGAGGAAAATCATTAGGTTTTAAATTAAGCTACAATATTATAGTAAGATATCTTCTCAGGAATTTCATAAATGAAACTTCTTCCTCCCAGATTTTAATATGACCCATAGGTCAGAGGGAGCTGTTGGCTGTCTCTAAGGTAGACAAGTTATTTCCTACCAAGGAATTCTGTAGTACTTTAGATAGAGCTGCTGCACTGCTGCTTTTTTTTTTTTTCTTTTTCTTTTTTGCAGCTCTTGCCATTTTTTGTAGATATGCATAGTCCTGCTTATATGGTGAAAACAGGAGGTAACACCGTGTCTTATAACAGGAACATGAATGATTGCAGTATTTCAAAATCTATTGTGCAGTCAAGGAGCAACAGTATGCTGTGATTACACCTTGCATTGCCAGGAGCACCTATAAATGCTTAAAAAACTTGAGTTGTTCTTGTTTCAACTTCTGAATGTTTGTGGTGACATCTAACAGCCTTACAGTAGTACAGGGCTTCTGAAATGGTAAAATCCAGCCCATGAATTGTCTCTTACAAGGATGTGATGTCTGTGTCCCCATGGGGAATCTTGGAATTCCTACCTGTGACATGGGGTGAAGCTTCCCCACGGTGACAGAGCTCTCAGCTTTGATGTCAGCCTGGGGATTTTAATAGCAGGTCTGGTAAAGCTGGAGTTGGCTCATTGCTCCTGCTGGTAAGGTCTGATGAGACCTTGGTAAAAATCAGTGGTGATGGCAAAATTAGCTTCTGGGCCTTGAAAAATACTAATTGGGGAGTCTTCTAATAGTGCAGTGTAATTCAGCTTAAAGAGCTTAATCAGAATCTATTACATGCTGCTAAAGTGGTTCAATAATGGAAGGCTGATTCATAACCATCATAATCACTTCATTGCACTTTTAGTTTAGATATGTTTTTCTTCTTGCTTTAGTGCCCATAGAGTCCTCATAGCCAGAAAAACCTTTGAATTAAACGTTTGTACTATTAAACTTGGGGTTGTACCTATGAAATAATGAAATAGTAAAAGACTTAATTGCAGGGCAGTACAATTTAGGTTTTATTGCCTTACTTGCTTTTGTGGTGTAGAGAGATTTTGACCAGTGCACTGAAATTTATTCTGATATGTCATCTATCATCTTGCAAAATCCTGGAGTTGAGTTTTTTTGGGGGAGAAGCATCTCATTATTGAGAATGTTCCATGTTTGCATGGAACTCTGTTTCTGGAACTGTTGTACATCCATGCTCAAACAACTGATCTGAAATGTGTGGTTATATGATGGTGAAGGTGGCCTGTTCCTCTAGTCTTTGTTCTGGTTTCACAACTTTAATTTTTGGCTGAGTAGCAATGTCCAGAAGTGCAGACCAAAGACACAATCTTTGGGGGGCTCAACTGGTGACCATCAGCCTTGTTCTTCAGGGAAGGCAGAGCTGGCTGATGAGCAGACCTGAGTTCAGAGCTTTAGATGTGCCACTGATGCATTGACTGATCTCTCTCTGTCTGAGTTTATCAATCTGTCTGATAGGAATAAAATATTGGCTTTCCACCAGGACAAACTGTGTGTGCAAGTTCATAAAAAGGACTATGAATGTGTACAGTGTTATGGAGGTGAAGTAACCTGCTATGGTAATATATTGGGACAGAGTGGATTAATTTAATTAATCAATCTTGATTGAAATCATTTTACTTTAAAGTAGCCTCTATTTGAATAATTGATTTAAATTTTGCTCTGCATGTTACCATCTCATGATTTATCTAAGGAAATATTGATTACTAGTTGTTAGCAAGCATTGATTTTTCAATGAGATACACAGTGAATTAAACTGATTATTTCTGTGTAGGCGGGGAAGGTTTTGAGTGTTTTTTGTCTTAGGTTGTAGGTTTTTTAAAAAAATCCTTGAAGGTATAGATCATGTGGAATGATTTGCTTATATTTTCTAAAGGGAAAAACTCCAGGCAAAACTGTTCTGGACGGAATAAGGATTGGCTCAATTGGGATGCTTACTTCCTTTTTCAAAGTAAAGACAAGGATTATGTTCCAGTGGCTAACTTCAGGTTGGAGGAAGCATTTTTAGAAGAGATACCTGAGAAAGCATAATAGAGAGTTGTGTTTTGGAAGGGAAGAAACAAAGATATTTGTATATTCAGTGCTGTGGTTGCATGCATGAGGCCTTGGGAAAAACGAGGGAAGAGTAAGTGCATTTGTAGGAAACAGGAGAAAAAAGTGTAGAAGAAATAATTAAGAGGGGAGATGAACTAAACCTTGGAAGAATCAGAACCTTGAGCTTAATGAAGAAAGCAATGATTAACTTTTTTTTTAATGGATGACCATTAAAAGTCATGGTCAATGGCCAATTACAAATGGTCAGCACAGGCAAGGAGGGTCATTATTTTAGCTCCTCTGTTTTAGATGTATTGGAGTGTTGGGAATAAGACCTTAAACAGGAATTTGCTGTAACTGATGCAAGTGATGTGAAACCTTGGACAAGTATTTTAGGGGAAGGATTGGAGAGGACAGGGTGCATATTGGAGATATCATAGAGAAGTACAGTGACAGTTTGAGCTGTGATCAAGGGATGAGAAAAGAGTTGAATGGGCCATGAAATTTGAAATCTCGAGAATCAAGAAAGATAGTGATGTTGTCAGCAGAATGGCAAGGAGGGGAGAATTGGAAGGAAAGATAAGAAGTTCAATTTTCAAGAGGCTGACTTTGACATCAAAATTGTGTGTTTGAGAAGCAGGCAGAGAAGGGAGATAGCCTGCAGTGTAGGGGAAATGAAAGATGTGAGTGAAGATTGGTGATTCATCAGTGTCAAAATGGGGCTGGATCTGAGGGCAGGTGAACCTGCTGAGGCAGGAGTGGGGAGGAGGAGACTGGCTGAGATCTTCCACTGGAGATCAGAGGAAGCAAAAGAAAACTGGTGTGTCAGCTCCTGCATCTAGTGGACATCTAAGGTAGGAAGGAGGAGGTGTAGCATTGCTCAACCACAAATCAAATACAGAAATGGAAAAGTTACTGATTTCAATTTTAGAATGTCTTGTAAATACATTTTAACAGGACCAGCTATTTACATGCATGGAGATAATTTGATTAGAGGCCTTAAGAGAAATATGCATGTATTACCTTTAATTTATGGAGCAAGTACATCTTAAATAGCATTTACATGATCAGTTCCCCCTAAGTCTTAGATACCTTATGGGAGGACTACTGAACACATCCAGTAAATCCATAATTCCTTCTGAGATACTAAATATTATTTTTAGTTTAAACATTGGGAAAGAAATAATTTTTAAAGCTTATTAAAATGTTATGTGAATATTTTTCAAATACAATTCATATTATCACTGATGCATAACTTTTCCAATGCATAATTCACGACAGCAAGTAGTCACTTTTGATAATCTGTAGTGGTGTGTTATGTTGGTTCTGCTGAGAGATTAACACTTATGGCCTAAGGAATAAAACCAGAGAATCTAATCCATTTGTTTGCCTATTCACAGTGTCAGCTATTTTCTTAAATTAAAACATATTAGTTTGAATTCTGAATCTTAAAATTGAATCTGTTTTAGCTCGTTTTAGACTTTTATACAACAGGATTTTGATATATAACATATCGCAGGCAAAGAAGTATGGAGACTATTGATTTTCAGTACAGTTTTTCTATCACAGACACTGAAGAATGTTTCTAAGAAAAATTTATAGGATATTAAGCAGAGAAATGGTCTCAAAAGGCTATTGGAAGATCCAGGAAATAGGATAAGACCCTGTCTTTAATTGTCGTTATAAATTTTCTGAAAAGAGGCTGAAATTATTTTTATTTGAAATTATTTTTCATCACTCATGAAAATTAGGAAAAATGTAAATGCTGTTTAAGTAATACTAGTTTGGCCCCATCCACATCCTGTTGGTAAAAGTATGCATTTAACTGTAAGTAGTGGTGTAGGAGAAGTTCATGTTTCCCAGAGAAAACAGTGAGATATATGTAAATTACATACATGATGTTTTTGTGTGTTTTATTTTTCCCATTTATGATCAATTAAGTTTTAACTTCTGTAACAGAAATGTTGGTGATGTACATTATTTCTTTTCTTGTGGGTTTCTCTCTGGCAGCAATGGGGTAGCCACTGGTAGTGTCTCCTGGCAGTCTCTCAAAGTTGGTTTGTACAGTTTGTAATGCAGCTATTGCAGGACTTTGGGTAAAATGCCAAGACTGTACTTAGAGATTAGAGTCTACTCATATTAATAAATCATTCAAAATGTAGGATGACATTGTTGAGTTTTTTGATTTTCAAGTAAATGCTGTGGTTTAATTACAGTGAAGTATTTCTTAAAGGAGCAAATTGTATTCTATAAGTTATTACTTTAATGAGCAATGAATAGGCAATTAAATAACTTGAGTCTGTTTTCTGAACCAATTGGCATTCAAGGTATACTTGAAAACCACCAGAAGAAAAAATGAATCAGATACTGTTTGCTTAAAGAGCAAAAGCTGAAGTTTCTACAAACTGAATCAGAGGGATCATTAGAGTTACTAGTGGGTCTTAACGTTGTCTTGCCTCTGCAACACTGCCTCCCAACCTAGTATGATTTTGGGATATGGTCCCTGATTGCAGGCTAAAAGAGAAAATTTCCATGAAAAAAAAAAAAAATTTAAAAAAAGGAACAAAGCCCAAAAGCTCCCAGTATTATTTGTGAGTCTGGTGTAATGTGGCTAAATCAAAAGTAAATGTATAATTAACCTTTTTTTCATGATAAATTAACATTAATTTTCTCAGGATTAGTGTGAAATAGCATAATATAGGACAGGTTTAGCATTCAGGGTAAGTGTCACATGGGACCTTTAACACTCTTACAGGATTAGAGCAGCCAGTGATTCATGCTGTTACCATGCACACAGAAATAGTGTGCAGCTCCTGGCCATCAAAGAGGCTTTCCTAATTATCAGCTTTTACAAGTGAGCATGGAAAGATTAGAATATAAATATGAGGAAGATGGCTTCAGAGTTCTTGAGGGAACAAGATAAAATACACTCTTTCCCCAGCGAGCAGCTCAATTTTTGAAGGAAATTTTGCAGTATTGTTCGAGAATGCACCATTAGGAAGATAATTAATGAAAAGGTCTGTTGTTAGGGTCTGAGTGAGTGTGGTGTCTGTATGTTCATCCCTCTTTTTTCTCTTACAAGGGCATTTCTTCCTTGTCTTATTAATGTGAGCATTCTTTATGCAAGGAAAATGATGAATAATTTTTGAATTCTGGGAAAGAAGAGTTGAACTTGAAAGCACTGGTTGAAAGTGTACAGCTTTGATGATACTGAGAAACAGGCCAGCTCTGTTTAGGTACTCAAATGCAGACTCAGTGCTCAGTGTTTGGCATCCAAGAACCCAGAAGCTGAATTCTTTTTCTTAAACACTTGAACCAAAAGAGGAAATGAAAACCAGATGCTTTAGAAGCATCATTCTGATAAGTCCTATTAGTGGCCAGAAACTCCTCCCCCAGCTGTGATCTGTGTTTCTTAGCCTGGCCCAGAAAGCTGTGGTTCAAAAGTTAAGGACAGATGTAATTTGCCCTGCCCTGATGCTGCTTCCCAGAGGGTGCCCCCAAACCGTGACTGGGGCTCACCAGTAATGTGCTGAAACTTTGTGTAGTGTGAACACAAGGGTAAGACTGAGGCCATAGATGAGAGACAAATTTTCCAAGCAAGTCACTCCACCTTCTTTCCTTGTTTTCATCCTTTACTGTAGACACAAAAACTTACTGCCCATAAAACACCAGCTCTGCTCAAACAGGGCTCCTTTGCACCTCCTGCTAAATCTCAGTCCACTCGAACAATACCTGAGGAGGAAAACATGCTTACAGCCAATACACTATTAATATATCAAATACAACATCTTACAGCCTGGTGAGCTCTGCTGCGTAACTCAGAAAGAAAAAATAGTGGGGTTCATGACTTCTGAGTGAATATAAGATTGCAGATAGTTCAGGCCATTAATCCATGTCAGGCACCAGTCATCTGCATGCTCCTGGACATACTCTGTTCTGCACACAGAGGTATTGTTCATAATACTCTGTTCTGCACACAGAGGTATTGTTCATATAGATTGCAAGGGTTTAAAAGATTAGTCTGGGTTTTGTGGAAGTCCTAAAAGTTTAGATGCTACCGTGTGGACTGCCATATGTCCATAAATCTCAGACATCTGGCAGCCCAGCTGGAGCTGGTGTGCACATGAGGTCTGGTATAGCCAGACCCTGGGAAGTGCTGGATTCCCTCCCTCCACATGTGCTGCCCTGCTGACAAGTGCATGGAAATACCCTGAGCTGCTGGGCTGGCTCATTGCACATGGACACTAGCACCTGCAGTTTGTGGGATTTTTTCTTTTTCTAAACCTTGATATTTTGTGCTGGACAGCCTGGGTGAATTTAAATGAATGATGCAAAAATACTTGTTCCTGTGTAGTATGTCTAGGAGCTCCAGCCTTTGGAGGCAACAGCCTCTTTCCTGCTATTACAGATTGTAAATTCAGAGCACCTTTTGGATCTCAGTGCAGTTTTTCTGGGATCCTATCCTAGAAGCAGAGATCAACATGGGAACTGCTCAATGGGACTTTTTTTCCCCTTTTTCTTTGCTATCCTGAATATTCATATTTACCAAGAAAACCAAGAAGGCTGAACTGGAATGGGTGTGTGTGTGTGTGTGTGTGTGGGTGTGTGTGGGTGTGGGTGTGTGTGTGTGTTAAAAATGAGCCTTTTAGTGCCTAATGTATATTGGACAAATTGTTCAGGAATGATTTACCATAAATTGTCTGTGCAATGCTTTCAGTGAAAATCTCATCCTGGGTTATCAGCTGTTGTAAGTGCCAGTTGCACAAAGGCATATTTAACTTGTGCACTTGGTTTGCTTTATAGTCAGATTTTGCATTCATGGGCAGATACAATTTGTTTATTGTTTGATACAGTTCCTTTCCTTTTATGCAAATTCCTTGTCTTCTCTTACACTCCCATACCTCTATTACATGTCAAGCAAGAGTCTGATCACTGGACAAGATGTCTATATAAGAAATAGAAATTGAGTGTAGGAAGGGCAGCTGGGCTTTGTTGTCTTTTAAATTACAAAGTTAGACAGAAACCAAAAGTGTTTTGTGTGGATGATCTGTATAGAACTACATCTTTGTAGGCAGTTTCTGAACCCTTTCCAAGTCAAAACTTACATGTAAATAAGAATCCTGGTAATATGAGGATGTTTCAGATGAAACCCCGCTAGTTGAATGAGGTTCTGTGTGTAATTATCTGAAAACCCACAGGCACACCTACACATAAAGTTCAGCATTGTTTATATGGTTGTATAGGGTAAAGGTCTTCATTTTCATCTTGAAGTGCCAGAGAGATGGTTTTGTGTTGTAATTAAGTCTTCATAATATCAGGAAGAAATTGCTGTGCTCCAATGTGGAAATTCATTGTGCAGCTAAATGCTCCTCTTTGCATAGAAACTGTTCTTAATTAATAATCTGTTTGATGGATTATTAGTGCCAGACTGGATTGGCATCTGCACTTTGGACAAGATGTACCTGATTGTACTAACAAGTTATAACAACATGTATCAACTACTGTAATTATCATGTTGCCACTGTTTTCTGCAGATGTAAAGATACATAATTCAAGCTGACAAGCTCAAAGATTTTATTGGAATGACCTATGATACCCTAAGTTCTCATTAATATACAGCCAAATGCACAATATCAATTAAGTATAAGATACAATCTCAGGCCTTCTTAACATTAGCAGCAGTTAAAATTAGTAATGCAGCAGAAGTTCTTATAATTTTATTTTCCTGCCATGTTGAAATGAAGAACTTTTCAGTATAAAAGATTTCTTAAAAATGTGTGGTTTTGAATAGTCTGTTCTTTTTTTGTTTTCAATTCTGACATTAGTATGTAGTAGGAGTAAATAGCATTTAAAATGAAGCCATTGTTTATTCACAAATCAAATAAGCTACCGACAGCTGCCCTAGTGGCTTCCTCATTCACTTAAATTAATGCCTAAGGCCTTGGGGTGAATAGTCTTCTGGGGAGAATGTGGGCATTTATTTTCGATTTCCATTCAGTGTTGGGTCTTTTAATGCCAAATCCTATTTAATGTGCACATGTTATGTTGAACTGTGTGCAAATTTATTCTATGGACAACTTGACAGAATTCATACTATTAAAGTCACATACAATTTGTACTCAAAAAATAAGGTTTTTTCTTTTGAACAAGCAGCATATAATTCTGTCTTTCTTTTAGTTTAAGATCTGCATAGCACTGAGAATCAGTCCTACACAATAGTAGGTACTTTTTAACTAAGCTTGGGGTTTGATGTTTTGGATTTCTTCCAAGCCCTGTCCATTTAATCAGGATTTTCTTGTGCCCTTAAGTGTTGAGACAGTGCTGTGATGGATACAGTTCAAGAACTTGAGGGGGAGGGTAGTTTTGTTAGGTTCAAGTATCCTTTTGAAATTTTTTTCCCCCTACATGGAAACTGCATAAATGTATTTGGGCACTTACATTATGTCAAGGCAGCAAAATTAATTAGGCCCTACATCCACATAAGGACTTACACCCTGTGACAAAAAGAAGATGAGAGAATGTAGGAGTGATAATGATTCTGTAATGCAGTGGTCAGCCTTCTCCTGGGGAAGTGGAGTACAGTTCCAGTTCTGCTCCAAGAGTTGCTTTTGCATTTAACAGAAATAATTGAATCGGATGACTGTCGCTATCTCATTTCCCGTCCCGCCTGTTAAAATGACCACATTTTAACTGTGCACACTTTATTAGGCAAGTTCAAATAAATTCCAGCAGACTTTAAGCTTCTTAGGTCTGAGAGAGAGAACATTTCCTTTGTGGATCTTGAGGGACATTGTTATCAAGTAAATGGAAAGCTGCTTTGCCCATTAGCAGGGAGGTTATGGACAAGTGCAGAGATTGAACTTGGAATGCAGTTTAGCAGCATGAGAGAGGCAGTCTGGCCATGACAGAAAGCCCAAGGTCTAACCTCAGACACTGGAAAACTTTGGAGCTGTAAATAAAGTGCCGATGGGCTTTGTGGCTCTCTTTAGCAGCAGCCAAGCAGGGGTCTGAAATTTGGTAATTCTGGATTAAGTGCTTAGTTTCCAGCTAAAAGCCAGCACAGATATGTTTGAAAGATTGCTGGAAAGCTGGTTCTTGGTGTCTTCTAGGAGAGAACTGCATCTAAAGTTGAAAAAGAAACCAATGCCTAAAAGTTTGACCTGACAGCATCTCAAAGGGGATGTAATTTTCCTTTTTTGCATTTATAATTTATGCAGCTTTTGTTTATGAGCTCCTTCTAACCTAGATTTGACACAAACTTTTTAAGTGTTAATATCTAAAAGATTACACCTCTTTTGCCAGCTCTTTTGCTTCTTTGCACCTTCTTCTGTCTGTATTCTCATGTTTGCATACTTCTGAAATGGAAGGTGAAGTGTCCTGGGGTTGTTTCTCTGCCTTTACACTTCCGCCTTTTCCTCAGCCCTTCTGGAGTGGGCAAAGATCAAAACCCTTCTACTATTTAATGTTAAATCTTGCTTTGTTTTGTGAAGTTGGAAAGCAGGGGTCCCAGCTACACCAGACTCTTCTGGCTCCAATTCTGCAGTGTTTCTTTCCTTTAAAAAGTGAAGCTGGTGCTAACCTGTGCTTCAATTCCAAGATTCCCCAGGTTCAAGCAGCATGAAAATGGCAAGAATTCTGAAAGCTTTGCAGCAGCCCTGTATAGTTCTTAATAGCATCCATGTTGTGACAGGAGTGTTGTCAATATTGGGGTTTTTTCCCACGTTAAAAGCTGTAAGCAGCAGCTAAGAGGTGGTTGTGTGCTTTCCTCAATTATTTTTGGGTTGGGGTTTTGATTTGGGTCAAACACCTCTACCCCAGATGCTTCAGCAAGGCAATTCTGCATTTGCTTTACCTGCACTTTGCTTTTGGGATGTTGTTTTTGTAACTATAAGGGCTGGAAAAGAGTGGACAAATTTGTCAAGCCTGTATTTGTGAAGATATGCATTTTCAGTTCCTCTCGAGGTACTCAGAACAAAGTGATTTTAAGAGTTGTCATATTTCCCCAGCTACCACTAACTCAAGATGAGCTTGGTTTGTTGAGTATCTCTAGGAAAACACATTGCTTTTATTGAGAAGTATGACTTGAGGTAACCTGGTATACCATTTTGCTCTCAATGTGCTTTTTATTTTCATTAAAGTTTATATTCTGAAAGAATTAATGGTTGCAATTCCCCTCTTGCAAAAGAGAGCTTCCAGCTCAGCCTGTAGTAGCAGAATTGTCTGTGCTTGCTGAGATATTAATTGTTCTTGCTTGGTTTTTTAATAATGTTTTGGTGTCCAGAGAAATGGTAAAAAGTGGGTGCGATACAGTAAAATTTTTTGCTTGTAAAAAAAGAGGAGGAAAAAATGGTATTATTTGAAAAAGTCTTATATCCTTCATAAACCATATTTTCATACTCAGCACGCTATGTGAACAAAATCATCATGTAATACTTTTAGATGTCTTCCAGGCAGTGCTTCTGCATATTCTGTGAATACTTTTCTAAATTACTCACATTGTGTGATCCATCACCTGTTCATTTCCATTTGTTTCTGTGCTAGGTCAGCATATATTTACACATTTACTGCTTTCATCACCTCTCCTCTGTTACTACATCCCAAAAACACCTTGTTCTTCAAAGTTTGTCTCCTTTGTAAATGCATTTAAGGCCATTCTTTTCCATTCTTGAAAGTCACTTTGTTGGGAATACAGAATTCCAGAGCATGGATGCAGAAAGTGTTATTTTAACAGGGTTAGTTGGATATTAAGGTTGTGCCCCTTGCTTAGGGTGGTTATCACTGGAGACTTCTCCAATGTTCTGTTTCTGAGCTGTGCCCTGCATTTGCCACCCTCTTGTCAGGAGTGGCAATTTCTCCCTCATGGATGGAAATATGTTATTTCTCAGCCAAAAATTGTTTTGACCACCAGCCTTCTGGTGGTTAAAGCTAATGTTTCTCTCCTCTGGAGGACAGAGCTGTTTCTTTCAAGTTTGTCAGCTAGAAATGTTTCCATCTTAAACAATTTGAGTATTAAATGGCCTTTTATGGCAGTGGGAAAATAGAAAATACAAGTCCATGGCACATCAGTGTTATTACTGATAAAATCTGTAATGTTCTTGGCTTGGGTGAGAATCAGCTTAAGCTCTAGGTCCTCAGTCAAACAAAGTACCTGCAAGTCGAGTTCCAGCCCCACTGTTTCATCCCTGGGAGCCTACATGCTTTGAATCTGGACATGAGAAAGGGAGACTACTTACTACTATACATCTCAAATAAGAGGAATACTTGCTTGCATTTAAAAGGTGATTTCAGGGTTCAGAAGACAGGTTCCCCTGGAGCTAGTCTCAGTGTCAGACCTGTAGTACCTCTGGAAGGTGCAGTCCCTTTGTGGCACTCACTCCATTCCCCACGATGCTTAAGCAAGGTTAGACCAGATGATCCTTCAAGGTCACTTCCAAATTGGGCTGTTCTCTTATCCCAGATGAACTCCAAAAGGAATTTGCCCCAACTTTCCTGTTCCTTGGCAGTGCCTTGTTTGTTCTCTGGGCTCGACAGGGACAGAATCTAGCTCTGTTTGGCCCTTGGCCTCCTGCCCCTGGCGAGGGATGCACAACCTCTCACATGCTGCTCGAGTGCTCTGGAGCCAAACCCAGCACATCATGATACAGATCCTTATCAGCTCATTAGAGCTGCTGAAATTTGAAATCTCGGAATAGACTGGACTACAAAAGGAATAAGAAATTTGCATTAGCTCTTATCCCAACTACCCTCTCATTTGCATGCACAAGTGATAAATTCCATTTATTCTCTTGCCTGGGATATTGATTTTCTTTTAAAATTCCTGTTTCAGGATACATATCATATTCATTGCTCTTATATGCACCTGTTTAAACACAACACTGAGAACCCTTAGGCTGGATACAGAGAAAACAAATCCTTTGTGAATTTTTAATTAACCTGTCTATATGATTTGAACTGAATAAACAAAATTTACTGCATATATTTCGATTAACTGGCCTTTTGTATTCTCCCAGATCTAAGCAAAACCTTTCTGGGAGAAGACTCAATTAGCATTTCGATCTCTGTTTCACTTGAACAGTTCAGGCTTGTTTTTAAGAGTGTAGTCTTTTGTCTGCAAATAAACACAGAATTAAAAATCTAACCTGATATGTCAACTAAATTAAAATTGGACAGATTACCCTCACCCATTAGACATCACCTGCAGTGCATGTTTTCTTTCTTGCAGCCTGAGAAGTTCAGCTGCAACGTGGCTGTGTGTGGTATCTCTTTCTAGAAATATCACAAATAGCACAAGGAAAGGGTTTTGTGAGTCCTTGGGTGCAGAGACACAATCCAGACTAGGATATCACACCAAAGGAAGATGGGAGTGTATGTTAAACTGCCTTTATACAGGAGTAATCCCTTCCAGTCCTTATGTTTTTGGTTTTTTTGTTTATCCCCTTTCTGAAGACATTGACACAGAAGAAGTCTCTAAACAGATGAAAGCCCATAGGTGTTACTTGGAACACCTTTTCATCAGGTAAAAATTGGCTGGTACAGATCCATGCACTACTGGATGGAGAGGAAAGTATGGATTTCTATAAACACAAACACCATGTGCTGCTGTTGTAAACAGTGCTCTCCAAGATACAGTTATTCTTCCAACAGAGTGCAACACCTCATTTACTCAAGCGTAAATGTTGTTTTGTAATGGCAATGTCATTTGTTCCAGCATTCCTATGTACACATGTAAGCAGATCAATTCATTTTGGGGGTTGATTCATCTTGTCTTCTCTGACATAGTACAATTTAAAAGCAGTAATTAAACAAATACATCCCTTTGTATTATGCTAATAGTCTTAATATCCAAGTTCCATTTCCTGACAAAACAGTGATAAATATGGTGGCAGTACAATGATCACCAGTTGTTTCTCCTACAAAAAAATGAATCCAGCAACATTCAATGACTTAGGTTAGCCTTTGGGTCTACAAATAAACATCCCAGATCCACTTCAAATGTCAGCAAAATTCAGTTGACTAATTCTGCAGGCAGTTTATAAACATACTTTGATAGGTGTGTCCTTCTAAATCCTATATCAAATCAAATGTGTGTCACACAGCGTGACCTAACATAGCTCAGGGCAAACTAGCACATGCAGAACTCACATATGCATTTGGAAAAGAAATTCAGTGTCTTTCTTTGTACCTTGTCTGCCCTTCTCTATCTTTTCATCTTTACCATAATGCTAAGGATGTTTACACTAGCAGTCCAAAGCACTTCACCAATGCTGTCTCTAATCAAAGAGCTTTTGACCTTTCCAAAAAAAAAAAAACCTACTGAGGTTTGCTTGTTTGTTTGTTTTTGGGGCTTTTGAATTCAGTGTGAAGTGCACGTAGGCACAGATGAATAAAGGTTCAATCTTGAGGCCTTCTACCAATTCAGAGTTCCTGGTAACCTTGAATGCCTTTAGAAGATGTTTTTTGGAGTAGAAATTTTCTTAAATAAACTGAGACCTACATTTTGGTAGACGACTGAAAACAAAGACTGTTTTGTATGTGAAGTGTGTTTCAAATGTCACATCACTAAAACTCTTCCTGTTGTCCTTTGCGGCTCTTTCAGCCACTCCCTTGCCTGAAGTGCAGTTATCATGATGAGAATCTGTAAAGCAGTACTTTGAGGTGGGGTTTTTTGGCCCAGGAGAGGCTGTTGTACTAATAGCTCTAGAGCTGTGTCTGAGACTTTCAAACTCCTTGGCTGGTGTTAAGCTGCTTTGCTTTTGTGAGCATCCCTTTTTTTTTCGGTGGAGAGAACATCATTGTGAGCATCCCTGTGGGGTTACTGGTTCCTGTGGCTGTCGGTATCCAGCTCACAGCTGTAAAACCTGCAGCCACTCTGCTGTGTAAACAGTGCTGCAGAGTGATTTCAGACACTTCACTTTATAACCTTCCTTGAAAACCAGCTCCCTTAATGACACTTAAACATGGGTTCCAGATGTGACACTTAAATATACCCAGCCCTTGGGAAATTAGCAGGTTTTTTTATTTTTCTTTATTCATTACTAAGTGCCCTCTGCCATTTTTCAAGCTCTCCCTTCAATTGTCTCTCAGTCTCCCTCTGTACTCCACATTACAGCAGAGACTGCTGTGCTTTGGTACTTACATTCTCAGGAGGGAGTGGAGGAAGAGCATTATCAGCTGACTTTCTATAGCAGCTGAGCTGTGTAAAGTCTCTGCACTTAATCCTGGTTACAGAAGGTTACTGGACAGCAGCATGTTGGGTTTCACATTCCACTGGATATCTAGTGTGTGTCTGTGTGGATGTCTCCATACGTTGATGCATTTATGCACAACAAGAACATGATCTGTTAAATGTCATTTTGGTAAAATGTGCAGTTTTGGCCAGTAAAGTTTTGTTTGTTTTTTTAATTGGAAGTCCAAGGATGGCTTAACTGAAAAATCATTAAAAAAAGAAAAAAAAGGCAGCTATGTAGCCATGAGTTTTGATCATAGATGTTAATACCTTACGTCATATCTCAGCCACAAATTGGTTTGCCTTAGTTTTCAGAGAAGGTTTGTTTGAAAGACTGTTCTTGAAAGTAACATATCATTCCAAGCTGGAATACTGAAGAGCATACAAAGAGAGTTTTTAAATAGTATTGCCATAGAAGAATATTAATGGCAAATAGGAATCTGATTAGCTTTTTATGAATTGTTACAGGATCCAAAGACAGGGAAATAATTTTCCCAGATGCTAATGAATTTTACATGGCTTTGTTCTGTTGAGGCCACGTTTCACTTAGCATGCACTCAGTACTCTCAGTCTCTGGTTGATTGGGGCACTGACTGTTCTCTAGGTGCTGGAACTAATAATTAAAGACCCAGAGAGCAGACCTGATGCCACCAGACCTCTTGGCAGGGCTCTGTGATTAACCTGTTGCTACAGTTTGGCTTCACACCCCTTGCCTGCAGATGTCCTGGGCATCTCCCTGGAGACTCCTTCCTCCCTGGAGTTCTCTCACTGCAATGCACACCTGGAAGGTGGAGGCCTATTCTACTCAAATATTTCATCTTTTTTTTCTGAAACAGTCCTGGATTATGTGCCATTGAGATTATTTCTATGCAGTACAGCACAAAGCTGAATCTCATCAATCTCTCTTTGCTTTATTCTTTCATCTTTTTAAATCTATACTTCAGGGAACCACATTTTAATAATGGAAAACATCACCAGGTTTATCAAATTAAAGCAGACAGTGACCTGGCCATCTTATTAACATTCATAATGTCCTTAGGACTCAACTTAGACAAATTCATGTTACCTGCTTGGTAAATTAAGATCCTGTATCAGAATTAATCATTCATGGTTGTTATTGTCATATGCCTTTGTGCTTTCAAAGAGAACACGTTGAATAGTAACTAATTAAAAACAGTAGGCATAAGAGTAGCATAAATCTTTGTATGGCTAAATGCCTAGCACTCTGAAATTTCTAAATGTACAGTGGCTTAAAGACACTTATATGTATTTTAAAAAACTGTACAATGGTCATTGATTTATAACCCATTAAGAATTACAGCTCTTATAGCAAAGTAGGCTTAAAAGTAGTCTTTGTCATGGTGTATAAAGTTGTGTATTAGTTTATGGTTTGTGAATCATTGTTTCACCACTTGCAAGTGAAGGGTTCAGCCTTTTCAAGTTTGTTTCCTCAAAAAACTGTCATGGCCATTTAAAGAAGAAAAGATTTAAATGGGTTAAAGTTAATTTGAAGTGTCCACATTTGAAAAAAATTTAACCTCTGTAAATGTTACTGGGAACTCTGTCAGACTGGGGACATTGCTTTGACTGATGAAATACTAACTGGATGAAAATGCAAGTTTCTAACTTAGTTGTGACATCATTCAAGACTGGTTGGAATTTCCCCCCTAAAATGCATGAAAGAGTTTTCTGAACAATGCATAAAGTTACCTTAGAATCTTTATTAGAATTTGGATTTGGGGATCCACCAGAAAATCATTCTTCTAATATTTGGGACATTCTTTTAAGGCTTGGGACAATGCCTAGGTCTGTTTATTTTCAATGTTAACTAAGACCTTAGGATAAAATCACATTTCTGTATGGTATTCTGATTTTGTTCTTTTACATTGTACTATCCCTAAGCTCCCTCCTCTGCCTACAAAATCTTCATTTTTGTCCTCTAAACTCTTGTGGCTTTGTCTGGCTTGTCATTTTTTGTTTGCATCTCCAAGGCACTAAAATTACCCAGCTGTATGTTTACTAAAAATCCATGGTAAAAAAAAGGGACTTGTGTGCGTATTTATATTAACAAAACAAAGGAATTTTTCATAGTAGATTCATGGGGGTTTTTCATTCCTTTTCTAATTACTACAGATATTATGTAATCAGACAAAGCTTTACAACTCATGCTTGTCACTGTCCAAGCTAAAGCTGGTTGGAGTGAAGAAGAATGGTGTGAGATTTTAAAGGAAAACTCAAAATATTAAAATAAAAATTTGAGAAATTCTTAGCAAAATGAAGAAAATAATTCAAATTCATTACATAATTTTAACTTACCCTAATGAACTGTAATTTCCTTTTTTCTGACATGTGGCCCCATTACATGAATCATATTGACATTGTCATGATGAATTACATTCATTAAAAGGGTGCTTCTGTTATTCTAGTTAGTTTACAATTCATGCTCTATATCTAGTGATAGTGCTTAACAAAAAAATCAGAATTTTATGGCATTGTTTTGTTTTCTCCTTTGGCTGAGCTAAACCAGCCTTTGTTAAGGTTTGACATTAATATATGGTATTGTTCCAACAGCAAAATGAAACAGTTCTTGAATTAGACATATAACAGTGCATACTACAAAATATTTAAAATATAACAACTACTACTAGGTCAACCATTTTTTTTTAATTGCCTTGTTTTCAGCTACTGCTTGTTGCTTGTTTTCAGCTATTGTACTGGAAACTGATTTGCATAAATGTTTATTTCTTGATTTCTGTTGGCCAAGTTCATAAACCCAAGTTGATTTTTAAGTCATTTGTTTTTACCAGTAAAGCTTGATGGGTCTGTCCCAATGAGTGAAACAAGTTTGTATCCAGATAATTGCTGAGCCATGTGGTACCAGAGATGAGATACCCATGACATCTTACAGTCAGGCAGCCAAGCTTTAAAATTTTCACAGGGCACCAGCTGACTTATTGTTGAACTGAAAAATTTAACTCATTTATTGCTTTCAAAGTGGAAAATTTCTCCATTTGTTGCTGTGCTTTTATGACTGAAAACATGACCTAATAACTATATTATTGGAAATAACAATCATTAGGGCAAGTTTTTGCAAGTTTTTCTGATGATGGTTTTGTCCAAGTTTATTTTCCACTAAAAAGAACAAAAAAATGTTCAGATAAAGAGTAATTGCTCCATTCAGCCTCTTATGATTTATGCATGTGTTAGGAATTTAAGAATAGACAGATTTCTGCAGTGAATCAGAGCAGCTCTCCATTTATCCCTGACAGCAACCAATAAAAGCTGCTTTCCAGGACATTTTTTACCTTCTTCCTCTCCATTGAACTCACTGGAACAAGATGGGTGTGTATGTGACATGGGATCAAATTGATTTGCTTTTAGTACAGGTGTAGACAATACTAATTAAGAGCTGAATCTTGAATTCTGCTTATAAATTCAGTATTTGTGTTTGAGTAGAGGCTTTTCTATGGGCACTAGAACAGACTTCTTTCTCTGTTTAAAATATTTCTGTTTTGCATTGCTTATCCTGACAAAGAATAAATACCATCCTCATTTTCTGTGTGATGCTTAAGGAGCTGTAAATTAGATTCCTTGTTATGTGTTGGTCTTTGCTGAAGACAGGAAAAGTCTATGAAATGAGACAGAATTTGACATCTCTTAGAACAACAGAGTTACTCTGAATTTTTTAGTCTAATTGCAAGCCAAGAATGCAATTCATTGTACACACCAATTACATCAAACATTTTTCCCTCAAAATTCATGGGAAACTCCTAGGCTGGAAGTTTGAAATAAGCATAGAGCATTGCTGCATGCTGACACTGGAGTGCTGAAAGTGATTCCTTCAGAAGGTAATATCTTCTGTCACTCTTTGTGAGAGTGATGGAGATGATCCACATATGAATCATGTTTATTACATAATGCTCAAGAGCTATTTGGGAACAAGGCTCCATTCCATTCTGCCAGGCTGTACACAAACACTGCTGCAAGATAAACCCTGTCCTGATGAACTTCCAAAGGAAATCACCAGGACAGGCAGAGGGACAGAGAGTGCAGCAGTGAGGAGTGTGATAACTGCAGACACTGGTTTAATTCCATGATCGATGGATTGACTGATTTAATTTTACTGAATCTGCACGTTGGTCATCACTTGTTTTCTTCTCTTTAATGTCCACTATAGATATGTTTAATCAAGGAAAGGGAAGTAGAATGAAAAGAGAAGTGTGCCTGACATTGATAGAAATCCTGTTTGGAGAAATTGTTCAGGAACAGTTCATCCATGTAAAAATATGATCCTTGTGAGACTGCCAAGGTCATTGAGGCCTGTGGAGATCTGATGAGTAAATGCTGGTCACGCCTGGAGGCAGCTTCAGCTTATGAACTCAATTCTTCAAAAAATGTAAAACAGTTTGACAGAAAAGAATGTTTGTCATTAGCCTGTCAAGGCTGTTTCCCCCTTGTTTCCTTGGTGCCCTTTTCAACAACTCTGTGTCCCTTTATGTACCTGTCAGCTGCCCTGGGTGCACAGACCAGCTGAAATGTTGGTGCTGGTTTGCATTCTGCTGGCTGGGAGCTCTCTCAGCCTCCTTGTGGGGTGTGAAGTGCAGACAGAGCCCTTTTTAATGGCAGGGCTTCAGCCAAGTTTTGTACCAGCCCATGGTGCTTGGACTGCCCAGACTGATGGGAACACCCAGTAAATCACAGCAGTGAGGGGACCCATCCTGCTGTCTGTGTGACAATACATGCCCATTAAAATACTCACATCTTCATGTAGAAACAACTCAGAGTCTTCAATGAGAACAGTACTGGTTGTTAGAAAGATGAATCCTTTCATTGCTGGTCCTCCACCATCCCAGCTCATTTGCCATTGACCATTAACATATGTATAATCAAATATACAAAATATTTGATGCAACTTCAATGTACCTGCTCCTCTCCTAGACTCACTGGGTGCCTGCAAACAGTTCAAAAAGAGTTCAGTTTGTTCACCACAGCTTTACTTCGTTTTTGCTTTAGTGCAAATGTGTCTTCATTCTGTAGTATACCTTGATGTTTGAATTTGCACATGATTTAGCATCCCCTCAGCATTCATATTTTCTTTGATCCCTTTGCTTATTAAAAAATGCAAATCTAAATTGTATCTTATTAATGTGCTTCTTTGTGCTAAAGCTGTGGGGGGTTAAAATCCCAGCTTTGGTAACGTATTTGGATTCTTAATGTGCAAAGTGCAAAGAGAGCTAGACTTCTGCAGGCCATATTTTCTAATCAACTGTTATGAAAGAGATTTTTTATTGTGCTTCTGTTTCTTGCTCTCATGGAATTTGCAGGAATAAAAAGAGTAATGACTTCATTGTTATACAAAAAATATTTTCAACCATGGATAGAGATTCTTAGTAATTTGCTGTAATTTCTCAAAAATGACAGTGAGGAATCTTGGATGAAATTTCAGAAAAATATGTATTTGAAATATAGGAAAGCCTTTTAGCTGGTTGAATAGAAGGAAATACTAATATTTTTTGTCATGGACTGAGTACATGGATTTTGTAGTAGTAAACAGTGGTCACTCATCTTTCCAGATAAATATAGTAGCTTTTAGGTACTGAGTAAATCCTTTCACTAATAATAAATAAAAAAAAAAGAAGCAAAAAAAAAAAAAAAAAAGCAAATGCTGTAAAATTACTGATGCATTTAAGGCCATTAAAGTGCTCCTTACATTTCCTTTTTGCACAACTTGACCTATTCCTATGCCCTGATAAAAGCTTTCTCTTCATGTTTAATGGCTTTTTTTCTCAGCATTGCATCTTGTTTCTGAATTGCTTCTTATGCATCTGCTTAACTGGTTGGGAATTTGGGTGGGTCATTGTTACTTGGGATTCAGCACTCCAAAATGTAAAGCACCAGGTGAGACTGATTAAAAGAAGGTAAGGAAAATGTCAAACTTTGTTATAGTGCTGTGTTACTTCACAACTTACTTTGCAGCAAGCTTTACATACAAATTAAACTTTTTCAGAAGCAGTCCAGTCATTAATGAGTTTTGGAGAATTGTTTGGATAAAGACAGACTAGAAAAGTTGACTATCTAATCTTTTTAAGACAAAGCTACCAGAAATCTGGTTTAACTTCTCAGTTGGGGTGAAAGTTTTTTCCTTCCCCTGAGTAGCAAAACCCCCCAGACAGTCTACCAGTCCCTCCAGGCACCACTCCCATCTGTTTCCCTTGGTGACCTGTGTGTACTGGAGGTGAAAATAGAGATTTTTTACTATGAGAGCCACTTTCTATATTGATAAAAGACCATCTAAAACTATTCAGCATAGCTCAGCAAGCAGTTTAGGAAGGTAGATTTAAGTTATTCGACCTGTAACATGTGGTATGTCATCACATGATGTGGCATTAAAAAAAAATTCCTTTATAATTTCAAGTTAAACTGTGTCTTCAATAGGAAGAAAAATATTCAAGAAATGTTAGGATTTTTTCCTTCTTGTTGCCTGATTAAATTATTTTTAGTGTACTTAATAAACTGAAGCTGTCGCTACGCCATTAGCAATTTGAGAATTCATGGAAAGAAAGAGAGGCCCAAGGGAGCTGCTGAAAAACTAACATAGAACCTACTTTATTTAAAAAAAATTAAATATATATATATATATATATATACACACACACACACACACCATCAATAAAACAGACCTAGAAAAAAAGCCCAGGGAATTATGATCCAGTTCCTAAACACAGTGCTTGGAAGCATGATAGAATAGGGTATTAAAAAAAATTGATTTAAAAGTATCTAGGGGATGTAAGGTGATAAGGAGGGTCAGGGTGGATTCATTAAGAACAAATGTCAGAGCAGTGTAATGTCCTTTGTGACAGGGTAATTGTCATTTGTTCTGAATTGTAGTATGGGGTGTTTAGGTTAGATTTTAGAGAAAAGAAATCTAACTTTAAAGATAACTAGACACTGTAGGGGCACTGTGGAGGCTGTAGCATCACAACCACTGGGAGGCTGGAACAGGTGATTTTCAAAGGATGGACTTTGTCTTGCCACAGTAGGATGAAGTGAATTGCCATTACAGCTGTCAGGCTTGAATTTGTCTGATCTTCCTAAAATTTCAGTGCACAAGTTTTGAACTGTTTGGTAACATACTTGACAATGAGGCATTCCCTAATTTATTTGTGGTAGAAAGGCACAGCACTCTCTTTTTTCTGCCATTTCCTATGCAAATCAACCAATGCAGTTTTTATAATTCTGTGATGGCTCTTCATGGCCAGAGCATTGTTTTCAAATATCTCTGTAAATCAGCAAACCTCTGAGTCCTTATGGAACCTGTTGGGTGACAGTGAGATGAGTGAGGCTGTAAGAGGCCTGGTTAGAGGGGTCAATTACAAGATTATTTACTGGTTTAATCCATTTTTAACTGGATTAAAAATAAAAAAAAAGAGCCACCTCAGTCAGTACTGCACATTTCATTTTGTCTAGTATTTGACCTGGAGGCCCAGAAGTACAAAACTACAGTGTCACCAATTCCTGCAGCTGGGAGTTCTGTTTTTATATCCTTTTTTCATTCATTCTGCAAGAGCAGAAAAAAAATGAACTTTATCTATTGTATGCAGCTGAAATATAAACCCAAATTTGGCTTTAATCTTCACTCTTACAGTTATCTAATTACTCTTGTAAAATAATGTGGGAATGCACCCCATTTTGCTTAAAGCAACAGATCTATATCCAGTTAATTTGTGGATAAATATGGGTTTCTGCTATTGACGTTTCTTGATCCACACAAAGTGGTTATATTAATACTGAAACATTATTAATCAATAGGTAGCTCTTTAAAAATACATCACTAAGACTAGCCAATTACCTTTAAGTATATATCAAAGACAGAGCAACCTGAGTAACAGTCATGGTCCATTAAGAGTTCCAAACATTTTAATTATAAATATATTTTACCTTCAGTGAGACTTAGGAAGGAAATTTAAATTTCTCTTTCTGGCCTCAAAAAAATTAGAAAATAACCCACCTAACTGTTTATTTAATTTTTCATGTTTTGTTGAGGAAAATATAAAAATGTGCTTAAGTTCATCTTAGTCTCCTGATTTAAAACTATGTAAACAGTGTATTAATTCACATTATTTGTAAAATAGTCTGCTCTGTAAGATCACAAAAGTAAGTTACAAAGACATGTCATTGAAGGGTGTGGTTCTGTTAGGTTTATAATGCTAATTAACTTTTAACTTTCAGTGAAATGGAAATTCTGACCAAGGCATACAATCTGTCTTTAGCAGCTGGGAAATATGTTCTTTATTCAAAGAATTCAGGCTGTAATTTTGGGAAGCAAAAATTGTATTTTTATATCTTGTTGAAAGTTTAAGTATCCATTTTAAATATAAAACCTACTCTGCCCTGTTTAAGAAGTCACCAGTGATGCTTCTGCTCTAGTAAAGGAATGCTATGGCTGGAGTATTGTGCTGTGTTTTAAAATCGGATGGGAAACTTTATTTTCCTCTGAGATTGTCATACCATTCTTCACATAAATTTCCTTAGTTAAGAAGACTATTTCCCCTCTGGCTCCTCTCCCTCAGCAATTACCCAGCACAAGCAATCTATGGAGAACAGCACGAGGTGTAGCTGATTGTCATTCAACACTAGTGAAATCTTTAGGTGAACATTAGTCACTCTTCTAGACATGTTAGCTTGAAGTGGAAGCAGTCAATTACAGAGTAGAGGCTTTATGGCTACATTATTACCATCATACTATTAGATTTTCGTCAGCAGCATTCTGTTTGATCGATCTGTGCCCAGACATTGATGGATAGTTTTGTTCTTCAGATGTCAAATATGTGGGACTCTTGTGCTTTATTTATTTACTGGTGCGCTGCTGTATTGTGGGTATCTCGCTTTTCTGCATCATTCTGGTTTCAACAGCTGATCATGATTCATTTTATTTGAAGTTTTGGTGTTGATTTCAATAGCATTCTTAATCATTCTTTCTTATGCTCTTGAATTACAGAGGGAACTGTGTATTGTATTGGACGTGCACTTAGTAGGACGTGTGAAAGTTTTCCCCGTGGTAGAAGAGCCTTGGAGAGCAGGAGCTGCTGCTGATTCAGAAATGTGTGTGTAGCCAGTGAATTCTGAGATTCTGTTCTCTCCTCAGTGCTTCCATACATACTGCTTTTTCTGGGATTGGGGCTCTGTTATTTTATATCTCTCCAACTCAACAGGCAGCAGAATTAGAACATCACTAGCTTCAAGATGCAGGTTCAGTTTAGCTCTCAGGCTTTAACAGGAGCATGATTTTTAACTGGATAAAAGCATTTTAAGAGTATTCAAAAGTAAAATAATGCTGTTGGCACTAATCAGGTATATAAACAAACTCTTATGTTTTAGATGGGGATGGATAAATGAATAAATAAAAGCAAAAGGCAAATACATGTTGAATGGTGTTCTGTCTCCAACAGGGCTGAGAAACTCCACATCAGCCTATTTGTGAGGGACATTGACTCTAAGTACTTCAACCATCTCTCAGCATTTTCCAGCAGTGTTACTGAATCAGTTCTTCAAGAGAAAGAGTAGGAAAGACTGGAAACTGAAGGTTACCAAAGTTTTCTGCTCAGTTTGCTAAGCATCAAGGTTTGCAGGCAGAAATCAGCAGTACAAGGGTTCTGTACCCTCAGTGGCTCACTCAGAGCTACAGTCATGACCTGGGGCTGTGTTTATGCAAGGGGGGCAGGAGCTGCAGTCTCCATGTCCCACATCATAGAGTGACCAGTGGGCAGTGCCATGTGCCAGAGGAATGACTCTGTTCACTCCTGGGAGCTGCTCTGGCTGCACCCTCAGGAAGGGAATGTGTTAATACATTGATGGTGTTAATACTAAGGTTGTCTTGAAATGGGTTCCTCACTTACTGAGACATGTTAAACATAATTTGCCTATTTGGAAGCCATACATCACTAGTCAATTGCTGTTTCAAACCCATCCATTTCAGTCAATACTGTGCAAGCATTCTAGCAGGATGTGAGTTGGGATGTCAGTCTTGAGATGTGAATTCCTGGCAGCAGTAACACTTTTTACCTGACCAGGCAGGAGTATGAATGTTGAAAAAAAGGATTTTTAAAAAAAAGTGTTATACTTTTCATTACAAGAGCATTATACACTCTTGATTCATCTCTTATCCATGTCCCTCCAGTGCCTCTTGGACAGTGCTGCTGGTGCTGTACAGTTATTATTCTCCACTGCAGAATTGGCTGCAGTTCAGTAGTGTGCATGTGTGTGAAGTGACTCTGAATAAAATAGACTATTTAAATGTAAATAGTGTTGTCATTTTACTTAGTGAGGCTCACTCCTTGCTAATTAGGAAGACATTTATTTGACTTAAGTATTTGAACACCAAAATAATCAATTTTGTTATAACACTGCTTTCCTCTTCCAACTGTGTTTACTTTTGTCATGTGTACCTGTGCATTCACATATTTGTGAACATGTATGCCAAATAAAAAACAATATATTCTAGATGTGCTTTAAAGTTAAAAATGGAGCCAAGGAGAGTGTAAGCTGATGCCCAGTTCACTAGAGCACTCAATCAAATGGTTAGTTGATTTAAATTGTTTTCAAAGACAAGATACATTTGGGCATAAAACCTGGATTCAGAGGTTTTTTTAAGTAAATGGAAGTCAAAATAATGTGCTCAGTGAGCTTCAAACTGGGCACTAACTGCATGACAGCAGAAGATAGGGGCACCTTGAAAAAGAAACACAAATGCTGTTAGATATCTTTAACAAGTCAAAGTAATTTTATTTCTTCTCTGCATTTTTTGAGAAAGAATCACATTTTTACACTTGAAAAAAAAGAGATACTGGGCATTTATAAGAGCTCAGAAAAGGGAACCAGACTAGCTCAGGAGAGGGATCTGTGGGGAGCAAGGGAAAGCCAAGAATACTGAAGACAAAACAGAAAGGGTTTTGTCTGTTGCCACATGTACATGGCAAAATGAAAGTGACAGGTAATTTAGATTAGACAGTAGGCAGTGGTCTAATTGTTAGTGTGGTGTAATCTATTAAATATAATAATGATCTCAGGTTAATAAACCCCCAGTTGCACTGTAGGTAAGTGACATACATCATACACAGCTGCCTCACCTTCATTTTGTACTGCTTTATCTTCTGGGCACACAGTAGGATGGGGACCATCATAATCATTATTAACTCTCCAGGGCAGCAGCACTGAAGTTACTCATTTCCAAAGTCTCTTGTTTCCCTTGCTCCATGAGGTGCACCTGCCTCAGTGCACACATCTCCTTGGTCACTGGGGCTCAGCAGTGACACTTCAGATGGAGTCAGCAGAACACGGTGACTGAAGCTCACAACCAAACCCCTGAACAGACAGGAGTTACCACTGCTGTCCTCCTCACATTGTGGTGAATTCATTTGTATTCAACAGGATTTCATTGGGACCAGCAGAGAGAGAAAAGAAGAGCAGCTGGTGGTGGATTAATGGCTGAGGCTCGTTTTGTGTGGTCGATAGCCAGATAATTGTCCTGACTGGTGTTCACTGGCAGCAGGGAAAGGGGGGCTGAGCTGGTGCCTCCCCAGCTGCTGTGGGTTTGTTGTTCTGTGTCTCTATTGCCCTCTCCAGTGCCATGATGGCACCCTCTGCCCCACCCCTGCTGCTGCTGTCCCTAACTGAGCATCTGCCCCGTGTCTGTCACTTTGCTTTCACTGTGCTTTGAGCTTTCACTTGTGCTGGTGCACTTCTGTCATGACCATGGAGACATCTGTGAATCTCCCATCCAGGAAAGGTGCAGCTTTCCTCTTGTTATTCTGGAGAGAGGATCTTTCCCTTTCTCTGCTTTAACTGTTCCCTGAGTTACCCATCAGCTGCTATTGTCAGGCTGGATTCACAATCACTTCTCCAGCCCGCTGTCCTCTCTTGGTTGCCTTCTGAAAGACTAATACCACAGAATAAGCAGGATAATTTTTCTGCTAAGGTTTTATATACTTTGACTTTTTTTTCAGGTTATAGCCATCAGGAGCAAGCTGCTGTCAAAGATAAGCTAATATATACTCCTGCAGCAGGCAGTCAATGTGTGTAAACCATCCCTACCTACACTGGTATTGCTTGAGGCTGGAGTAAGCTATGCTTCAGCAACTCTTGAATTAACAGGTTTTGTCTGTCTGTAGCAATCTCCTGAGTACAACTTGTACAGAGACTCCTGGTCAATGATTTTGGGTTTTTTTTGCAACCTCTTTGGCTTTTTTTTTTTTTTCCCCCAAATCTGAGAATAAATAGCACAAGCTTAGATATCCAGAAAACATTATTTAGGTTGTGAAGAATATGAGGGGGGCTAACTTAAAAGACAAGTAGAGTAATGGGAGAGGGAGAGTCTTCAAGAAATTAAAAAGCCATTGTTAAGAGGAAAGGAGTAAATTTAGGAAGAAAACAGGGGAATTATGTAGAAAGTGCTAAGTAACATACCATGAAAAAATTTTAATGGGATGCATTGGGAGTACTGGATACCTGTTCAGAGAGGCTGTGGAGTTACTGAGAAACCTTGTGATTCTGATAACAGATATTAATACTTGCTTTATCACATATAAAACCTTGAATTTCTAGAATTTCTTCCTGCCCTAACAAAGTATCCTTCCTTGTAATCTCTGCTTCAGCCTAAATGCTGCAAAATTTGGGGGGCTTTGGGCAGACTTAGCTGAGAAGCACAGAAAAATATAGCTCTATTGACAAAGGAATTCTTGGCATGTAGTGAAACATTAAAATATGTGTCGGAAATTTAAAAATATTAGACCTCTAAACAGACCACTGTCTTTACACTGGATAGCAAATATTATGGCTGAGACTCAACTAGGACAAGATGCTAAATATTTTGCATAATCAAAAACGTGTGCTCAGTTTATTAAATAGTTCTAAAAATCCTTGTTACCATTTCAAAATGCAGTTAAAGTTCTAAAGTTTTTCTGAAAAAGGTTTGGATGGTTTGCTTGAGCCTTCATCAAGTTTCTTTATTTTTTCTTCCTTACATCAGACTTACCTTCATATCACACTGAGCTCAAGTATCTTAGAATGACCCTTAAATTAGACAAAAAAACTTGGATTTTTTTTCTCAAGCTCTTGTGAAGTGACACATGGAGCCAAATTGTACTGAAGCATTCTAGTAGCTACATAAGTGTGTATACAAATGTGCCTGTGTGCATCTATGTGAGGAAGACCTAGGCCATTTCAAAGTAAGAATATTTTGTGCTGTCAGTGTATGCAATTGCAGAACTCCTCTGGTTCTGGTCCACCAGCATAAAGAAACCAAAATCTCACACTGAATTTAGTTTCACCAACTGTAATATAGTGTTATTAGAATAAACCAAGCCAGAAACCATTGCTTGTCTGAAATCTGTGGTTATTTCAGGTTTCTATGTCACAGAGAAGAGCATTTCTGGCCCCTTTTCTGTAGCTGGCATGGCTTCAGGAATAAAGCAGTTGTGAGCTAGCAGAGAAGGGACTTTGGAATTTCCTGCACTCCTGCTGTGTAGATTCAAATGCTAAGTTTAAATAATGGATGAAGCTAAGATTATTATAATTGATCATTGTATGATTTATATGGAGTAATTATAACTAGGTTGAGAAAGAATTTTCCAAAGCTAGTTTCCTGGTAGCCAGAGTCATTAAATAACAGTGTGCTGCCAAAACAAAAATTAGGTGGGAACGTAGCCACAGAGTTCAGAATGTCTGTCCTCCACCTGATTTACAACTACTCTGATGATGACAGTATCAGTGGTATTTTCCTATTAAGAACAGTAGGAGCTGCTTCAATTGTTTTTCTTATCTTTCTAACAGAACTCCACATTGTTTTAAGTGTAGTCAAGCATAATAACTGGAAAACTGTAAAAATCTAATGCATAACAAAATGAAAAGGTGTAAGAGGTTGAAAAGGTTAATTAAAAGTGTAATGATCGCATTTACTGAGACATTCCAATTAATCACTTTATTCCAGTGGTCATGTGATACAGAAACCATTGCTCCAGAAAACAGATTCCTAGGGATACAAGGTCTATGTTCATTTAAGTGTGTATTTTTCTACAGGTGGAAATTTAACTTTTTATTTTAAGCTGCTTGTATTTATTTGAAATTATTGAAGTAGCAGCTAATGTTTAACCCTGTGCCCCCACATAATACACTACTCCAGCCATGCTGCCTCTGAACAGGATGGGAGCATTGCCCCCTTGATACCTGCAGTCTTACAGCCCCGTGGGAGGTTTCCTTACAGCCTAATGGGCTTGTAGGTATAGAAGAAATGAAGCACTGGAAATACCCCATTATGTAATGTGATCTCTCTGAAACAGTGTATACGACCAACAAAGTGAATTCTCAAGTGTCAACAAGCACAGCTAAATGTGATTTTTACCACGTCAACTGGAAAAAAAAAAGGAAAAAAGAACCTTGAAGGATCAATTACAAGGGTCGTAACCTTGTATTATCTGATTTGCTGTAATATTCACACAAGCTTTATTGGAATGGAACATAAATTTGAAAAATAGTGAGATTATAAAGGATTGCAGTGCTAGAGCAAAGAGCTAGAAGCTTTCTCCTGGTTTATTTTGCTGGGGCAGCACTTTAGAGGGAGCCCATTATAAGCAGGAGAATAGTAGTTATGTTAACATGGTAATTAATCAAGTCTGAGGAAAAGAGGAAACAAGTTGTGAATTCAATTCTGTAGTAATAAAAAGAAATGCTGAAAGTTGCCCTGTAAATTGGCATGACTTTGGCAAAACAGTCCCTCACTGTGTCTTGAGAACTTGCATGCAGTAAATCACTTCTCATGGCAACTGTGTAGGTTTGAATGTTTTCACAGGTTTATTCTCTATTTCCGTGTCTGCTAATTTTCCTAATTCTGTTGACTTAGTATTTAGCTGATAATAAAATACTGAACTGTATAAGACGAGAGCATATGCAGCAACACGTTTGCACTCTATTTTTAAGAGAAAATTAATTGGAAGAACTCAGCTGAAACTGTGGTGATAGCCTTCCACATCACAAACCCAGCCTCTCACCCAGCACAGAGCAGGAATTGTGTGTGGAATGACTGAATCCCTCACAAAAAATACTGTATGCTGTACATGGCCCCAGTCATGCATAATCCGTCCCTGGTGTTAGTGTAGTGTAGATAGGTTAAAATTATATTTATACCCCAAAACTCTTTAGGGTAAAACTGAAATCATTGGTGCAGTAATGTGAGAAACAGTGACTGGATCAGTTTGCAACTGTAGTTTCTTTGTTTAGCAAGTCTCTGACTTTATTAATGCATTTCTGCCTCCTAAATGAGACAGTTTGGACAGAAGTAACAGTAGCTTTAAAGAGCCAAATTTTTGACTTAAATTATTGAAAATGCAAAAAAAATAGATTTAACTGTGCTGACATGAATATAATGTACAACTGCTGTCCTCAGTGCCACGTGAAAAATTAGGAACCCTGGCATAATCTGTCATTAGACTTGTAACACAAATGAAAGGTGATGGATCAGGATATTTGTGAGTGAAGACAGAATTTCAGCAATGTATGCCACAGTGTTGTTAACACTGGGGAGCAGGGTTTCCTTTCCCTCTCTGCCCTTGTGAAACTAAAATTTAAACCAGATCACTGTAGGTTTATAAGTCTTTTCTCTTACATAACCTGTAAGTTGAGCAGATGTCCCTCATCCAGCCCACAGGGCTCAGCCACCTTGGAATTCTCTGCTCAGGTTTTCCCCATTCCTCCCCAGTAAAGAATTAAAGTGTTAAAGGAAATGGTGAGATATAATTTCCCTATATGCAGTATAGGAATTTTAATTTTACTGCAACCTTTATTTGCACTGTCTGTGAAATGCACCAGGCAATGGTTGACTAAAGCAGGATCTAAGTCTAAATATAGACAAGAGCCCAGATTCAGTGGTGAATTTGGGCAATAAAAAATGCAACATTTAGAGAATGTGGCCCCATTAGTAGAATTAAACCTCCGGAGATAAATTTACCCACCTGAAAGTCAGAAGCCTCTGCTTCGAGGTGATATCTAAAATCCTTAGCAAGATGCTCAGAATAAAGTACACAGAGGAAGCAGTTTTAACAGCAAGCAAAAAAAAAAATAAATAAATAAAAAAGGAACAAGAAACTCTTTACTGGGAGGGTGCTGAGGCACTGGAATTGATTGTGGATGGCCCATCCCTGGAAATGTTCAAGGCCAGGTTGGATGAAGTTTGAGCAGCCTGGTCTAGTGAATGATATCTGGAAATACAGAAATAGCTTTGTTGGAAGAGTTTGGAGGAGAGGAGCCAGACTCCTCTCAGTCAGTGTGTGCTCCTGGGAGCAGATAGCCAGTAATTCAATAACAGCACAAGGGGTTGTGGTGCTTCAGTCACTAAGTCAGTGATCAGAACAGTCCTTGAGGAAGGGGGATGTCTCTGCTCTCTGCTCATCTCTCTGGGATTTCAGAAAGCCTGGGAGGGTGCCCTGTGGGTTTGGCAGTACCTTGGTCTGAAGGGAGGGAAGGAGATGTGGTGCAGAAAGGGTTATGTATTTTTGGAAGGGATTAGAAATGGGGAGTACAAGTGGGATCATGCCTCTGCAGCCTTACAGAGTCTTCTTCAGGGAAGGTTTCCAGTCATTACTCCTGCAAGAGAAGTAACTATTTCCTGGGGTGGGCCAGGACCCAGCAATCTGCCTCCCAGGGAGAGCTCTCATTCTTGGGCTGAAGCATCTTGCTCCCACTTTGTTTTGCAATATACACCATTTCCTTGTTGAGTACACTCCGTGGTGAGAGGGTTTGAGAGCCCTTCTGGGAAATGAGAACAGTGTTTGTGAGTCTCTCGTGTCACAGAAGGCATTGAACCAGAGTCTGCAAGGTCCCAGCTGATGATTCACCAGCAGTCTCATAAAAACAAAGTCCAGGGTGTGTTGTGAAAGATTTGAGACTTAGCAGTTATGCTTAACAGTAGCTGAACTCTTCCAAACATAACATGGTAGGTGAACACTTCCAAGTCCTGCTTGTTGCTTCACGCCAGGCAGTGTCACTGTTCCCAATCTCAGTGGCTTGGACAGCAGACAGGATTTACCTCCTCAAGTGAATTTATAGGGGCATTCAAAAAAGAATTCTAGAGACTTAGGCAACTGTGTGGTCAAAGACTTAATGACTAACCAGGAATTTAAAATGTTACAGCTTCGGTTTTGGGAAGCTGAAGTCTCATTTTAGGCAGTTTTGTTTGTTTAGATCTTTTTTGTTGGTGTAGCTTTGGTTGTACCTTTCACAGGCATTAGTCTCATCTTTGTCACCTGGTGCCATCAAGTGTAATTTCAACATGCATGTTGTTGTATGTGGTAGTATTCTGAAAGTCCTGGTCATAGCTGATAATATATTAGTTTTAATTTAAAATTAAATCACCTGTTTATTAAGATTATGGTAAAGGTTTGAAATAGGCTACCTGTTCTGTAAGTGCTGAGCAGAAGAGAAGTAGAACTTCAGAATAACACTATCAGTCTCAAGATTTTTTTGGGGATGCCTCATTTTTTTCTCTATTATTTGGGACTAGAAATAATTTGTCCAGGAAAATAGTAGTTTATTTTAATCCATTAATTGCAGATGACAATATTTGCTGTGCTTTTCTTATTTTTTAAACTGCTCTTCTTACAAAGCAAAAGTATTTGGTGAACCCCAAAGCAGCACTTTTGTTTAAGTGGGATCATGGCTCTCTTCTTAATTTTTGGTCAGTTTTTGGTTCCTCTAAGCCATATTCTGCACCTGTGTTGGAGTAGGCCTGTACCCATGTGGTCACCTCTATCACTTTGTAATTTTGCCTTCCATCACATTAACATTTATTGCTCTCTTTACAGCATTCCCTTCACTATATCCACAAGAAAACCTACTAATGCTGATTACTTGCAAATAGTAATGGTAATTTTAATGACAACCTCAGTAAATTGCTTTCTATATGCTGTAAGAAAATTGAAAACTAAATGTCCATTTTGCTGCTCAGTAAGAATCTTACAGAACAACTAAGATTCCTTGTGCTCCTTCTGTCTAGTGGGAGCACAAATAAGGAGCTCCCAGCACCCACTGAGAATCTTTTTTGTAGTACAGTGGGGTGGTACAGATTTCCAGAATGGGCTCAGGCACAGCAGATTTGGGAGAGAGGAAGCTCTGGATTGGGAAATGGTGATGCAGATAAATCTTTACTTGTCCCAGGCTCCTGCCCTGACTGCCCCCAATCCATATCCTAATGCCCCAAGAGAGGGGAAAACTGAAAAAAGATCTCCCTACACAAACCTTTCCTAAAGGATTCTGGCATGAAAAGTAGCTCTGGATAAGATGCATTTGCTTTTAAAGTAGTCACTACCTGGTAAGAGCCAAACTCCTGCCTGTCTTAATAATTTAAGCTTTGTGGAACAGAAGCTGGGTGAAATTTTGACCTTATAAATTACTGCTGCATAAGTAATCCTCAGGAACACTCCCAGTATTGTTAACTGTTTGTAGTTACCACAGGATTTAGGAATAATTCTGCATTTCTGCAATAAAAATAAAGCATTAAATGTGTTGCAGATTGTCAATTTTACATTACAATAGGATATAAAAGCTTAAGAGAGGTTGGTGTTAATGAGAAGAGATGGTTTAGACAGTTTGGTTTAATTCAGGTGCTATTGATGCACTTCTTCTACATTCAGTCTTGGTTTTAATAGGTAAAAATAATTTGTATAATGTGATGACAAGTATGCCAGAAACAATAGCTGGAGACATAGTGTCAAAACAGAAAAGGCAAGGGGCACATTACAGCCAGGGCTGGTTTAAAAAACAAAACCCCCCAAGACCAGTCTGTATTCAGAGTTGATGTGTAGAGGAATGGGAGTGTTGGGCAGATATAAATTGAATGACAGGTATGAATATGCATAACTATCATTTGTGAACACTTTGCACCTAATTCAACTTTCCCCCAAGATAACTTTCACTGCTGTTTGCACTCTCAGTGACTTGGCTTATGTTCTGCCTTTTAAAAAAGATTGATGAACCTGTCCCTTTTGATTTTTGAGGTATTCACAGTGCTTTTTAATTCTGTAGCAGCATATATCAATACAGTAAGCTGAAGTCTGTTCATATTGCAATACCCCATTTGGAGCTGTTCCACAGGATTTTGTTTTAAAGAGTGGAATTCAGCAGTTGACTCCCAGGCACAAATAACCATGTAATTACTCTGCAATCACATAGTAATTAGCATATACTACTCATATATTGCATAATTATATGCCCTGCAGATTACATAGTAATTATATTTGTACTAAACATATAATTCTATATACTGTATAAAAAAAACTTTTAGAGTTCATAGTTAATATTATAGTTGTATGCTAATGTAGTACAACATTTTATATAAAAATGTTACAATTTTATGAGAAGGTTGTATTTTGGGCATCTCATCTCTTCTGCATCTGGTGTTGCATAATCTGTTGTAGGCTGCTATTTTAAGAAATGCTGGGCTCTTAATTAATAGTCAAATGTTGCATGTTTACAATTTTGTAATTTATTAAGATAAGATGCAAAAAGTTGCCATTTTATTGTGCAAGCAGCTTAGATTGGGAAGGACTTGGAATGTGATTGTTAAATTCCAAAGGTTAAATGCACTGAAGATTGTTACAGCATCTAATGCTCCTTAGCTTTGTGTTATTTTGGGGTAGGTAAGATGCATGGGACAGTTGCAGGTGATTTGTTTGAATAATGGGAAGTGTGTGTGAGCAGCCAAGGCCCATCTTGGGCACAGTGTTCCAACAAATGCAGCAGCTCAGTGCAGCATCTCAGCCAAGCTGCTTCGTGTTTTCCTGCTCTGGAAAAAGAGAAAAGGTTGATGTCCTGATCTGGGAATGGGAAGCAGAGTGGTAGGAGAATGCAGATGAGTGGCAGTGAGTTGTAGAAGGATCTTGGACTGAGTTTCTGGGTAAAGGTGGAAGATCTTGGGAAAAAAAAAAAAAGAGCTTTTTGTAAGAGTAACTTAGAGCTTTGGATCGTTTGAAATGTTTTATCTTCAGCCAGCCCCCCCTCCCCCCCAAGAGGTTGCAGCAGATTTTAGATATTTGCAAAATGTTTTGTTCAGCTTGCAAATTCTGCAGCAGTGGGAAATTAATGTATTTTCTTGGATCTGTGATGTTGGCACTCTTAATATCCAAAGCAGCATTACAATTATTCTTAATTGAATTTTGCAATCTAATGCCAGTTGCCTTAGTTCTCAAGCAAAGCATCTACTGGGTTTTAATATCTGGATAATGTATTGAGAAATTAAATGTGTAATTATAGCTTTAACTTATATCTGAGTTTAATTTTCCCTGTAATTTCTTGTAGTGTGTATGTGTGTGTGAGAGAGAGAGAAAGGGACATCCTTGTTTTAAAATGTTTCTTTCACAGTCACTTTTTATGTCAGCTTCTTCAAAGCTCGTGAAGTTCATACGTTTTCCAGGGTTCAGGTGGCATCTGTAGATCTTGTAAAAGTGTTTTACCTAAGCATGGAACTTGTGGGTGGCCTTAGAGAGCTCCCAGTCCTGGGGCTGCACCTGGTTACCTTCCTATCTGGGTGGGCTGTCCTCAGACCTCAAAAAATGAAGTAATGGGCATGTCTATTTTACTTTCTGCACAGTACACAGATTACTGTTAAATGTTGTCACCTGGGGTAGACATGGCATGTCATTTAACTTGCTCAAGGGGAAAAATGGGAAATGTCAGAGCTTTACAAAACCAGGGTTAGGAGCTCATGTTCTCACTGTGTTCTTATGCCACATATGCTTTCCAATTTACCAGGGGTTTTAAGAGCTGTTTAGTGAGACCAAGTCTTACCCAGTACCCACCCTGCATGTCTGCTGTGGAGAAGATGAAGTGCAGCCTGCCCAGAGTGCCATTTGCTCACCAGCATGCCCATGCTCTTGTTCACCTGTTAAACCATTACCCAAGAAACAGAGGGACTGGTCCCAGTTTGTGGCACTGAAAGCTTTGTTTGTAACAAATATATGTATTCAAGATCTCGTTAACAGTGAAATAACCACAAAGCACAAAGTGTAAATGTGACACGTTTCTCACTGCTGTTGTGTTGTTTTTTCTAGTGGAGCCAGTACTTACAAAGGGGAACAATTGCTTGGATGCAGCCAAAGCTTGTAACCTAAATGATACCTGCAAGAGGTTCAGATCTGCTTACATAACCCCCTGCACCAGCAGCACGTCCAATGAAATCTGTAACAAGAGGAAGTGTCATAAAGCCCTCCGGCTCTTTTTTGACAAGGTCCCCCCAAAGCACAGCTACGGGATGCTCTTCTGCTCCTGTCGAGACGTAGCCTGTACTGAGAGGAGGCGGCAGACTATTGTTCCTGTGTGTTCATATGAGGACAGGGAGAAACCAAACTGCCTGAATTTACAAGAGTCCTGCAAGAAGAATTACATCTGCAGGTAAGATAGCACCCGGCAGGGGAGTGATTAATGAGGTACCAGAGAGAACTTTTCGGTGCTGATGGATTTGCCAGGACTAAGGGTCAGAATACCCACTAAGGAAAAGGATGAGTCAGGGAAAAAAGCAAATGCCTCTGACATCCTTAACAGAGTAACAAAAGCCCTCATTTGCTTACAGTGTGTGCCTTCTCCAAAACTGTTCTCAGCTACTCCTTCGCATTATGGAGGAGTTTTTAAACCCTCAGTTTAATTTTTACAGTTTTTTGTTGGAAACATTGTGTGTCCCTATGAAATGATGTCTCAGTCTGATTTTATGTCCCATTAGTGACCAGGTAAAAATAGTTTTTCATTATAACGGGATTTCTTTTCATTGTACACGTGAGTATTAATAATACAAGCTTCATGTTGGACTATAAATAGTCACAATGCACAGGCTACTCACGTGTTTTTAACTCATTGGGAAAAAAGGAGTCCACATTGTAGACTATCTTCATAGAGCTGGTTTAGCCTGGAAATGGTTTCATCTCCCCTCCCCTGAGAAGAGTGCTGGGCTGATGCAACCGGGGGGTCAATTGCTTCACTGACCTGATTCCAGCCTCTTTCCCCAGTGCTCTGGCAGTGCAGACCCTGCAGGACGAGCTGGGTCCTTGCCCTGGTGGGATCCCTGCAGGTTGTCACACAGAGCTTGTTGAGTGGCAAACAGGGCCCCTCTGCCCTCAGGAAATGCTTTGCTCCTGCGTAGCATTGTTTGTGTTTATATTACAGCATTGTTGTGCTAATGTCATATTTATGAAGTCGTGCCCAAGAATCCTTCTCGTTTCTAATGTGTAAATTTCTTGTAGATTATCCAATTCTGTGAATTAGCAAACAAGGGAGATAAACACTATTGTAAAATGTCAAGGATACTGAAGATACGATCTAAATCTTAATAAGTGCTTACTTATGCTTGGTAAAATATTTACTCTGAAGTTTGTTTATGAGATTTCCACTGCTGGTCGTAAGGTTTTTGCAGCAGCACTTCAGCTGTGCCTGAGTGTTGTTCAGAGGTGAGGAGGTGAGCAGTGCCCTGCCCTGCATGGCTTTGGGGAAGCTGGAGACACAGATTTCCTGCTGGCCACAACAGGAGCAGATTTAAATCAGAGCAGTCTGACTTGCATTCAGCACCTTGACTGCTGATGATGCTGGGAACGTGTAACCTCTGAACAATCTCTTTTCTATTTCCATGTTGTTCCATTAGTATTCTTGCTTCAGTGTATTGCCTTCCCTGTACACAGGGCGTGTTAATTAGTAGAGTTACAGTATCTTTACTATGTTTTCTGTCAAACTGTCAGTGTGTTACAGTGCCAGTGAGATTGGAGAGAGGATTTTATACTTTCCCTGTTATTTGGGTTGTGTTCTGGAATTAACTTGTTAAATTAATGTCATTGCTTCTCTGTATTTTTCTTTGGTCAGCTTTGATCTAATGTTGTCTCAGCAGTCAAGTTTTTATGGCATTTTGTTTAATTTAACTTCATGAGTCTGGTGTTGTGCTTTCTTCATTGCAGTGTTGCAGGGGAAAGTATGGTAAAATCTCTGCCTGAGCTTGCAGCCAGCATTGAGATGGAAATGGATTTATTTGTAAATGAACAGTGGCTTCTTTTGCTTTAGAGTGTCAAAATTAAGAAGTTTTGGCTCTTTCAAGGCTCAGTTAGACCTGGGTATGAGGGTGAGGTCAGCACAATGGGTGGGAAACACCTGCAGGGTCTGGGGCAGCTCAGTGTGGGCAGCACTTGGGTCAAAGCAAGCTTGGTGTGTTGCTGAGAGTCGCCTCAGTTGGTGTTACAGCCTCCTGGGCTCTCTAAACTGCTGCTGGTTTAATACCTTCCCTGTCACAGAGGGGAGGAATTGGCACCAAAGCCATCCCAGCCTATCACAGTGAAAAACACTTTGTGTCTGTGACTTGTGCACTTAAAGGAAATCGGTGAGATCTGTTCCCCTAGTCCTGCAGGAAAACAGAGACTTGGGCAGGGCAGGAAAGAAATGGGAGGTCTCCTTGCTATTGTAACTGCTGGCACTGATAAATATCAGTCCTTACAGTAATTCCAGATATGTTTAGAATAATTAAAAGCAGTAGTCAATAGGTGTGTAATTCTGATAACTTCTGTTTCCTTTTGAAGTCAGAAAGAGTATCTAAATGGCAGAATAATTTGAAAATATGGTATGCCTACTGTGAAACCAGGTAATTTAGAAACTGTTATTTGCATGCCTATTACACCTGTTAAAGCCTTTTCATAATGCTAGTTCAGACAAGGGGTACAAGTTCTAAAGGTTTTTCTGACAATATGTTCATAAAACGGTTTATGAATGCTGCTTACTCAGAAATGCAAGATTTGCCTGTGTTCTGTATAAAGTATCAGCTGGGCCTGTGTAAAGTATTTAAACATTCAGTTTTGAGCACTCTTTAAAAGCTTTATCTTGGTGTATATATCACCAAATCTCAGAGTTAAGAGTAGGAGAAGCAACCTGGGCAAACTGAAGGTACCACTAACAGACTGGCAGGATGCTTCACTTTTTTATTATATTTTATTCAATTAATTAATCTATCTGTTATGTAAGAAATTCTCAATCGAGGGATAAAGAGACCTGAAATGTCAGGAAATGCAAATAAGTTCTGACTTATGTAAACTTATGTAAACAGTCCTAATTTTCAACTTCATTAGAAATGCTCAATGGTTCATTTTCATTATCATTTGTCTGCTGCCTCTGTTGTATCCCAGTCCATATCCAGCTTTGAAACAACTGTAGCTCTCAGGCATGTCTGTCAATGCTCAGTGAAAATAAAATTAAAAAAAAACAAAAACAAAAACAAAAACAAAAACAAAAACAAAAACAAAAAAAAAAAAAAAAAAAAACAAACCCCAAAAAAACCAGAAAAAAAAACAAAACAAAACAAAACAAAAAACAAAAAAAAACAAACAAAAAAAAAAACAAAAAAAAAAAACCACAACACAAAGAAGTCATTAGAGGTCTTTTTTTCTGTTGTGAATATAAGCAAATCTTCTAAGAAAAGTCAGTGTACCATCAAAAACTTTCACCAGTGATGTCCTGGAATTGCACAAACCTCTGAAGAACTTCGTGATCTGATCACTTCAGCTAACAATTAATCTTCAGAAAGTTGACTGGCATGTTTTAAGAATATCACCCTGCTGTAAATGCAGGGCAGGGTGCTTCATATTTGCCACTATCACATTTGACAGTACTGCAAATACTATTTTGCTTGAGTAGTGAAAGTGTGAGTCATTAGTTTGGTCTTTTTAATAATCTGTGTCTTGAGTTTGCATACTTGGGTTTTTTCCTGGATGTGTTTGGAAGACACTGGCCAGAATGATAATGATACAGACACATCATTTATTGAAATAATGCTATCAATCCATTCATGTGCTGCAAAGATCAGAAAAGAAGGGCAGCATTTTTTTGCTAATAAAAGAAACTGGTAGAAGCATATTTCTTGTCTTTCACAATAATTACTCTCAAAATGACTGGTCAGATCACTGAGGTTCATTTTTGAAGCTCAAATAGCTAGAAAGTAGTTCTTAGCTAATTTCAGAAGACAGTTGTCTTCTTAATTTTTTGCCTTTAGTTCTGCAAAAGATACATATTGCTGTTTGCAGCTGTTTGGAAAAAAGCCACAGGAATATGCTTAACATATTTAAATAACTTCTTCTTGTGTGATAGTGGAAGGATAATAATGAAATACCCAATTAGGTTCCAGTACATGGGTCATCTCTTTGAAAATAAAGTGAAAAATTTTTCCAGCACTGTGTGTTCAGAGAGCCAAATCTTTATAAATGTGCTCTCATTGGTGTGTTCTTACCTCTTGACCAGTTTTTGGTCACCAATGCAATCTTAATTTAGTTGCAAGCACTCATTCAGCTCTGTGTGAAGGATGTCTGCTTCTGCAGGTACCAGAACACTCTGTGAGAATATGCAAACATGGTTGTCAGTGCAGAGAAGAATTTATCCACTGGAAATGTTAGAACAGGAGCTCAGCTGCTTGCTGCATTTCCTGAAAAGATCAGAAACTTGCCAAGGAAATAATTTTCCTTCATGATATTCTGCTGAACACTCTTAATGATAATTTTCCTTGGAAAGGGAGTCACTGTGTCTTGCAAGACGTGAAAATCTGCAGGTGCTTCACACCTGGAACCTGTTGGTGAAAGTGGCTTCTCTGTGTGAGTGTTGTGGACTGTTCCTGCAGCAAAAGGCACTGACTGCAAACCCTCAGCTCCAGAGACCAGTCCGTGGTGAGGTTATAAATGTGCAGGCAATCCTTTGTGTCCTGCTCCAGGATGGGGGGAGCTCACCATCCTCTAGGAGGGACAATGCCCAGTTACAGAATTAACAGGGAGCAGTGCCCTGGAGGGATGTGTGGGAGGAGGTGGAAGAGGGGAAAAAGAAATTTGCCCTTTTCTTCTCATTATCTATTCCTTATACTTCTCTTTCACTTTTCTTACTTTTTACCCTTGCTCTTTTTTTTCCTCCTACCTCTTCCCCTCACTTAGTCTTCTTTCATCTCCTCTTTCCAGATCTTCCTGCAATTATCTGGCTTTCACTGCCTCTCTGACACGTTTGAATTCTATTACAGCCACTTATGGTGCCTCCTCACCTGCTTCTCTGCATGTTGTGCTTTTCCTCCCTCAACATCCTGCCACGGTCCAGTGATCATCTGTAATTCAGCAAATGAGAGGGAAAACAGAGGTGCTGCCTCCCTTTCTGAGCCTTGTACTGATCTTGGTGACAGCTCAGTCGGTCAGATAAAAGCCTGAGAGCTCACTGACTCTAGCTTTGCATGTTAAAAGGGCACTTGGTGGGTATTTCCATGAAGGACACAGTTGTGGATAACAGAGCTGGGTTTGAGTCCCTCCGGGGCTTTTATATCAAATTGGCACTTGGGGCACTCTGGCAGCTCCTTGGTTTGCTGTGGTTATGGAAAACCAGGACACCAGTGTGGTTTTTGTAATGCTGTTAAGGACATTATAAAAGGACACTCCTGCTTTCCAGGGAAGTGCAGGGTGTGCCTGCATTGTGTGTTTGGAGACTGAGTCAGGGAGTGGGTGCAGAACCTTGCCTGGCTCACTCTGCAGTGGGTGTAGGATGGGTGAGCCTGAGCTCCCTGCACCTGCACTCAGGAGAGCTCCTGTGTCTCTAGAACACCAAGTGGGGCAGAAAAAATTTTAAGTCCACTTTTTAGCCCGTGCCCACAAGCTCACCTCACATAGCCTGAATTTGAAGAGTGATTTTTATACATGTATGTATATGCAAGCATGTAAATGTATGCACATATGGCTATATTGCTAGAGGTTTATTTAGTTAAGTGGAAAAAAAGACAAAACAGGTATTCATTCATTTTAATGAACTAATACTGGGGCATGGTGACAGTTCAGAAAATTCAAAAAATGAGGTCTAAGGGGAGGTGGGAAAGAAGCTGGTGTACTCTGCAGAGGAAACTTGATGGTATACTGGAATATGTGTGTGGGGAACTGCTAGCCTGGAAAAAATATTAATGCAGTCTCTGCAGAATAAGCAAAAACCTTTCAAGAAAGGCAAAGTAAAGATAGAAAGTGCTGCAATATTGTATTATTTTCTTGCCTTTCAGTCCTTTACATGATTCATTACTTTGATGTCTTCTGTTAGCAGAATGGACATAATATTGCTCTCCCCTCCCCCTCAGAAACAAAGGTAATTTTACATTTCTTCCATCTGAATAAAACTCAGAATGAATCAAGCAGTTCCTCCTTATAACATATCCATAAATCCCTTTGGAATCAAAAAAATCCAAACATCCAGCAAAACAAGACTGCTTTGTCCCTTTTGAAGTGTGGATGGATCTCATTCTGCAGTGCCCAGCTCTGCTAGGCTGGCCCTCCTTTATACTCTCTCTGCTCAGCTTAGGAGGGGCTTGAAGATTAAAACCTTGCTGGTGATTGACATTTCTCCACAAGCAGGAGAGACACAAGGATAGTGTAATTAGAAAAATGCCTCAGCTTTAGTCCTGCACCCAGCTTTCCCTTGGCTTTGAGCTGTACCAGTGAAGAGAGTTCATGCTCCAAGAAGCAGTAACTAGACAGTGTTTCATGCTGAGCTCCCTTGTCAGGCAAGCTCAAACTCTGCAGGCAGCATCCCTGCAGTCAGGTAGATCCTCTGCTGATCAGGTTAAAAATAACCTGTGGCACTGAATATTCCATATTACCTGTCTACAGGGCTGAAAAAGTGAAGTGGGAAAAAACAGTGAGCATACAACAATCACAAACTAAACTGGGATGCCAGTGATTCAGGTTTTATAGGCTGTATTTAAATACCCTGCTTCCATGTCAGTCTCTTTCTAGGAAAATGACTCAGTGAGCTGAGTGAGGTACTTGTGACCACTACAGTTCAGCTCTGAAAGCTTGGGGCACTTGTATCTAAGTGTGATCCTTCAGAGAGTTGTTTAGGTTGGAGAAAACCATTAAGAATGTCAAGTCCAGCCATAAACCTAGCACTGCCAAGCCCACCTCTATACCATGTCCCCAAGTGCCACATCTCCAGACTGTTACCTCTAAACCATGTCCCCAAGTGCCACATCTCCAGTCTGTTAACTCCACCACTTCCCTGGCCAGCTGTTCCAGTGCTTGAAAACTCGTTCCATAAAGAAAATTCTCCTATTGCCAATCTAAACCTTCTCTGGCACAACTTGAGGCCATTTCCTCTCTTCCTGTCACTTGTTACTTGGAAGAAGACCTTGCTACAACCTCCTGTCAGGTAGTTGTAGAGAGCCATAAGGTCTCCCCTGAGTGCTCATTTTGTCTGAAAAAGCTTATTTTGTTAATTTAAGTGAAAAAGAAAAGCTGCCTTTATAATTTAAGAAAAAGGAAAACTACAGATGAGGACCATGAGCCAGGAAGGAGGGGATTACAGCAGGGCTAATGTGACCCATTTTGTTTTGTTGATTTATTGCAGGGGGAGTGATTAAACTACATATGTTAATTAAGCAGTTTCACACATGTTCAGTCAAAAATATTGAAATCCAGGACAATTAAATTTGGTATTAAACTTTAATAGAGATCTAAATTTGAAGCTACTCCTGTCCTTACAGTTATGAAAGCACTTAATTGCTTTGCTGGATGGGATTCCACTAGGACTATTGCTACTGCTGATTTTTAGAATTGTTAGTTGAGAGATTTCTGTAGAAAGGAGTTCAGCATCCACTGGTTTGATGAGTAGTTTCCACCCCCTGATCTATTAGATGCAGTGAAGAGATCTGTTATGTACACCCAGTCCCATTTGGCTAACTTGCTGTTTGTGGGGCAAAGAAAGGGTGTATCTATCACAATAGCATTTTCCTGAATAAATCAAAATGCTTTTTTTCATTTACCTCAAGCCATGTATATGCTACAGGCAAGAAGCTGCTCTGTGTTTAATGTAAATAACAGATCTATTCTATCAAGTTCATTCCCAGTGTACTTCCTCTGACATCAGTGGATTTATTCCAGGGGTGAATTTGGCTCTTCCTGTTCTGTGTAGGTAAATCTTCAGGCAGTGCTAATTAGGAGAATGTCAACTGATTTTACCATTCCATTACACTGGACTTTGTAAAGGTTATTTATATCATTCTGCATCAGGGCCCAGTGAGAGAATATTCCTGGTGGCAGTTCATCTATTAAAATAGCTGCAAGAAAATGTAAGCACTGGAGCTAAAAATAAAACTTTGTTTCTCAACAGAGCAAGTGACAGCCACATGCATATTTCCAAATTTTAGCATTCTCATGTTTACTGAATAGAAATTGCTTTGCTTTAATTATGTTAATAAACACTACCATGTTACTGGAGTAACTCCTGTCAAGTGGAAGCCAGATGGAAATGCAGCAGTGTCTGCAAAGACTTCTCAGCAGAGGTGGTGGTTGTTTCCCATGCTTTAATGATCTGCTGGCTTTAAAACAAGTGACACAGAAGGGGTTTTCTGGTGTGTGTTTACTGTTGATGATAGATTTTCTGTGAGAGCTGACTGTAACCCTTGTCTAAGATCATTAATAAATGACCTTACATCAAAAGATAATGTTTGTGCTTACATGAAATTTTTTTCAAGCACATTCTATAAACCATGAAAGGAAGCTTTTGCTGCAGAGCACATACAACTAAGAACTCTGTTAAGTTCAAGCTGTATTAGTTGAATATTTAGTTCACTTTCTTTTGTTCCAGTTCAAACATAAATCACAGTGGCTGTCCTCTCAGTTACAGTGCTCCCTTTGCCAATTAGTCATTATGAAATGCTGGAGGTACATCTCAGTGACTGGCCATCATGCAGCTTTTCAAAATATTTTCCAGAATGGACAGTTCATGTCAGAACAACCTCTGTAAATGTCTGGGTGTATCACAGGTTGTCAACTCCTGGCCTCCCATTTTTTCTCAGCCTCGTGTGTTCATGATTTTTGGGAGTGGAGTAGAGAAAAAAAAATGCTCTTGAGACAGCACATCATCCTTAACTGGTAAAAATGGTTTGTTTTCCAATCTTGCACTACAAATCAGTGCTTTCTGTACTATCATTATATATCCATACTGCTTCTAAAAGCAAGTAAAACATGCTTAGTAAGATCAATGCTCTCTTGCCTTGCTGCTGCCAGAACTTCTCAACTTGCTGTTTGGTGGGGCTGTTTTGTGCATGAAAAAAATGGGTTCACATAAAAGGGACTCTGCTTCTATCTTCTCTATTTCTGATTTTATATTTGTTGTCTTACTCTGAGGTCAGAGCAGTATTTAGAGTAGCTCCAGGATGGGTTTCAGCCATGCTGGCTGCCCACAGACCCTGCTCAGTTGAGTGCAAGGACACTGGACACCTTTTCTTTCCCTGAGCCACCCCTCTGACAAGGGGACACTGAGTTTTCCTTCAGAAATGTCACCACACATTCCACTGAGAGATATTCTTACACAAAGAGCATCCCTGCATAACCTCAGGAAACCTGATGTTCCAGTACATCTACCAACAGAAACTTTCCTGGTAAAGAGAGAACTTGTATTGGACTTTTTAGATTATTTTCCATCTCCAAACTCCCATCAGTTTCATGCTTGAGCTAGTAATAGTCTATTATGGTTTATTCAAGTGGTTAGAGGGAGGATTATTGCCATGGATGTCTTTCTCAGGTACTTGGAAGCACATCCTTTCAGTGTGCACGCTCAAGGACTTGCAGAGGCACTGCTTTTCCTTGGCTTGCTTTTTGAGAGTGACAGTGATTTTCTTAGGTTACCAGCCTGTAATTCAAAGACTATTCTGCTTTCCCAGCTAATGAAGTGAGAACAACTCTCCCTGTAAAGCAGCAGTTCTTTCCTGAGTAACATCCTGTCAGGAGACACTGAGGCTTGGCCATCTATAAAAATGCCAGACATTTTTATTTAGAAGCTTCAAATTAAGTGGCATAAAGGAAATTAAACAAAAAAATACACAAACTCATGATAGTTGGAAAGGAGCTGGTGGATTTGTTCATGTTATTGGAGAGCTTTGGTACAGAGACAGGTAGACTAAATAGAAATCTTACCAGCATCCCCTGATAAAATCACAGGCTGACAATTCAGCCTGTCATTTTGTAGAGGACTCTGACAGAAGTGTTTTCTTTGCAGCTGAGAAGACAGAAACACATTATGAATGCTTAAGGTCAATGCAAGGAAACAGAGCCCTGCAAAACATGTTTAATATAGGTTTGATTTCCTGTGGAATGTTTTCCAGATGTTCTCTCAAACAGGCCTCTAAAAAATGATGTGAGGTAATTTTTTTTTTTTTTTTGCAAACAGAAAGAGAAAATTCTGTTTTGTGTCACAGCATCTGAGAATCACTGTTCTAGTTCTTTATTGCATTACCTTGTGCTCAGGATTTTCACCATATTTTTCAAAATCTGTTTTACTACACAAAAGGTCAGTAGTATCTAAATATTTATATAACCCAATTTCAAATAAATCATACTTGTTTAGAATCACATTTGAGCTTAGTAGTTTCCCTTAAACCCAAATGAGACCTAATATATTAAATTAAAATTACTCTCATGCATGATCTTGAGACGCTTAGAGGATTTAATTAACATTGATAAACTATGACATTATTGTTTGTTAAGTTCTTTTGATTTTCTGTAGCAGATACTGTGTAAGAAGATCTAACTGGTCTTCAGCATGAGCAAAAGGAAAGGATAATATTAACAGAAAATGGTATAGAACTCATTTTATTCTGCTTTCCACAAAGTGCAGTGAAAGAACATGGGTGCAAGGTATTAATTTGCTAATAGAAGAATAGAAAGAAAACAATACTTTTAATTTTAAAATACAGATATGCATAGGAGGAAATGCTTTTCATTTTGCATGACTGAATTTCAAATCTCCATTTTCTGGAATATTAAATGTCCAGGAGGCCCCTGATAAACAAACAGCCTGAGCAGTAACAGAAATGCTGGCAGATGTGGTGGGGACATGGTGAGGCAGAGAGCTGGGTCGAGTGTGGTGCTGCCCTGGAGCCAGCCTTGGTGGGCACTGTGCTCTGAGCAAGCACTCCTGCTGCTAGAGGGCATCCCAGTGAATCTTGGGTGGTCCCTGGGGTTTGTTCCTGTGTCTGGTGGTCCCACAATCCAAACAGGATGCCTCTGTGTAATTGGGCATTGTCCGTATTTTGCTTCCACATGAACACAGTTTTGAGAGGCAAGTTGAATCCAGAATCAAATATTTGCTTGGGTTTAGGCTGCCAGGCATTTAAAATAACCAAACAGCAGCAAAAACAGATAAAAACCAGGTCCTTTCTGTTAGGAGCTGGTATTTGGGGTTTAAAATCCTGTAATGGTTTCTGCCCGTGTTGGAAAAGATTTGGATCAGCTCATGTGAGAGAAAATGCCTTCAATATTCAGGTCTTGGGAGGCAAATTTTTGCCAGCAGAATTCTATTTCTTTACCCTTCCCACTCTCCAAAAGGTGCAAATGCTGAGCTGGGTGTCAGGGTGCAGTGTGGGATGAGGTTTTCCAGGACAGAACTTTCAGGCTGGGCTCATCCCACCAGCCCAGTGCCAGGCATGGAGCATCTCCCTGGGGACAGGATGGGACATCAGGCATGGGCAGAGCTGGCTCAGTGGGGCCCATGGCTGGGCAGGAACAGCAGTGACCCCAGGGCCTGGACACTGCCGTTGTTTGAGGAAGGCAACAACCAAGCACAAACCCTTTTTGTTGGGAAAATGTAGTGGAGCTGCTGTTTAATGAATACGTGGGAAAGTGACCTCTTAAATAAAAATGTCAAAATCTGTAGTTGCTCACAGGTGCTCAACAGTGTGTGTAGATAGCTAAGGAGGTGTAAGATTTATTAATATTACACAACTCTAGTGTCTTTTAAAAAAAAGATGGATCAATACTTTACCATGTGCAGGGAGAGTCACCTCTTGTTTTGGAGTTCTTCTGAGGCTTTTTTCATCCCACTGGTTGATAGAGTTGCTTATGTGGCCTTTGCCTCATTTTCTCACTGTTCATGAAAGCAAGAGAAAATGAAATGCTCCTCCAACAGTGAAGCCATTAGTTTGGCCACATACCAGCCCTTGCAAGCAGCTCTTGCATCCCAGCAGAAGCAGCAGCACTCCAGCCCTACAGGAGATATTTGTAGCCACAGTAGGACACTGCAGTTGACCCCCACGAAAGAAGAACAAGCATTTTGACTTGTTGGTTTTTTCTGTAATGGTGCCATTTATCACTATGACACACATTCATTGACTTAGTCTGGCTTTTTTCAGTGTTGGATTTATACCTCTTTTCTGTTTTGAATATTGATGCAGCACTTCCCTTACGTGACTGCACTGCCAAATGGTGTCTAGACTCTAGAGCAGCTCTGACTAATTACTGTGGTCACCTCAGTCTCTCAGCCCTGGCATTTACATACTCTTTATGTTCCTGCTATAAATAGGTGCCTAAACTCAGGCAGCAGTGCAAGGAGAGGTGGCAGTGAGCATGTCCAGACCTCACCTGACATCCCTGGGCTGTGGCACAGGAGCACTGTCCCTCCCTGCACTCCTAGCACGGGTGTAGCCACTCACTTGGACATCACCACCTGTGTTTCTCTCCCTTGTGCACCAACAGTACAGTCAGAGAGGAAAAAAAGAAGAGAAATCAACACCTGCCATCCCAGTGATGATGGTGCTTCTTGAGGAGGAGTCTGGTTCAAAGTGTTGCTTTCTGATCGTCATGATTCGTACCAGATCCAAACTAAAAATTGTAAAAGTTTTCTGCAACTTCACAATTTGTATCATATTTTTAAATATTGCACCAATGCTAAAGCTGAATTGACCAGCCTTAAAGAGGGAGAACTGATAAATATCAAAGATAACTTCAGGACATCAAAGAACTTCTACAGAACCTTGAGAACAAAAAGTAGTGAAAACCTAATCAGGGTTGCCTATGCAATGGGCTGTGCTAATATAAAATTAAATTGCTTCAAAAATTATATTCAGATTCAATACAATACTGCTGTTAAGAAAGCTTATTTGTAAGCAAAACGTGAAAGTTTTGAATTATCCAACTGAGTATTTGAAGAGCCACTATCATAAGGAGAGCAAATTAACTTTGCTTCCTTTGTATTTTTAACTGTTACAAATTATTTTACTGGTACTAATACAAAGCATTAGAGAATAGCAGGTTTGGGATTTTTTTATCTTCTTTTCAGAAAGACTGTTTTGTTATTTGAACAGATTTTCTTTGAATTTGCTGATGGGACTATTCTTATTTTTCCAGCTAGTGGTATACAAAATATTGAACATGAGCTTTCCAGAACATTCACAGGTTTTCCAGGGCTAAGATAGGACTAATTTAATTTGTGGGGGTTTTGCCCTACGAAGAGATGAGTTTTTTCTTTTTTTTTTTTCTCTTCCTGGGAGGAAGATTTCTGAGTAGTACCTTACTTATTCAAGGAAAAGGGAACACATCATAAATGTGGCTGTGCACAACGAGGATTTTGTGACAGAAAAATAAATTAATATTTCCTTTTAAATGTGGCCCTGCTACATGGTATGAACAATATAAAACTGCCTGTCTGTCTCTCTCCAGCAGTGAGATACCTCTGTGTACACTGCACATGTAAAACTCTAAGCTCTGTTTGTGCTCTGGATAACAAAACTGCTCAGTCATGGGTTAGAAACCCCCAAGTTGCCACCTACAAGTTCCATCCTGCTGAAGGAGCACTAAGTTAACACAGTGCATATTTTTGATAGGGCTGCTATTGTCAGATTGCTCTGATTCTGCATCCCTGAAAAGATTGTCTCTTTTCCCAAACAGTTCTTAATATTCATGTGCAATACTTTAGGATTAATGGTTCTCATTAGGCTAATTTGTCTCTCTCTCTAGATAAATAGCAGTACCCCTGTTTCGGTGTTCACTGATGAGCACACTTTTATCACTGCCAGTCTACTGGAAATGTCTGGGGCTAGATCTTCAGTGAGTGTTAATCAGCAGATCTTCACTGAAAGTTTTGGAGTACTTTATGGCAGATGGAGGTCTCTGTTTTTGTTTTCTGGCCTTAACTTTATCTCCAGTGCAAATGAATCCACATAACTATCAGGTGTAGTTAACAGCTCAGGAGAGGGTGAGAGTTTGGATTGTGTGAAGTTTGGATGACTGGCTAGGGAAGGGTTTTGTGATAATGTCCAGTAATTCTCAGACCAGAGCTATCTGAACTATATTTGACTTATGACAACTTGAATGTGCAATGTTGTCACATCATTACTTTTTATGACTGCAGAAATTCTTCTGAAATTCTCATGGAAATCAAGGTGTATGCAAAAGAGATCAGCAGAGGTATTTTTAGCCTCCTTTAGGGTTTGCAGCAAGTAAGTTTTTTAAGCAGGCTGGGTAGTAAATGACTGGTTTAATTCCATAGTTACCAGTCCTTAAAAACATTTAGAGAAGAGAAGTGTTTTAAATGATCTCTGGACCAATGCATCTAATAATTACCTAAGAGAACTGAGCATTTAAGAATGATGAAATGATTGCAAGAAATGTTTTCAGGTTTATCAAGATGCTGATTGTATAATCCATGGCCAAAAAGATTTATTTGTGCTCACATAAATGGTGAAATTTAGATCTGAGGAGCTACTTTGCTTTAGAAATACAAGAATACTGTATATGCAGAAGGCTTGCCCTTTCTACCATGGCAGAGATTTTTCATACTAGGTAGATGTAATAGGCTCTATTCTGTTCTAAACCTAAGTTCATCCAGGTATTAGTAGAATCAGAAAAACCCTTGGAAACTGTCAACTCTCTTTGTTCCCAATTGATCCAAAAGCTGGATTCAAGCCACTATCTTAATTACTGACTGGGAGAGGAATCACTGCAGTGACAGAGGGTTTCCTTTCCCAGATTTTCCTCATGGTGCTGCAATTTATCTCTTTCTATACCTTGAGAGCCATTTCTTCTCAGACTGTGTCCTGGTAGGTACAGAATATATTCACCAGCTAAGTAGGGATTTTATGTAAATTCAGAAATATATACCTACATATAATACATTTACCTATAGATATACATACATACATATATACATATATACATATATGCATCTATATCTATATCTATATCTATATCTATATCTATATCTATATCTATATGGCAGATTGCTAGAGATGTTGACTTTTTAAAGGCACCTGGGTACAGAATTCCATCTCAAGGTTAAGTGGTTAAATAAGGCAAGAGAGGGAGTGAAAAGCTTAGGATTGACTGTGGTTTGAAGGCAACCATGGATTTGCTGGTGTCAGTAGAGTTAGCTGGAGATGGAACTAAAATAAGGCCAAGAGAACAGCTCTCATAAGTTCAGTTATTGCATGGAGTTTATTTATAGGATGCTTTCTCAAACTAAGCCTCTGAACCTTTTGATGTTTGCCCGTCGTTACTTTCAGGCCAATTAATGATGTGTATCCAGTCCCATCCTGGGGTAGGTAAAACAATAAAGCAAACAAAGATAATTAGTCTCTGGAGCATGTAAACAAATAAAGTAAATCACTTGCAAATCACTTGTTTCTGCTAACTTTTGTGGAGTTGTTGCAAAAGCGAAAAAGAGCATTTATACTGCAAATCTGCATAATGCTGGAGCAGTCATGAAAATTCATAGATTATATTATTCTGATTTTGAGAGGGCTTTGCATTAAGCATCTGATCCTGAGACATTACTGTGGGTTGTCAGATGCAAAAGAACATTTTTATATCTGTTTCACAAAGATTGAAGTAGAGAGGTGATTTTTTTTTTCCATAGGTGAACGTCTAAATAACACTGTAAATAAACAAAAGTCACTACTCCAAGATTTTAAGGCTGAGATGAGCAGGGAGTGACTGTAGGATGTGACCTTGACCCACCTCATCAGTGTCCTGCATATTTACAGACCTGAATGGAAGTGTTATGTCTTTAAAGCACAGATAACCAGAAGAGGTCCTGTCTGTTAATCCTGTTAATTTCCAACATGGTAGTAATTAATTTTCACAATACAGCTTCACTCCTGGGCTTCAAGCACCTCCTGCATGAAATCAGTGCTCTCCCCTCTTGGTCACTGGCTGGCTGAGGTGGGTGAAGATAATGTGGCACTCAGCATCAGAACAGGATGCAGAGCACACTTCCCTTTCACCTCAGCCCTGCACTCAGTCCTCTGGAGTGTGGGTAAATGCAGGTTTGTGAGAACAAATAGATTTTTGGTGCTGTGGCTCTGGGGGATGAGGAGGCCCTGGCAGCTGGTCCTGCCTGCTGCCCCAGGGCTGAGCCCACTCCCTGGAAACCTGGGACACCACCAAAGAAGTCTTGCTTCAAGTCTTGCAGCAAGAGTCTTGCTCTGTGAGCACAAACATACAGTTTTGTGTAAGCAGTAAAAGAGCAGAAACTGTGTTCTAATAAAAGGCTCCAGTTAGAGTTCAGATCCAGGCAAAATGACTCCTCATAAGATAAAATCACTCTTTGTTTTTTCTCTTGGCATGAAAATGCAGAACACTTCTTTTAGTAGAGGGCTTGCATTTCCCTGTTGTTCTGTTCCTTTTTACTGTTTTCTTGCATTTTTTTGTTCTGACTTCAAAAATAGATTCTGGGAAGAGATGCTTCTTAGAAAGAGACTCAATGCCTGAAATGTATCCAGTATGCGTTTGAGTTAAAGAATATTAAGCCTTGTCCAAAAACAGAGAGTGTAGAAGGTAAGAATGCCTTCAGGCCTGATTTTTAAAGACACCCATTTTTCTTGCTGTTGCAGATCTCGCCTTGCAGATTTCTTCACAAACTGCCAGCCCGAGCCCCGCTCCGTTAGCAGCTGTCTGAAGGAGAACTATGCTGACTGCCTGCTCGCTTACTCAGGGCTCATTGGTAAGGGCAGGGAGGGGTGGGGGCTTGCTCATGAGAAAGAAAAACCCAAACTGCATTTTGAAGGCCTGTGTGAAATAAAAACTGGAATAAAATGCTGTATTATATGATATTAGGCCAGTTTCTCCACCTACATGTATTGGCCTTGTTTCCCCTTGCAGAGATTATAATGTAAAGAGAAGCTTGTACATTACAAGAAAGTTAAGGATGGAAGATAAGGAAAGGTGCTTGAATTTGAAATAAATGCAAGGTTAAAAAGTGAAGGTTGAATGTAGACAGGTCTGAGGAGTAGGAAGTTAACAAGTGGAAGTGCAGCTTGGTTAATATTGCAGCTGTCATCACAAGTTTGGCTAAACACCTTCAAGAAAGGTAGTACCTGAATCTGAGCTATGAAACAATAGCTCAATCCAGCCTTTTATCAATTCCAGCTGCTGTTCTTTCCATGTTACCCTTCTGTCCACTCTAAGTGTTTTCAGAGATGCCTGTCAGTGAGATGAGCTGAGACCAAATCTGAAATCCTCTTCCCTCCCCAGCATAGTTATTTTTATTTGTTGTCACCTTCCTGAGTGTCTACAGGCCTTTATGGAAGCCAGATTCCACATGCCACACTCAGTATTTGATTCCTGAAAGAGAGAGATCATGTCAAGAAGCTGAATGTGTTGTAGAAATATCATAGTTGGGCAATAAATAACAAGTGAATGTCAAAACTCTGAAACAAACAAATTTGAAAGGCCACCAGATAAGGTGTTTTTAAGCTTAGCAGTCTGCACCTGCTGCAGTGCAGTAATATCCCCTTCTGTTGGGCATCAAGGTGCCAGCTGAGGCCCTGAGGCTGATCCTGCTGTTAAATAAATGTCTCTGGAGATAAGATCAAAATGAAAATATTTCTAGAATAGGTTGGGTTTGCTGAAAAACGACTGAAAGCTGTACTCAGTGGCTTCTGGTTACCATTGTTACTACTCCAGCAGCTAACAAGTGAGCTAAGTCCATGTGGCTAAAATGAGATGTGATGGCTTCAAAGGATATTCTTCTGCCACTGAAGAGATTAGGACAGTATGCAAAGGCTGTAACATCTGAACAGTTATGACAGACTGTTATTTGACTCTGAAACAGAGAATTGAGTAGCCTTGAAACCTGATCCTGTCAATGAGATTCAGCAGTCTGGCTGCTGGCAAGGAATATCTTACTAATAGATATTCTGGGTAAGAGCTGCCCAGTTCTTGCTGCACCTAGAGAATTTTATTGCCAGTTTTGTTGTCACTTTAACCTCAAAGATGACCCAGTTCCTCTTGTGAGGTGTTCTTGTGCTGCTGGGGATGACCATGCTACAAAACTCTGTCACACATCAGAAATGTGGAATGGGTGCCTAAGGAGTTCAAATCAAAAGGAGATCTAGTTTTCAAAGGGAAAAAAATACACATTTTTCTTCCTTCCTGCTTGCCCCTAGAGACATGCAAAAGAGGAACTGACTGGTGTTACCAGAGATTTTGCTTCTTAGGAGTAATTCACTTAAATCAAGGAATTATCAAAACATTTCTTGTGCTGAAGCAGTAAATTTCTGCTTCTGATATCAGTCTGATATGAAAGTGGAGTAAGGCAGAAATCAGTGGTATAATCTTTCAAATGTCTGCTTAATAGATATAAAACACAAGAGTTAGACTGTGGGTAAGAAGAGGTACAGATTCATTTGTTCATCAGAGGTTCAAGATCTTAATTTAATAAAGATAAAATATTGTTCATTAAAATAAAATATTACTTTGTTTAGCAATTTCATTAAATGTAGCAAAAATTGCACCTCCACAGAGCTTTTTCAGGAAACTGAGGCTTCTCTATGGATTGAGTCTTTCCTTAAATACAGGGGTGTAAATGAGAGTTAACTTCACTGAAATTAGTGGAATCCCACCTAAAATTAATGACTTCAAATGGAAATAGAGCCAGTCATAGTTTTTATATGAGATGCTTTATCAATAAAATGGAGAACAGTCTGTAGATGCTGCTTTAATGTTTACATCAGGGTGTTATATATATAATTTTAAATATATATATATGTTTTACAGGAAGTTGGAAAACCTCAATACAATTCTTTAGGCTCATTGTTGTAGTATATGTATGAGTTAATATTTTTTCTAATTAACAGAAAAATATAAAAGATAATTGATGTAAAAGGAGACAGTGGATAACCACGTTCCAGTCAGTGCTTTGGTTACAGCCTGGCTAAGGCATCTAGACCTTCTGCACTCCCACATTAATTAAGTTTTGCTCTAAGTGCTGACTTCAAGATCTGCTTTAGCATTCACTTTCTGACACATTTCCCCTTTTCTCCAGTGAAATCCATCCAATTCCCTGGAATTTCATGAGACTTTGTGTGAATAAGCTGATTTTGCTTTGGGCCAAGGAAACTTCAGCCCCTTGCGCCTTCTCCCAGGCATCTATCTCCTTATTAATTCACCCTAATTTGAGCAACCTCTTGGCTGTGTTCAGGCCAACTCTTTTTTTTCTAAAAGCAGACTTTTGAGACCATGTTGGAGCTGTTTGGTACCTGGAGCTCAGAAAACCAAGCATGTCCTTCTTTACTGGCAGCCACTATGGTTTCTCTGATCCCTCAGTGTCCATCAGCAGAATTTCCAAGATGCCAGCTAGTGGAGAGTGGAGAAGGGAAAAGCACACACGTTGGGAAAAAAGAAAATCCACCCCAGGAAACCAAGCACATAATCTGCTTGGGTTCACATCTGCCCCCAGGTTTAAATGACAGACTGATTTTCTACTAGCTGCTCTTTCAGCCACTGTTTTTGCTGGATGCACAGTTTGTGTGCTGTGCACACACTTTCCTTGTCCTGTCTTTCCTGTGTTCATCAACCCTAATTGTGCCTTGGTATCTGTTACACTTTTAACCCCTGTCTTAACCCATTTTAATTACCTTATTACCTCTTTGTGATAAGATAGTCTTAGCTCAGTGACCTTTTTAATTTCCTTGGTACCTTTCTGTTTTTTTAACCCTTCACTAAGCATTTACTAATTAGAACTTTTTTTCAGCCTGCTATTTTCTTTCCATTTGCAAAATAGTCTTGATTTTCGCTTTCTTGCACTTCTTTTCAGATCAAGGCTGAAATAGTGTTCTGAGCCATCACATGGATGAGGGAGAGACATTTTAACGTGTTTTATTTTAATTTAACATCATTCCTCTTCTTATTTATCCACTGTCCAGTTTTCATTAACAATGTAAATTATGTTTGCCTATTTTACTAAATTCTCTATCTCCATTTAATGAATTTTCAGCCATGCTGTTTACTCATGTACTAATCTCATGTAGAATTCAAGCAGTTTTTAGTGCTGTTATCTGTTAAAAGCTGCAGGAAGCCAAAGGTATGAGATTTCAGTCAAATTTAAGAACATCCTGAAGCAAGAGAAAAGATGCTTTTTGTGAATTTCACAATGGGACCACATTCATTTTCACATCCATTACTGTCTTTCTCAGGCCAGCCCTGGTGCCTGTTGTGCTTTGTCTCCCACGTCACATATGAGGCAGTTTGCATGTTGATTTGTTCATTTCCCAGCACTGCCTGGTGACTGAAAGGCTATTAGACATCACTCTGTGATTTGTGGTAGTTCTAATGTTCCTTTTTTTAGCTTGATGTTTGATTTCCCGTCTGCTATTGCAGACTGCTGGACCCTGGACCTGTGGACCAAATTTTCTCTCCTAGTGTACACTTTGGGTCTCTAACATTTGTCCTTCATCTATTCCATCTTCTTAATGACTACTTTGATGTCAGTTTTGAGGAGATGTGATCACATTTCCTCACAATATATGACCTGTCCTAGAATTGCAAATTATCCAGTGAGGAACATGTTCCCTGAAGCAGCTGGCAGCTGTTCAGGTCTGGAATACCTTCCTCTTTTTATTTAATTTTTCCCTTTTGGTCAGACAAATAAAATAAAGATTCAAACTTCTCAATCCTTAGGAAAGTTTGAAATACCTGGCCTGCTGGGGTAGTGCATTCAGTGAGACTACTGGCTTGAGCAAGTGTTCATCATACAACAGTTTCCTGCTCCAGAGGAGTGATGAATAGTTGCTGTACATCTTTTAGGACACAAAATGCCTGCTTTGGTTTCATTTCATTCTTGGTTGCCTTGAGCTGGCATATAAATGGGAGAATATTTACCCAACAGTTTGTAGCAGAGTTAGAATGACCCTGTGGTTGGAAAGCTGTTGACAGTGTTTAGGAAATAATCACTGCACTGAAGAAGCAGTGAAACAGCAGGATTAACAATAATTTATTACCTGCAAAAAATCTGCTGTACCTTTTCATGCATGCTGGTTTTTACTCTGTTCATCACCCTCATCCACTCTGCTGGCAGGTCCCTCATGAGCACCCTGGGGTTAACACTGCTCCAAGATGTGTAGGGCTGCCCTCAGCATGGCCAGCCTTCTCCTCACTCATGCATTTCAGAAATGCTTTTTCAGTCTGGCTGCAGACTCAAGGAGGAAGCACAGGTCTGAGTACCTGGTTTCAGCCATTCATTTGCAGCTAGAATTAAAAGGAGAAAAAACACAAGCAAGGAAGGAAAGTCATATTTTTAAGTGCAGCTCTAAGGACACAGTTCACATGTGCTTGATTTGGCAGCAAAACCCTTAAAGAAGTGCTCACCTCCCAACCCAACCCAACCCAACCCAACCCAACACCCAACCCAATCAACTCAACTCAACCCAACCCATCCCACCCAACCCAACCCAACTCAACTCAACTCAACTCAACCCAACCCAACCCAACCCAACCCAACCGAACCCATCCCAACCCAACCCAACCCAACCCAACCCAACCCAACTCAACCCAACCCAACCCAACCCATCCCATCCCAACCCAACCCAACTCAACCCAACCCAACCCAACCCATCCCAACCCAACCCAACCCATCCCATCCCTCCCTCTGCCATGGTTTCTACCTGTCAGCTCTGCTGATACAGCCCTCTGTGGGAATCCTTTTGGGAGGGAAGAAATGTGTGAGTTGTGTTGCAGCCCCTGAAGTGATTGCATGCAGACCACGGAGCTGTGAAATACAGCCCAGGGCTGGCTGTAGAGGCTGAGAGCAGGAGCTGTTCACCCTGCAGGTCAGAGCCCTGCTGTGGGTCTGTGTTGTGAACCCAGCCCCAAATGCTCGACTTCCCACGGGCTGTTTGCCATGTAGGGTGGAAGGGATGTCTCAGTGCAAAGGTTGCTCAGGGCTGTGCTTCTCTCTGGTGACAGGCACCGTGATGACCCCAAACTACATCGACTCCAGCAGCCTCAGCGTGGCCCCGTGGTGCGACTGCAGCAACAGTGGCAACGACATTGAGGAATGCCAGAAATTCCTGAATTTCTTCCAGGACAACATATGCCTTAGTGAGTACAAAATTAGGTGTCTTTGAATGTGTTGTAGGGTGTTTTCTGGAATTTGAGTGTGTTATGACACATCGAGGGCATCACCTTGCACTTTGTTGAGCGTGGTTCTGTTGGAGGTGTAAAAATTAAAAGAATGAGCAAATGAGCTTGATTACTGTGACTGCAAACATGAGAAGCTCTTGGAAAAACAAACCAAACCCCACAGTTGTGTGGTATTGAAATGTGTTTACATCTCAGGTCATATTTGGAGCCTTACAGTCAGGCAGCATCTTCACTGTGGAATTGCAACACCTGAGGGGATTTTTTGTATAATTTAAGAACTTCATATAAAAAAAGACATGTAGTTTAGGATATAAAGGATTTGCTAGAAGTAAGTATAAATTGGATTGTGCTTGCAATTTACAGCCAACTTCATTTTTTTTTAGGATATTTGATCTCAGATGCCTGGTTTTAACACAAGCCTGGATAGTAACTATTGTAAAGATTTTGTTAAATTATTGATTTTTTTTTTTTTTTTTGTCGGACTCACTTCCAAATTAGGGACTATTATAAATTTCAGAATGGCTCAGTGGAGTCGATTTTGGCAGGTTCTCTTTTCAAATTTCCTGTCTGCCTGGAGCAGCATAATAGGATGATGTGGAGTGTGCATCAGAGTTTTAATTTCAGATAAATGAGGAGACCAAAAGAGCTTGGCTTCCCTAGTCTAACAGAACAGAAGTTGAAAGGATACGTGATTGTCCTCTGAAATTGCATTTGCAGGGCAAGCCCAGGGAGGGGAAGGGATTTCTTCACCTGCAGGACAATAAGATGGTATAAAATCAAAAAGGCAGATATTGGCCGTGCATATTTAGGCTTTAAATGGGAAAATTTTTAACCATCAGACTAGAATTAAGAAATAGGCTTCCAGCAGGAGTTTGGAGGGTAGAAGTAGTTTTAAAAGTCATATTTCATCAGCTTATGAAAAGAAGCAGACATCACTGGTTTTCTCAAAAGCAGTAAATGAGCTCAGTGATCCAGACTGGCCCATCCAGCCCTACAGACTTGAGCTGGTGCTGGTGCAGGGTTCAGTGTTTTAGCAGAAGGTCTGAAAATGCCCTTTGGTGGCTTCTCAAGAGGCAGCATTGCAGTGAAGGCTCAGGGAGTTCTGTGCACAAAGAGCTGAGTTGCTCTGTGATAAACTATTTATTAAGCTTTGGAAGAACAATTCAATTACTCAAGGTCATTTAAGAAAATAAAAAGAGAAAAGAATTCACTCTTTACAAGGGGCAAGATTGAACAGTATGCCAGCAGACCTTCTTCAAGCCTAATGGCAGCTGCCATTTATATCTATTGCAGTACCTCAGATTTTATTCATTTGTGGGTGTGTTAATTTCTAGAGTGTTACAGGTTCCTTTTGGAACATAAAGACAGAGTGATTCCTTGTCCTTCCTTTTGCCATCAGTACAAAAGCATTAATGAAGACAAATCAAAGCCATTGGAGGTTGCTGTGAGACAAATTATGTCATCCTAGCTGCAAGATCATGTCTTCTTCAGGGTGAAATTAAAGGTGTTCCTAGATTTTATACAAAGTTTTGTCTTTCACATAGAATAGGGATTTTTTAAAATAAATTATTTTCATTAATGAGCCTTCCACTGCCTGTAGAGAATGTCATTAAAATGCTTCCCACTTCTTTTATACAGCACAAAAACTTATCTTTCCATGGTAGGAAGAAACTAGGGATTTCTTGCTAGTCAGTTTTTTAGTATATTTCCCCTTCAAAATGAAAAATAAACCTGTTATTCAGAGCATGTACAACAGTGATCTAGTTGAAGTTGCTTATTGCAGGGGGGTTGGACTAGAAGACCTTGAAAGGTTCCCTCAACCCAAACAATTCTGTGATTCTGTCATAAAATAATAGAGTATCTCAAGTTGGAAGAGACTCATAAGGATCATCAAGTATGATGGTATGAAATAATTGAAGAAGACTAATTGTAAAGGCCACTTGTTACTTTGAAAACTAGAAGGATTGCAGGTATTTCAGTGACCATTCTTGCAACAGTGGGAACAAAGAGTTACCATGATTTTAGGCAATACTGCTTTTGATATTGCCTTATTCAGGGAAACACAAGAAAACTTATCATATCCCTCTTCCCACTTTGTCTTCATTAATGCATCTCATTCTGGTGCCCTTTACCAGCTCTTCTCTTTGCATGTTGAAGTTCTGAGAACTAATATCAGAATAAAATACGTCTTTTTCAGAAGAAAATCACATGTAAATTATTTTATAAGGCAAGGAATGCCACTGAGAAGAAGTGTTAATAACTTCCACATATTAGTCCCCAGTGATATTGTTTGATTTCTTGTACAAAGAATTTGAAATAAGAAATCCCCAAATCCTTGTTGAATCCCCAAAGACCTGATTAAGAACTGTTTTTCTATTTGTTTATAAAAAACTCCAACCAATTTACTCTTGCTATAAACACATTCTTTAATCCTGTGAAACTGTGATAAGCTTTTTAACTTTTATATTCTAAAGTTTTAGTTTAACCATGTTTACCTCACCCAATTATGCAGATTTTGATTGAAAATGGTAAGGAAAAGATTGCCTTAGTTAAACTATTTTATAGTTATAGGCATATTAGTTTTATTACAGCAAGCTGTAGAAATAAATATTTATCCTGTTCTCTGTTTTTAGTTTGCTCTGTAACTTCACCTGCCTGAATTAGGACATGACATTCAAAAAGAATATTTTAAATCTTGAAAGTAAATTTTTGAGTCTTTTGGGTGGTAGCAAATATGATTATGGTAAGTCCTAAAGCTTCTGTCAAGAATTACTGGAAACATTACAAAGACAAGGGTGCACCAAATAATTATGTGACCTCAGATTTTCAGTTCATGCTTCTGATAGGTTCAAAAATAACACACATTTTTCAGCATAAAATTCAGTTTCTATAAAAACACATTTTAAATGTAATAATAATAATAGTAATAATGGCAAAAAAACCCAACTCAGTTCTGCTTTTTGCCTTTTTTTTTTTTAGAAATAGAAAATTGCCTGTAATTTATTTTCACAGAAAATGCAATTCAGGCCTTTGGCAATGGCACTGATGTGAATGTCTGGCAGCCAATCTTACCAGTACAGACCACTACAGCCACAACTACAACAGCTTCCAGACTTAAAAACACAGGGTCAGAGACCACCAACAACGAAATACCCTCCCACAATGACTCACCAGCATGTGCAAACCTGCAGGTAAGAGAGTTTTGTACTTCTTCTTGTGCAGAAATGAAAGTTTTTCATAGATTATTGTTGAGTAGTCTCCCACTACCTAACTAGCTGCCTGCCTAAATTGGAATATCTGTTTATTCCCATGGTGTAGTTACAAGCTGCATATGTTGTGAGCTATCACTTATTTTAAATCAGAAACTTCCATATCTCAAAGTGGACTTTTTATTGCCTTGCTGACTCAGGAACAGGAGATGGTGTTTAATTTCTTATCACAGGTTTGAGTAGGAATGTGGTGCTCTCTGAATCCTGCCAGGATATGTCAGATTAAATTAATCCCTTGAGTATTCCTAATTCAGAGGAAACCTTAATGTGAGCTAGCATGTCCTTCTGCCTGCTTTCTAATGTTGCTGGCATTAAACTCAAGAAGGTTTTTTGGCTGAGTGGGTCTGGATATTAGAGAACATGTGGTGCTACAGGCTACATGTTGAAGGAGCTGGACACAGGTGAAACTATTTTGAGTCTCCTGAACTGAGGCCGAGGTCATTGTGTGATTTTGGCCAATGGCTGTAGCAGTTCTCTTTGACACTTAGATTAGGCTATTGATAGTGGATCATTGATTCTGGATTTAGAGGCTCACTGTTTGCTCAAGACAGTTTTAGCAGCTTTTTGAAAATTAGAAGGACTTGGGCAGGAGACAACATCAAAATCAAGGCAGCAAAAAGGTAGCAGGAATTGTAAAATGTAAATATCCTTAGGCCAGATAAGAATCAGGCTATAAAAGTTTCTGGTGGTTTAAATGCAAAATTAGGTCAGGCAGGGATAGATCAGCTTGTCCTGTTTATTTTTGTCTTTGCTATGTGACACAAATGTAAATGTCCAAACTTTAAGGTCTCAGCTGATATTAAGATAAATTTTTCTAGATTTCACTGTTAAAGCATTGATTTTTCACTTCCCTATTAAAAAAATTAATTTTGTTTTTCTTAATATTAAATGGTTCCATGTGCACTGAACCAGAAATGTTTTATTTCTGAGAAATATGTTTTGCTAATTTTTCCTGCACCGCTCGCTCTCCTTCATCCTTTTCCAGTTCCTGCATTTATTTTGCATTGGAAAATTGTATCTGCATCAACATAAGGGACATTACAGAGTCACAAAATGCAGGGGGTTAATGATAGATAGTGCTGAGTTTAGGTGCTTCTGTTTTAATTCTGCTTTTCACATCTGTGCATTTGTTATTGTAAGTTATTGGTAAGAGAGATGTTTGGAGGCATATATTGCTATTTGCAATATTTACTTTACCAAATAGAATATGCTGAAAGAAGTGCAGCCTTTTAAACCCAAAAGTTGGAATATCTTGCATTTAGAAGGAGACCTTGATGGGATATTATTGAGTCACTTCATGTTATATTAAAAAGTTGTGTTGTGGGAGAGATCACATTTTCCTTCAGTGTTTGTACAGCCCCCTGTAGAGTAAGGCCTCCAGATGCTACCAAAGTACACATAATAAATAAAGAACTGAAGAAATGGCAAGTGATCACAAATCCCATTGGATTCACTTCAATTTGCAAATGTTCCTTAAGCCTGAATAGATGTTCCTGTGTTTTGAAAATGACTTAAATTCTTCCCCAGCCTTTCTCCTGTTACTCTGGTTTTTTGAAGTCACATCCCACATGAGTTTATCAGCTCTGGTTTAAAGCTGTGCTGTGACTTCAAGTGCACCCCCCAATGTACTTGGCACAAGAAATAAAGGTCTGTAGGGAAAATAGGTTCCTTTAAATGAATGATCTCTGCTGTTTGGTAGAATCTGTAGATAAAGTTTGCACTAAGAGGTCACTGAAGTTATGTGAACCAAGCAGTTTTATTCCTGTGAAGCACAATATTCTATGCCTACCACTTCCTTCTGTCAGAACTGAAACACAAAGAACAAAGCTCTAATATTTTAATGCATTTTTCAAAAAGTAACTTATGAACAGAGCCAAAACAAACCCACAATTTTTAAAAAAGAAACCTGTGGTTTTTTGGACAGTATGGTGCCACTTTGCATGTGAGACTTAAACCCTAATGCAAATTTTATAAAAGAACTGGTACTTATATTGCACTTGGAGAAGGGTATTCATTCCAAGCCTCTTTTCCCATGAAAATATGCCTTTGTAGTGTTTTCAAAACATGAGCTGGTGCAGCCAAAAGCTTTTTTATATGCTTAGCAGCTGAGCTGAAAGGTTTCTAAAAGGCAGTATAGCCTGAACACTATGAAACGTCAAATTACAAGCATCAGTCTCAGCACAAAAAGGTGATGGCAGAGAGGGGCTAAGGAAGTGGTCACTGAGATGCAACAGGGCTGCATATTCTGGTGGGTGTAAAAATACAGGGAGGGAAGAAAGAGCAGGAAGTGATTGATTAGTATAAATTATCATTGAAATAAATACAGCAAGGGAAGAAAGAGGAGGAAGTGATTGATTAGTATAATATGCCATAGAAATGAGCAAATACCAGCCTCCCAGGGCTGTAAAATACAGGGCACTAACCCAGTCTGCCAAGAGCACCACTTGCAATTTTTGCAATTTTTGATAAATTTCTTTCTGACTTGTTCAGAATGGTCATACTCTGGGCAGGACTGCACTGATGGTTTTGTTGCTGTGCCACATTCTCCTGCACAGGCAAACCTGGGAATGAGAAAAGTGGTGAATGCTTAAAGAAAATATGAGATACTCTTTGTTTACCTGTACTCAGTATTTATTTCAAAAAGCTCTTGTAGATTTGGACTTTAAAGTAATGTTTATTTTAGTGATGCTGTTTAGAAGTTGTTCTTCATTTGAACTTATCATTACTATGAGAATTTGCAATTAATCCTATTATGGGGTATTTTCTTATTTCAAATTCATACAGAAAAAATGTTTCTTTCTGATATCTGCTGACTTTATGTTTACATATGCACAGATTCTGTAAGATACTAATTTTTTCTGTCCCTCAATTAAATCAGCATTCTGTCTTTGCCAGGAAGATGCTTAATTTTGTCAAGAATCCTCTAAACTCGTCTTATGAATCTGACTTCTAACAGAATTTGCTAAACACAGTAAATAGTAGTTAGGTTTATATGAAGTGCTAAATTTAAGTATATTTGAAGTGCTTGACATCTTGCAAAGGATCCTCAGCACCACATAAAAATAACATAAAATATTGTGAACAACAAGGAAAATGAATCCTGACAGCATGTTCCTTTTACAGGCAGATTTTATTAAGTAATTGCCAACCCTATCTTTTTTTTTTCTGGTAGCTTCACTCTAATTTTTTCTGTATAACTGACATATATGTTAATCCTTCATTTTCAGTCATAACTTGCATTCAGTATGCCAGTCAAAAAATGGTTCTGGTCTTCCAGTCTCGTGTTCTACCCCCACTGCCTGAACCATCATGTTGGATTATTTGAAAGGGACAAAAGAATGAGTTTGGATGTCTACTCACACCATGTATTCTTCAAAAAAAGGCTGCCTTTGCATTTAGGAGAGATGGATGGACTTGAAGGATGATAATGAAATGAATCTCAAGTGATAGATTAGAGCAGTTGTTCCTGGGTCATCACAGAGATAAATAAAAAACTAAGACTTTCACTCTGGCTTTTCTGTAATATTTTAAAGGATGTTTTGCAAAAAAGGCAAAAATTGTAGAAGTCAAGATGGTGAAGGATATTTAAGTAAATGTTTGCATCAAAGTTTTTCTAGCTGGCTCTATGCTTTGTTTTCTCATATTTGTTGTCTTATTCTTGCTTTGGATGTTAAGCACTCAAAGAGAAATTAAGGTTTTTGTGCTTTTGAGGAAAGTAGCAATGGACAGATATATAATTGAGGTACATGGCCCTTTGGACTGAATTCCAGTATATAAATGTTGTTCTGCTCTCAGCAGCAAAATTTAAAAATTACGCGATAGAAATTGAAAATATCAAACATTTTGTGGGGAACATGGGAAAAGAGAAATCTGGATACTTAAGTGTGTCAATTCTTTCTATTTGTGTGTAAGATTAGTGAGTGTTTATAGTACATGTGTGTCATAATGCAAGCTGCTCTTCCACAAATTCACGTAATACAAGTATTAAAAAAAATATTTATAATGGTGAATCCTAGGACAAAAACAGGAGAGAGGGCTCCCAGTACTCTGAGGAGAGCAGGACTTACACTTGACTCAGACTGGAAATGACTCTGCTTTTGCCATGCAGATGTGTCTGTGCAGACCTTCAGCACTGTGCAGGGAGCTGCTAATCTGGTGCTTTAACTACCCCCTATAATTGCTTAATGCTGCTTCCCAGGTGCTAAATACCATTATTTGAAAGCATTATGTGAATGTTTTGAGAGGGTTGAAGTTCCAGTGCAGTTTTCTGAGGATCAGGACACAGCAGGTTGGGTCTCCATGGGCTGGTAATTGGGTGGTGGGTGAACATGGGCAGGAGCACAGGCACTGTGTAGGTGAGGGAATGGCACAACTGCTGAGGTGGAGCCCTGGGGTACAGACAAAGCTTGTTTTATCCCTGAGCACCACTATTAACTCAGCCATACACACCTGGCACCCTCCTTCCCTGATCCCTTCACACAGCCCGTGAACTTTTTCAATTTGTGATAAACAAGCAGTGATTTTTCAAATGCCCTGCTTGCTCCATGCCTTGGAAAAGTCCTGCTTGGGTCTCCTCCTCTGGGAATTGCACTACACAGAAAGATACAACCTGGGGCAAAAGATGGACAGCAATATAAAACTCTCAATGTTGTGACAGAACCAGAAGAAAATAGGAAAATAATGTTTTCTGTGAAAAGATTTAAATCTACCTCCTGTATTTCCAGGATTAGCTGACATAATGGGGTCAGCCTGCTGGTACAAGTGATTTAGAGAACACCTATTGGCAGCTTTTCTGCTAAAAAAGCAATGTCTATAATTTGTTTTAGTGGCAATTCCCTTGTACCTAAAGAAGTCTTGAGTGCTTTGTGTATACAGATTAAGATCTGATGGCCAGGACTAACTTAAAGTTTCATCTTTAATCTTAAACTTCTCATTTGGGGAGTGCTAAATGAAATTCCCTTTTACCACAACAGATGCTGCTTTGTCCATTGATTTCATTGACACTGGTTTCAGTGAGGTTAATCCTGGTTTTCTTCAGCACCCTGCTGGAGTGGGTCCTCAGAAAGTGTGGATGTACAATTCCTTGAGGCTGTAGTCATTACTGCATCAGTCCTGCAGGATCCAGAGGTGAGGGGACCATAATTTTGGGGTTTTCAGCCTGTGTGGAAATCCTGGTGCTCTTAGGCAGAAAGCAGCCCCAGCCCAGCTGCCTTGCTGTGCAATCAGTGGCTCCCAGAGCCAGGGCAGGTTTGGGGGAATGTGCAGGGACTCCTGTTTGTGTTCATGGTCGTGCAGGAGCTCCCACTCAGAGCAACACTGAGCTTCTCATCTTGGCCAGAGAATTCCAGCACCACACAAGATAGGCTGTTTTCAAGTTTGCTGAAATCCTGCTGAAGATAAAGATGTGATTCATACAGCTGATTAATTTCTAAGTACAGGGGGTGCTTTGCCTCTCTTTTGAATGGAGAGGAACAGTGTGAGGATGTAGCCAGGATCAAACCCATGGCTCAGACACATCATAGCACTGTCAGTGTTGCTATGAGACCTCAGCCATCAGTAGCCAGGAAGAGATTGTTCTCATTTACCAGGCTTAGTTGAATTTCTGAGTTGAACATCAGGCCCCCTTACAACATCAGTCATGATTTGTGGAGTGAAATACAGGTGAAAACTTTACAGCAGGGAAGTCATCACATCTCTGTTGTTATCACCAGTACTTAGCACTCAGTCTCTATGGCATGGAGATCTGTCTGAAAGACTGGACCTTATATTTAATGATCAATATTCTGATTTTTAATGTTTGAAGTTGGGTGTAATAAATGTGACATGGTTTATGTTGCATATTAGAATTACAGTTTAAATTGTGGTTTTTTGATTAGCATGCTTTTCATGAGACCAAAATATTTTGCATGTATACTGCTGAAGAGCATAATACCTCAGACTTATTTCATCAATGATAAAATATTTTATGGTTCATTTAAAAAAAAAAAGTTTTAATAGTTCTGAGCATCTTTAGTGTATTATAATAATACAGCACTTTATAGCAGACTGTAAAACTCCAGACTACAGTTTTAGGAATAGTGCAATTTTGTTTTATAGTTTAATAATTGTTCAATTGAAAATGAGTATGAGGTTACTAAAAACCAATTTAATGACTTACAAAAATACAGCTTTATGAAAATGCACTACACAGTTTTACAGAAAATTGAAATTTCTATGGACAGATTACAGCTTTTATCCTTAGAAAGAATTTTGCAAAGTATTGCTACTAAAAGCAGATTTGCAATTGCAGTGTTCCCCTAATACAGTTGTTTCTATGTTTCACATGGATATCCTCTTACAAGAATACCACAGAAATACAAAGTGCTAGAATAAACCCGAATTGGATCACATCAGATAAGCCAAATCAAACTATTCATAGCCCTTGTTATTACTTTATGTGGTTCTTCATCATATTGAAGATACTCCTAATGTCAGCCAACTCTAGTTCTCAATCAAATGATTGTCCATCATGTATTTCCCTTTTAAAACAGATAGCTCACTATAGTCTGCAAAAAACAGCCATAAAATGGAGTGCAGTATTATAAATTAATTTTAAGGCATAACTACTACCAATAAAAATTCTAGGTCATTGCATTGTGATGGTACATGTTTAATCATATTGCCTTTGGAAGTAGAGTTCAGAATATATTGTGCCTTTATGAGACCTGACAAAGTGCTTTGTTTAAGACATACTGTTTGCTATTAGCAAATATTAGGTTTTAGTCATGGCTCTGCTCCCATCTGCACTTGCTGGAGTGAAAGAAGCTCTGGTTGTGCCAGCAGGCTGCCCCTGATACCAAACCAGGGAAGGCAAAAGTGATTGTGCCACCAGGTTTCTAATGGAACAGAAACCAAGAATAGAAGCCTTGAAATCTTGAGTACTTTTTTTTTTTTAAACAAGAATAGCTTCCAAGGAGTCCTTATTATACACCAAAATCCCATCATACTAGTTATTCCAGAGACTCATAATGAAAAGTTACTCTTGGCCTTAAAAACCCAATTAATTTCTGTTAACTTCAGTGCAGCTATCACCTTACAGCCTCTTTTTGTTCTGAAAACCACATAGTGTATTTGACTGCTTCAGAAACAGTAAATACTTCACTGTTATAAACTGTGTTAATGCACTAGATTATCCTCAAAAAAACATCTCCATAGAGATTCATGAGGAAAACCAAAGTAAAAGACTAGTGCTATATCAGATAATGTTGTCAATAGTGAGGTGTTTCTTGCTAAGGTATGAAAATAGCTCAGCAGTTGCCAGAATAGATTGAAGTTTTACAAATAAAATCTTTATCAGTTCTGCCATTTTTGCAAAGAATTGTTCTTTCCTAGGTAAGCAGAAGGATCTCACAAGACTTCTATAATTGAAAACTACTTTTAAACACTTCTATTGAAGTGGTATTGACAATTTTGTTTTGTGGTATGATGGCTTAGGACAAATGACAGTGTGGAGGCTGAATAATTCTGGATAGTGGAGCATTTTAGTCACAGATGCAGAGAGTTTTATAAATTACCTGCCTTGTGTGTCTTGGAGGGGGATGGTGCAGATGGGGTGAGAGTTTAGGGGAGCAGGGCAGCTCCTCATTCCCTGGAGGGGAAGGCTTCTGAGAGGGACCCTGATGAGCTGAGCACAGTCCTGGTGCAGTGTCAAGGGCTTTGTCTTGTCTCAGGTTATGTTCCCTGAAATCCCCAGAGGTGGCAGAAATGTTCCTAGATCCTGGAATAGGAGTGTGGGGCTGCCTGCCCCAGAGTCTTTTCCCAAAAGTGTAGTTTCCTGAGATTTCTGTGACTCCTTGGGTATATGAGTGTAGGGAAGAGCTCACAGATGGGAACTACATTGACATTGTCCTGTAATTTTCTCATTTACTGTCACCCTTGGTGGCTCTTGAAGTCTTGCAGACACTACTGGACACTATCTTAATAATCAGCATGTTGTTTCCATAGATGAGCTATTTCCTAGAGCACAGCAAACCTGGGCTCTTTTTTGGGACAAGTGGCTGATCATATTTTGTCTAATCCTACAGAATAGTGTGGATTAGAGTTCATGGTCCTATGCTCACTGACATATCTACACCTGAAATATCTGAAACCTCACTTCCAGTTAACCATTAGTCCTCATTTGATCCTTTTTCTGCCTTATTTTGGTTGGTTTGTTTGTTTTGTTATTTTTCCTTTTTGTGTGGTTTTTGTTTGCTTGTGTGTTTTCTTTCTTTTTGGTTTGGGCTGTTTTGTCCTTTCTTCTTGCAGGTCCATTCTGTAATGTTTGGATATTCAACTGACTCATAGACTTAATCTGAAACTATGAAACTATTTATGTTATATATAATATATATATTATATATTATATATTATATATTATATATTATATATTATATATTATATATTATATATTATATATTATATATTATATATTATATATTATATATTATATATTATATATTATATTATTATATATTATATATTATATTATATGAAGCTGCGAAACTTATTTATATTATTTTTCTGTATTTCCTCTCATGATTTAATGGCTAAATACAGATTCAGGGGAAAAAAACCCCACCAAAATCTGCACTAGGCTGAGCAGGAAGGATGCTGAGCCTGTGTGGTCGTGGAGTAGTGTCCATGCCCTCACTGGCTGGGCTGCCCTGGAGGCACAGTGAAGGGCAGAGGGGGATTGTGCTCTCCTGGGTGCAGCTGAGGTTGGAGCAAGGCTGCATTTTGATTTGGGTGAAATGTCTGAATCAACCTTGCTTCCTTATCCTTGATTAAGGAGGATACATTGCCTTCCTCTGCCAACAGCAATCCCAAGTACCTGAAGTATGTTTATGCATATAAAGTCATTTGATTTTAAAGAGGCAATCACACAACCTAATCAAATTCTGCTTTTGTTTATACACTTGTAAAAATGGAATAACTCCACAGTTGTGTATATTGCAATTATCCTTAAGTGTACATTGTAATTATCCATTACCCCTTACATGTATGCACACCATTCTTTGATATTTCTATGTAACCCAGAGACTTAACATTCTTAAAACATAAAGTACCCAGACTCTCAGTTGCCATGTGGCAGATATACTAAAAATCATTTCAGGAATAATAAAGAAGACTTTTTAGGAATAGTTTATTCTGTGTTACAGCAAATGAAATATAGAAGAGCCCAGTGGAGATTAGAATGCAATAATAAGTAATCATTCTAACCCATACACTGCTGACGAGGCAGCATAGCTGCACAAATAGTACAATGTTGAAGAGTTACAATTTGAAACCTTTCCCATAGCATTCATTAATTTTTCAAATAATCAAACCAAGTCTATAGGACAGAAAATGAAACACAATCTTTTAACCAAATTGGCTGATCTATACTCCGAATAAAAAAGAATTAATGATAACAAAACAGCTGAAGAGAAATTTTTGTTCTGCCTTTAATTTTTGTTTCTGCTTTTAAATACTGGGAAAAAATCACACCTTTATCTCCTACTTTTTATCCCCATGATTGCTAATCAGCTGTTTTACCTAAATAATAGCTCTTTATGTTGCCTCAAACCATCTACTCTACAGCATTTTTCAATTTGCTGTTGAGTTCCAGAACATGAGACACTGTCACCCATTCCAGTTCCTTGCCATCCAAATCAATAGGAGTTCAAAGTGTTTGTTTTAGTCAGTACTTTGGGGGAGAGCCTGACTATTTCACACCAAATCCTGTTCCTAGTCAGTGAACTTGGCCTCATAATCCCACATCAGGTTAAGCCTTCCTGCATGTTTAGCTCTTTTTATGAGTCATGGATAAACTGACTGATGTGCATAATATAGAATATTTTTCATAGATTCACTCAGCATGTTTCCTAAAGAATTATAGGATTATCCTCCCTCATGTCTTTCTTAAAACAGAATTAGGTATTCAGGCAGTAATTTATTAAATACTGCATTACATGGTGCTGTAGTTTTCCAGATTGACATTTTCAGAAGTCTCAAGAAACCTGATTCAGGACAAGTTACACACGACCCGAAACATTTGGATGATCTGAATTCATGCTCAGATTTGCAATGTGTGCATTTGAATTTGTTATGTGCCTGGCAGGTAAGACCTGTACCAGGCAGGCTCTAAAAAGCTACCTGCAGCCCTAAGTACCTAATTTGTGCAGAGAGTTGGATAAATGGGCACATAAATCAGGTGTGCACAGACAAAAGCAAAGCAGTTACAAGCATTTGTGAAAACCCCTTCCTAAATTTGTGCCTGCACAAATGTAAAAAAAGATGTAAAAAAAGTTTCTCTGTCTATGAAAAAGAACTGTTCTGATGAACAGTGTTCAGTATGGTTTTTACAAAGGCTTACCTTCTGTAGGAGAAGTAGTGCATTAAGAGTTGCATGTGTCTTGACTGGTCTGTAATGATTTCTGTGTTGGGGTGCTGTTCTACATGCTGCATTTGTCTGGTTTTCAGGGGGAATTTGGATCTGTTCCTGCAGGGACCTAGCTACTTCTGTACAGTTTCAGAATCCAAATGCTAATTCAGTAGAAAATAATTACCCCTTTTTTTATAGTGGTTTTGAACCCTGAGAAATTCTTGTACCTGTTTGCAGAATCCTGCTCTCATCAAGAGTTCACCCAGCCCTCTGTTAATTTTGATTAAGATTTCCTGATTATTTCTAAGGACTCAGTCACGGGTATATGCAGAGAAGAAATTCAGATTGTTATAGGCTAACAACTAAACAGGTTTAGATAAAAAACACACTCTTTCTGTACCCAGGGAACAGCTTAATGAGAATACTTAGGAATAATTAATTAGGCAGAGGCTTTTCACCTTCAGGCTGGTGGCTCATGTTATATCAGTGCAGCTCTTTGGTAAGTGCCCTCAATGAGAGAGAGCTCTGCTCTCTGGGAGCTGAGCTGGGTCCATGTCACAGGGACAGCCCCCAAAATTCCACTTGTGCTGGCTGATGTCCCTGTGACAGGGACTGGACTCTGGTGTTCCATGGACATTTAAAGAGAGCAACTGGCAAAGCTTCAGCTCCACATAATCTCCACACCAGCAAGGCACATCTGCTCATGTCCTGGTTCATCACCTGCTGCCTGTGCTGTGTGCAGAGCCTGCTGGAGTGCAGTTCCACTCACCTGGCACTGTGCCTCAGCCATGGGGTGTCTGCAGGCACTGAGTGGGAGCAGCACAGTGACATCCCAAATCCCTTCTGAGGATGCTGCTCTCAGACACTGGAGAGGCTTAGCCTGTGCTGGCCACTGAACATCTCTTAAGCCCATTTAATTCACTTCTGACTGGGACAGCCCAGAGTATCAGCCCTGGTGTCCATATACAACAGCAAATGTTCATACACAGTGGGTACTGTCTGCATCACACCCATCCCTCTGTTCTAGCAGTGCTGTCATCCTTGTGACTTTCCACCCTCTGGTCTCTAGGTAGGAGTAACACAAGCAGCCAGATTGCTGCTCTGGTTGGCACACACAGTTGTATTTTTATTTTTAATGCTTCCTCTCTAGATACTTGATGGCAATGTATTGACACTGAAACTTGCTAGGAAGACAAAGCTGATGCTAATGAGGGTTAGATGCATCTGAGCAGGTAGATTAGAAAAAAACACCCCTCACTTGGTGTGTTTTCTACTTGCTTCAGCTCAGTCCAGAATTATTAATAAAACAATTATGCACTCAGAGAAATATTTGGTGCCAACCATCATCAATCAAGATTGTCTTCAGATAGCACTCCAAAGATGTTTTTCTAGGTGAAACCTTATAATCTCTCTCTTGAGTTCCACCAAAGGATGTTAAAATTTGGTAGCACAAGGCACCTTCAAGATTTTTCTTATAGGATTTGCAATAGATTAACCAAAACCTGAAGCTAGAGCAGGACTGTCCCTTTTTAACACAGCAGCTCCTCTCACAGAAAGAGAAGGGCATAGGAAAACATCCTGCATGCTTTGCAACATTATAAACCTATATCCCATTAATTCCTCAGTCTCTGATGAAATGCACTGCCTGAGGTGCAAATTAGTGCCACTTTTGTGCATTGAACCTGTCCACTTAGAGAAGTGCTTCAGAGCCACCTCCTCATTTCAAAACTACTGCAGAATACAGTATTGACCTGAGCTAGATTAAACAAGCTTCCTTGGAATTTAAGTCTGTATGTCTCATTAATAATCCCCTGAACTTTCCAGTCTACCACAATATAAAAATTCTTCAGAAAGTAGAAAAACTAGTCACAACTAAGCTTCTAAAGCTACTTGCAGTTTATATCAAAATATACCCAGAGTGATGTTGATCTGCATTACTGACATTATTAGCATTAATCTGTTTTTATTTTTCAGCTTATTAAATGTAAACATAAATTTGGGCCTTCTGTCCTTTTGTGAAGAACTTGTGGGATGAAAAAAAGAAGGGTTATATCCAGTGGATACAATTTTGCATAATCTAGTAATTATTTGCATAATCTGGTCATTATAGAAACATTTTTGTTCTAGCAGGGTTGTAATTGTTAAATATAAATAATTGTTAAATAATTGTTAAACTAATTGTGAATATAAGATTCACAGTACTTTTTTGTGTCTAAGAAATTGTTTCAGTGGTGGAAAAAAATCCTCCATACTTCTTACTTCTCAAATTTAGGCCATACATGCAGATGATATTAGGAAGTTGCTTTTGATTCCCAGTTGGTGTTGCCTGGCAAGTAGAGAAATTCCTGTTGGTGTGGTGGGATCAGGGCAGTAAAAACAAGGCACCTTTCAAATAATGTCATGATTCTGCAGAGATCTCTTACAAGAGTTTCTGTGCTTTTTGAATAGCTTCATTAATTACAGTGTGGCTGCTTGTGAGAGCATCATTCATGTTAAATCAGGGATATGAGGAAGGCCACTCTAATACCATCCATTAAAGTATGGTCCACTGTAGGATAGCCCATTAAAGAGAATTACTGTCAGGGTTTCACTGATAGTATTTCTGAGAAGGGGTGATTTTTCATTCCTTCACTCACTTCAACAAGGGGAGGATGAATGTTGGATGCTACATCAAAGTCTCTCCCAAGTATTGAGTTTTAAGATCCATTTTGCAGGGGCCTTTTAATAACATTTAGGAAGCTGACAGGACAAACCAAGGTCTAGCTTAGCTAATGGAGATCTGTGGATGAGACCAATTGGATTTTGTTTTGTCATTCATAGTTTAAATCTGTTGAAAAATATCCTTGTCTTAGAAAATAAAATGCCAGTAATTCAAATTGTATGATACCAATTCACTTTTTTTTTAGAAATTAAAATGCCATCAGAATTTATTAAACAGGATGCTAGCAGTGAATTTGAACACCTTTCTACAGACTTCTAAAGGCTTTTATTCTAATGAAAATAAAAACAGGTTGTCACAGACATTGCTAGTAGCTATGCTTAAAGTTGTTCTACATTTCATATTAAAAAAGATTCAAAGCATTAATTATTTGGGTGAAAATTTTCAAGTTATGTGTGTGGTTCTAGCTGAATTCTTGAGGAATAGCTGCCTATCAAAGTCACAATGCACCATAACCTGGTGTATTTTTTTTAAATACTCACCTTGTTAGATTTGATTCCATTATTTTTAAAAGTTTCCTATATATTTATTTTGCTAGAAAGGAGCTGAGACAAGTACTGCAGCAAGTTCACTATAATTGCAAGCCCTGCCAGTTCTGAGGGTACATCTGTGCACCTGCAAAATTAAACTACAGGATTAGAGAAGAGAGTGAATGCTTTAATTTTTTATTTCAGTGGCACTTCTGGAGGGCAGATTGTGCCAAAAATGCAAAATTCACTAATTATCTAAATCACAGCTGTTCAACAGTGGATTATTTTAAAAGAAAAGAACTACCCTCTGAATCCTGCCATGATTTAGTGGGACTTGCATTACTGTGGAAATTAATACATTGGGCTTGAAATGTGCAAACTAAACAGAGGCAGGGAGGGCATGGCAGATAGGGTTTTTTTACCTTTCTGTTATTTCACTGTTCCTTTATTATGGCCTTAGCTTTTGCCTCTCTGTAATTGTGGGAAGAGTCACTTTTTACCTGGAGTGTTTCCACCCTTTTAAGGCTTTCTGAGTTTTTTTTTTTTGTCTGTGTAACCATGCCAGTACTCACAATGCACACGTGCACACACGTATTGTTAATAGAAAGTCTGAACATTTTTAGGCACTTAACAAAAAGCAGATGTTCACGGTCTTTTAAAATGTATGAGTTTCTGAGTGCAGTGCTCAGAAAAGCAGCAGTAATACCATTGCTCAGGGTTGGCATGGCAGGAGGGAAAGCTTCCTGTTGTTGTGATGCTCAGGGCCCTGTGCAGACTGCTGCTCAAGCCAGCTTGCCTGATCCTCCCTTCCAGCTGCAGAACCACAGAGCTCAGCCCTGGTCCTGCTCCTGGAGCACTGACCTTGTTTGCTCCATCCCTTCCACCTCCCACAGCTCTGAACTGCAGTCCCACGAGGCTGAGTGATGTGCTGAGCATCCCTGCTGAGCTGGGCTCTCATCCCTCCTGCAGCTCTGCTCCAGGCTCTGCAGCCTCCCCAGCACAGTCCTGGCTGCACAGTGTCCTGGAAACTCCTCAGTGAGCAGCAGGCACAGCAAGTTCTGCCTGCCCTGGAGTGCTGGTTCTGGGACACTTTTATCTTACATTTATATACACACACATAAATATATATATACAAACAACAGGACAGGTCTGCCAGAGCAGCTGTCTCAAAGCCTTTATTCCATCATGGCCATCAGCCTCATTTTAAGAACCAAGCAAGGGAGATGGAAACAGCTTCAGCCATTTACAACAGCAGACAAGTTGTTCTTAGTTACATGGTCTTTTTAAAGTTCTTTAGCCAATAAGATAATATTAAAAGCTGACAAGTATTGGTATACTTACACATACCTCTTGCTTCTAACAATGCTTATTTGAAATGGTTTAAAACAATGGATAAAGCTTCATTATTAAGCTTATATAATTTTACTTTTTTCACTTAACATTTTTTCTAAGGCCTGTCTCTACACAGCACATAGCTCCATTATTTCCTTACCTTGCATCCCCAACTTTCTTGCATTTCTTCACTCTGAGATTTTCTTTCCCACAGATTTCTGAGAGTCTTGTACCTTTTCTATTTCCCACACTGGAGCACCTGGGCAGGAGCCCCTGCCTGGGCACACCTGGAGGTGATGCTGCCCTGGAGAAGCCCTGCAGGCACAGGGTGCTGAGCCCAGGGCAGGTCTGTGCTGTTCTGAGCTGCTGTGGCCCTGCAGAAGCCGTGGCTCACCTGCTCAGGGCTGCTGCCACCATAGACTGCACCTCTGTAATGGTGTACTGTTATCTGCACCTCTTAATTAGTGGTTTGTCTGAAGTTTTTTCTGTCTTCACTCAAAGTCAGGATTAAAAAACACACTAAGGAAACAAATTTTCTCTTGTTTGGGCTTTGTTGTTCATTAAATCTTATCTAAAGTACAGAAAGTTCAGCAACACTCCTGGCCACCAGCTGAAAGCAACCAAAATGGAGGTGAATTTAGCTAGCTACAAGGTCTCTTAAAGCTAAACAATCCAATAGAGAATTAATACCTATATTATTTATTCTTTTAACCCAATAATCAAATTCCCATGACCCTCAGTGTGACACTAACTGTCCAACCAGAAACTACTGCCTGAAGCCAAGAAGGAAGAAGAACACAGAAAGGAGACATCACCCAAAATCCTCCATCTTGTCCCAAACCTATTATTGTATTATAAAAGCCTCAAATTTAAAACTCTTCACCATGTGAAATCACACACTTCTATTTAACTACACACCCCTGACTCTAACTCCATCACTCACATTTGGAAGCCTTCTCCAAGGTTCCTGGTCAAAAGCAGTGTTATCCAGGGAATCAGTGCCAGACAGCGCATAAAGCTCAGAAAATCCCAGATTTCTGGGATCCAACACCCCACAGCCCAGCCTGACCCAGGAGGCAGCAGCTTCACCTGGTGCCAGGCTGAATGACTTTGTTCATGTATTCAGACACACTCCAGCACAGAGAATGTTGTGGGATCTCTAGTGCTTCAATTACCTTTCCTCAAAATTAAAAGCTGAGTATGTCTTTTAGCTGGGACTGCAATGGCTTTGTGTTCCTGCTGGTTTTCCTCAGGTGCTGTTCAGTGTGCAGCTACCTGTACTTGCTGTCCATGGCACTGGGTTGGTCTCTTAGTGAATCACTTGGGAAATGTATTTTAATAATAAAATCAAAAAACAACTCAACTTTGGGTTATGTGGATGTTTAGTTTTACAACTAGAGAAAAAACCCAAAACAACCTAGGCAGCCCAAGATGTTGAGATATGAACCTAATAAAACTTACTCAGTCTCTGCTTTTTAGTATTCTGTTTCCTCCTCTGCCCTTCTTAATGCAAAAATATTTGCTTGTGGCAAATCCATAAAAAGACCATATTAGGAGAATTGCATAATATCCCCTAAAAATAGGAAGGAAGAATCTGGGACTATAGAAATTCATTTTACTCAGCTAAATGAATGACTGAACACAAAAACAAAATTGTTAGCAAGTTACTGTACTGCCATGAAAGGTAAGTGAGCTCAGTTGTCTTGGCTGGGTGTCATATTTTGTGCTGTGCTCACTGGGAAACTAATTGCTTGAAATAAATATTTGAAGATCTCTGTGTCTGGTCCTTGTAAGCTGTTTGATCAGTTTGGTGTTTCTGATAGGATCTGTTTTTCATAAAACCCTTAAGATTGCTGTTAGGCAATTTTTGTGCCATGTTATCCCAGCCTTATAAGTGCAGTGAGAGATGGAGCTTAATGAGGTCTCATGTTTATTAACATAAGGATCTGGGAATGGTCCAGCAATAATTAATATCATATAGGTCATCTTCCCTTCCTTCCTTCCACACTCTTTTCAGCTCATTTTGGTAGGATTACTTCAATTCTCACCCCTCCAACCAAATTTTCTAGCAATTTGCAAATGGAAGGGAGTTTTCCCTCCATCCATATCAGATTTTATCAACTCTTCTGTCCATTTCTTAGATTTCTGAAGTGGTTTCTTCTGCTGTGTGTGTTTCCATCTGCATCTCTCAGTAGCCCCAAGTGTCTGCAGTGTCTGTTAGAGCAGAGCTGATTTGATTCATTGCTCCTCTGCAGTCTGGGAAGGAGATGCTGTTCCCAGCCCACCTGGGCAGTGCTCCCTCCTTGGTGACTGCAGAGCAGGAAATCTGCCTTTAGCACAAGGACCTACCTTTGTTCTATTTCCAGAGGATTCCTTAGCCCTTCTCTCTCCTGGCCAGAAAACAACCCTACTTTAAGGTTGCTCTCTGTTTCTTGTTTCTCACGTTTAAGTCCTCAAATCCAGCAAGAATTTATTAATATTGAGGGATAAGGGGAAGGCTGTAAAAAAGCCCTCAGTGTGTGTTTTCCCAGTGCATATTTGGGCACCAGGGGATGCTTGGCTTACTTTATTTAATGTGTCTCAGCTGAAAAACTTGTAATTTGCTTCTTTCTGTTCTGGGTGTTATCTGTGTAGCTCTGGAGCATAGTGCCAGTAATGTCTTCATGATGCTTGTTTCTAGAAGATACTTTCTTCTCTCCTCAAAGTGTCATGACAGAACTGTAATGCTTTTATGCAGAATGACAACTGATAATTTCATGCCCCAAGCTTGTATCTTGAGGGTTGATTCAGCAGAGAGGGAAAAAAATCCAAACCAAAGCAGAAAAAAGATCTGGCTTTGTTATAGGACAGTGCAGAGCTGATTGTTTTTATAGCTTAAATAGCTCTGCACTCTGGCTGGATGGTGTGGATTTCAGAATTGCCCCGTGCTGAATTGGATCCTTATTTCAGTGGCCTGTGTCTCTGACCCACACTTTTCTTATCTTCCCTGTAGAAAGTAATTATACTCCAGTGTGGCATAGTACTCCTGTGCTAATAAGAAAACACTATTGTCAGTTGTGATAGATGCACCATCCACTTAGTGAGCAGAGAAGAGTTAAACTGATTGCATTTTTCCAATCTGTATATTTCTCTGCTTATTGTTTGTGTCCTGCTGCTGGGGAAAGCAGGTTAGTTGCATAGTAAATCTCTCTAATCAACGCAGGAGAAGAACAAAAGGAACAAACACCCTCATTTGTTATAGCCACTTTAGAAGCATGGTCATTTGAGGGATGCATTCTGGGAGATTTGTCCCTCTTCTTCAGAAAGGCTTGTTAATATGGGCATAACTAACCAGGATCTCAGGAGAGGAGGGCTCACTCATTAAAATCAGCTCTATAAAGAGCCTACCTAGCAGATATCTGTCCTAATGATGCTTCTGTTGCCTCTCTCTGTCCAAGCAACATGTTCCATAAAGATCATAAAGCCCAAAGTGTGTAGCTGAGGAAAGGGGCTGAGTTCTGAATTTGGGTGCTCACTCTATGCCTGCTTGCATTCAGTTTCCCTTCCCCTTCCCCTTCCCCTTCCCCTTCCCCTTCCCCTTCCCCTTCCCCTTCCCCTTCCCCTTCCTCTCAGCTCACCTCCATTTGGAGACATCCCCAGTCAGAATTTTCCTTGCTTTGAGTAACAGAAATGGATGCTGTAGTGAAGATATAAACATGCTGCTGGTGACAAGCCACAGGTGTGTGCTGACTCCTGGTGAGACACTGCTGCAGTGTTTCATGCATTTATTAACCATGCAGCGCTGGGATTTACAAAAGCTGGGTGCATAATTGCAAGATTGCATTTCTGGGCATAAATTCAGGGCTGTAGTGTCTGCAGAGGATGGATCCAGAGGGATTTGGGGGATGCAAAGCAGGGAGGATCTTATGATAATTATTAGGTGCAGGGCAAGAGAAGACTAATTAGGGGCATGCAGTTAAACTCATCTAGGGTGCACTGGGTCAGAAGGAAACGTGGAGGTCCACAGAGTCCTCTGAAGGAGAAACATCTCTATAAGCAATATTTCTTTTTGGGAAACCAGTATCTTGTCTACTGGTCCTGATTTATTCCTCTTTCTAGGAAAGAAAGAAGTAAAACTTTGCTTCTCATAATGAGATTTTTTTTTTTTTTTCTGGTCATGCTGTTGGTTGTTCTTCCAGCCCCTGACCAAGTCTAATATTTTAGTTCTAATATTGAAAGCTAAGGGTTTTGAGACCAAAACAAGGCTTGGATGTGACTGACAGCCACGATACAGAAGCTCATCAGGAGGTGCTTAAATACAATTATCTCTAAATATCATCATTGCTTGTGCTGCTGCAGTAAGAAGATTCTCTGGAAAAGGAAGTATTCATTTATAGAAAGCATAAAAACTTAAGTGAGGTCGAGCCTGTTGGTGTATGGATGCAGCTTCATCAGAGTAGCTCACATTAATGAATTGCAGTTCCTTGCAAAGCTGGAGTGTCAGCCCATCTTATGTAACTTTGTTTTACAGGCTGAGATATGTCACAGCTCAGTGTGTCATTAAGTAAGTCATTAGCAAATGCAGTTTTTCCTCAGTAGAAAAGAACTCATACATCTTTGTCAGCCACTTATTTAAGCTGATTTTCCTTCACTGTTTTTTAAAATTATTATTTTTATCAGCCCAGCCCTGCTTGTTTTTTTTTATTTAATGATGGAATCCCCATAGATCTTTTTGTCACCAGATAAACAGCTTTATATTAAATTTTTAAAAGAATACAGATTTGAATACAGACAACTTAGCCATTTGTGTCTGCTCTACTCCTGTGGAGTTAGGAACTCCTAGAACATTTGAAAACACCTTCTTGCCTGCTTGGTAGGCAAGCTGGATACCTGAGATGGGATTGGCAGTGAATCTTTGGCATTTTGCATAATGAACAACTCTCAATTCCCAAATTAACTGATGGTGCAGTTATTCCAGAATTGTCTGCAGCTGTACGTGATAGACACTCATTTCTCTTGTTTAAATTTTTAGGACAATGGAAGATGTTAAAAAGTAAATATCTGACATGCATTTAATTCAAATGCATGTGTCCCAGTCTGGAACTATCAGCATGGATTCCAAACCCTGATTTTTTATTTTTATTTTTTTAAATATCTGATAAGGTGTTCACTCACTGTAGCACAAATAAAGAGTTCTTCTGGGTGTAGAGCTGTTTCTGCCCAAAACAGGGCAGGAAGAATTTTCCCCTTTGTTTGTAAGTAAAGGGCATTCACTAAAGCACTCTCTTCAATATGTAGGTTTGGGTTTTTTATGCCATTATTTGTGATTTAGTGATGCACTGTTGTATTCCAGTAGTGCAGCCTATGCCAGTATTTCCATTATAAACCATTCTCATAGGTTTATAACTCAACACTAAAAATGTACTCTTCCAATTTGAAACTTGGCATATAATGTCTCATCTCATCCTCAAAATGACAGTTTTTTCTTTCCCTTTGCCTTCCTCCCAATAAAAGGTTGAGTTTTTGTTGTATTTTTAAATAGAAGATACAGTCCTTTCTGTTTTGATAAGGGAGAAGCCTGCCTGATTATTAAAATTGCTTTTCAGTGCTAAGAGAGGAGGACATTATAATAGAGGATGTATGTGAATAAGTGTTGTTGATGTTACAATGTCCACAATAAGTGTATGGATACAGAGAATATCACCTTCCAAATGAAAACCAAAGAAAAAAATCAAAATTATTGAAAAGGGTCTTTTTATGGTGCTTTTTTTCCTAGCTGTCAATTTTACCCTAAAAATAAGGTGTTCTCAAAGGTAAATATATTTCAGCTGCTGCACTCTATTGTTTTCAGGCTGAGTGAAGTAAAGGAAGACTTTATATAGGAAAAAATGATGTTTTTCTCTTCACTTATTTGATAAACACTTTACAAAAGGCATCTAAATTCTGACTTTGGTGTCAAGACCAACTAGCAGATGTAGACCTGTAGTTATCACAGTGCTATCAATCCCCTTGCTTGATGCAGGTGTAAGCAGCAAACAGTGTTTAAAATAAACAAACACTTGTGGGAATAGGAAAGTTAGCAATCAGTGGCAAACTAAGAAATGAGAGGCTTGTATGATGCTTACAGCCTTCACTGTCAGGATCTGAACCTCTGATCCAGAGGCTTTGTCTGAAGCCTCACATTCCAATTCAAGGTAGTAGGGGTGTTATGGATGTAAAAAAAATCAGGATTTGAATCTAGTTTCTCCTTCTTTACCTGTCTCCTTGGAGCCAGCCTTTAGGAGTTGAAAGCTGCCCAGCTGCCTTTGAAAGAAGTTTCCTATCCACTGCAAATACAGCCAAAGGCTCCTTTTGGTTGTAAATTTACTTCTAGGCATTTATTTTTCCATTTAGACAGTTAAATTTATGCTTACCATAACCACTTTAATGGTACTAATTAGTAGAAAGGATATGTAAGAAGGAAATTTTACAGAGGGTGTTTATTAATAAATTGAGCTATTATTTTGTCATATATTTGAAAACTATAACCATATATTCAGTGTGTATTTTTACTATAGCTGTCTTTCTCTTAAACCCCAGCTTTTTCACTTTTTCACTTGTCTGTAACATGTTCATGTGTCATCAAAAGCAGAGGATATGTTTCCTAATAAGAAGTTCAGTTCCTTCATTTGAATTCTAAAATCAGTAATTAGGTCAAAGACAGTTTTGTATCCGTTGGCAGAAGCAATGGCTCTCAGATATGAAATAAAATAGCTGTGGAACTGAATTTTTGAGGGCATAAAATCAGACTGCTCAGCACTTTCTCACATCAGCTTTTGTCCAGGCCATCACTGCCTAAACCAGTGAGATTCTGCAGTGTAAAATGAATGCAGCACTCTGAGATTCAAATCTTTGGTTTTTGCAGGAAATAAGTTGCAGGTCCAACAAAACTTCCAGGTTGGAAGCACCAAATGTGCCCAGTGCAGTCAGTAGTTGTGTAAACCCAAATCTTCTCTTACAAAAGCTGATTTACTTCAGCACAGTTACCTCCTATAAAAGGGTGCTTGGTTTGTTTCTGGAATTTACAAAGAAAGAGCTGATACTGAGAATCACTGAAGTGCTCAAGTCAGCCACAGCAGTGCTCATGGAGAGCACCTTCCACACCGTGGGGATTAGTGCTGCTCTCGTGGAAAAGCAGAAAACACCCAGCCCAGACTTGTTCACTTGAGAAATGGGAATATTAAACACCTCCTGCTGCTGGACAGAGTGCAGGCTGCTGCTTCCATTTTGGATGATGTCACATGAAATGCTTCTTGCTTGAGTCAGTGTTCTTTTTGCAAATTTGTAGAACAGATTCTCTGACAGCAATGAAATGTATTAAAATAATATTAATATTTTTATCATAATAGTGGGGAAAATTGCAAGAATCATTAAGGATAAAATATTGCTGTGTTGTATATTTGCCTGAAACTGAGTTATATCATAGATTATTTGTTAATATGCAGTGGTATTATGGTAATTATTAACTGTCATATTTCATTTCTTCTTATGGACATCCAGCACCATTTTTAAGGGGCCCTAGAAGATAACATGTTCTCTGCAGCTGATGTCATTCACCATTGTAATTACTGAGTACCCTTATTTGACTGTTTGAAATTTTGCTGTAAATTCAAATGAGGATGTGAATGTTATTGGAAAACATGCAGTTACATTTGGAGTTTATTTGCTAATCATGTGCAAATCACTGTCAAAATTACAGGATTATGACAACTGATGCAAATTTATCTAAGTGCTTTGTGCTGCTGGAAGTATAAATTGCACAGGGAATAAAATTTGTGTTTGTTCATAGGCACAGAAGAAGCGAAAATCCAATGAATCTGTAGATACAGAGCTCTGTCTTAACGAGGTAAGTGTGGATATTGGATATTTCACAGCACAGGTGCCTCCCCATAAGAAACAACATTCCAAGGCTGTCAAGATTATCATGGGCTACCTCACACTTGTCCTGTCAGTTCTGTTATGTTTGGATATCATAATGCATTAAAGAATGATCTCTCTTGGAAGTTCAGAGCTGGGCTCGAAGTGTCCTCTGCTGACTTTATATTTCAGTAGCTGTATGGTACATGTTTAGGCAGATCCCATAGTAAACACCATTGCACCTAGCAAGGATACTTATTTAATAATCTGCACCTATGGATTAAATTGCATTTTTTGTTAACCAGAAATAACTTGTGAAACAAACTTGTCCTGTTGACTGTCCAGAAGGTGCTGTTTCTCTGGGGGTTCTGCTTTTGCTGTTGTAAAATAAACTGGCATGATAAACACAGATCCCTTAAAACCCCCATACTTTTGCCAGTGAAAGCATTTTTTATACTCTTCTCTTTTCTGAAGTGTGCAGTACTGGTGTTAACTAATGTCAAAATATTGTCCTTGTGGCATCGTTTTAACGCCCTTTCTATCATTCAGTTTATGAGATTGATGCATAGGTATCAGTGGAGGGCAGGGCATGGACAAACAGAGGAATTTCATGGTACAGACTTGAATGCTTTGCAGTGAAATGCAAATGAAAATGTGGTGTGGTGACCAAGGCAGGTGTTGTGTCTTGCAGAACGCTCTGGGGAAGGACAGCACCGCGGGAGTCTCCACCAGTCACATCTCCGCGGAGAATTCCCTGGCTCTTCCCAGCAGCTTCTACCTAAGCACACAGCTCACCCTGATGGCACTTGCACTCTCACTCTCTTTGTCCCTAAGCTCATCAGTCGTCTTGTAGCTGCATTACAAAAGGACGTGTTAAAAAAAAAAAAAAAAAAAAAAAAAAGTTTAAAAAAAAAAAAAAATCTGTTTGCTGTCCTCTGTTGTTTATCTGGAATTCCAGGTCTGGGAGCTAAGCTGGGGCACTCCTGCTAGAACAGTCTCAGTCAGCTGGAATTTTATTTTTATTTTTTCCTCTCTAAAAAAAAGCTTCTTGTGATATTTAGAGGCTTTGTGAAATACTTGGTGCAGTGCTACATTCCAAACCCAAAAGGCTTTTGGGCATGCAGTGTTTTAAAGAGACAGTGTGTAAATTTGCCTGTAAAGCGACCTGGTTGGATTATTTTAATAATTATTATTTTAATTCTGGCTTTTACCTGAAAAAGAAGATAACGGTTTTCTTAAAATCTTGTTTATCTCATTGAATGGTTTGGGTTTTCAAATTGTTTGAACTTCAGACTATCAAAGATGCCAGGCTTTTGTCTAATGGTGAATGTTCTCCCAGAGAGTGGACTTTATGAAACTTCTTCATTTGATAAATCGCTACTGATGTTAAACTCTTTCAGTGTGTTAGCATTTTCCTCTTTCAATGTTTACGTACTGTAAGTGATTCTGCGTTCCCTGCTGAGAAGCCATCCTAATTCACATACAGGTATAATGTATGTCTTTCAGTTAAATTCTCACAAAAATAGAGTGTGGCGTAGAACCTTCTAACAGTACATTTATCTTTTAATTATAATCATCTAGCCTTAACAAGAGTGAAGATTCTTTACATTAGCAAGATGCAGCCATTGTGAAAGCTTGATAAAGATACATTTCTTTAAATATGAGGAACAAATTTTGCTACAGGGTTTCAGCTGTATGGTCTATGGTCTTCTATGCTTCCATTGTGATAATATAGTCCAGTTACTATACTCTTTGTTTAATAAAAAAGTGACATACAATTTATTTGCTCTGCTAAAACATCATCATCTGTTTGTAGATTCCTGATAATGTCAGCTCAAACACCTACAGGAACTTCATGCCTTACTTCTCTTATCAAAACATTCTAGAGGGACAAGAGGCAGTAGGATATCATTTAAAGTGTGTTTTATGTCTTAGAACTGCTAAAACAAACACAAAAAGATGGTTGATCCAATTGCAAGGCAGCATCATGCACATGTACCCCCATGACAGGTTTTTTCACCCTGGTAGTTCCTACCACAGACCTTGGCATTGCTGACATGATGAACTGTTTGCAAGACCAGCTCCATAATGTAATGGTTTGGATGGCAGTGTTACCAGTGTACGTGATTTAATCACTTGGTTCTCACTCAGTGACATTGGCAGCCTGTGCTGGCTGGTGATGATTCCTGCAGTATCTAGAAGAAATTCTTTAAAGCTTTAAATGCCATCAGATAGGCAGCATTTCTCCTAAGGGCTGTCTTTATACCTTACTGTGATGGCTTGTTGACTGTTACAAGCAGTTATGTCCAAGTGATCAACAGTAATCTGTTTTTTGTTCCTGTTGGAAGTAGAAGATAACTTCTGCAAGCAAGGAGTTCATCATGTCAAATGTATGGATTTACTCTGAGACTTACACAATTATGCCCTGTCCTGCTCTGAAATGTCCAGATCAGTTATCTGCCATACAACTATAAAGTGCAAATTACTATTTTATAAACTGCACTGAAGTTTGAGTGTGCAAAATACACATCTTGCTAAGAAAGTATTAAACCTATTTACAAGTTCATCTTTTGAGATTTTTCTTGGCTAATAATAAACACCTTCATAAATTTTGAAATTCATTTATGTAGTCGTGATTATGGTCACATAATACAGGTTTCAAAGCAATTTGTATGTGATAGAATTCTACAATACTCTGTGCCACTGAACATAACAAATTAGACAATATTACTTTTTAATTCTGTGTTGATAAGAAACTGCAAATTACTTTCAAAGGCAGCAGAGCTGCTTTTGGAGAAGAGATATATAGACCATCATTACTAGCAAAGCCCATGTGGTTCCTGTTGCTCTTCTTGTAGAAAATAATCAAATTATTGAAAACTAGTGGCAGCAGAAAAAGATTATGAGATTCATGATTTTTAAAATGAATCAAATTCTTTTATGTCAAAAGGAGTTGATGGTATAAACTATTGAAATGCTAATGAACATAGCATTGCAATTCAGAAGTCTGACATTATCCAATTAAAAATATTTTCAAAACAAATTCCTAAACATTATGATTATTAAATCTATCTTTGATCCACAAACCTTTCTTTAAAATATCATTTGTATTCAGCACATTAAACATTTTAGCCACTATTGAGAATTTTAATGATCTCCCACTATAGTATATACTTTTTGAAGATTTTTTTAATGTTTGCTTTGGTTACAGTATCTCTCTAATATTTAATAGCAATTATTAGAGCTTTGACACAGTCTGATCCAGAATAAAAACTATTGATCACTTATACTGTAAATAACAATCTAATAAGCTTCTAATTACAAAAGAAACTGCTGTTTATCTGAGTCAATGAGAGTTACCTTTGGAAATAAAGTTTTATGTAGTAAAGGAAAAAATGGTGGTTTCAACAGAGCACTTAAGCTTTTTGTCCCATAAATTAAAAGTATACTGAAGTCCTAATTCTAAAAATTAAATTGCTTATTAAACAGGCAGAAAGGAAAAAATACCCTTTGGAGTCTGACACTTTACAGGCATCACCATGCAGATATTGGAGGATTTTTGGAAGTTGGATGTGGTGTGGATGATGTCAGTTTAGCATGGTGACCTTGTCAATGCAGTCACTGAATTATGCAAATTGTTTAATTATTTTTCCCCTTTCAGTCACTAAAATACCATGTGTTGAGTGCTTAATGAACAAGCTTGGGCTGGGCTTTATCTAGTCCTTTAAAAGATTAATTTTATCCATATAACAGTAATATAGGGTCTGTCCAAATAAAGATGTACACAGAGATGATCTACTGTTCCAGTTGTAAATCTCACCAGTTCAGTTGTGTGCAAATTAAATCGTGGGCTACCATAAACATATCCAAATCATCTTGTACTGGAACAGACATTGTCATTAGTGTTATTAATAGCATGTTTATGCTTCTTTTTTAAAGTAGTGCACACAAAGGTAGAATTGAGACTGAGGTGAAATGTATGGCTGAGGTTTTGCAGTACTCAGCATAACTCAATTCCACTGGCTATTCCAGTGGAAGAGGCACTGAAGGTGAACCTTTCAGATATTTGCAGGAGCATCAGCAGCTGAGGGTTTCCCTTGTCCCAGTGTGAATGGTGACAGCAGCAGCAGGCAGCAGCCCCAAGGAGTGGCCAGTGGGGAGGGGGCAGCCCTTGCTTCACTGACCAGGCTCCTGAGATCCTGCTCCTTCAAGGATGGGGATGAGGTGCTGAGCCCTGAGCAGGAGCTGTCCATCTGTCCATCTGTCCATCTGTCCATCCATGTCCACCAGGGCATGGCCACTTTCCATTGAGCAGCTTCATTCCCACTGTGTCAGTAGGAAGAATTTGGAGGAACTGGAATTCTTAATCATTTCAAAGCATGCATAGGCAGACTCTTGTCTGGATATCCCTTTTTTTTTTGTTTTGTTTTGTTTTTTGTTTCTGTTTCCCAATGAAATTACATCCCTCTAAGACCCAGCCTTTTGAGTATGAGTGATCACAGCTTGTTGCATTTCAAATCAGTAGACTGAAAACATAAAAGTATCTACTTTTGCTAAGCCCATGCAACTAGGCTGGAGATCAAGAAAACAGAGCAGGAATCACCTTGAAATCTCAATTTAATTAAAATTTGTGATTGTTGGTTAATCACTGTGTTATTTCCATGGAGTAAAGATGGTGAGAAACCAGTGAAGTAGAAGAGCAAAACTCAGAACAGCACCCTGAGGGGACATAAATCTTACGTATGTCAAGTGACAGGAGTATCTCATATTTAGCTTCTGGATTCTGCTGCAACAGCAGCTCCTTCAGAGCAAGCAGTAAAAGATGGAAGCACAAGCAGTTATTCATACAGTTGTAACTTTTTTTCATAAAATGCAATTCTTTGTCTTCAATACCAAGGTGGATCTACCTCACTGAAAAAATATATATTCACTGACATTCTTTCTTTCTGCATTAAACTGTTCTGCATTAAAACTGTTCTGGGCTAAAGAGGCCTCTGGGGTTGTTTTATGCCCATAAGGTTAGTCAGATTGTACCTGATGTCCCTGACATCAAATAGAAATATATTTGGTTCTGATGAACTTGGCAGAGAAATTAATCCAGTGACTTGTTAAATATTTCTCATCTTTAAATATTTGCTTTTTCTCAGCAGCCAGTTCCTCCTGTGACATTTCAATTATTGGCTATTTCAGCTTCTCTTTAACTTCAGAAGGTCATTTTATCCAACTCCACAGTATTCAACTTTATAAATTTGCTTCAATGCTGGTTTTCTGGTTTTCTTTTTTAATTACAGCCTTCACTTTTGAGAAAAGAAAAAAAAAGATATGATCAGGAATATCTCTCAACTGAACTAAGAAAACCTTTAACGGGGAGGGAATTGAAAGTTCCCATTTTATCTCTTTAGCACTGGTTTGATTTGAATAATCTAAAATGCTATGTTGTTATTCCCCAGATGGAATTTAAAATCTAGTTTGGTACTGAATAGGATTGAAAACTTTAAAACTCTTTACAAGCTATTAGAAATATTTAAATACTTCTTATGTATTTTCCAGTTGGAATTTCAGTCAAATAGATAAAATCTCACTAAGTAGTAAATTCTTACAAGAGTAAGAATTCTCTTTGGGAAATTTTGATGGCTCTGTTCTTAAGATAAAATCAGGGAAGATGATGAATTCTCATTTTAAACTCAGTATTATCTCAACTTTTATATACCCTTGTTTCATGTTCTCTCTTATATTTGCCTCCAGGCAGTGTTTATAGATGCATATTAGATATGGGCACCTCAACAGTCAGAAACCAATTCCTGCAACTCCTATAAGATGTTCCATCTCGTTTTTATCATTCATAAAAGCATGAGCAACAAATTCAAGATGTGGCCTAAAAATTTTGAAGGAGCACAGAATCAACAAATTTCTCAGTAGCATTTCTTACCAACATAGACCATGATATTCTAAATTGGTACTAAACTACAGTCTAGACCATTCACAAGAGTTCTCTGAGCACATTTTACCAGAGTTAAAGCAGCTGCTGTTTTATCTTATTCAGGTGCCAATAGCTGTTACCATACATAGAATTAGAGCTAATTGTTGCCTAGATTAAAACACCCAAATCTTAGCCCCCTCTCACCTACTTGTAGTGATTCCAACATTATAATTCTTTTGCACTGGTTTTTAATCTGTCAAAAGGAGAATTTCCTAGAATCCAGAATAAAATGAGTCTTTTGGGGGCAATTTTCCTCAAATTCTTCCTTCCAAAATACCGAAATATTTGACTTCTTCCAAACCTCTGTACTCCAAAGCCTTTGTGTCTGCTCCATCACTCAAGCCTGTCCAGCTGGGGTGCAGCTTATCCCACACTAACAAACCTGTCAGAGCTACATGCTGACAAATAAGTCATGGCAGCTCTTCAGCTGAGTAAGGAGTTGATTTTGGCCACTGCACTTGTCCTTAGGTCAAAGCTTAAATGCTACAAAAGCTAAACCCCACAGACATAGTGAACCACAGGGAGATGTAAACTCCTTCAAGCAGAGAAGCCAGCAAATCTACTGAAACTCTGGAGTAATTTCCAAAATAAGATTAAAACTATATGGTTCCCTCATGGTAATGTTTATGAAATAGGTTATATATGACAGAAGGAAGCTGGACAAACAGGAGAAAGCCTGAAGATGCAAAAATTACTGTTTAGGGAACCACCATTTATTTTAGCAGGAGATACTGCAGAAAGCACCCTGCTGAGAGAGAAATGTGTGTCCCACTGAGGATAAAACAGAAAAATGATGGGTTTTTTCTTTGTCTTTTGGATTAGCCCATGGAAACTGTTAAATTCTTTTGGAGTGTGCTACCCTAAATGCTGGGAGAACAGGAGCTCCCTTCCCCATCCCCAGACCTGGTTATTAGCAGTGACATCCTCTGCCTGCTTTGGGGTGAGACAAAGGCTTTAACCTTTAAGGGAAAGTTAAGACAGAAGGAATGTTTGTAAGGGTTATCAGAGGTGGAACAAACCTCACAGGGGATTGTACCTGGCAGTCAGGAGTGCACAACCCAGACTGAGCTGAGTCACACATTGATTAAAAAGAAAACTAAATGGAGGTAGAAATTGAAAGAAAAATATGTTCTTGATTTTTCTGGTTTCTGCTTTTCTGGGAAGTAATGCATAAAACCAACCTCAGTACCTACATTGTTTCTGGGTAAGAATAAAAAATCCCGAATGCAGTCAGTGGGAGAAACCGCTTCAAAGAGCTCCAGCATGTGGGAAACTCAACTGGTGGCAGTTACTAATCTCCATGTTCTCCCCTCCCCCAGAATTATTGCTGCTGAGTTTGCTCTGCCAGGGTTTGTGTGGTGTTCTGTGCAGCATTACCTAGTACTGAAAAGATTAGCTGTGATTAGTGCTGCCCAGCCTGGGAAGGTGCATGTGTCTTTCACCTGAGGGTATGTTGAATTTTGTGCTTTTTATGTAAACTGCAAGTTGACAAGAGCTGCAGCAAAAAGGAGATAGCAGGAGAAGGCTCACATAAAAGTAGTTTTTCTGACATCATGATGATAAACCAATTAATTGAGGCAAGCAGAAGTGGTGAAGATAAAGGTAACAGCATTTGGACCCAGGAAGACTGGCATTCACTGTGATCTGAGGATATCCAATGTTAGTATTTTCCTGCACTTTTTTTCACCTTTTTTTTTCCTTTTTGTATTTTTCCAAAACTGTCTAGAACATGCTTCCATTTTCTGGAGGAAATTCTTACACAAACAGTTACCTTGTGTAAATTCTGTGTTGTCTTATGGATTCCTGTACATCTCGCTGCGGGTTCTTACATGTCAGGTCTTCAGTCATAATGGCTGGTAATTTGTTGTAAAAAAACCCCCAAACCACTGTTCACTTGTTCCTGTTGACTTAACTTGCTCTGAGGACATTGCTCTTTGGATTGTCCACACTTTGGAAGTCAATCCATGATGTTTGGCATTTTCTGTTAGCATAATCCTCCTGCATTAGTATTGTACATATCCAGAAAACAATCCCTCTCAATAAACATTATTCTCTTTTTTTATTAAAAAGCATGTTTTTGTGAGAACAATTTTCTGGTTGTTTTTCTTCTGATTTATTATTTAAAAAAAAAAAAAGAAAAAACAGGAAGCTTGACTGGCAAACAAAAAGAGAAAGGACAGCAAGGTTCATCTCATTTTTCCCTGTTGTTTTGCAGTCTAACATGATCTAAGAAAATAAGAAATAAAGCTTTTTCCCTTTAAATATCTGTTCATTTTCTTGCTCCCTAGTCTTTTTGTGTCAGTGAGTATGGCCTGCAAAATTGCAGTGAGCAGGCAGTATCAGATGGAAATGATGGGAAGAGGGGCACAGAGTGGCCAGCTGGCCCTTTTCATGCTTGTTCCCTCTCTGGCACGCACAGCATCCTCCACACCCATCCCAGCCCCTCGTCCTGCTGGCCAGAGAGAAAGGGCTTACTCCTCCTCTCACACAATGGCAGCAGAAGAGCTGCAGAGCCTTTGAAGACAAAAGAGCTTGCAGGAGGGTATTTTAGGAATAAATAGCAGAGTGTGCTGGGAGAGGAAAGGGAAGGTGGATAAACAAGTTTCAGGATGCCTGTCCTCGTGTTGGTGAGTAAAAAGCAGGAAAATGATTTCAGCTTTTACCCAGATTCAAACTGAGATTTAACAAATGAATATATTATGAGCAAAAAGCAATCACACACCCATGAAAAAGCTGCTGCTCAGCAAAGGGCCAGAGCCTCCCACCATTTTAAGGCCAGACAGTTTCAATTGCTGATGCCCAGAGAGAGAAGCAAGGTTTGGGGGCAGGGTGCAGGAGGAGAGATGGGAGTGAGAGATGCACAAAATCCAGGGTTAAAGGTCTGCTCTACTGGGGCTGAAAACACTTTCCCAGCTAAATCCTCACTGTGCTTTGGCAGCTCCAGGAGGGTCTAGAGTTGCAGGGGTGATGCAAGAAGGAGATGTTGAGCTGTCCTGGCACTGTTTGCTGCCCAGATGATCTGTGTTTCAGGAGGTGGGAGGGGGAGGCAGCACATTCTGTTTGGCAGTATCCAACCCTCAGCTTGGCTTCCTGGGCCAGCTATTGAGGCTGCTTGGATTTAGGAGTCATTCTGCTGCTATTAAGTCCTGTGCATAAAGTGCTGCAGGTTCTTCAGCTCCTGCAGTGCCATCTTTGAAATGTTTAACCATTTCAAACACTGTTGGAGAATGTGGTTTTGGAGAATTGCACAAAAGCAATCAGAGTGTTTGCTAGTATGAGTTACCATTGGACTTTTTCTTCATTCTCTGCACTGCCACAGCTCCAGTGCTGTGAAAGAGGAGGATGAGGATGGAGTGAAGCAGTGAAGCCTCCACTCAAGAGGCACAGCAGCTTGCTGAGCAGCCTCTCCTGGGACAGATGAAACCAAGCTGTGTTTGACATCACTAAACAGCCAACTGTGCATGACCAGATGCATTCTTCAGTGTGCCTCATCTGTGGCTTTGGTTTTTATGCTGTGTTTTGTTGATCTAGGGTTGGCTTTGCTTTTGCTACTGTTCACATGTAGGCTGCCTTTGGCAATTTCCCTGTGGGCTGAGAGATCAGGGACAAAGGCTGGGTGAGGTAGTACCAAGGGACTGCCCAGAAGGTGCACAAACACGAGCCATTGTGTCACATTGCCTTTGTTCCACGTGTAGAGGTTATGCTGTTAATAAACAATGCCTCATAGCATCCATCTCTTGTCATGACAGTGGGCACCAGCATCCTCACCAAGAAACTGAGCTGTCCCTCCACTGTCCTGGCTGCCATGTGTAAAACAGTGCCCATCTCACTTTGGCTGACTTCCTTTAGCTGGTAAAGTCTAGTGATGCCAGGATGAGTGGGATTATCTACTTTACATGGCATTTGTAGAATAATTTCAGTTAAATGGGTTGGTTTGTGCAGACACATTTTAAGTGACACCCTGGAAAGCAGATGAATGGTTTGACATCTCTAAAGCAGGCATGGACAAAGATGGACAGGTTAGAGGTGGCTAATTTGACACCTTCTCACTTGGAGTTTTCTTGGAGATGCATTTCCAGTGTGCCATTAAATCAGCAGTGCTCTAAGCTGCACAGGAGAGGGATTCTGAAAGGTGATCCTCACCATTTTCCAGGCATGCTCCTTGAGCTCTCCAAAACACTCTGCCCAAGCAATCAGCCTGCCCTGACACTTGCACTGCTCCTGTGTGTTGGCAAAAAACCCTGTCTCTGTTATTGTCTGCTTCATGCTGAGTTCTGGTTTGTGTTCAGAGACAGAAGTATGATTTCCTGAAACAATTTTTTGGTAACAATAAGCTCAGTTGTTTTGGTGAGATGCATGTCTTTTTTGGCTCTGAATACAAATTACTAATTCTGCATTGCCAAATTTTTTTATCTCTATTAATTACAGAAAACTGCAGATCAACAGCGAGGAAAAAAAACCAAAATAAGGACTGGGAAATGTTGCTCCATAGTAATTGTGCAAAAGGCTTTTTGGATTGGTTGTTATTGGCTTTCTTTTCCCCCAAAGGGGATGCTAGAAAATCTTTTGCTCTGAGTTAGAAAGTGTAGTTTGCAGTCTTTAATAAAAATACATTTATGTTTTGTAACATTATAAAATAAAGTCTTGTTGTCAATTGCTTTGGAAGGACTTGCAATTCAAGTCTCTGCATTGCTCTTGTATATATGTTTTAAAAAAAGAACAACATTCCACCAATATTCTTAGGGAGGTTAACTAAACAGATGGTATTTATCTCCAGGTTTGCAAGTGTGCCACATCCCTCTTTCAAAAGAGATGTTAACACAAAAAATCTTCAAGAGAAGCAGTTGGAAAGTCTCCCACAAAGTACACACACAGATAGAAATTATAAAAACAAAAAATCTAAAAATAAATCTGCATTTATGAATCTGGCTGGCTTCAATCTGGTTTGGAAAGGCTCAAAAGTAGCATTAACCTGGCTGTACAGTTCCATTTGCTTGTTTGTCAGAGGTCAGAATCTGGTGGATATAAATACAGTTTAGCTTTTATTTGTCTCCAAAACAGTGTTTGTCAATACTTCAGTGCTGTTTTGAGCAGATCAATGGCTGCACATAACTCACTGCCTGAGGGCTTTATTATTAATACAAATGTAGGTAGGCTAAATATTGAGTGACATTATTAGAAAGGGATTGTCCTTCCCTCTGTGACTTTGACTGATGTCAAATGAACATAAAGCTCACTAACATGTAGCCAGGTTTCTGCTCATACCTGGGAGAAACTGTCCCTCCCTCTCTGCCCATCATGGGAGCTGTAAAATAATCTAGAGAAGGTTATTCAAACTGAGTTTTACAGTGCTCACAACCTGAGCTAGCATCTAGAAAGAAGTTACCTTCTCAGGTGAAAGGCTGAGGCATCTCCATCCAGCCTTTTCAGTGGGACAGGATTAGGCTGATGTGTGAGAGGCTCTGCACCCTTCACCTGGAAATGCTACACTCAAGGCTGTGGATTAATTGAGAACAAGCACATCCTGGGGATCCTGCTTTCAAATAATGCCTCATCTCAAAACAATGAAAAAAGAGCACACCTTAAAAATACTTACAGCTGAAGTAGAAGTAACTTCCATTTACAGCCTGAATTATCTCAGGGCCTGGGACCGTTGCACAGATGCTCCAGTGCCTCATCAATCTGGCCTGAGGCTGGCCACAAGACCAGTGTCACAAGTGTCACAGTGCCTGCTGCACCCCAAATGCCACCACCTGCAGCAGCCCCATGGGCATCAGGAGCAGCCAGATGCAGAGCTGAGGCTGATGCTCTCCAGGCACACAGCTGGCTGCAAGGACAGTCCTGTCAGCTCCAGAGGTGCCCAAGCACCTGATGTGTGATGAGGCAACTGACTGGTCAGCTGGGCTGCTATTCTCTTCAAAAATATTTAACCTGAGCTCATAAAAGGAATGCTGTTGACCAAATAAAAGAGATAAATTGCTACATGTAATGCTGCTTGGTTAATTATGGCCAGCATGTTAAGTATTTCTGTAAGTTCTCCTGCTGAAGTGACCATAAATATATATATATATATATAATTTTGGTTTTTTTAACAGACTTTTGTAATAAATGAGTCAACCTTGTTACTTGAAATGTGGCAGTGAGATTTTAAAAATGCCATGGAGTATAGAAAAGCAATTGTTTTCTCATGAAGAACACAAAATTTGTGATGTTTTGGGGTTCCTCTTTTGATTAGAGGCTATCTATACTTGACAATACCTTAACTTTCAACACCCAATGACATTAATTTCACTTGACTTCCTGTCTTAAGGTCAAAAACATTAATCAGCACTTCTATCATTAGCTGAGTTTCCTTTTCTATTAAGCGATTATGATCACTTACTATTAATGAGTCGTGAAGTTTTAATAAATTTTTGCTAGTGTGAAATTGCTAAACAGTAATTATGGCAGATACTGTATGGATGGTTTGCTCCACAATGTACATTTTACTTAATGTTGGTTAGAAACATCTTCAAAAAACAACAGAAAGTAATTAACTAGTTACGGCTGAGGATGCAGAATGGCCTTTTTCACCACAGTTATAGTCAATAAAAAGACAAAGCAGGTAATTTTTTTTGTCATTCCTGGAATTATTGTATTTCTGGACCTTGTGACTTTGCCGTTCTTTATATGAAATGACACTGCCAAGGCTGCTTACTAAACAGGGGATGAAAGAAAATATCACATCTTTTAAGAGCTATTGTTTTAACTTGGGTTATATTTCTCCTGTTCTGGCATTGAAACAACAAGGTTAAAAAACAAAAGCCAGGCCCTCTCTGTTAATACAGAAGATAAATAACACAACAAATGCCATTTCCAAAAACTGATGTCTGAATACTGGCTTGGCTTTCCTGCAGCTTGGCATTGCTCACAGACACATCCAAACAGCCCCAGCCAGATGCTCGTTCGGAGCTTGGCTCAGGATTTTATTGGGTAAGTGACTTTTTAAACACCCAGCAACCAGGGGCTGCACTAATGGTGACTGACGAACTGGAAGGTAGCTCTGAACACAGAACAGATCAGGAGGGTATATTAAAGAAAACAAAGGAGGTTGCAATGATAACAGCTTCTCTACTAACTTCCCCCCGTTCCCAATTTTTTGGTTTACTGATATCTGAGAAAGCTGTATCTGGTACAACACTGCAAATGTACTGCCTTGTGCACTGAGCTGTATTTTCTGGACCAGCCAAATGGAGGAATAGGGTCAATTCAGGCACTCTGGCTTTTCTGAGCACTGTTTCTGTGGCATTGCACCCATCTCACAGCTGTCAGGTACTTAAAAATATAAGGTGAAGTAATTTTAAGCGTTTGTTGCTGTATTTATAGTAAGACACATGGAAGTGTTGTCACTTTTTTTTTTTTTTAATGCACTGGGTGGGAAGCCATCTGGGTCTGTACTGTCCTTTTTCAGTAAATCTTATCAAATTGATGCTGAAAAATTGGAGATGGTTGCAAGAAGAGCCCAAAGGGTGACACTAAGTGTCTGTGAAAAGCATGGCTAATAGTACATCCCTAACAGTGCAATCTCATCACAAACCCACTGTGTACTGTCATGAACACTGACTGTGGAACCTAACAAGGAACAGAAAATTAGAAAATAAATAGAAACTTTTCCATCCATAGACAAAGCTTCAACAAGGCTGGCTGGCTGTTCAATCTAGACCAGTTCAGCATAGAAAAGTGTCGTATTTTTAACAGAGAATGTAAGTAAACATAGGAGCCAGTAAACAAGATTTGTACTGTGTTCTCCACCATTGAACAAAATCTTTAAAACCAGACAAGGTGTTTTTCCCAGAGAAAAGCTGTATTCAAGAAATGATTCAGGCAAGTCCAACACCTCGCACAGTGCCAGAAGACAGCCTCTTAATCTATTAAACCTATTTCTCTAGGATATAGCTCTGTAGTGTTTGGGGTTTCTGCTGTGAGGAGTTAAAACAGAGTCTTTCCCCTGGAAATTCTTTGTGTTCTAAAGGAATAGGACACTGTTCTGGTTGTTTTGACCATGGAAGAATCCCAGCAGATCTTGACTGGCAGCACACAGGGGTGTGTGGGAATGCTGGCATTGTGCACAATGTCTCATATTGGTTGGCTCCTGTACTGGAGAAGGAGCACCAGCAGTGGGAGATGCTGCTTCCTGTCCTAGCCCTGTAGAACCAAGCATGATTCAGTGCTGTGTTTCAATCCAAACCTTGTGTTAGTCTGGAATGGAACAGGTCTTTGCTCTCCATTATAAAAATGGTGGATGCCCTGGATCCCTACAAAAGAATGTCTTGCGTAGCCTAGGATTAAATAGAAGTTAAAATAAATTAATGAGCTTCCTATGCCTCCAGCAAAAGCTGTGGCCCTGCAAACAGCAGTTCTGTCCAAAGTGCAGAGTTGCACCATCATGCTGGGACAAGGTCAGAGCTCTATTGGTGGCTGAGTGAGCATCTGTCTCTGCAGACACTGAGCCCATCTCCTGGGAGAGTTACACAGCAATACCAGACCATGCTGGAGCAGCTGCACTGCTCACCAGCAGGTACTGGGATCCTTGCCTGTATGACTTGTACTGATCTGAGGAAGATTATTAAAACATTAATTCATACCTCTTGTCTTCATCTTCCTGGCCTGACTCTCACAATGTTCATTACTAGGTAATGTGCAGTTATAACATCTTAGTTTTACAACTCTCTGAGGATACTTTGGGTCAAAAATGAGTTTGAGATTCCAGGGCACAAGAGAAATATAATTTTTATCTGAAGAAACAACATAGTGTGGAGAGAATTATGACCAGCAAAAGTCATCATAGCCAAGTATCTACTGAAAGCAATTTTACTTTAATTGCACCTGAAACTGACAATTTCTGAATATGTAGAAAGGACAGGAATTGCTTTGCAGGGATTTGCAAGAAGTTGCTGAATGGTGCCTTGGATACTGTCTAGGATTACTGGGAAAGCCCAGCCATGCACAAAAGTGAACTTAAAACACATAGTAACTCCTATAATCAAATTTGTTGCATAATCATTATACAATCTCAAGGATGAGCAGCTGATTGGATCATTAACATCTGTCCCATTTGTGCCAGGACTTGGGCAGTGTGACTGGTCCCAATGCAGTGGGATCCTTGCTCCATAGCTGAGATGCATGACACAACATCCACATTTGTGTGGCCATGCTCTGAAAGTGCCCCTTGCAGAAGAGCACAGTGACATTTCCAGCATTGCCAAGAGTTGAGCTCTGAATTTTCCAAGACCCACCCTCAGTTCCCAGGGACTGCTGGAGATGCAGGCTGAGTCCAGGTTTCAGAGCTGGCAGTGGCTGAACAAAGGTTCAAAACACTAAAACTGGGCTTGGAAACTTTCAGCCCCCAGACGGGGATGAGTCTTGGTGCACACATCATTTAAAGAAGGAGCACAAATCCTCCTGGGTGCAGTGGGCAGGTCACAGGACTGCTTTCTATCTATATGCAAAAGGAGATGATAAATACCAGAGGCCTTTAATTGAAAGTTGTCACTGGCCATATGGTGGCATCTGGCTGGGGGGGGTGAGATTATCTGACCAAGCAAGTGGTGCTGAGGCAAAGTCAGAGCTTGTTTCAAAGCTCATTCCTCACATTTGACAAGGGTTTGTGTTGCCAGCTTCATTGTTTTCTCTCTGTACCTCCATTTCTTTCTACTATTTTCATGGCTTTGTACTCAATTACTGGATGGCACAGCATCTCTAGCTTTAAAATAACAGTATATAAATGCTGTAAAATCACATTTTAGAACAGATTTCAAGTTATAATATTCCCTACACTTACCCAGAGAAAAAGCTCTATATTTTAATCCCCTTCAGTTTTGAAACACTTTCAGTCCATTAGAGCCACATAAATACAAGGCAAAAAACAATAACAGGCTACAAATCAATACATTTGCACAGCCAGCTCTAAATAAATATGATCCAATTGCTGACTTTGAAAACTGAGAAGAGTCCAAAGTTTCCAGAGGGAAATGCTGGTGGTGAAATAACATTCAACTGCATGCAGGGAACCCTGAGCACTCAGTCCAAGGTGCAAGAAGGCAGAAGGTATTTACCAACAAGAAGGGTCAGTTTTCTGATAAAGTTAAAATATCCCCTGTTGGGAAGGGTGTTCAGCATTAATGTGGACAGTGTGCTGATAAAGTGGGTTGTTAAGTGGAATGAGACAGGTCCAGCTCAAATATTCAACAGTGATCTCTCCTGAAGCAAGCATTAGGCCTGGCAGGAACTTTATAAATAATACACAATGAGTTCAGTAAGTTTCCAAGTCTTCAGCTTGGAAATTGGTGCTAAGCATCCAGAAATAATCATACTCACTGTAATCACACATGGTTGGTGTCACTGCAAGGGCACCTCAGAAATCCTGCAGGAAGAGACAAACCAGAAAGGATGACAATCTCTATTCATTTTGCCTTGTACATCTCATGTTTCAGCTCTGCAGCTGGTTTTGTGATAAATAGCAGAGGGTGCTCCAAAAGATCTTTCAAACACTTGAGGAAAAAACCAAACAAAACCCAAACCAACAAAACAACAAAACTCAAAACAAAACAAAAAGAAACCAAACCAAAAACCAACCCAAGAAAAGAGAGTACTGTGTTCATTTTCTAACTTCAAGCAATACAGTCCATTGGATTTAAGCCTAAGTAACAATTTAAAGTTCAAGCCATTTTACACCATGATATTCTTCTCTTTTTTGGAGTTAGGGCTTTCTGATCCTGCCACAAAAGAGGAATTTATTCCTTTAAGCAGGCACAAGCACAGTAATACACACACAAGTAAAGGATAAAAGACAAAGCAGGTGTGAGAAGAGTGGCTCCCCTGTACCTCTGCTCTTACAAATGCAGCTCAAACTCATGCTTGCCCCTTCTTCTGTACAACAAATATATTCTGTCCAAAAAGCAGATATTGCCATGTTTCACATTAGTCACAGTCTACAATCATAGTGTAATAATTGGTGTATTTTGATTAAATAATTCGTGTACAAAACATTATATTCTTTTATTCTCAGTCAACCTTCTGTTTCTGTGGAATTATTCCATAACTTTTGGATGCAAAGCCTAAAGACAGCAATCTGAGGCATCAGATCTCTCCCTAGTGCAGCTGACTATTAGATAGTTCTTGCTGTGAAAAAAAAAATTGAAATATAAAACAAAATAAAATACAATAAAATATTTTATACTGTAGTTCCTTAGGGTGAAAATTTTGTACTCCTCTATGCATATTTTTGCCTGCACCTTTCCATTTGATAAATTCTGGCCTCACTCTTTCCTACACAAAATTTAAAGGTTTCTACTGGAAAAAATGCTCGTAAGTGACCTTAGAGATTCAGTTATTTTCAGCAAAATAAAGAAAAGCCCCTGCATCATTTTAATCTAGATGGTTCTCATTTACAGTACTCATAAGAGCTCATTAGTGCTAAGGCACATATCCTTGTGTGCTTACCCAGCTGCCTTGAAAGGCAGGAAAACACTGTTAAATCCATTTTATGGATGAGAACATAAAGATTCAAGCAGTCTAAATAGGGATTAAATTGAAGTTAGGAGCCAGCCTCTCAGATGGTGATGTGCAGTATTTACTCTCTACACCACGTAGTCCCAAAGATGATTTAATTCAGTGAGCACCTTCATCCTGGCTCCAGAGCTCATTAAGCACTTTTGCATCCTGGAAAATCCCCCTGGGTGGAGCAGAAGGGCTCCTGTCTCCAACCTGAAGAGTATCACACTCCAGGGTAAATGGGAAAACACCTCAGCTCTGCCCAGGATCTTGGTGGAGAACAGGGCTGGGCTGCTGAGCTTGTGCTGCCTCCACTGAGTAATTTCCATTTCTCAAAGACATCTGCAGAATGTGGGAAGCCCAGCAGCCCTGCTTGGCCCCAGAGGGCTCAGATTGATACTGGGCTGTAGGCACAGGCAGGCTGGGCCATGCTGTGCCTCTGTGCTGGAGCAGTGCTGCCTGAGCCAGTTGTGTTCTCCTGGCAGTGGGTACCACTCAGTGAATTCCTCATCTGACGGTTTCAGAATTCCCAGAAGCCCCGTGGAATTTCCACTGAAATCAGGCAGAACGTGAACAAGTGTTGATCAGTGTTGTGAGTGTTGTACAAGGCACAGCAAGATTAGAACCACTGCCTTTTGCCTTCTCCTGGGAGAACAAATTCAGATACTGATGCCTTCAGTCCTACCTTGTTTTATTTCACTTTGCATGACTACACATAAGAGATTTGTCTGCTGTGAATTGTGTCTCTGAAAGATTCCCAGAGTGGCTATATCCTACAGAGGATGTAGTTAAAGTGTGTTCTGAAATGATAGTCCAGACAAAGAGCACAACTATCTTTGGTGTGTGCTGCAACCACTTTAGGAAAATTATCTGGTAGCACATAACTCATGTTACAGGACAGCATTTTGAAAAGGACAAGATAAAAGGTTAACTCATGAAAATCCATTATTAACAGCCCTCTGAGAGTCTGACCCAGTGACAGACAGGTTCTCTCCTTTCTTCAAAGCTTTATACACCCCAAGCTCTCTAGTTTAGTCTTACCTTCCTGATACAGTAGAATTATCTGACACTATCTAAATAGTAATTTAAAAATCTTCACAATATTATATGTCTTTTATCAAGACAATGGCTGATGGCATCACAGACTGAGGAAGTCCCACTGTGTTTATTGATTGGTGTACAGCTACAATTCCCCAGTGATCTTGGAAGAAACTGTACTGGATGCTCAACAGCTAAAATACATGAAAAAACCTGCATTTCTTGCACAAATAATCTCTTAATAAATCTCTTAGGGTTTGAGATGCATTAAAATTCTGGCTCTATGTCTATGAATCTTTGTGGAGAAATTGTCCCATTTGTAGTGAACCTTTGTTACCACATTGGAAAATCCCCTCTGTGAACAGGGAAGGGCACTATGTTTATAGGGGACCTCATCTTAATTTCAGCAAAAAAGTGTAGCAGCATGTCCAAACCATCCACTTAATTCCATAGAAAACAATGCATTACAGTTCTGGGGAGCTCTCAGTGTTGTGTGAGGCTGTACTTTATGTCACTATCCCTCTTTTCTCCAACACAGAAGCTTGTTAGAACAATTTCCTTTCTGTTCTTTTAATGAAACCACTCATCAGGAATAATTTGCTACAAATCCATACTTTGAACTCTCAAATTAGTGAAAAAGAGGAACTCCAAGTAGTTTAGCACTCTCAGGAAATGAGGAGAGATGAAAGGAGCACGGGCACGATGGGGAAATGCATTGTTAAAGGACCTGTGGGACAAATGAAGTCACCAGCCCAAAGAGCAGAGAGCAGGCAATGAGCAAACTTCAGACTGAAGATAATTTTGGCTCCAGTTTGAGACATCTTAAATGCTTCTAAATCTTCAGAGGTTAGACATTCAAAGCTAGCTGAAAGCCAGATCTTCCTCTAGGCCCCTCTTATCATTAGCCAGTTCTGAGAAACCAGCCTTGTTCTGCTCTTTTCTCCTAGGCTTTGATTCTGTCACTTTAAGTCCCCATGTTCCACCTGTGAGACTGGAGCTGGATGTCATGCACACCATTTGCCAGAAAGCTGAGCAGTTTTTCTGCTCAAAAAATGCATGGATATGTACATTTTCAAATAGATTGTGGAAGTTACTCTATTCACAACAGTGAAATCAAGCCTAGAAGCCCAGGATTAATGACATACTTGACAAAAAGTACTTTCTACCCTTGCTAATGGAAGGAACTAGACAAATAGGCATAAAATTCTACATAATTTGTAAGAGATTAAATGCTCTCCTAAATTTTCAGCTAAGAAAGAGAAAATTAATACAAAGAGAAGCGGAAACAGAAGATTGTTAATGGGCTTATCTCCACAATTTTTGTTGGGAAGAATAAATTTATCAGTATTCTCCTTGTGAAGTTCCTTCCTTCCTCCCTCTGATGGAAATTTTCATAGCATGTATCCCCAGCTATGGCTTTTTTTCCTGAATAAAAAAGTGCTTGCTGGCATTGGCCAACCTGTAGATCAATAGGTGTATCCTTAGTAGCTCACAGACTACCTTTCCTGCATGGAAACTGAAGTTCCATTATTCATTATCCATTCATTCTGATTCCAAGCAGCCCCAAATCTCAACCAGTTTGTCTGTGGGTGCAAAACAAAAGTATCTAAAAAGATGTGACCTTCATATATCAAAACAGCTGCCATCTGGAGACCATAAATGCTCTGCTTCTACCTAGCAAAAGCTTCTGCACAGGCATGCAAATTGAAGTCAGTTTTGGTAACTTGGGCAAAACAAGGTTCAACAATGTTTTAGTAAGATCACTGTTAAAATTATGTCTTAAAAGACAAAAATTGAGCCACCATCCCATCCATTCACCCTCTAAAGAAAGAAGAAAAGGAAAATAAAAACTCACAACAAGTTACCTCATGTAGTTTTTCATGTTTGATTCCCCTGACTATGATTTCTCAATGGTCTGTGCTAAATGCTCCCATTATCACAGTGTGCCACAAGTTTTATATTTCCCAGCATTGACTCCAACTCCTACATACTGTGAGACAAACATCTGAATTAGCACATTCTCCCAAGGAGTGCTGTGCCATGAATAACCTCAGGAGCTCACTGTGCACCCAGCTCCTTAGGGAAGCACACACACTCATTGCCATGCAGTGAGCAGGACATCCCATCCCATCCCATCCCATCCCATCCCATCCCATCCCATCCCATCCCATCCCATCCCATCCCATCCCATCCCATCCCATCCCATCCCATCCCATCCCATCCCATCCCATCCCATCCCGCCTTGCTTGTGCCACCAGTCTGGGGGCTGAGCCCTAGCCTGGATTCCTGAAGTGAGCTGCCTGAAATAATGTTAACAATAAACTGCTGTACCAGCACACTGAGGGGTGATGGATGCAGAAGGAGGTGGGATTTGGCTGGGGGAAAATGCATCTTTGGCCAGCTTTGCTGTGAAATCCATGTCTCCCTGATTGCTCCTCTCGGTCACAGCAGGGGTGTGGGAGAAGTGGCATTGACAGGATATTAAGAAGCTGCTTCGTGGGGGCATTTAAACATTTTACTGGTGTTACTGCTTTGAATTTAAATAGCATACCCTTTTCTGCATTTTCTTACAGTACCTTTGATGATCTGACAATGCCAGATCAGCCTGTGATCTCTATAGTCCAGTGCCTTGCTGTAGACACTGGCCAGCAAGACTTTCCTAAAGAAACTCCTTACCCAAAGCTGCAGCTGCAAGTGAACCTGCTGCTGGGCAGTTTCTTCCCATCTTCAGTGATCTGAAAGTGGTTTAAGATTATCACAAATTCCTGCTCTGTATTAATGGGCTCATAGCTATTTTGCTGTTTTAAAATCACATTTTTTAATGGATAAAGAAGGATACAAATAAGAAAAACAAGCATTAACAGAGAGCAGATATACTGTGCTGATTTTGAAGCTCAGGTATGGTCTTAAATATTTACATTCCTGTCATTGTGCTTTGAGACCCATAGGTGTGGATGTGTTGCATCCACACCTAATGCCAAGGCTTAGAGAGCTGACAAATAGACTAGAAAAAGGAAAAGAAGTACACCTACCCTTATTTTACAGAGAGAGATCTGAGACAGAGAGAAATGAGAGACCTACCTCAGGTCATGCAGGGAGTCAATAGCAGAAATTGAAAAAAGGTTGTCTGAATCCTGCCCAGTGCACTAATACCTTGACCTTTATACCAAGGCATTTCCACTTCCAAAGGAAAGAGCTGTGGAGATGGCTGAGGGAAAGCAGGGCATGGACAATTAATTATGTTTTACCTGCCATTTCTTTTCTTCCCCCCCAGTTACCTCCTGGCCCTACAGCCTGAATCATGAATTCTTGAAGAATTCTGTTCATTCAGGGAATCTATACATAGATGATAAATAGAAGCTGGAGGAAAAATACCGAGGTGATAGAGTAGATGGAGAGGGTTTTCTGTGTTACTAATGTATTTCAATATACTTCTCCCTGAGCTCTCTGCAGAAAGGGAGAAAAAGCCTGAATACTTGGCTTTTTACTCTAGGTGACAACTGCAGACAGTAGGTGTGAGAGAGTATCTCAACTCTTTAAAGAATGACTGATTAAGAGTTTTGTTGAAAATAACAGGACAAGAAACATCCTCTGCTTTATTTCTTGCCCTGAGAACTTCTAGGCATTCCCTGTAGGTGCAAAAGATTCCAGGTGACACTGGCAGTGGTAACTGCAATGGTTGAGGGGGCCAGTGAGGATTTTTTTTTTAAAGTACTGATGGGATTTAAGAGTGTAAACCCCACTGACAGGTATTACTTTCCTTAGCTTTTCCTGAAAAGCCACACCACAAATAACACCTGGAACAGCAGATTTTCTGCATTATTCTTCATAACTGCAGGTGATGTTGGATTTGATTTTATTTTTTTATCACATTAAGAGTGTTTTTACTTCTGCTGGAAATGAAGTTCTGCTCAGTCACTCTTCAGAGTCCTGGCCTTGTGATACTGAGGGCTCTTGGGCTCTGAAACAAGTTGCTGTGACTTGAATTGTTCTGTCACAAGAAGCTCACACTTTCAGCCTTCTTCCATATTTTTTCTCCTTGATGATACCATCCCTCTAATGTCTCCTTCAAAGACACTGAACTGAATAACAGCACATGTCACCCTCAGTACACAGTGTGCTGAATTTTGTTGGGTGCTCCTTTTGGATTTACAGCTTTGTGTAAATAAATTCAGCACAGGTTTCAGCCAGCACAACCTCTTTGTGTGCTCTCACTTGTGTGGATGGAAAGCAGGAGATACACAAAGGCAATCAGCAGTGCCACTGCCTTGAATGGCTCGTTAGAAAGTTTACATCTGGCACAAAGGCACACGTGCAAACTGTGCTCTGTACTCATATAAAGCACGTTTGGGAACAGAGAATGCCTGGAACAGAAGGATGAGTGCATGGTCAGTGTCTTGCCCTGCCCGTAGGGAGCCACATCTCCTTGCTGCCAGCAGTCATCTGTACACTGGAGAAAGCTCTGAACAGCTACACTCAGACTCTGATCCTGCTAATCCTGCTAATCCCATGCCCTGGTGTGCTCCATTAGTCTGTGAAAGACAACAGACAGAACTCAAACTTCCCCAGCTGGAGGCACTCTGCGCTTCAGAAGGTGGCTCACACACCTCCTCAGGGTCAGCCAAAAGGGGAGCAGGAAACATTGCAGCCCAAGAATCTCACAGCCATTGTGCCAAGAGAAAAGCTCCTTGGAGACCCATGGCAGATGCTCTGGTTTGTATCCACACACCAACAGTCACTGCTGGCCCTGTACATCAGGTCTGGCCTTCACTTAATCCCTCTGGCTCAGCAGCAGCCAAAGAGAACCAGGTACAGCAGCTACAGTAATGGAGTGAGAAAAACATTTTCATTTCTCTTTTTGACCCTCAATCAGCACTGCCAAGCACAGTATGTATTACCTTAGACCACAAATACTGCAAGCTTTCAATTAAAGATGGCAACATTCATGTGGGAATTGTAACTGAAAGAATCCTCTAATCCTACAGAAACTTGTAGGTAGGTAAAAAAAAGTGGAAAGATGCTGTGTGTGGATGCACATGTGTATGTCTGAGGAAAGGCACCCTTTGTACCAATAAACTTTAAAATATGATTTACACTGTGCAGGCAGCAGCCTCAGACATCAAAGCTTCAGACTTAGTGCAGTGTCAAAAAACCATGAAGCTTTAAGGCTCGACCAAGCATCAACCCCAAGCTGAGGCAGAAGCTTTCACTCTTGAGACTGCTGACTGAATGGATTAGATTTAAAAAAAAAAAAAAAAAAAAAAATCACAAACCCCACAGCTCTCTAAAACTGCTGGTAGAAAAATAAATTACTAAATGTATGTTTGCTCAAGTATGTCTTTATTTATCCTGCTGTATTCTACACTTAATGCTTAAACTCCCTGCATTTTAAATGGAGGCTAAAACCAGCTGCATATGCACTAGCCAATGAACTAGCAATAACAAATGCATCCAGCAGAGACAAAGGTTTGCTTTTAATCAGAGAAATGAAAAACAGTCAGAGGTAGTACTGTATCAGGCATTTTGTGCTGCACAGTGGGTTAGCCTAGAGCCACACAGCAAGGTACAGCTCTTTCCTTCATGCATGCATTTTTACAGAGCCACAGGTGATCCAGCCAGGTTATTGCTCCAGGTGTGTGATCAGGAATGCTCCAACAGCTGGGCAGACAGAGAAAGGTTCTGCTGCCAGTGCTGGGGTAGGTGCTGGTGACTCAAGGACTGCTCCTGCTTTGGCCTTTCTGTCCAGAGAGCAGAGCTGTGCCTGAAACTACTGTGCTGACAAAAGATGGGATCTCCTTGCACTGGAAAAAGCTCATTCAGCAAGGAATACATAGATCTAATTAGGAAAAAAACCTTGGAAGTTTTATAATTTCTCTTTTATGTATCAAGAATACATCATGACAGAGCTCCTAAACAGTTATTAGAGGTCTCTCCTTTAATTTCAGTGGGACGTCCATACCTGAGTGGCTCACAGAAACTGTACCAGATACCTACCCAAGCCTTTCTCATGGTCTGTGAGAGAGGGGAAACCAATACAAAGCCCTCTAGTGGGATTAAGGTCATATACTCCCTTAAAGCCTTGTGGTTTCATCCTTAGATTTTGCCATGCTTTAGCCACCAGCACTAAACAGCTCAGCTTTTTGAACTGTTTTTGAACAGGGCAGCCTCTGCTCCTGCTGTTTCTGTCACAAAAGGCATGAGGTCAGTGGTCTGGATTCCAGACTGTGCTGTGAGGAGGTGACTGAAGTGCTGAAGGGGGACACTACCTCCCTTTCCACAGTGCACTCAGATTCACAAATAGCCTGCACCAGCTGGTGGGCTGCAGCTGAAGTGGTAGTTGGCATTAATATTGCTTGCACAGCTTATCTACAGGTCTACTCTGAGAGGATTTCATTATTTGGACTAGCACCAGGCTCCTAGTGTGCTGCACAGAGAAGGATTTCCTTCTCTCCATCAAGATTTCACAGGCTGATTTCGTGTTAAGGGATGCTGGTTACTGTTTCCCACAGCTTCCTTCCCCTCTCCATGTGCTCACAGACACCAGCCTCTCCCTGAGTATCTTTGTGGCAAATTTGCACACTTCAGAGCTCCTCACCTCCAGCCTGCCTGGGGCAAATTGGCAAAAAGAATAAAAGGAAAACAACAACAACAGTTGTTTTGCTACAATACAAAAGGAAACTGAATCTCTTCCTGTTGGTGGCTAAGCCCTGCTCCTGGCAAACAAGATGGGAGGGAAAACAAAGAGGAAGATGAAGGATTGCATGGAGATCCCAGGGAGGGGCTGAGGGTCTGCACAACGCCCTCTCCTCTGCCACTGATAAACACTCAGACCATTCAAGGAGCCCTGCATTGTAATTTCTGTAACAGGGCAGCAAACCAAGTTTAGTGACACAGAACAAGCTGTCAATAGGCCTACAGATCTGCAGGAGGACTTTAATTGGGTGAGAACATATCTCAGGAGGAGGGGGAGGCTGAATTCTTTTTATTAGCAAAAGATGTTACTAGGCATGGTAGCTTTTGAGAAGGAAAAAACTTTTATTTCTTTTGTCTCTTTTATCATAAAAATCTACTAAACCACAAACTGTTCAGCTTTGCAGTGAGAGTGCCTTTTGTGTCATTTATATTACCCTACTGTGCTCTTATTATTAAAAGTCTTATGCTTAAGAACAGCACTTGGAAAAACATGTTCTTAAGAGCTTGAAAACACTCCCTGCAATGCTTTCTTCCTTTACTCCCACCCCAGAATCCCAATCAACAAGTGAATTTTGTATTCAGGCTCCCCCCCTCCACCCACCCAGTCACTTTTGTGAAATATTAATTCCTTCTCAGGTCCCAAAAAAAAAAGAAACCAAACAAACCAAACCCAAAAAAAGCAACCTATTGAAAAACAGCTTGAGACACTTTACTCCCTCCAGGAAATGCCATCCAAGACCCTTTGGGTGTCTGAAGAGCAGGAAAGTTACAGGGTGAGAGGCAGGAAAAGCTATTGCCCTTTATTAAAGGAATGATGAATCTGAAAGACAGTCAAGAAAAACCTGTCAGGATGTGCAGATCCACCTCAGCACTGAAGTCTCTGAGAGGTATGTGGACTATGGCAATCCTGATGGTCTTTAGGAGGAGTTGCCTGAGCCTGTGTGCAGTTTGAATTCACAGATTGCATACAGCTGAGCAGTGTAAGTTACCACAAGCTCTAGACTAGAGCAGACATCAGAGCACTATCCTGCTACTTGCAATAACAAGCATCTCTTCTCTGCTTTTCTTTATTTTTTTTTCACCCTAATTTAAATTACTGTCATCAGTGAAAAGTGATGGATTATCATGGGATAGACCAAATTTGGGAGGTCCACCCTAGCCCAAGAAACAGAGGGGGAAGAAGGGCCAGAACTGGCACGTGATGATCTCTACTCGTTTAGGATACAAGTAAAAAAGGCAGAAAGTTTTCCCACAGCATCCTACAAAGTACTCCTTAAGAGAGCTGCTCCATTCAGTAAAGCAGGGCAGCTCTGTGCTGCTTCAGGCTGTGGAGCAGTTCTGGTGCATGAAAGCTCCAGAGCTTTGGAGGCAGCTAAACCTGAGGCTCTGGTCCAGTCACGGACCAGACGTGGCCACCCTGAGGATGTGACAGTGTGCACCAACAACAAGGCCTATGGAGAGCTTTGAACAACATTCTTGGTGGGAATCCCAACCTAGGAGACACAGAAAACATCCAAAGCAAAGCCCTCAGGCAGTGTACTGTGCAGAGCTCTTGGCTCACCTGGCTCTGAGCCTGCCTGATAAATCCTTTGATCTGCCCTAAGGGTGCCAAATTATTGTACCCAAGGCCACAGCAACTCCCTTGTGGCAGAAAGGAAGCCTGAAAAGGAGGCTGTATAGAGGACTGTGTAGTCTCCATGGGTTTCAGACTGCAGTTAAGGAAGTCAGATGCCTCTTGTGCCACTTGAGATACTGAGGGTCTTGCCATGGTCTACTCAGAGGACTGACAGAAATGAATGCAAGCATATGAAAGTAGGATGAGCTAACACATCTGCAATGAAAAGTGAATGGGCAAAGGATTGATGTCTTGGGGATCTCTCTTCTGATACTGCCCATCTCTTACTGAGAGTTTCATAGCAAATGATTTTTAATTTCCCAGATGTACATTCATTTCTCCTGAGAGTATCTTTTCAGAGATTCAGATAATACAAGCTCCTGTGTGTCTCTGGGTAATATTTTGCCCTTTTTAGAAAGGACTTTGGACATGAAGATCTGAAGTTAAAATTGCATGCAACTGATCAATGTTCATGGTCAAATATAATCAAATAAGACATTTCTCCTCTAATTAATTTCAAGTGCATTGTCAAAGGTGGTACAGATAATATCAAATTCACGTTGCAGTCAAAGGAGGCAGCACAATGTCTCCATACTTTTCAGCTGTCTGGTTTGATGAGAGGGCAAGGATTGCTCCACTCTTGGCAGGGAGGAGCACATCTCACAAACCCAGAAAAAAAAGGAAGTGGTTTTCTTCATGGTTCACCAATAGGGGACAGCCTCTTGCATATTCGTCAGATTAACATGTTCTCAGATGGCATTTCCCAGGGGGAATAAAGTGTCTCAAATTGTTTTTCAAGCTCCTGTGCACTGTCTGAGCAGATAGTTATGAAATAGCATTGCTAATGCTTGCTGTGGAGAGGCTTCCTATCCTCTGCTGCAATGAAAACATTGGAGGCATTGCTACACGTACTGGCTGTCTCTGAAGGTAGAAGAACAGCTTGCTGTGTCCTAAGTAGAATGCCATGCAGTTAAATGATGGGAAAGCAACCAGAGAATATTTCCTGTGATGGAGGAGCCCAGTTTCATTGTGAAAGCACATGCCAGCTCACCTCAGCCGAACTGGTCATGGTGCATTTTACTTACAGCACATCAGCAATAAATCTGCTCTGTCTCTTCTAGAAATTTTCAAATCACCATCCCTGTCCCCCTCCCAGCTCATCTTCACTGTTTCCTTCCTCCCTCTCTCCCTCAAATGCTGCATCTCAGCCTTTTGCCAGTATTGTAGTTCTGTACCAGGAGAAACAGAAACATTTTAGTCTCTCCAAAACCATCCTCTCTCCCCCTGCTGCTCTCCCCTTTCCCTCCATCCTATTGGTATTGATGGAGGAGGGGTGGAAAGACTCTAAGGTGGTGATATTAAAACATGTATATTTGGGCAGAGGGGTTTCCCAGCTTTAATCTGTCTCAAACTCAGAATCTAATGGGGTGACAAAGATATACTTACCAGACCAAGCCACTCACTGGACAATTTCTCCTTCCCCATTCCTCCAGCTGTTGTAGATCTGCCCAAATTTCCTGTTTGTCATTCCTTGGTAACATGGCTCTTCCATTACAGCCATCAGTTTCTATTTCTAAGTCAGTTTGTTCTGAGATCTGTTTACAGGCTCAACATGAATATAAAGGGATGAGGCTTAGTGCTTTAGTTTAGTGTATGTATTTTTATGAAACCTATATGTCAGTTACAGTTGTTGCTTTGACTGATTAGACAACGTCTAAGTAAAATGATTAAATATGAATAACACAGGATATTTATTCAGGCTTAATCTCCCTCTCTCAATCCTCTAGACATTATCTGTTGAGAGTTGCTAATGCAGAAAATGTTGCTCCTATCATCCAGATAGCAATGTGAGCTATCCCATGTAAACTTTGATGGATATACTTCCTCACAGTGAGGTGGGAGGTGGGCAGAAGGCAGGGTTTCCAAAGAGCAGGTTTGAAACCCCATGCATCAGAGTTGTCAGCTAACTGCATATCAGATTTACTAACAAGCCTTACCAGGGCAGGGATTTCTAATTTATCACTGTCTCACACTGGAAGGAATGCTTAAAATACATTACTATTTTAGGTAAGACCTGCAAATTAGTCTCCATCTTCTTGCATCCCCCAAGATCTTTACAGTGAAAACACCTGCAGTGTCTGAGGGTGACAAAAAGCTGCAAATAGTAACATCCCACTCCATTAGTTCAAACCTACCCTCATTTCATAATAAAAAATGGCCTGTGTTTTGGACAATAAGTATCCACACCCATGATAGGTGCCCATTAAACTTTTCAATGTAGCTCGGTTCAGCACCCACCATTCTGTTTCTCAGACAAAAATATTTACAGATCTCTTTGCCTAAAAGTTTCTTACAGCAGGGTGGGAACTGCTATCCAGAAAGCCCCTGGCCAGAAGTTTTGTCCTGTCTGTAAAAAGCTGATTTCACATTTCCTCACTGACTCCTTCCTCAGAAACCTGGGGCTGGCTGATGTGCACTGAGGGTTTTGCAGACACTTGCTTCCTTCCAGCCCCCAAACACATCCATCAGAATATGCACTGATAGAAACACAGCAAAGATGGTCCCCAAACACCCAAAATGCCTTTAAGTTCTGTTCAAATTCTTCCCCCAAGGGTACTAGCTGAGACTCAAGCTCTGAGTGCAGCACAAGTGCCAGGTCTCCTGCTCCTTCTCACTGTGTTTCAGCAGCAGATCCTGGTGTTTGATCTCTTGTTGAGTGACTGAAGGCAGAAGCAGTGTGGTCACCCTCCTGTTATTTAATGCTGTTTTTCCTCAGTTAAGCAATTAGTACAGTCACTGAGCTGTTTTACAGCAGGTGTTACTACTCTGAATTGTTCTACAGCCGTGCAGGATCAAAGAGCCACAGAGGGAGCCCAGTGTGAAGATCTGCCACATGTTCCTTTAACTCAGCGTTGCTTGGTGTTAATAGCTCTGACTGTGGTCATTAACTCTCTTTCTCTGTAAGATTTTTTATTTCTTGCAACATATCTGAGAGCTTTGTTCCAGACTAGCAAGCCATGACAGTGAGCCAGGGAAGATGAGACTGATGGAATATAGCCAAGGCTGTGGCACTGTCCTGCAGAAATATTTTAGCCAAGAAAGGAATGATCTCTTGCTGCTTCAGTTAACAGTATCACTAGTGTACTCAAGAGCCCTTAAGGATGTTTTGCTTGTTTTCAAAACTCTAAATATGACTCCATAGCTAGGGAGCCTTAAGAATTACAGTACATCCTAAGGAAGCATTAACAGAATTGGCCCAATAAGGAGAAAACAAGTCAAAGCTGAAACTGTCAGCTGAGAAAAATAATAAAAGCCTCCTCCTTCCTCCCAAAAATATTATAGCCATAGTTGTTCCCATGTTCCTCAAGTTTAAAATTTCCTCCTGTAATAAAGGTTTTGCATCAATAGCTCTGTCTCAAGTTGGTGTGAACTTTCAAAGCCACTAGTGATAGATATAACAACCCAAAAGCTTTGGCAAAGGGCTTGCCAGACCCTATGAGCAGTTGTTGCTGCTTGTCTCTCAGAACTAGGACTCCAAAACATATCACACTCCACAGTCTATGGTGAGAGACAGGGAGCAACAGAAGGCAGTGCTGAAGGGAGAGAGAGGGGAAAGAGGAAAACAATGCCACTAGTTACAGAAGGACCAGAAAAGAGGGAGAGGGGTGGTTTGACAGCACCAACACACAGGGAGGATAAAGAAAACACACTGAAGTTGCATAAGATAATATGCAGCAGATAGTGTATGATGCAGCCATGAGCTACTGCTTTAATTCTTTTGTCAGCATAAAAATGAATACATATTTTGCCCACTTAAGTGTCTCTATTAAGACCTCAAAGAATTCAGGCCTTCCTCAATTAACCCCAGCAGGCAGTATGCATTCCAACAGCAGCTTCAAAGGTATGGATTTCCACTCTATTAAACTCTATTAAGCTTGTACAGATCATGAAACTGTAAACCTGACAACCTGATGATAGTTCATTTTATTTTTCTCTTTCCCCTAAGCCACTATTCCTTTGCTGTGTTTTGCCATGTGACACGATAGGCTTTGTTCTCTTACTTCAAGGCCTGACTTATTTTTAGAGACACTCTATTGTCCTGAACATCTTGATAAGACTGGGAAGTCCAAAGTCTGTGGCTGGGACCCAAAGTCAGAGAGTGTCTCCTTGCAGTCTGTTTTCTCATGCAGTTTGTGAAGCATCTTTCATTGAGAAACAATTTCTTTACACCTGAGCAGTAATGAGCACAAAAAAGGGTTGAGGGTTTTCTGGGAGTGCTGTAAAATTCTCCAGCAGTAAGGCAGCGTGTAAATTAGAAATTGTAGGGATAAATATTCTTTGGTTTAGGAAGGTTGATTCTTTTTTCTATTGCATATCACTGTTTCTCCCACAGAACACACTAACAGTGAGACTCCTGCCTTCCTTGGGGATAACTTGTCAAAGAGGATATGGATATGGATTCTATCATTTTTCCTCACTGTAAGGACAGATGTTTGCTCTGACTGGCAGATCTAAAAAATGAATTATTTTTCTCTCTGCTGAGATAGATATACTCCCTAGATAAATTTGGGCATGATCAACAGATATCTTCTTTAGAAGACTGACACAAAACTTGAAAAATGATGAACATGTCCCCTGGCAGGAACATCCTCTCTGCAAAGCAGTGACATAGAACTGGAAAAAAAATGATCTGTGCTCCTTTCCCATTCCATCATTTTATTCTGTGCTCTACACCTCTATCAAGGCAATCATAAGATGAAGGCTTGAGACAAAGTAAAAATATGGTATATTGCCAAATAGTTTTTAATCGTATTTTTGGCTCCTCCATTCTCCATTATTCCTTAGGAAGAACTTTGTTCCCTGGCAACTGGATGTTGAATGTTATTTCCATGCTGTACAGGGAATTAAGACTTTTGTTTGTAACCTCTTCTTAACTCCACAGATTCAGGGCAGCTCAGAGAATTTCTTACATTTTAGAAACTCCAGAGGAAGATAAAAAGTGGGCCAAAACCTGCTGTGCTACCTATGAGCCAGGAGACCTTGCCAGAGCTCCACAGCCTGCCCAGGTTCTGCTCCTGAAGAGATCAGCTGTGATAGGAACTAACCCAGAGGCTCCTCCATGGTCACCATCCTCCACTGAAGAAGAGATGGCCAAAAATTACATGGGAAATGTGACTTCAGCCATTCAGCCTCCAGCACCTCCTTCCTGAATAGGACAGACCTTCCCCCTCCCATCACTAGAAGAACTTGCCCCAGCACCCCAGCGTCCTTCCTGAAGTCCAGACCTGGACACAGGATTCCAGGGGCAGCCTCAGCAGTGCTCAGCACAGGGGAAGTCACTTCCCTGCTCCTGCTGGCCACCCTGATGCAGGCCAGGAGCCTCCTTGGCCACCTGGGCTCATGTTCAGCTGCTGCTGGCAGCACCCCAAGTCCTTTTCTGCTGGGGCCACTTTGCAGCCACTGAAGAAGTGATGCAGCAATACCACAGCACCCTGCCCACCTCCAGCAGCCTCTGAAGCACTGGAGTACCACCAAACCCTGACTTAACAACCTCTCCCCTGTGTTTTATTTGGTCATCATTTCCACCCACTTTGCTCTGTTTCAATTCATATTGTAAATAGTTCTGAGCATAAACTGTCTTTATTTGCTTCTAACACTCACTGGGTGCCCAGCACTAATGATCATCACAGCCATTAATGACTCAGAGGAGTCTGAGTTCTGGCTGTACTTAAAAGAGCTTCAATATCTCAAAGCATGGAAATTGATAGTTGGGGCTTTCAAAATATTAATTAATATCTATCCCACTGCTAACCCCTAACTTCCCATCTTTGTCCATCCCCCCTTACTTTTTAAGGTGTGTTTATTCTCTCCAGTCAGTGACTTTGCTCTGGTTGTGTTGGAAGGCTGCAGCAATACTCCAAGGATATACTCCACACAGAAAAGCCACTGTACTTGTACCAATTATTTGCACACCACAGAGCTTCCCTTTTATAATTGACTTCATACATTCATGTCTTCAATGCTAAGTGTGCAGCTTCATCACTGCACTAAGCTTTGTTCTGCTCAGAAAGCAAGTGCAATAATTTCCTGATCTGGGCCTGGGAGGTTTATTTGTGCAGACACAATAGAGATAATGGCATTAGTGTGGCTGGGGCTGTGCAGAGGAGCAGGGGCTGGGGCACCAGCTCCTCTCTGCCTCATCTCTGCTTGCACAGCTTCCCAAGCCAGCATGCTGATTCCACTTCTCCCTCTTCCACGACAAGGAAACCTCAGGAATCACCCCAACATCTCCCTCTCATCCTGTTCTGTACAGCCTGGCAGGGAAGGAAATCTTGCTGAGCCCACTCTTCACTGATAGTGAGTGTGGATGTGTGTGTAGCACCTATTTTTCTTTGTTCTGCATCTGCCCATAAAGAAAATTAAGGTTGGCAGGACTCTACTACAAGATTTAAAGTAAGTCACTGGTAAAACAAACCCGTTTGTAATGGAAATATGAGATTTAAAGTACATCACTGATAGATAAAATAAGTCTGTTTGTAATGGAGATAAAAGCTATTTATATTGCTGTGGTACAGGGTAAACATATTCTTTTTCAGCCAACAATAAACTCAACAAGAAATGCATTTTCTCTTGTCCAGAAGCTATTCCTGAATTCAGGTCAAATTTCCTGATGGTTCCATCTGAGGAAAAAAAAAAAATGAGCCAGGACTCTCAGAAGAGCTGTAGATGGTTTTGTTACCTTTGACCCAACAGTTTCATGCAGACCCACTAAATTAATTTTTCCTGAGGTCCACTTTCTCTGTGCAGAAAGCCTGGAACTAAATAAACTACTGAATTTTGTAAATTTTGATGATTTCTCACATCGTTTTGTTCAATATTTCAATTTTGATTTCTTCTGCCTGAAACAGCCCTGCATTGCACTCAACTTGCTACTTCAATTTATTCAGGGCTAGATTAATTACAGAGATGCTTTTAATAGCAGTTTTCACACTTCCAGTGTCTAAATTTTGGAACTATTCCTGATAATTAGCCTTACCTTTGATTTTTCTCATCTTACTGTTAGTTGGAAGCTTAAAAAACCCAAACCTTATAAAATCTGAAAAAGGTTTTTAAAACAAGCTTGTCAGAAGGAACATCATATTCTAGAGGGAATGCCAGGACAAGCTGCAGGGTTACAGCTTCTCAGTCTCTGTGAGTTATCTGGGATTCCTCTCACCTGTTCTCAGTTCCATAACCAGCTGCTGCAAAGGTAACAGCTCAAGAGGTTGAAATACTGCTAATAAAAAAACATCTGCCAACAAAATTCACTCACCTGTGCTGACCAAACTCATATTAAAATTTTGGTCTTCCTTTTCAGTGAATTTTTACAGTCTGTTTACGTGAAACATTTCCCCCAGGTTTCATTAAATGCCTAAAAAAAGGGAGAGGCTGAGAACTGAGACAGGCAGGCAGATCTCAAGAATGCCTAACTTTGGCTTTGCAGGTTTAAGTAATATTAAGTAAGGGCATTTCTGGAGAGCCTGAGTGGTCATCTGAGATCTAAGGCTGGGCTGAAACAGCAGCAACACAACTAAACCCTTTGAGTCCATTAGCCTGGAGCTGTGAATGAAGAATGCACTCAGCAAAACACTGAGCTCAGTGAAATGGGAGGTAAAATCCCTTTTTCCTCTGAAGGGGAATGGGCAGGTTGCAGGAGCTCACCTGGGATATTGCATTGCCTGTGGTTTTGAGATGGGAGGCCCCTTTTATTTTTTAAGACCAATGTGCAATAGTTGAAATTGAGCTGGCAGAACCCGCCTGGGGAACAAACTCACCTTTTATTAAAACAAAAGAAAACTTGCCAGAGCTGCTAGGCTCAACACAGCTTGATTAAAGACATTGGGGGATTTACCAATCAAGGAAAGGGCAGAGCATGGAAAAAATGAGAAGTTCTAGATCAGTTAAAAGTAGCTAGAGAAAACCCTGAGGCTCTGCAGCTGGTCATTACTGATCCAGGAGATAGACTGCCTGGTGGAGGAGGGATGTCATGGGAGAAGAGGAGCACATTAATCTGCAGAGCTCAGCACTAGGGCTGACTGATCTCACAGCACTGGCAGCTGCAGGGCTCAGAGCCCTCCTTGGAGCAGGGGCTTGGCTGCAGATCCCTGCCTGCCATGGGAACTCGTGTTACCCTGTCTGTAAGCCCTCAGCAATGCAGCTCCTCCCAGCCTGCCATGCCACAGGAGACTGGTGTGAAAAGTAACCCCAAAATGTGTCCACAGCAGTGCAAACTGCAGGTACTGCAGTGAGCTGGAGGATGGAGGCAGCACTTCATCCTTCAGCAGCAGGGTACCACCAGCCCTGCTGGAAATCATTATCACTGGAGAGGACTCAGCTCCAGAATCCCTTCTAAAGGCACTTTAGTGCAACAATGTTAATTGCTGATTGTGATTCCCTGCCTCTTACAAGTCAGCAGGAGAGTGAAGGAAAGGGGAGGATGCATGAAGTGAGTTCCCTGAGGCAGGTGAGCAACAGGTGTCTGTGTTTACCTAGACACAGATAAAGGCATTAAACACATCCAAGTTCTTTCCACACTCTCATCAGTAGCACTGGGATAAGGAATCCAAGGTTTCACCGCTCAGAATCCATTTCTGCCTTGTTGAAGAATTGCCTGACTCACATTCAGGCTGTGAAGAAACTGATTAATAACTTTAGGACTTTGGGGCATGTGGCTGCACACAGGTCAGACCAGAGTTTCACCAGGCTCCTGTGCTTGCTGCATGAGAGAGAACTGAGGTTCACCAGGGTCTTGTGTCACTCAGTCACTGCCCATGGCTCTCATGAAGACAGCTGGACAACCTCTAGAGGTGTTTTCTCTGCTGCCACAAAGAACATGCACCAAGCTCAGTGTAACCTGCCTCCTACTCACAGCCAAGAAACCCTGTGTCTGTGTAGAAAGCAATTAATTGATATTTTCCAGTATATAACAATACAAAAGAATGGCAACAAATGTTTCGTGCCCTGCTGCATTTCAGAGCTTTGTACAAAAGTTTCTCCCCCTCCACCTCTCCTCCTGTTTGCCATGAGAAGTGACAGAAAACATCAGATTTCAATGCTCAAATTAAGTGAAGTAATCTGATCAGAATGAAATGCCAAATGAGTCACCTCCTGCAGCAGCCTCTGTGCCACCTGTCCTTTGCTCTGCCTCTTAGCTTTCAGAGTTTGCTGCTCAATACAGTGTCCAAGATAATATAAAATGGCCCTGATAAAGAAAGGGCTAATGGATAAAAACACCATGAGAGCTTTCAGGTGGAAGAATGCACTATAAACAGATATAAGTGATGACATTTGTGGGGAACCTCCCCTATACTCTTCCTTTTCAATGGAAAAAGTGATGTTGATAGAATAATTCTGGATTTTTCTCTCTTCTAAATGGCACATCAGTGAGACAGTGACAAAGTTCTCATCAGTAAACCTGACAGAGAAATGAGTGTTCCCTGATTCCATAAGGCCACAATGATGTAAAAATTGGTAAGAACCTGAACCAGATGACCAGATAGAGAGACCTGGACACAGAAGGGTGTGGCACCAATAGTTTTTAATACAATTTCTGCATTTGGTAACAGTTCTTGTTCCTGAAATTCCAAGAAGAGACTAATGTAAAGAAGTTATCTGCTGGAGTTTTTTTTCCCCTTTGTTTTTGGTTTTGCTTCTTAAAAAAGGTAACTTACCCATGAACTCTGAGCTTGTGTCCTAGCTGGGAAACAGAAGGAAAATTTCAGTTAAGTGTCATCTATAATTCCTTCTCATTCTATCAGCAATCCAAAAGAGAGTTCTGCCCTAAAATTTAAGAAAACTCAAAAAGAGGCTCCACCCCAATCCCCTATACAACTACTTTTGCTCTTTGTTTAAGCTCAGTGTAACTCACTGCTTAGGCTTCCTAAAGTGTGGCACCCCAATAAGACACTACCACACCTCCAGGCCATCCAAAAAAGCAGATACCTGTTGTAAGGTTCTTCTTCTAAAGCAATATATATCCAAAATAACATAACAAGCTCCCAGTTCCTCCCCTCTTAAACACTGGGGCATTTCTGCTTAACTCACTGCTCCCCATGACTGAGCCTCAAGTCCTGAACTCACACAGCAAACACCTTCCCTGCCAATCAGATTTTATCAGCAATACCTTGGCTGCTACCAAGGCTAAGAGAAAGGCAAAACAAGAAGAGGAGTAAATGGTGGGAAAACCTGTTGAAAGAAAAGATGGTTCCAGTAGAAAAATGGGCTGTGTTAGGGGAAGATGAGATGCTCACACTGCATACAGCAGTTTCCCTTCTCTGTATTCTTTGTCCTTTTCCTGCATCTGGCTGGCTTCCTTGAAACATCTGATAGCAGGAAGGTAATACTGACCTAAATGTCTCCAGAAATCTGCTTGCCTATTAGTAATTCCCTAGAGAAAATGTAAAGAAAATCAAACACCAGACTTCACATCCTGAGCAAGCCTGGTTATGCATATTTAATAAAAGGAAACATACATTAAGATAAAAAATGGGTGTCCATGGAAACTGCATATCCATCTTTAAAAAAACTCAACAAACCAACAAACAGCATCTCATATTAAATTTTACATATGAATTTCTTTTAGGTATAGTCTCCCTCTACCACTTTTGGTGTTATGTACAGGCTGCCAGAGATCCTCACTGCCTGCCTGTTACTTTGGCATCTCCAGGATGATCTCAGCTCTGAGACCTGTCATGTACCACACACAGCTCAGCTGCACTCAGGCTTTTCTGCACCAGGCAAACACGGGCTGCAAAACACTGAGCAGGATGCCCTGCCCCCAGGACTAAGAGCTCTTCAGTAAATTCTTTTGTAGGAGGTTAGAGGAGGGGGAAAAAAATCCCCAAAATGAAACAAAATGGCACGAGGAAGTCAGAAGCAGCCAGTGCTCAGCAAAGTGAGCAGGAGCTGTGCTTTGAGCTCTCGCTGTCCCTGTCCTCACTCTGCAGGGACAGGGGACAGACAAGGAATATGGATATATGTCATGGGGACATGAGGATCATCCACAGGTTATTTAAAGCAGTATCCTGAGCCCACAGTGCTGCAGCAGCTCAAAGCTGCTGTGCTGGTGCTTTGCATGGGGCTGCAGCTCTCAGAGCTGGGGTTCATGCTCAGGACACAGCATCAAGCACTTGCGTGTGGGGGATCAACAAACACTGAATCATCTTGTGGTTCTCAGCTCCAGCTCCCAGAGCTGTGCTGAGCACCAAGCAGTGCTCAATGAGCCTCTTTGTTCCCAGCACCAGCTGCTGGGAAACGTGAAGAGAGCTGCAGCAAGCAGAGGTTTGCAAGAGATGCGTGCGTGGAGACAGCAAAAGAGCAGTGTTACAATTAGCACAGGGTGTACAGACAAACTTCTATCAAAAGGAAAGCAAAAGCTGGCTTCTTCAACATTTTACCTTTAACAAACAGGCAAGCATGCCAAGTCTATCAGCTGGCACTAGTGCAGCTCTGGGAAAACAGTGAGCTGCACACACCAGGACACACTGAGTGATACTCAAAGACACCACTGAATTTGTGGGGATAGCAAAGGTCACCATGGAATCTTGACCTCTTCCAATCTGTTTCCATATGGATTCTACTGTATAAATTGCCACTGCACTCAGCAGCTTGGAGGATCAGGACCTTTCTATAGAAAAGCAGTATCCTGAGCTATCACCTTATTACCATTGTTTCCAATAGAGTCGTGATTTTCTCCTCTTCAGTAACTAGGAAATTAAATCCAGTCCCTACTGCATTTTTAATGGCAGTAAGAACTTCCACAGTGGGATCAGACATTTAAACAAAGTGCAGCAGGGCACTGGCAAAGCCAACCTGTACCCTCCACATCCTTCTCTTCAAGTCTCTGCACACATTCTTTCTGTAGCTGCTGCCTTTCATTTAACTTGCTCTTAAGGAAAGATATCTCAATTACCCAATTACTAGACAAACATAACCACACACAGCTAAACAATGCAAATAAATTCCCTTCTTCATCCAGTATACTTCAGGCTTCACTCTGCATTCATGAGCACATTTGGTTTCCTCCCTCTTTCTCTTCTGTGTTCATCTTGAGCAAGAGAGAAGTTTTATCCTGTTCCCATCATCACGCCAAGCATCCATAAATTCATTCCATGGCCTGATTCTCCTTCCATTCCTGCAACTAGGCACCTGCAAAGTCTGCATGTTGAAGCTCCACTGCTGCAGGTGGGGCCATTCAGGAGCAGAGCTACAAGCTCAAGCAGCAAGCAGAGGCATTGTCCTTATCATCCCAGTGTAGCACTCCCACTTGTGCTGCTCAGATCTCTGACTTCCCACACTCCCTTTTTCAGCACTGCTCCTAAGCTTTCCTGAAAGTACTCTGTATGTCCCTGGTGGAGAAGATGACCTGGCTGAGATAATTGCATGGGAAATCTGCACGTTCCACACTCCAAGGATTTCATGTCTGGCAGTTTGTCTGTCTTACATGGACAAGGCTCACTGACAAGGGCTGCACAGCCAAAGCACAAACTTGTGGTGGTCCCATGCATCAGGTGTGGGATCCCCACAGACCAGACACACTGAACCTGTTCCAGGAGCTGATGAGTCTTGGCAGCCTGTGGAAAACAGGGGAACAAAAACCTTCATGCAGCAATACCAGATAAGCTCAGGTGAGGTAGTTGAGGAGGATGAGTGGCAGGAGGAAGGGAACCATGGCCAGCAGCAAGGATACAACACACAGGAAGCTGCTGGGAATCCAGAATATTGAACTATGGGCTGGCAGCCACCTCATTCCTCATTATTATTCCATTTGCAATTTTTTTGGTCATGTTTTGTTCCCAGCGCTGAGTTCTTTCTGTGTGACTTGCCAAGGATACATTCTAAATATATTTCTTCCTGTTAGGGTAAGAAATGGGTTAAGTGAGCTTAGAAGTAGGTTTATTCTCCAACCAGCATCTGTATGCCATAATAAAGTCAGATAACTGTATTACTGGGGTAGCTTGAAAACAGACAAAATCTGCTTGCTGTTTTTGCTAAATCCACAGCTAAATGATTTTTGAGGGGGATGTTTTCATGGGAGATAAAAGACTAAAATCAATGATAGGACTGTCTGAAGACTGAAGTTTCATTTTATCTCCACAAAAAATCAGGAGTCAGCTATTCCAGTCACTCTCTATTAAGTTTTGGTTCAAAAATGTCACTTGTACTCACAGCAGTGCTGAAAAGACTATTTATCTGAATTCAACTGTAGCATAAAGATTCTCTTGGAATCTTTTGTTTATTGAATGAGATAAGCATATGTAAGTAATGCCATTTATTGCAAAAAAAAATAGGTGATATGAAACTGAAACTATGATATGTGACAAAAATTAATAACAGTAATCATAAATGGTTATGAGAATGGTGTGAGGTCTAAAGATAACACAGGCATGCTCTTAGATATCAATCTGTGATTTAGGGAATTTAGGAGAAAAGTGCCTGACAGTTCAAAAAAGGAAAATTATCATCTCTTCCAAACGCTTTTCAAGAATGGCAACCAGAGTTTAATGCTCTAAATTATGAACTTTGCTGTCATAGCACGGTGATGGATCTGTAGCACTTCTAAATCTCAGTAAGAACCCTGAGAAGTGAGAGAGCAATACAAGATGAAAGCTAGTTAAAGGTTTCACAATCTACAGGGATGCATATTACATAATTTCACCTTCCTGATTTCACAGTACTGAGACACTTTTTCCAGAAATACAAGCTTCTATAAAAAGCCCCCAAGGACTTTGTTGTGGCCTGGGTAGCCAGTGAGTGGCTCCTCAGCTCTGTATCCTTGTGGCCACTGTACCCCAGGGAAGTCAACAAGGGTTGGGCAGCATTGCTGTCTACAGTAACTGGGTGACAGGAATAGATGGTCCTAAAATCCTGATTTTCCAATCAGTCTTCCTTTGCAGCTGGCTCTGTCTAGAGACTCCTGAGAGAGGAATTAGGATTAAATTTTTCTTTCTAGACACTATTCTGTTTAAGCACAGATCTTGCTGTAAAGCACAACTGAGTAGAAATGAACCCTGGCTCATTTTCTCTTTGCAACTAACTTCTTTTATAAAGAGCTTAGTCTCCAGTTCAGCAAAGCCTTTAATTGTGTGCTTAACTTTAAGTATGTGCTTAATGTCAATGGGACATATGGGTAAGTCTGAAACTCTGTGTTTCATTGAATAGACTAACTTACCTCAAACACTTTAATGTTTTTGCTGAACTGAGGCCCTGGCAAACAGAACAAGAAAAAGCATTTAATGGGATATTGAAAAGTTTCCTAGTATCAGTTGGTAAAACTAGTATTTAAAGTTTTTTTCTCCTGAGTGGTATAATTACATCAATAACTCATTTCAGTTCAGCCTGGAAGGAAAGACTTCTTTGAACGTTAATTGAAATGTGGGAGCTTAAACTAAGTAAGTGAACTCTTTGCTTTTGGGTGCCTTTGATCAGAATGTCAAAGATGTTTGGATAGTTATTGCCATTACATCAGTGCTCATGACCTTGCCATTAAAAGATACATATATATATCCTCTCTCATTCACTGTGTTTCTAGCATTACTCCATTCCTGTAGGTATTCAGCCAGAAAAGTGATTGAGTGGGTATCACACATAAGAATGCCACAAACCCAATGCCTGCACTCACCAGGATTCCAGGGCTGCTGTGATGGCCCCTGCTGGGATCCTGCCCTGATTTATGTTCACTCTCATTACAGAGCAGTGTTAATAGTGGCTCTAAAGCAAAGGACAGGTATGAAATGATGAACACCCTCTTATTGATGCCTGTGTTCTTGAGCTCAGGAAATTTATCTTTCATGAGTTTCTGTACTTTAGTACTTTCTTTCACAGGTAGTTCAGTCACTGCATTCAGCATCCTTTGCTCTGAAGCCGACACTACCCTGAATCAGCTGGGGTGAGCAGTTTTTGAAAAGCTCTGCCTGGCAGACAAAAGCATTCTGCCTTTTGGCAGCTCTCTTTCCTTTCCTGTCCCTGAGCTCGCCCTGAAGCAGAATGAGGTGTTACCCTGTAAAAAAGAGTAAATGCTATATGCAGGGAGAGTGTTTCTCTTCTCTCTTGCCTTATCCAAACGTGTCCTGCTCTTGTCTGTCCTATAGCTATTGCATCACATTCAGCCTCCACTTGTCCTCTAAATCTTGCCAGAATCTACATTTTGCTCTTCAACTAAAATTAATGACCACACCTATTCATCCTTCTGACATGTCTGTTCTTATTACTCCTTCATCCTTTGACCCTCCCTGGTGTCATTACCATACTAATATCTTTTACCTTGTGTGTCTTCAGCCACTCTTTCACATGGCAGTACAGAGCAGTACTAGAGAGTCAAACATTTTCTAATGGCTCACTAATATTTTTCTTCATTTCTTTCCCATGACAGGCCACAGAAATATAGAGCAGTTATACCAATATTTAAAAAAAGTCTCAGTTTTATCTAATGGCTATGGTTTTGTTTCACAATCTAGGCTACATTTCAGTGAAAAGAGAAAGTCATCAGCAAGTTAAAAAGGACGATAAACAAGATTTATTATAAGCAATATGCCAATAATTATGTTATTACTGAATACAGTTTTCAGTGCCATGCCTTCCCAGTTTGTTTCCTTCAGCATTTTGGGACAGCTTAGACAGTTAGCAGAAACTCATGTCACTGCTCCTCTGTTTTCCTTTTTAAATTCTGATACATAATATTTGTGTTACAGCTCTCACTAGAGGTTTCTTGGTTCTTTTAAACACTTCACTTGGAGACTTAAAATTGAATGAAGCACATATTCCTATAGGTCTTTCATTTCGTAAACATTTTCTTCTTCAAACAAAAATCTGCATTCTGGGTCATATTTGGAGATTTGTAATGTCTCTTTAATGGATTGTAAAACCAAAGGGACCATTACGATAATCTATTTTAAATTAACTTCTGTTTAAACAATAGTACATTTTTCAAAAAGATATTCAGGGGGGGAAATACATTCTGATACTAGATAAATTGTTCTGGTAATCAATTACCCTGACTTTTAAAACATTGTGGTTTTTTAAAGTCTGTGTTTGTTTAGCTCCAGCTTCCATCCACAAGACACTGTTAATTCTTTTAGTGATGTGTTCAGACATATTCAGAATTATGAAACAGGTATTTTATGTAGATATTGAAGACTGGTATCAATTCACCTATTAACCCACTTTTAGATAAATTGGATAGATTAATTTTCTTAGATCACAGGTTATTGGAATTTCTCTTCAACAGGCTTAGAATCATTCCTTTGTTCATCTCTGAACTTTTATCTTTCTTTTTTTTTTCTCTTCAGTTTTTTTTCTTCATGTGAGCAAACAAGATCTGGACAGAGAATGCTAGCAATTATCTCAGTCATGCCATGAACTCATCTCCCTCCTGCTTGACATTCACTGCTTACCCATTCAAAGCTAATGTTTTTCTCTCAGCCATTATATTGCACAGGGAGCTCACATTCAGACACTACCTATCACAAACTCTAAATCTTCATCACTATCACTGTATTTCAAGGGTACTTTTCTGCTATTCTGTGCATGTGACTGGAATTTTTTGTTCCCAGGCATATGACTTTGTATTTGTCTGCATTAAAATGCATATTGTTCAGATGAGCTCACCTTATGAAATTATGCAAATCCAGAGCACAGAAATGATCTCTTCTGTCATTATTTACCACTCCACTAATTTTTATGTCACCTGCAATATTTACTAGCAGAGATTTTGTATTTTCTTCCAGATTAGTGCTAAAGAATAACTAGCATTAGGCCAAGAACAGATTACTGCAATAGGATGCAGATTTTCAACCACAGTACTTTTGAAATCCATCCACTAAATACATCTTTCAGCCAAATCACAAAATGGTTTGGAATGAGCTCTATATACTCCATAAAATGGTAGGGAAAGGTTAAGCTGTTTTAAACAATAAAAATCAAGCTGACGAGGCAATAGATTGCAAGCTATTGTTGCCATCTAATAACATTTTAGACTATCCAGTCATAAAGTTTGAATATCATCATGGGAATAAAGACAAAACCACATTGTGCAGCTAGAAGAAATCCAGTCCCTTAGAAATAATACAAGACAGCTTTCTCCTTCAAATGCACTAATCTGAGCAGCTCTGTGATAAATGTGACATGGTAATATTCAGTTTAAAAACTTTTCAAATTATATTTAATGGGTAGAGAGAGGCATCTGCCTACTTTGACCCCAAAATTCAATCAAAACTTGGAGAGTGTTTCCACTCTGGAAGGGATGCACAGAGGCAGCACCACATGTGCATCTCTCATCTCAGGAATGGCCTAACATATATGGCAGCATCACAATAACCCAATTCTGTCCTTTCTTTTTCTTAGTCAGCACAGCACACAGTAATCTCACATGAGCCTGCATCTTGCAAGTTATGCAGGGTTTTGGCAGAACTGTCACTTCCCTTACAATACAATGCATTGGGGCTTGTGTTCATTATTAAAGAAATAGCATTTGTCCAGGATTAGTCAGTCCAATGCAACACTTTAGGTTTAATTTTTAGTGATATATCTGGGTCATTTATCGTTATCTGATATACAACCAAACTGTATATTTATCTAATCTTGTAGTAGGAGGGATACAATTGAGATATCAGAACAACTCTAGAAACTGTTTCTTCTGGCTTGGACACAACTATTTAGTAGGAAAAATCAGCTGAAAAAAATAATTGCCAGAGGTTTTGTATGGATTTCAGAATTGCTTGCCAAGAAACTCCTCTATTTCCCTCCTCCAGCCTTTCAGGCAGAGTCTTATCTTACTATCCAAGAAAGTCAAAAACCCTGGATTCCTATTGCCTTCTATTTTCATTACTTTAAATGGAAAAATAAATATTATTTCCCTTTTTGGCTTTTCAGCAATTTAGTCAAATAGCTGTGTCCTGTCTTGCTTGTTACTATGATCCCCATGCCACAATCCAGACAAATCAATCTGCTCCCATGGTACTGTCACAAGAGAGGTCACAACTTGCTCTTTGTCTTAGTCATCTGCACTGATGTAGGACCTGTCATAATGCATTTTAAATGGGGATTGAAGATCTAAGCCTTTGTACCTTAACACCACACTTTTGTTCACAGATTCCTGCAGTCTTAACAGGTTAGATATATGCAATATTTCTTCCCTCTTCTATTTTTACTTGGTGTGACAGGATTCAGCCAGTAATCTATACACTAAAAGGGGAAATACAGCATTTGTAACAGCTCTTTCCTTTCCATATAATGTACATCTAAAGAAAATTAGTATAATGAATAAAAATATTTGAAATATGACCTGAGAGTCTCGTGCTCTTAAATATTACAGACTTTCTTACTGCCAATAACATGACATAGGTATTTAAGTATTCTTCAATTTCACAATCTTTTACTATGTTAAATATTTTTGCTTAAGGCATGATATATGTTTTAACAACTCCAGCATGTGCAAAACATTTTATAGCCCAGAGCTTCATGGAAGAAATAGAGCTTTAAAGGCAATAAGTCTCATCTATTTTATGAAGAGGGAGAACTACCTTGGCACACTCACATTTTGCAGGTACTAGGGTTTCCAGGTGCAGACAGAATTAGACAGATGGGGTGGCACTGTTAAGAAAACTGACTTAGTTCAGTCACACGAATTGCATTTTCTAAAAGGGGAAACATAAAATCAGTCTTTCATTATCCTTGCATCTGACAAAATGCATTATCATATGCTTTTGCCTGAACAGTGTAAAGACCGTTCAAAACAGATACAATTGCAAATCAGGAAAGATCACACTTATGTGGAGCCCTGACAACGTGATCTCATCAAGCTAGAACTTGAAATTGCAAGTGTCACTTCAGATAAGATCAGAGAACATTTCCTGTCCCAATGATGTGACATTATCAGGTTTGAGACTGTAGCAAAGGCACATGCACAATTTTGTGAACTAACAAGGCAGACTGAGAACACACTGGTTGGCAGGATATTTTAGATCCTGAGATTGCCTTGAGCTGGGCATAATTACAGCTCATTTTTTGCACATGGGAGAGCCATCTCGAAGAGGAAAAGAGCAGGGTATTCACTGAGGAAGGAAAAATGTTGATCTTTCAATTAGCATAAGTTCAAACATCTGAACTGTGTTTCACAGTGTACAGACAGCTTTTGGTGAAAAAAGCCATTTTCTGTTAGGCAACTCTTCAGTGGCTGTGCTTCCATTTTTATGGAATCATATAGAATTCTACTTTTAACTGTTATATACTTAAGCTTGCTTGCAAGAAAAATCACAAACAAACAAACAAACAAACAAATAAACCCCTGCTGCTATTAAACTACTTAAAATCCACCCTTAAGATAGGTCATTAGGAATTTATTATCAGGATTTTTCTGTTCATTTTGACTTCTCACTATGAAATAAACACTGCTCACAGCCATAAAGTAAGGAAGACAAGGAAGCTAGTTAGATTTCTTGTCTCTCTGCCTATTTTTGGCACTGTTTAGAGATTAGTAGACAGGTACTAGGAAGGTGGGTACCAGTCCAAAAGGTTTCATGCATTAAAAGCAGTGATAGAGAAGATGCTGGAGGTCACATAAGAATCAGTAAACTGAAAATGTTTCCCAGCACTAAAAACCTCAAAGTCATTAAATGCTACTCATGATCTGGAAATTTCTTAGCACCTACAATTTACTTTTAATTGTTGCTAAAATGCTGCTTGCTCAGGAAGATTAACTTCTTGGATTTAAGTGTCCTTCAAGGCTTTATCACATGGCTAAAGATCTCTGGAAGTCAAGGCTTGGGAGCACCTCCACTCTGCTGAAGCCACAGGAGTAGAATACACACATTGGAATTTCCATGATGGAAGACACAAAGTCTATAAAGTCTATCGTGGTAAAGCAGCTGGAGGAGACAGAACTGTGAAATGCTTTTGCCTCAAAGCTATAAATAAATGTACTTAGGAATAAAACATTATTTTATCGAGCATATACATGGTCTCCTCAGGAACCATGTGATTTCATGTAGCATAGGCTACAGTATTTGAAATACTAATTCCATGGGCAGAAGTTTACAGTAGGTTATTTTACCCAATGTATGCATGGAGTGTGATACCAAAATAATTTTAAAATTAACATTTAAATGGAGAGTATCTAATCCCCCACAAAACCAGTATTTTTTCCCAGTGACTCCCCAGCATATTAAGACCACAATGATTGACAACTTCCTATATAAAGTTTGACAAAACAGAAAACTACTTCAGTGCATAACTAAAAACCCATGGTGAATGTGCTTTAACATCATGGCTCTTATTTCACCTCCTCATTTTTGCACAAATGTTCATGTCAGATGAAGAAAAATCCACCATGCATTCTTCATATTCACAAACTTTCTTGCATTGATTAACGCAACATTTTATGAGAACTGAAAGAACAAAGTTAAATGAACAAGAAGTGAAAACTTATGATGGATGTGTCCCTCCTAGCATTTAGATCTTTTCCACTTGATTAAAAATTCCTAGTTCCTCTTCACTGAATTGTTTAGTTTTTTAGCAGTCTCTGTCCTGATTAAAACAAATTAGCATCAAAGATCCCCAGCTGAATGAGGAATCATTAATTGAGAAACATGCAATGCTCCTTAATTACCTTAGAACAGTCAGAGAACAAATAATCTTGGGTTTCAAAGGGGTTTGCACGCACTGTGCACCGTGGGCTTATTCTCTGTGTCTGCTGGAATAAAAGTAGACTTGCCTATACCATTGAGGGATATCAGTGCAAGCCTCAGTAAACACATTGTAGATTGTTTATCTAAAGCAGAGAAAAAACAGTGTGGCAATGGCTGACTGGAAGAGATAGGTGTTTCCTTTTATTATGTTGACCACAGCTTTTGATTTGCTTTGCATATTCTAACATTGACTGGGAGAGAATGAAAGCTGTTCATTATTGATACAAATTGAAGAAATGTGGGAGTGCTTTGCTCAGAAGCACCTAACAAAATGGAGGTGCAGAGGGTAACCATGCACTTTTAAACAGCAGGAAAAAAGGAAAAAAATCAGAGAAGCTGGCTCAAAAGGAATCTAAGGATTACTTGCTATGCCTTGGTCACTTTTTCCTTGTTACACAGTTCTTCTTATTGTGGTTTTTTAAGCTATGACTCAGATCAGTTAGTGCCAGCCTTCACAGGAGGAGTAACTGACTTTTTAAGGGCACAATATATTTATTATGAATATCTTAACATTTGTTTTGCTTCACCAGCTCATAGAAAAAATCCTGCAGGAAAATGTCACTCAGGGGCACTCAGTGTACTGCTGGAGTGGGGCTGTTATTTACATTGCTTTGGTGCTAAGGCTCATCCAGCAAGAGTTACTAACCTCAAAACTGGACAGGAAAACTCAAAGCTGTGCAGAGCTACCTGAGCTCTCTGAGAACAAGCTGGCTTGTCCCAGTGCCAGGCTCCTGTGCTCTCTGATGGAGCTAATTAGCCCTGCAGAGCAGTAAGCTGTTAGCAGGGGTGCAGACAGTGCTGATGCAGCTCTGCCCTCCTGGCACCCAGACTAACTCACCTAGAATTAACTGGAGAGATCTGCACCATACTACTGATGCTATGTCAGGGTATCCTCCCAGTCAAAGGGAAAACAAAAAGCAGAGAGAAACAAAAGCCTGATGCAATGGAATATATTTGCAGCTGACATAACAAGATGATCCCAGTAAATATAAACACCATAGTAATAAATTTTAAAGATGAGTCCCTACACCACAGGAAAGGTTTGGGCTTGCTGCCAGTTTTTATAAATCTGTGCCATTACTCTGGATTTTACAATGGCTTTTTTTTTTTTTTTTCTGATATGGGTACATCAGAAGGGCAATCTTAAGATTAAGTAAAGAACTTGATCTAAATATCACATCCTGCTGTTAGTAGTCTAGAACCTGAGGAGCAGGGGTGGCACATCCAGCCACTTATGCTAAAACCACTTTGCTAGATCTCTTTCCAGTCCACAGCCATGAAATTTCTGTTTAACCGGAAGCCTGAGATTTCACTGGGGCTCACTCTTCTCCCTGATAATGATAGTATCCATTCATAAAGCAAAACTCCCTTTAGCTATTTGATGTAAAACTAGAAAGGAAAGTTGGAAAACTCCTGAAGCCTTTAGAAGACACCATACTCTTTATGCAGAGAGACATTTTACATATTTGCAAGCAAGACCACTGACCTTGAGCCAAACTAATACTTCTGTAGGTGAGATCTAAATATATACATTTATATCTGTGTGTGAGCACATATGTACCATTTGGGGTGAATATGAGATAGATAATCACTTTTATTTTCTCTCTTCTCCTGAGTATATCACACTCCTAACAGCCAAGGGAGAAATCAGAAAACTGAATATCCCATTGTTCCCTGGTTTAACCTTTACTTATTTAGAATTTAGTGATGCTGGTTTTGTTGCTGAAGTTATAATCTTAATGGGCACATCTACTGGATGCCCTTCCTGTTGGCCTTCATTTTTAGAGACTATAAACTGAACAAGTTGATATTCCCAGACAGCAAAACTACTGCTTACACATTGCACTGTCACAGAAACACAAATAAAGAAACCTTTGCAATCCTATGTTGTTTGCCATCAAAGCAAGGCTTTGCAAAGCAGGCAAAAGACACCCAGGCCTCAAAGCACTCCTTTTGGGTTGGTAATTCTTACAAAAAATTTTGTTGTAACAAAAGGTTGAACAATGACAAGGCAAATGAAAAGTTCTGAGAGCTTCAATTTTGAGCTACCATTAAGCTGCAGATTTTTAAAGACCTCTTTTGAAAAACTGATTAGTTTATTAAATAAACTAAATGATAACACAGTCTACCATTAGCAATTTCAGTGTCTAAGTCATGAAGAGAATGTGAAGTTGTATGTTCTCCCTTTTATGGGACTGGGAGAGGCACAGTGAGAAATGGCAATCTGGTTAAGTAATAAAAGAGCATCTTTACAGTAATATGAATCATTGGCTTAAGACACTTATATTTCTCAGAAATTCCCCCCTAACCCTTCAAATATTGCAGAAAACAACTCCCAGGCCTATTGCACCACAGAAATTAGGCAATGACTTAGCACACAAGCTCTAGCTAGAGTTGCTTGGACCTTGGCATAAAACAATACCTTGGACACATATTTGACTCTCAAAGCTCTGCTGACTGTAAAAACCTGGGCAGGCTAAAGGAGTGGAGTCATATTAAAGTAATATTACTTGGAATTCGAGGCCTTTTCTTCATAAAGAGGAACAAATTCTTAGAAAACACTTGACTAAATCTTAGGAAGGCAGAAAATAGAGAGGTCTACCAAGAAAAGGATGGACCCTGAGGTCATGGAACATTTTGAGTGCATATGGTACAAGAAAAGCCCCAAAAATGGAACAGCTGGCTGGATATTTAAACTGTAAATGTCTCTACAGGAGACAGCCTTATCCCAGCAGAGACAAACCTACGTGCTACAAGCAAAACTTACACACTGAGCACTCAGAGAAACTCTGAGTAGCAGCTAAGGACAGGTTTGAAGATTTCTATCTAAGTGTGCAGATGATGCCAAGTGTAAGATGACTGGAGATGCTTTATGCCTTTTTGCTGAAGAAACCAACAGTACACTCCCAAGAGGAAAGATCAACGATTTTGGAAGGGAATTAGGATCAGAATGTGGCAAGGACTGCATGCCTTCAGAACCTGGATCAGGTTCATGATGAGACTGAATCCAAAGCAAATGCCAAGAGACAAATCCACTTCAGAACATTTGAAGGGCATGGTGGGGAGGATGGGGCAGAGAAGGAACATTAATGCCTGAGAAGAAAGCAGAATATTCACCTGGAGGAAAGAGCATCATTCTTTTGCCAATCTGATGAACAATGAAAACCCTTTCTTTTCAAAGAAGAAAGTTACAAAGGGATGGACCTGAGCTCAGCTCTGAAGGGATCCAAGAGGCAATTACAAGCCTTTGGGAAGAACTTGGCACTGTGTGTTGACAGGGTTGCCATTAAATTATTAAAAGCAGGAGGAGGTAAACAAAGCCAAGGGCTGTACAGAATAATTCTGTTGATTACAGATAGCTGAAAAAATTTCAGAAGCATGGAAGGTTTTTCAGAAATGCAATGTAAAAGCCAGTGGAGAGAGTGCCAGTGCTTTTCTGAAAGCCTAAAAAGCTTTCTCAGAAGGGTTTTTATTTTGGGGGGATTGTTTTTATGGGGTTTTTGTTTGCTTGTTTGTTTTTAATAAAGCAGGAACATTTCAGTAATATCAATTTGAATTCTGGAAAAAGATTTCTCCCAAATATTAAATAATCATGATATATTTGAAGATATATAACACTAAAGTCAGAATTAATACACACACTTCTAGATTTTAAAAAATCTTGCACCACTATATTGTGGCCTTTGAGCCACATTGGAGGAATTTATAACTCCATAAGAGATTTTTTAACAGGCACAGTTACAATTGGCAATGAAGAAGATGGAGCATGAAGAAGGTGTAAAATCTCTGGCCCATTTAATATAAATGAGGGATTAAGGCATGGAAATGCATTATCCCTGATATTCCTCTACATGGTTAAAATGTTACATTCACTGACATTTTCAGACTGCAGTGGACAAAATAGTGAAGCACCTTTGAGATCCAATGGTCTGGGCAACTGAGAATGAAGCAGAAGGTGCTGAATGAATAATGACTACTTGAAAAACAAAGAAGAAATAATATAAAATCAGATATCTACTAAGCCCAAATAATAAAAAAATACCAGTAAATTAAATATGCTAGCAAAATATTTATCAAGAACTGATATTTATCAAGAACAGTGACTGATATTTTTAGATCAGTAAAGAGCTCTGAGTACTCTCTATACATTAATTAATTAATCTTAAATATTCCCAAGTAAGGGTAATTTTATCATGCCTAAGTATTCACTTAGTAAACTTTTTTTTTGGCCATATTTCCACCATCTTTTTAGAAGTAGAAACAAAATTACCTGTATGAATAGATTTAAAAGATTTTTTTACCTGACCATTTGACTCCTAGTGCTCTGGGAAGGGATGGGGAAGAGGAGCCCTGCAGGAGTATTGACAAATTTCATGTCTGACAGGAAGCTTTAGGAAACACACAATTTGTGTAGAGTTCTTTCATGAAAACATCCATGCTGCTAATCCTAAACATTATTTTCCAAAACCAGGTTTATTTTCTCTCAATTATATTTTATAACTGAATGTCTTAAGAGACCATCAGGACTTCACATGAAAAAATAAATTTTGCTTCATGTTAATCCCTAAAAGTCATATAATAAAATTGACTTCTAAAAAATACTGACCTTAGAATAATTGTTAAAAAGACACAAACCCTCAGGAGAATAAGATGTTTCTGGTATCTTTTAGGTCTTTAAGTGTATTTGAAGAGCTCCATCTTACTTTTTTCTTACTTCTTGTCTAATGAAAGGTCTTTGAGAAAAAGGCATTAGCTAAAATTGGAAAATAGCATAGCTAAGCATTGTTTTGATAATATCATAGAAACATTGTTAAATGAGTAGCAATTCTGTCAAAATTCATATTCTTTCTGTATTATTAACTCTGATCTTAGCATTTAAGAACAGCTATAGGAAAATATATTAGAAAAGGAAGGACACAAAAGGACAGGAGATGCCTCACCTTCTGCACTCAGTCTTGGACATGCTGAAAATACTGATATCAAATTGATAGTAATTGATAACAAGTGATAGTTGATAACATTTTCTATAGTGTTTCAAGCACACTTCTATATCCCCACTCAGAAGATTTTTAAGATTTTATTTCTTTAGAAATGGCTGTTATTATGTACATAAATAATCACTGAGTTAACCCTCATATTATTCAATATAATAAGTGAGGAAACTGAGAGAATGTTCTGATTTAGATCAGCTGTGAAACCAATTACATAATCCATTTCATATATATATTTATAGGCACACACACACATACATACACACATATGATTTAAAAATAATTGTTTGGTTTGCCCATTGCTCCTGATCTTGCTTTCTCATTTTACAAAAAGGCAGCTTTTAACAAATCAGCAAGGGCACAGAAATGCTGTTTCAAGACACAAACAAGTTTCAGCAGGTATGACCAAGCCTGGGGCAATATTAATCCCTTTTCAGCCTCACAATGAATTTCAGAGAGCCCCCAGAATTCCAGCTATATGTACAAGATGATAATTTTCCAAAATCAGAAATACCAGCAGCCACATGTGGCCATAGAGGCAGTCACATAGAAATATAAACAATCCTTATGAAAGTAAAATTGCATTAAATAAGGAAAAGCTCAAAAAAACAAATGTATGGCCCTGAGTTATACAAGCCCAGATGCTGCAAGGACTTTTTTTGCCATCTTTGTCCTTTGCTGTTAGTATTTAATGAGAAGTACAACTGAAGACAGCATGGGAAGTTCTGGCCTCCTGCAGACATCACTGGGCCTGTTGTTATTTGTTATAAGCTCCTAAAGCAGCCTTGGATATTCCATATTTTATTCTAGATCTGAAATAAGTATCAGCAAACTTCAGTTTTTCCAGTAATGCTGCACCTTACAGACTGGGAAAATTAAATTTAATTAATTTAATTTTCACTAATAATGTCAAACATTCTGAACAGGACAACTTTGCTTATAAAAAAGAGGGATTGTAAATTACCTTTAACAGAGAATTTTTCTTTATTGTCAAGAAACCTTTCAGATGCTTTTTAAAAAACTGGTAATGAAATTAGGTACATCATGATTTTATAATTTATATGAATACTAGGAAAGTTATTATGCATGAAGATTGAACATCTGTTAAAGTGATCCCCAACTAAAATTCTTACCATCAGGATTCCAGCCTCTACATCAAATTATTTAGAAAATAATTATTGCTGCAGATTTTATACATAAAAAATTCCATGCTCCAATCTGAAATTGTCAAAATGTTTTTAATTTGGGAAGATGAGAGGAAACCCTCTGTATAAAAAGAGCAGTCAGCTATGAAAATTCTCAAATCAAATTCAAATGTTCCTTAATGGTATAAGGATGCCTTAATATGTCAAGAATTTGACCTTTTTTATTAAGTAATTTTAAAATTTTAATATTGGCGACATACTGATAACCTTTTTTTTTTTTTTTTTTTTTTTTTTTTTTTTGTACAGATAAACAAACATTTCATTACATTTCATAGGAATGTAATGAATGGAAGCAAATATTCTGAAGTGTGCAAATTCGATTTAAGGAGTTTCAGGATTTTATATAAATATAGAAATACAAAAAGGAACTGAAGCACTAAACCCATGTTACCATGGACAGGCTATCTCATATTTGGAACAGTAATTTGTAGCTGCTGGATTTCCCTCAGCAGAATCCATGGACTGAAGAGGGAGAGGTTGAATCCTGACAATCAGAACTTCACTGGGGCTTACTTACCAGAACAGCATTTACTCAATTATTTTTCATCCAATATAAATCACATTAAGAGTAAAACAGGCCATTCAACATTTTCTGACTCTAAGGAAGGGTCCCAAAATTAAATTGGAGAACAGGGTTTTAAAAAAAATGGCCTTTTCTTCACACAATCATAATGGGACTGTTCATAAAACATCTCATCTGATGTGCAGTGGTGGTTACCAAAAGTTTGCACTTGTCAACAACTAACAAAATGTAGTTATCAGACATTTATTCTATTTATACCTTCCAAAAAGAAAGCTTTGGTATAAGATGTAAAACTTTCAAACTTCTTGTTTTTAAGTGTGGCCATTATTCAGGTATTTTTACTTACTTCATTATTATATGAATTTAATTGCATGCAATCAGGGATCCTGGGAGAAGAAAGATACTTCAGAAAAAAATTTCTCAGAGTGAAGGGAAATGCTGAATGATCCCATGACAAACTACCTGAAAACACAGTAAAATGGCTGATGGCTATTTGCCTATCTTCAGTGTCACAATAAAATGTCTTAATCCCTTTAAAAGTCACACCTGATTTTCAAGTATTTTTCAAACTCTGGTTGAGATACAGAGAATGCAATCCTGTATGAGTGAGCACAGCCAAAACTCTCCTACAGGACTGGATGGTCTTTCTGTGGATGGGGATTCCAGAACATTCACAAAACACACACTGTGTATTTCTTATGTGAAATCCTTAGGTTGAGGATAATTCAGAGTTTGGAATATATTCCAGACAAGTGGCTCTTTCTTTCTCCCAAGTGTGTGAATCATGTAAACCAATCCCATCAGTTAATATTCAGTTGAACAAATTAACTTTAAAACTGGCAGAAAGGGCTGTTTTCAAAGGACAATTTTTTCACTGGTTCAAAGTTCCCAGCAGAACCTTTAAAAATGAATTTTTAAAGTTTTAGGTTATATGAGGTCAGAATAGGCAATAAAAGTCACAAGATTGTGATGGCATTATTTTAAGATAATAATCTTATTTTAAGATATGAAAATACTAAAACAATCATGCCAGTATAAGAAATAATTATACCATAATTCATAAGTGCATAATTTATCAAAACAATACAGCAGTCATGGTTAGATGCAACCTAATACTCCTGTACAAGATATAACTACATACTGTACAATTGTTCCTTTTTAATAATTACTTTTACATTTAGTCCTCATCCAAATTAAGCTGAGTACTTCTATGTAAGAATGGCTTTAGGAAATAAACACAACTCACAACAGGGCTTTATTACTGCTACTGCACCACCATGGCATGCAAGTAACTATGTAGTCAACTATAAACAGTAAAATGTCATCATCTTTCTGAAATAAAAAGAACATAAAAAATACAGATATAGTAGTAAAACATCAATTATCTTTTTATATCTTTCATATTTACCAAAAGTCTATCATTACATGAGACATTTATACCTCTGTATCACTCTCCTGTACTAGGATGGTGGCAAATTTGGACTTGAGAAACTATACTTTCAACAAGCTTGTACAAAACTACTGGTTTCATATTACACTCTGTCAGTGTGCAATGCATAAATGAGAATATGACACATCTGCTACCTGCCCCTTAGCATTCTCTTACTCTTTTCTATGAATTTTGAGTAAATAAAAAGACCAAGGGCCATTAAAGCTGTTGCCAGGTTATCTGGTGTGGTTACCCCAGAAGATTAAAGTCCTGCACAAAGGAAATTCTTTCATCTGCTTTTTGTTCTTGAGTACTGATTGTGTGAGGTTCCACATTGGTTGTGGGATTTCATTTGACAACTAATGTTGGAAGCAAGTTGGATTTTTTAAACATTTATTTATTTATTTGTTTGTTTGTTTATTTAGGGTAATTCCTTAACAGGTGCTAAAGTGACAATGAAATGAAACTCTGCAGTTGTGAGGGGAAAAAAAAAATCCATGTTTTCTTATAAAAACAAGAACCAAAGTGCCAACTAGGATGAATTTCTTCTGCTTAAAAATCAGGACAATATATAGATAGTAGCAAATTTCAATATTGAAATGGGAGCAGGTTGAATAACAACATCTTAGATTTGCAGTCTTGGAGATTCTTTTGGGAAAAAATATTATAAAGCAGCTTTTCTATGCTCAATTAAATTTGCTGATCATTTAGCTGGCACAGAGGAATCTTTGTAAAATATCCCTAATTCAGGACAAACTCTGAGGTACAGAAATGAAAGCCCACCCATCACTCTTCTGCAGCTTAAATGTTTATGAGGTTCTTTTCAATGTAAAGAAAAATAATCATTAAATGCTCAAGTTATAGTATTTAATAGAATTATCTTTCAAATATTACATGTGGTGTTCTTGGGATACACCTTTGCTAAATTAAAAAGATGCCTACCTCTTCTGGGCAATGATAAAAAAACCACCCAAATCCTAATAATTCTCTTTAGTTCCTGCTTGCTGGAAAGAAATCTTAATGCCAATTACAAGGAAAGAACTGTACAATTCCCATTGTTACATTAAACTATACAAAAATTTCTTTCAGTTTCTTGGAATTTGCTCAGTGTTCAATTATACAATTTGCTTCTACATCACAAAAAAATAATGTAAAGTTTTTCCTATTTCTGTCCAAGGATTTTCCCTGTTCTGATATGTTCAGGATTAAGAACACTCAGTATTTTATTTTGTATTTTGTTGATACCAGGATCCACTCTTTTTATTAAAGCTCATCAAGCATACTCATACCTACCAAGTTTGTTCTGCTTTGGGGGATAGCAGGCTGTGAGACTAAAACAGAGCACAGTACCTCATGTGTTCATTCATAGATTTGCCTCCACAAAAACTGAGGCTGTAGTATAGCTTTCAATGGAAGCCATTTAAAAAGAAAACATTACAGAATATACAATTGTAGTTTTTGACTCTCAGACACAAGTTCCTTGACGTGTTGAAAGGTGATGTTTTCGATTTCTGACTCCTGAACTCTTATCTTTACAGTCTGCAGGCTTCTGTTGTGAAATGTCTATCAGAGCACTTGCAATTGCAAGACCTGTAAGATAAAGGAAAAACAAAATTTAATGCTCAGCTTTCCTGAGAAGAATTCCAGATCAGCATGATGGTTTCTTTCAAGCCAAGTTTATGTGCCTTCCCAGAAGTGATCAGTTTTATTTCAAAGTCAGATAACAAGTTATCACTTTCTTAAATGCTATTTGGTAACAGTGAAGAAACAGCAGAAGGAAAAAAATACAGCCAAGACACCAGACTGGAAATAAGGAGAACTGATTTCCATTTGTGTCACTTATTGATTTGCTGTGTGATCTTAGCATGACCATTCTCCTGGTTATGTGGACCAGAACCTTTCTGACATTAATTTTCTCATATGAAATATATGTGCATTGCATTTAGAAATTGATAAAACCATCAAATCAGAAAGTAGAGAAACAGAAACTGCAGTTAGGATAACATTGTACCCCTGAATATTTTACCTTATATATATATATATATATATAAGGGAATATCCAGAGGTTAATATTTACCACAAAATGATATGAAAATATCTATCTAGAAAGCACAGATCTGTGAACCATCACGGCTTGGGTAAATTCTAAATGTTTTCAATTCACCAAAAGTCTTCTGCTTTGGATTCTGGTTAATCTGTTGATATTTCATGACCTGTTGTCATCTTAACAAGGTACTGCCAAGGGCATAGACTGGCATGCTTAGGAATCATGAAAACACAGAATATTCTGAGTTGGAAAGGACCTGCAAGGATCATCACCTCCCATTTCTGGCCTTGAACAATACCAAGGACAATACCAAGAATCCCACCTCCTTCTTAACTCTGCCAGTGCTGTGGCCACTGCCCTGGGAGCCTGTTCCAGTGCCAACCATCCTCTAGATGCAGGATTTTTTCTAACACCCATCCTAAACCTCTCCTGACACCAGCTCAGGCTGTTCCCTCGGGTCCTGGCACTGATCACCCAGAGCAGAGATCAGTGTCTGACCCTGCTCCTCCTCTCAAGAGGGAGCTGTAACTACAGTGAGATTCCTCCAGGCTGAACAGATCAAGTGCCACTCCTCATTCAGCTCTCCTTCTAGACCTATAATATCTTAAGAAATTACTCTTCCATTTGCTTGCTACAGCATCCTTGGTAGAAATTAGTGACTTCTAAAATGCTGCCATTAACAACACACTTAATACATGGTAGTTCTGGGCTTTTAAATTCACACAGGTGATACTGCAATCAAATGGACTAGGAGTATTCCATCATTTATATGTTCTACTACAAACCAACCACAAAAACCACATCTACATAGATCCAAAATGTAGGTAAGGATGATGCTGGTTCTCTACACTGCCCAAAAAATTTCATTATTCAACCAATAACATCACCACTCTCCAAGGAAACCTTAAAAAATACTTTTCACCACCTTTAATGGGCAGTCTCTATTTCATGTCTCAAGCCAATATCAAACCCAATTCATCTATTACACAGAATCCAATTTTGCAATACTTTCCATCCAATCCCTCATTACAGCACTTATCTACTAGGAAGCTGTGCAAAAATTACTTTTCACTAACAAATGTTGCTACAGTTTTCTTTCATAATATAAAATATATGGTCAGATTCAGTTCAGGTTTCCAGTGTCCTGAAAAAACCTATGCTGTTGCACACTGGTAACATAACCTTTCTTAAGTCACAAAGAAGTTGCAAGAATTGATTAATGTGCATCCAGCTTTTAAAAAATGCACAATACTGTAAAACACTAAGTACAATTATCATTGATACATTTCAGGATATGTAAGAACCAAGATTAATCAAGTTGGTTTTTTCTCACCTACACAAATATTTCCTGGCATGAGCCAGTGATGCTTAAAATTGGACTTTGACAAATCAAATTCATGAAATCTTTGAGGCACCTTTAAAGTTGAAGCAGTATCTGGTATTAGCAAATTCAGGGATAAAACCTAAATAACATTTTGACAATTGCTTTGCATGTCAGCCCATCTTCAACAGCTAGGCTTAGGGACAATGCTAAACAGAGGGAGTATTATTAGTAAACAGATTTTTTAATTTAATAGGCTATTTAAAAATATATTTGCATGTATTGAGCTAACTTCACTCAATATAACAACTAACAAAAAGGAATTCTTAGGTCTAACACTGCATACTGGGATGTACTGGCATGTTGATAGAATTCCATTAAAATCAGGTCACTACAGAAGATCATTTTTCAAAACATCACACAAATCATCTGATGAAATTCATTTATTATGTTCTCTACGCCCAGCATAGTTCCTTGTTATCAAAGCAATACAATTAACTTGGGGAACAATTCATTATTTCAGACTGCCAGTCTAAAGGAATTTCATTTACCAAGTCAAGCTTGTGCACAGACACTTTGAGCAAGGAGAATTTACATCAAAATAAAACAGAAGAAAATGCTGTGGCCTAAATATTCATTAAAAAACAACAACAACAATAACAAAACCCCAAAACATTCCCTTGATGTTACAGGATTTTTATCTAAATAACAAATGTGAATACATTTACAGTCATTGAAGTTGGAACTGTAAATTGTACAGTGCTCTAGATGCATTACCTCAACTCCTAAGTTATTACATTTACCCCACCTTCTCTGAATGCTGCTGTTTAAATATCCTACCAAACATCCAAACTGGTATTTTCCAAATCAGTACATGGTCTCTGTTTGCTTCTGACTCTTGAGCAGCATGGCAGAAAGGAACAGTGGAATCAGTAAGAATCCCAAATGGAGACTCAACAGGTCACCTCTAATTTCTGGAAATTCAATCTTAGTTGCAGAACCAGCCCTATTTTTAAATTTAGTTTGTTTTTCCTACTAAATGTTGTAGAAATAACCTCACCTAGTTCTATGCAGTTGAAACAACCTCTAGCTTGTTTTAAGGATATGTATGCATAAGTCATTAAGAAGTGAGCCCAGTCAAATCATAAGTGGAAAGTAAATTTTTATAAGAGATAATTACATCCACAATGAGGAAAACACCAGATGAAGCAATATGAACTTGGTTATCTTTAGCAGAACTAGTGTCTTTCCTAATGGAAGTTAAATGGTAACAGTTTATTTTCAGGAAGTCTCTAATCATAAAATTACTGGGGTGTGAATTTTTTCCTTTTTATTTTTTTTCACAAGAGTGAAAAACCATTAATAATTAGAGGGATAAAATACAGCAAATCAAATGAGATTACCTTGAAAAGCACATTCACGGCTTATATACAAATAGCCCTTTAATCCTGCATCCAAACAAGAGCATCTGAAAAAGTCATTCATTCTGAGATGCTCTCCTCCCAGTCTCTGTACAAACAGGCAGAACTATATATTTTAATTTTGCAGCAAAACAGCTTCATTAGGCGTGAAAGGTTAATTGCAGGTTTAAGTGCAGTTGGGGGAGCAGTGCAGGGTCTGTGGTGAATAGCACAGTCTGCCACAGGAAGGCTGAGTGCTATAAACTGTTTGCCCTGCTGAAATGTTTTACTACCTCATTTACTAACTGTCTTCTTTTACTGCTTGTATTTGTAGTTCTTCTAAACCTTTAATAGCTACAGTTTTATTTCACTGTAATCAGATTTAAATGGAAATACCCATGCTGGGATGTTTAACATTTTTTCTCTGATTGTATACAACTACATTTGAACTGATGTAAGGCTACACTATCTCTAAATGTAGAAAAAAAACCCCTACATTGAAAAAATTAGTCTTACATAATGGTGTGCATATTTAAAACCTTTTTTTCCTCCTCTATTGTTCATTTTAATGAGAAATGCATGGAATTCTTAGTACCTCTTTTGTTAAAAGTAAGGGAACAAAGAATGACCTCAGATTCGTGGTTAGGTGGGTAACTGGAAATGTTTCCTTTCAATTTGAATATGCATTATTCAGACATAACATTTGGATAGATGTCTTCATTTGATTAAATTTCTACACGTCATTGTTATGCAGAATCAGAACATTCAGAAACCTGAAGACAATAAAATAACTACGAGTCAGGTAGATCAATTAGATTTGTTTGACATTTTAACCAGAATTATAGTCATTGTTTAAGGTGACTTTAAGCAACGAAAATAAAATGCCAGCTGCCATACAGAGAGACTTAAACAGAAAAGACTGGGTAAACACTATATTATTAAAGTCACAGCTTCACCCTTCAGTGCCCACAAGTCTTTGTGTTCCTTCCATCTGTCAGTTCTTTTAAAGACTGGCATTACTGTGCACGCTCACCCCATAGTGGACAGAAAGGATCTCTATCTCAAAATATTGCCCATGCAAAGATTTATTGCCCATGGAATTCTGTAGGAATGGATCTGAGCTGTTTGAAGATTCACTAAGTGATGAGAATCACAGACTGTGGTGCCTCATGAAAGTCACAATAGCACACAGTGAAGCCAATGAAGGCAATTGCATGTTCATCAAGAAAAGTACCAGTTATAATGTAGGGAATTTTAATGAATTCCACCATTTATCAATATTTCAAGTCTACAGAAACAATGTTTGATAAGTACACAATGTATATCATGTGAATTAATGGTATATGCATATATACAAAAATTATGTAATAATGTAACTTAAATATGCCATTATGTAACAATTATATATATATACACATATGAATTATATACAACCCCCCCAGTTAATAATGAAGTTTTGTATTACCTACTTCTTAATTTGAAGAAACAGATTACATTCACCATAAGGTTTATGGAATGCACAGGTTTATTCTCCACAGAAAAAAATAAGTTCATTATAAGTCTATAATAGTGGGGAAACACAGCATTCTAGAAGAAAAATAACATTCTAGAAGATTGTCACTAGGCAGTGTTTCTGAGTGCCCATGGAAAAAATTCTCTCACTTTCTAAGAGATACCATGCTAGAAATAGTCATATTGAAATTAGATGTTTAGCAATAGTTTCAAGATTTCCTGGTTTCTGTATTCTCAACCAAACTATCTCCAAGCAGACCAACTCAGGCTTAATTTTCATGGCTGAAAAGGCAAGTCTGTTCTTTGTGCTGCATACTCCTCTGCTATGGATCAAGTCATGCTGGGAGATATCCAAAAGGCATATAAAACAGAACCAAAACAAATTTTGGTATTTAAAAACATGATGCACAGAGCCTCCTCCTAAGCAAGTGCAAACCTGATACTCGAGTACTTTCCAGGAGAAAAATTAAGAGTCATCTGAAGTTCAAGACTGTAAATGGCTAGAACAACACAACAGATCTAAGTTCATTTCAAAGTCAGAAAAGAGTCAAATCCTTCATGTGTATCCAAATTTCCTGATCTGGCAGGTGTGCCTAGACAGTATCCAGAGATCCAGACTTAGTCACAGAGAAAAATAATCATAAGCATCTGCCAAGAACAGTAAGTGTCTTCATAGCCTGTCATACTGAATGTTTTTTATTTGAATTAGATTATTTTTAAAAGGACAAGCAGACAGCACCTCAAATTCACAGCCTTTTCACAGGCTTCTCTTCCTGTTTGGTGCATGAATGTGTATTTTAAGTTGACACTGCTCTTACTTTTGGAGAGATATATTAAACAAACTAAACTAACTAGGAAATTACTTTGGGCAAGTAACCCCATCATTTTTTTTTTCAGTGATATTTTTTTGCAAGATGGGAAGACAGCCAAGAGGTCAGGAGGTATGTTTTCCTTTTCTTTTGCATATAACTTAATTAAATAAGTAAAATATGAGGCAGAGCTTAAACCATAACAATAATAAACTAAATAATGATAGTGTGAAATTAAATAGCCACACACTAGTAGAGAGAAGATGTCATGCTCCTTTTTATTACACCTTTGCTATTTAGTAATAAAGGCTATCTATAAGGGACTAGGAAATTCCTATTCCCAGAATAGACTCATAAATTACCTGCTGTCAGTTTGTGGGAAATGCAGACTATACAATAAAGGCTCTTTGAAGAAATGTTCAGCCTTTCCCAAATTTTCTCATTGTGAAAAGGAAATGACCCTACATATTTGTGTGAAATATTTGCATTCCACAGGGCCACTAGTGATTTTTATTCTTGGTTTGTTTTTTTTTTTTTTTTTCTCCAATGCAGTCATACAGCTCTCCTTCCCTTTCAGAGTGAGATATCTGTAGTTTGGTCTGAAATCCAGGTCTGTACAACATCTGATGCCTTTCAACTCTCCAGCCTGCCAGTGACTAAGACAGCACAGGTTGTTTGGCCTCTGGATATGGAGAAGGGGAAGCTCACCATGCACTCTGGGATGCTTCAAACAGTGTCCTGGTGAAGTGGACCCAGAGGGGAGCTGGACACTCTACAGCAATGGAATGGGGCAATCTAACATTGATTAACTGAAGCTTTTTTCTCCCACCCTCTATTCTCAGCTCAAGCTCTCCTGGAACACAAGAACCATAGAACCATTAAATTGTTTAGGTTGGAAAAGACCCCTAAGATCATGGGTTCCACCCATGAAGTTAACACTGCAAAGCCCACAGTAAAGCTTGTCCCTGAGTGCCACACACATCTTCTACACACCTCCAGCAATGGTGATTTCACCACTTCCCTGGGCAGCCTGTCCCAGGGCCTGACAAACATTCTGGTGAAGAACTTTTGCCTAACAGCCAATCTAAACCTCCCCTGGTGCAACCCGAGCCCAAATCTTCTTGTCATATTGTTTTTAACACAATGATAATAAAAACACCTAAAAAGGAATGATCTACTTAGAATATGTGCACATCTCATGCAGATTAATTCCCTGCTGCTCTGCCACTGTGTATTACACATCATGGATTAAAATGCAAGTAATTACACATTTTTCTACAATGGACAGTCACATTTGAAACATTTGGATTACATTTTCAGTTTGATTACATCTCACTTCCATTGAATCATTTATCCATATGTTATGAAAAACATCTCTATTCTTGTGATGTTGTGCAGCCGTTTAATTTGTTTCCAAGAAAATCACTATAAACTAATTTTCTACTCTGCAAGAATTTGGTGAGATGCATTAATCATGCCAGAATCTAATTTGACCTTGTAAACCTATTTCTATAGAAGAGAAAAAAGCCTAGTCAGAGTACTGAAGAAGCTCTGTTTTTACTTTTAGCAATACCTGGTTTAATACAAACAAAATCATAATTGTTTTTTAGAAGTGAGTATCACAGTTATGGCCCAGGTGGGATTAGTTTATGAACCCTTCTACAGTAATTAGACACATCTGGATTGCAGAAGTCTCCTCCAGCCTGACAAACTTGAGGTTGCCTGTACAGCATTATTTTACTCTTTGTCTCTATCTTCAGCACACTATTTTTACTTGGACCATGGATGCAAATCAGAGCACAATGAAGATATTAAAGCTGTAAAAAAAAGCTGTGAGCTTGAGTTACAACATTTTAAAAGCTTTTTACCCAAATCCATGCATACAATTGGATGCTTCAACCACTGTGATGAAAGTTAAAGCCTCACTATCCATCATGAGAGAGATGAACACCTGTGGGACAGAGATTTATCATCCATATAAACAGAGTGTGATTGGACACTATTACAGGGCTGAATTATATTTCATGCAATTCAGTACTCAGAATATCTGTGTGAGTGTGAATATCCATGTGTGAGTATCTGGGAAACAGAGCAGGTTGGAACACAACTGAGCAATCAGGAGAAGGTTGGGAAGGAGAAAGGGCAGCAGGAGTCACTGGGGTTTGCTTCCCTCCAGAGGGGCTCTTCTGGCAGGGGGTGATTTAAAGCAGATCTCTTTCTGTCTGTAGAGGAAATCTGGGGTGATAAACCTCGCCAGGTGAAATTCAGTTTTTATGAATGCCTCCCTAATGTTCCATCTGGGTGAGTACATATACTGCCAGATTTGCAGCTTTACTACTCTCCTCCTCAAGACAAAACACACCACCTTAAAGACAATAGGTTTTAGGGCCCAAAAGGGGCCAATTCTGCCCATGCTGGAGATAAAACAATACTACTTACATTACCATTTACTTTTAAGGAAGAAGATTAGAACAATAATCCTCTAAGATACTTTTTCTCTCTCTTGCACCCTTTATGTTGCAGGTGCCAGGTTTTTTTTCCCTTGTCAAAAATTTTACTTAAACCAGAAAGTATTGAATACCTTCATGAAAAGAAATTATTGTAGCTCACCAGAAATTCAATAGGATTACAGCTTGATCAGCAGTAGGCATGATATCTGCAGTGCTTTTCCATACAGAATTCTCTTTTTAAAGTTTTGTTTTCCAAGTTTTGCAAAGTACTGGACTTATTTACCATTTCCAACACACTGGTGCAATTTATCATCACTCTAACCACTGTTTTGATACTAATTTGGTTTTGGCCAAATAGCAGTTCCAGTTTATCAGTATTCTGATGATGTCCAATCAGACATTTAGAACATCCCCAGCTATACAGCCAGGAGTCACTCTGACAAAACAAATGGTCTTGGGAGGGTAACACAGACAGAAAGTGTGCTGAGAATTTTGAAACATATTTTGAATATCACTAAAGTGACAATTTCAGGGTACTCAAGATCTCTAAGATCTTTTTAGTTTCAGTAATATTAATGTTTGAGAACAATGAAAAAGAAAATAAAAACAAAAAAGATAGATAAAGTCACAAATGCCCTGCTGTCAGAATTAGGGTGGCTCCATCAGAAAATCTAGCATTGGCTTACATAGAAAATTGATTTTTAGTAATTTCAGTAGAAAAGTTTGGTAAAAGGCTGAAAAGCTCACACCATAAAAAAACCATTTTAATCCCCAAAGATATGGTACAAATAGGTCTACCACAATTATGGTCTGTACTGAAAGAGAGTAATTCTGTATGGGACTCCAGTGTAGACATGCAAACTACACAGCTACTCATTAATTCTTTACTGAATCTTCTATTTTACATTGAAAACACCATGTTCTGACTGTAACAGGCAAAATTATACACCTAGACCTTTCAAATTGTATGGAAATAGGTTTCCATTTTAAACACTCCATTACATACACTTGGTCCTGAGCAGTCAGTATAGATAATTATCAGTAAAATGATAGCAGAAGAGCACTGCTTCTGCTTGTGTGACACATTCAGATACAGCAAATGCCTGAAACTGAGAGATAGCAGTACAATGGCTGGATATCACAGTAAATATATTATATTGTATGTTCTAGGCATGAGTCCTAGTTTGGAGAGGAAGAACTGGAAAGCTGATTGTCCAGAGTCACAGCTTGCCACCTACTTCTAAATGTACTCCCAGTCCAACAAGTAGCATTCATTGCTCCATTCACTCATTAAATTAATAAAATTTCTGAAAAAAATGAACCCACATTCACCAAAATCCCAACAATTCTTGTAAAAGAAGATTACTAAACTATAACTTCTGCGTTTTAAAACATTTCTCTAAATGCCTGTGGGGAAAAAAATTATTCTTCTGGCACATCAAATTCAGATTCCACATTTCTCCTATTAGGATCAATATCCTTCAGAGATACTGGAGCCATGAAATACTCCTCTCTGGATCTGATTTGGCATAAATCTCAGCCTGATTTGCACACCTCCTTTTAATACAACAAAATAGGATCTTTAACTCATGGCCTGTTGAACAGGATTCATGTTACTAAATGGATGTGGCAAAAAAAGGCAAAAAACAAGTGAAAGATACAGTCAAGAAAATCTCACAATGTCCATTTCCCAACAATGTCAGCTCCCTGAAGATGCACTCAATGAAAATACACTTTCTGACACTAAGGAGTTACTGCAGCAGCCCATTCTCATCAATATTCATGTGAGTATGAAATGGTGAAATGAAACCATGGACAAGAAGAAGTGGGAAGAGATACATGGAGCTTGGACTTTTCCAAAGTCAGGATGGTTCTTTTAGACAACAGGCAAAATTCAGAGCAATTCTGTGCATTGTTCCAATTATTTTCATCAAAAATGGCTGTGCTGTACAAAGCATCACACTGTCTGTATTTCTAGGATGTGGTTAGGAGCTAGTTTTCATTTAAGCATTTTCAAAAAAGCTTTTACTATGTGATGAAGGAGAAACAAACCTTTAGGAGGACATTAGAACTCCCTCACTGCAATTGTGCTAAATCTCCCATCTGCTTTTGAAAAGCAGAATTGCATCGAGGCTTCTATTTGCTATTTAACTGCTGACCTTTTCCCTCCTCTATTTTTTCCCATATGCTATTTGATCACATGTGAAAAAACTTAGCTTTGGTTCTCTTATATCCTGATTTTCTATATTTCAATTAGACTTTAATGGCTATATATACAGTGATAATGATCCAAGAGTGTTTTGAATGAAAACTGTTTTGTACTTCTCAGCTTCTGAGAAGTACCACAATTTGAGAAACTTTCTTCTGTAGCCCCTGAAGTGCCTTCTATAACATAATGATATAATAAACCATGAGTCTGCTCTCCCTTTGCTGTGCAATACACCATTCTGCTTCCTACAGTCTGCTGCAGTAGGATTTGCAACTATAAATAATTATTCTAAGTTATAAAGATGCAATATAAAGCTAAAAAGCAATACCATTAGACAGCATACACTTGAGACTCTGAAGAAGCCATAAGAAAACATTGATTTTCATAAAGAACAGGAGAAAAAAGGTAACAATGGAAATCGTGGTTCATGCTTAGAATTAGTTCATTAAAAGGCTTGCTGCAATTTTGGGTGCAAAGAATGGAAATAGCAGTAATCAGTGGCAAGCCACCTATTTTCTAAAAGGTGGGACACCACATTTTATGACATCTATCTTAAAAGGTAGATAGAGAGGAAAACAAAAGCTGTGGTGGGAACAGGATTTGACAATGTGTGAAGTTCAGAATTATAAGGTATTATCCCCCAAAAGGGGTAAAGCCAGACTCAAGAGGGATTCATATAAACCTCTGTAAGGTTTGTGTCCAGATGTGTGACCCTGTGAGCTGATTTTTGTTTGTCCTGTCTGGTCTGGACAATACAACAAGAGGAATATATAGGATTTCTGGCTTTTTTTCTACACTACTTTCCAGTGCCTTCCTTCCAAATAGCCCTTCACTTTCCATTCGTATTTTTGCTACTTTTTTTTTGTGTTGAGCTTCAGTCACCACACCATTTAACTGCCTTTACAAAGTATTTATTATATAGACTTACAATAATCAGGGATTTTCTTTGTGAATCTGACGTTAGGTACTAAGACTACTCTAATTCCTTTCTCCTTTCTTTCAACTCTTTGCTTTGTACTAGTGAAAGAAGGTGGTATGGTAATTTGAAAAGCTGTAAACATCCTAAGGATCATTTATATTATTTGTCCTTCTCATGACTTCTGAAATTTTAGTGGGCAATTCTTTTTTAAGAAAGGTACATACACCCTTTATTTGCAAAGAGAGATGGAAATAGATGTTCACATTCAAACTATAACTTAATTATTTCTTTAAGAGCAATGAAGTAGATTGAGAACAATCTTAATGCAGCCAGCCTTATTTCATTATTTGAGTCCCACTTGTGTTTTAAGAATATTTACATTCAAGATTTTAAAAACTGTGCTAACCAGTGCACATTTCTCATGGAACTTTTCATCTTTGATGCGTTTAACAGTGTTTTCTCTACTCACACTGCAAAAGGGACAATAAGTGTTTTCCTCACTGGGGTGCCTCAAGGATACAGCTATCCTTTGTGCCAGTGCAAGCTGTGCATGGAGCTGCTAAATATCCACAGAGGCTGAGGCAGTGGGGTTTAAATCCCCTCCAGATCCACTGGGATGGGATCAAGGGGAGGGAAGTAGGGCCAGGAGCCTCTTGCAAGAACAGTCTCCAGAGTGAGGTACGTCATTTCTGGGACTGGTAAGAGATCTAAAGCTTGGTAGGAGAAATCTGAGCCCCAAAATTCATGGTCTGACTTAAACAAGTTGAATTTTCACACTTTTTTTCTTCCCCTGAACATTAGCTCTTTCAAGTCCTATTTTAGAGCTTTCATTTACAAAATCAATGTTTAGTGACCTTTTCATAGTGGTTTAAAAATGAAGACAAGACATGTGTCCAGGGAAGAGAAACTGTATTAAAATATTGAGCTTGTTATCTCCAGTGCTACACACAAATTAACTAATACATGCTAACACAGTAATTAGATAGTTTGACTGTTTCCTAAAGCCACCACTGAATGAGAGATGGGGTGGCATCACACCATAGCCAATAACTCTCTTTAAAACATAACGTGCTTAACCTTTGTGTATTTCTGTCTGAAAACAATGCAAGTCTATTTAGAGTACTGACACAATTTGCAAAAAATAAAAAACAAGTTTTGAAATCAAGGTATGTTTTGAGTTATTTAAGTACTGCAGTACTAGACACAACCAGAATGGGTTGTTGGCTGGCTGGGATGAGGATGGAGCTACAGACATTTCACCTGGAATGACTCCTCTGTTCTGCACAAACCTCACAGGCAATGACCCCTCACAGCTCCTTCTCAAGAGCAAACAGCACAGAAAATACTTGAAAGCATTAGAGGGAAGGGCCACCCCTGCACAGGGCTGTCCACAGGCTCCCTCCTCCTTTGAGGAAAACCATAACAGGTCAAACAGACTCTGCCTGTGGCTGCCCAGAGGGTCACACTCCATAAACTCTTGACTTGCATGTCCAGGCTAGATTAGGGACATGTTTCTACACCTCTCAGTGTAATGAAGTCCCAGACACAGTGAGGACTCTGAAACCTTGAGAATAGAAATGATAAAAAACCCCAGTCAAAAACAGAAATCAAACTGGTAGCATCACAGGTACCCGTGGAGCTTTGGAATAACCACAAGAAAGCTGGCACAGTAGCACTGGCATGATGTATTCTGAAACAGATTGGAAAAAGCAACCTGGAAAAAAACCAGCATGATTATAATGAATGAGCCTTTATTCCACATAAAGAAGTGCTTCTGATGCTGACAAAAGGAGGAACAATATTTATCATTCTAGGATCTAAGGGGACAAAACGACAATATTAAATCATGGAAGGTTTTGTTTGTGAATTGGCATTGTTTTCTGTCTCCTGTGTTAGCAGAATGACAAATGCTTTCCTTTGTGTAGGAAAGAAAAGACACTGCATGTTTATTATACATATATTTATGCCATAATTTTTGAGAAGGTTGGTTAGATTCTCATTAATACAAATATTTATATTAAAGGTGCTAATAAACATTTGGAGGGGTGGGAAGGTGGTTTCCTCCTCTACAGTTTTATTTGAGACTCTCCTTAATGATATTTTAGTTTCTGGGACAGATGAAACAAGATTCAGTTACCACAGTTCTTAGGATAACTGGTGGGAATATTCCAGAAGCACAATGTGATCAAAGAGGATGGAAAAGCAATACACAAATGACTAAAGGCAAAACTGTGCCAGTCCCAGAATTACAGAAAGAGATGATATGTATGAGACATACTAAACACTTGCATTTGAATTTTTAATATAGAAAATAAATGTCACAGCATTTTCATGAAGAATCTATTAGTCTTGAATGCAGCTCATCTGCTACTCATTGCTGTGGTTTACACCGTGCACTTTTTATCCATCTTTAACTCCTGCTGAACACTCAAGAAATTGCAGTGTCTGACAGGAGGTTATGGATTTTTTCATATTATCATATTTTTCTTACATTTTATGTTTTTAAAGGCTAGCACAGAGCATTCCAGTGAGCACATGAGAGTTAACACACTTTGTTGCCAATATTTTCAAATGCAAGCAATATCTCCTGGTTTGCACAGCTCAGGATGAATGTGGTGCATCAGTCTGCCATCTAAAGTGACTCAGCTCTGAGAGCTTCAGGGCTTGGCTCTGCCTTCAGTGCCCTGAGAACACAGGGCTGAATTTTTTAGATGGCAAATACTGAACATGTAAATAAATAAATAAATCATGTATGTGTGTGTATATATATGTGTGTGTGTGTGTGTGTATGTGTGTGTATATATATATATATATACATATATATATATATATATACACACACACTAATCTGGTCTCCAAAGATATATATGAGCATGACTCCAATAAAGGATTACTTTTAAATGGTATAATTCTGTGCAAGCTCTGAGTGCTGGGCAAAAGTTCCTAGAGCACAGCCAATTTTCCTGCACGGATTTCAATTGCTAGGTTAGATGCACTTCAGAATAATATTTAAAATTGCAGAGAAACATGCTCTATGTCTGTTAGATATTACAGCATGCATGGTAGAATGGCTCTTCAGAAGAGCATGGCAGTTTCCATTTTCTCTTTGGTGTAATTGCTGTTCCTGTGGCTCAGCCCCTCCCTGTACCCTCCATCAGGGTCAGAGCTCCACTGCCTTGTGTGTAATTGTGAGCACTGCACCCCAGAGCCTGCAACACCAACACCTCTGCACTGCTCTTCAATAGAATAGAAACATACTCTCAGCCCTGCCTAACACACAGACTTTTAAATTCAGGCTGAACATGCAAATTTAGCTGGACTTTTATGCAATAATGGGCTAAGCAATGAAAGTTATGCATATCACTACCAGCTCTCAGTTACACTGTGTAGTTCAGAGGCTTCAGGGGATATTCCTGACACCCTGTTCCACAGCTTTCACCAAGCAGCCCTTTTTTGAATGGCTGCATTAATGGTGTGTAAGAAAGAACACCAGCTACTTTATCTTACCTACATTGGCCTTGCAGCTCTAACACAAGTATAAAAGATACTGCTTGATATTGAAAATTGTCAATATAAACACTTCATAGATCTATAGAGCAATAAGACTGCATTAATCAAATGGTTTGGATTGTTTGGGTTTTTTGACAGAGAGAACTGGGCTAAATTATTTTGGAAACTACTACATGAGTAAAATGCAAAATTCAATTACTAGAACTAGCACAAAATTTCCAGGGAACTTTTAGCACATGTGCAAAGTTTTGTGTAGAAAATGACATGTACAGACATTACAATGAAAGTCAGGAAGTTTCCAGATTTTGATAGATTTCAGGTTGGATGTGTCAAAAGATAAGCCCTGATGCTGGCAGGCAGTCTCCCTTGAAAATTTAGATTCCATATACAGAGATCTTCAGGTAAACCAATTTTTACTTTCACCTCTGCCTCCAAGTGCTGGTCTCAAAGGACTTCATTTCAGCCAAGACCTGTCAAACCCCCAAACACTTTTCATTACTGAATTCCTTCTGTGTGTTCTGTCAGCTGTGTTAAAATAATAAATTCACAAGCAATTGATTTTTGAAAAGGGAGAGAACCACTTGAACTCATCTCTTGATTTTGTTATTTCAGCATGTAAATTTTTTCTTTACATATTTAAAACTGTAGTTTGAACTCTTTCTTTTCTATACCCTTTAATGGGATTTAAGGCAGCAACAGGTTCAGAGAACTTGTAATAAAAAAAACCCTTCTCAGTACAATGACTCTGAGACATCAGGGGTGTACTCCAGTCAGTACATATCCTCCCAAATCATTAATATTAATGTTAATTCACTCACAAACATCCAGCACATACTAGGTGCCCTGGTGATCTTAATTGGTGCTATGAAATAATAAAATGATTTCTTACATTTTGATGTATGTGGGGAGAAATTCAGGACATTTCTAAAATTCCTTGCAGAGGTGATTTTGTACAGTTTTTTGTCATTATCAAGGGAGGATAATACACAAAAGCCATAGTGATGGATTAAGAAAGCAGCAATGGTTATTTCACCTAAAAAGTTGAAAAGAGTATTTTCAAATTGTGTGTGTGGGGAAAGGGAGCCTAGTTTGGATGAAGCAGTTCCAAGAACACCTTAATGGGGGACAAGAAAGCAATTAACAATGAAAAGTCACTGATGCAAAAGATAGTCCTAGAGATTAAAATCTTATTGAAACAAATGCTTCTCCATTTGATCATAATGAATTGAGCTGAAAGATCTGCAAAACCAGTTCACTGAACACAAGAAGAAAATAATAATTTGTTACCCAATTATAATACAAAGCTTTCTGCCCAACATACTGCTCTACAGCACTACTTAAATAGAAATCAACTGAACAACACCACAGTTGAATTAGACATATTATTTGAAACTGCAATGTGATAATTAAGAAAAAAATATACATAGATACATCAATTTTTATAGGATTTTAAAAACATGAGAATATGCTTTATCCCAATGGAGCAAAAAATATCCAAAGGAACAAGAGATGGAATGGACATAGCAGGGATAGATGAAGCAAATAGTACAGGGAAGAAAGGGGCAGTGGTGGAGCTCAGCTGTGCATGGGGCAACAGGAGAATAGTCTGAGATGAGATAAATTGCAGAGATGGAAGTGGGGAAGGTAGGGAGAGAACATTAAGAAGTGAAGATGGAGAGAAGTACATTACATTGTGGGAACAGATTGCTTAAATTAGAGAAATCCATCAGATCAAGGTAGATTGGGTTTTTATCATGGGGATGAAGATCTCAAATTGATCCCACCTGACTTTAGGCACTTAGCTGAGACATCCAAGTCTGGAAAGATTCCTGTCAAAATTTGAAAAGTCAGCAGAGAAGTCTGTCCAAAGAGGAATCGAGGCTCCAAGTGGCTCAACTGCCCTTTGACAGAAGTGTTAGGAAAGGATAGGTGCTGATCACACCAGTAACACATTTAAAACAATATGCACAGATTACATGAAATGTTTGGATTTGATGGGCCTACCATAAAAGAGATTAAAGAAGGACAAAATAAACATAAACAGCTGTCACAGGAATTGGTACTGGTTTTACACAGCTCCCATATTTTTCAATCTTGCCATTTATGGGAGAAAGTGGCAGTGATGGGGGAGGCACAACAGAACAGTCAGCAGTGGTGAGGGTGGCACCCACAGAAAATAACAGAATATCTTAAATTTTCGGTTTTTTACCAGTTGCTTTGCCATGGAGCAAAATATGAAGTCACATGTGTGGGACAACAATGTGGGATATACCAAAATCAAAGCAATAGCTTCAGAAAGGCTCTCTATACTCAGGTAAGAGGAAAGCATTTAATTACATTTTAAAAGTTCTGAGGAAGGAAAGATCATGTGATACAAAGGTTCTTTCACCCTTTCAGCAAGTTTAACACACACAGGCTTAACACACACATCCAAAGCCAGAAAACCTAAAGGATGGGAGCTTAAAGGAACTGTGAAAAAATCATCAGGGTAGGTAAATTAGCAATTCACATCTTAAACTCTGTGAAAATAAAGAATCAAGCAGACAATCTGGAAAGACAACAAAGTTGGAGTCAGTTCATCAGAAAAACCAACATGACAGAAAGGCACTGGAAGGAACACTCACAGGTGTGAGCAATTACAAAAACAAATTATCTGAAAATATGGATTTCTTCATTGTCTAGTAAATAATGTAATTTTAGCAAATGAAACAAGCTTCTAGATGAGAAAAAACAAAACTGAAATCATCAAACTATGTATTTTGGGCTTGTCAGTCTGTAAAGAACCAACACAAATCCCACCTGAAATTAAGCTGCAAATAAAATATTTTTTCAGATCATCATCTCCTTGAATTTCAGTAACAAAAACTTTGAAGAAATTCAGTTGTGTGAACACTGCAACAGTGTTTTCTAACACTCCTGGTGATGTTCTGAGAACTGTGTGTAATTAGGCCTGATGAACCTTGTCCCTTAATAGGGACAAACCCAATGTTTGAAATTAAGAATGAACAAAAGGGTAAAAGGGGTAAAAGAAAGCAGAAAATATAGGTCTTCCTAGATTTAAAATTATGGAGAAAGGCTTAAATACATTAAAAACTTAAAAAAAAAAAAAAAAAGGAAAAAGTAGTAATTCTTGCTTAAAAGAAAAAAGCCCAGAGGACTGCAGCCCTTCTGAGCTCCCCTACCCTACTGAGATTTCTGCTGTGAAAAAAGCAGTGTTTGCTGTTCTCATGCCAGGAGTGCACAAGCCCTGCACAGGAACCAGACAGGGAACATACAGTCATACTCTGTGGTTCTTGCTGCCACAATGAAATTATGCTTCAGACGTTTTCTGCATGACTAATCTCTCTTGATTACATTTTGAAGCTTTGCAGTGAGTTGTGAATTGTGGATGTATGAGGCCTCCTCTTTGTGGTTCTGCTGGCTCTGGTGCAGAAGGATCACTTTGGTGATTTTGGTGCCCATCTTCTGCTGTCAGATTGTTCCCTGGGAGGGATATGATAGACCAGAGAACCCACCCTGGGCTCAGTGTCCTGTGCATCCCCCCCAGGGGAGCTCCATTTCCACCCTTGAACAGGGAGCTTTGAGGGGAACTGGTGCTGTCCCAGGGTAACACCACCCCCAACCTGCAGACCAAAGAGAATTGGGTTTTCAGCACTGAAGGAAAGGACAGGTCTCTGTACATTTCCTATCTCTCAGACTTTTCCCTCTTGATTTCCAAAATATTCCTCATATTGCTAAGCTTTCCCTAAGGTATCCACACACATGCACCCACTGCACACTTCAATTTCTACTCATGTGTCAGGACTAGAACTTTACAGAGACTCATCCTTGTCAATAGGGAAGGGCCTATCCCTTAAAAGAAGCATCTAGTAACACTCTCAGAAGCTTCATGTGATTTTTTTTTCTTTTCCCATAGTCATCTTCCACAAAAATATTCATGGAAATAAAAGATGTGGCCACAGGTGTGTTTCAGGACACTGAACACAAGAACTCCAGAAAGGCTCTCAAACAGAGCAGGCATTGCTTCAAACCAATTTTCCATCAGCCTTAATGCAACCATGCACACAAAACATTCTCTTTGCAAATCTCTCTCACAATCTGAGGCTAATACCTGAAGCATCTAGAGCAGAGATGCACGACAAGGATGTGAAGCTCTTTATACAATCTGACTGGCAGGAAATCAATATTACAAACAAACCCATAACCAGGGATCCATTACTGCTACAGTATATAAACCAGCCCTGTGCTATTCAGCAAACACTTGCAAAGTGTGTGCCAGCAGTGGGAAATCCTTTTTTCAGCTCTCTGGGAATATAGAGTGACACAATATCCCTGAAACTAGGAAATATTGTAAACAAACCCATAGGCTCATAACCTTAAACAGAGTTATCCACCACAGTATATTCTCCTGTGCTTTGGTCCCATTATTGTAAGGTTTACTTTAGTCTTTTAATCTGATCATGCACACCCTGAATTGTTTAAACTATAATTATAGATGTAAAGTTGTTTTGCCTTCTACAAAAAATGTGCTTTGGAGAGACCAAAACAGAAATTAAATGCATGGAAAATAATAGAACTATTTCAATAGCACTAATTGCAAAGCAGTTTAAGAAAGCATCTTTTGATTAAATAATTGTTTTAATTATACAGTATACTTAGGTTTACCAACTGTAAACACTTCCACTTTTAGATTAGGAAAATTTCACATATACTGTCTTGCCACACTTTACTTCAGAGCATGAATAAACTAGAAATAGAAATCACTGTAAAAGTACATCCAAACAGAAAGGAAAAGGATGATTTCTCTACAAATAACAGATGTCTATCATGGTACATTGTAAAAGGATATAGCTAAATGCAAATAGTCAATTCATGACTTGTCCAGGAGAAACCTTTGTATCAGGGCAGTAGCAGGGGAGAACAAACCTTAGGTCACCCAGGAATGGTCTCAGCCCAGGAGGGCTCTGAGCAGAGCTCAGCAATGTCCCTCTCACTGCAGGACTGCACCAAGGCAGCTCTTCTGCCAGGGCATTTTCCAACTGGAAAGTCTTTGCAAAGGACAAGGTTCCCATGGCTGCCTGCCTTAAACTTACAGATTCCTGGAGGGTTCCTTTCATAAAATGAGATGCTTCTTGACTGCACACTGTGGCAGACCATAAATTCACCATGGTACATTATCCACCATCTCAAGAAAAAATAAATTCAATAATTCTTATCTACATGGCAGCAATTTTCCACTGGGTTGGTATTAAAGCTTTTGGTGAGAGTAAGACACCTAGAAAAAGTGTTAAAATCAAATACTGTTGCTGGGAGAATTTACTCAGAAACACTACTATTAAGGGTAATTAAATTATATCCTCAGACAAAACCCTCAAGTTTGCTATTGGTTTTTTTTCAGGGGGATATAGACAGAGTAAATGTACTCTGACATTTGGTAGGAAGGGGAGGAGAGATATTTGTGATACAGAATAGATGAGGAAAGGAGATGTTAGTGAAGCATTGCACATGTAGACATGCTCTGACAGAATTGCAAAGATTTTTACAGCTATAAACCACTCAAATCTCTCCTCAGTTTAAAAATATGCCTGTAAACAAGTACTTTATATCATTCTGTGAAACAATGACAGTAACAAGTGCTTGTACTCTGCCTGCAGTGAAGGGGCTCCTGCTTCAGTAAAAATCACAGTATTACCATTATGAAATTTCAGAATTATTGGCCCTTCACAAGACAAAGAAAAATCCCTGCGTGCACTGACTGCAGGATCAGTGTAAATAGAACAAAACCAGCAGAACTGCTTGGCAGGAGTTTAAGCAGTCTCTTATCTCTACACTGCAGTTCTGCTTGTACTGCACCCCAGTACATGCACAAGACTTTGTGTTGGTCTTGCTCTCACCTTGTAATCCACCAATCAAACTTGGCTGAAGGCTGCCAGAAACTTCACACATCTGTTTAAACTTCTCCCACCTGGTCATTGCAATTCAATTTTTTTTCCTAGCTCAAAAATCCATCTCATTGATACTATTTTAAATAGCAGTACTGATTAATTCATATTTTCAACTCAATGCATTTCCACACTGCTCTCCAAATTTGTTTGATTATGAGGAAATACATTTTATTTTGAAAGCTAATGTTGAAGTCTTCAGAAGAGCTGTGTGTCATATCTTCAGCTGGTGTTAATGAATAGCCTCTTCCACATAAAATGGGTTAATCAAAAATTTGGCTGTCTTGGGTCCTGGTTCAAACTATGCAAGCCCAATTGACATTACTTACAGTATGTTGGCATTAGAATTATACACACACATATGTATGGACTAAACTTTGATAAGAAAATGTATAATTGCTGTCTTTCCCCAGTTTTCTTTAAGGATTATAATCCCAGAGAATTTGTGTCCCAAAGATTTTTGACATTCCTTCCATTGTCAAATATTCTTTTTCTGGAATTATGTAACACTGGTCAAAAACACACAACAAAAATTTTGAAAAAGAAAAACGTCATAGGGGTGATCCAATGTCTTTGCATAGACAAAGGCATCTGATCATTATGGGGCACATTTTCCCCACTAATGAAAGTTTATTGGCTGTATCTTTAAAACTGACAGTGTCTTTCAGGATCTATCAAATGTATCATAACATAAGCTATCAAAATAGATAAAATATAAAGTGCATACTTCTTAGAGACATAATTTCCAAGTACATAAACTTTTATTTTACTTTTGAAAAAATATCAAATCACTTGGAGGACTTTAAAAAAATATGATTTATGGAAAAGGCTTCTTTTACAGGCTCTGAGCACTCTATAAAAAGTCTTTCAAACAGCAGGGCTACCAGAACTTTTAACAGAGAAAGTTATAAAGCAGATTATGGATGAGAGCAGGTGAGACAGAATCATGGTTGCTGCACTCAATCAAATGCAGCTGCATCTGGCAAGCAGCTCTAAGAATTAGAGCTCTAAGAATTAAGTATGTTACAGCTGAAGAAAAACTCCTGCAAGTTCCCAATTTGCATTCCCCAGATCCAATCTTTGCAGCACAACAGAAGCTGCCACACTGCAGTCAGCATTAACCCCAAGCACAGAGATGCTTTGGGTGAGGTGAGGACCTCATGGATGAAGCAAACAGGTTGATATGAGAACAGTCCAGTCATGCAAAAACACACTGCTCTTTTAAAGAAAGCCTCTTTATGTCAGAGTCACAGTGTGTGAGACTATTAATTACACAGCCCTCAATACACAGCACTGGGGTTACCTCACACCAAGGGTTAGAGCTGCCCAAGGTGATTTGCTGTTACAGCCCCTGGTCACTGCTAACCTGGACAGCCCTGGAGCTGAGAACCTGCCAGGTTAACTGATGCAGCTATTCTGTCCTGGCTCCACAGACTCACTCTCCCCAGGCTTGCTGAGCAGAGATATGTCTGTGAACTGCAGCACCATGCCACATGTGACAGCCTGAAATAAAAGGCAGTTCAGCTCAGTTTCACAGGTTGTTTTTAATCTCCTCCAGCTGCCTAGAGTGAGGTGAGGAGACTGGGCTAATCATCTAGGCTCCCTCTGCAGAAGAGGAACAGAGATACCTCAAGAGTGAGATTTAAAAGATAATTTTATTTCAAACTCATGTAATAGAACAAGACAAGATGTCCTGTCCAAGTGATTCATTCTTTTTGTTGACTCTCAAGGAAACTTAGATTAATTCAGGTTAGAAACCTAACTTCTGGATGAATGTGAGACAGCTCCTGGTTATTTTGATATAGAATTGCTTAAGAGCAGCTGTGGGAGCAGTCTTATACAGACAGCATTAAGGATAATTCTTGCTTCTGGCAATTCACAAATTAAGCTAAACTAAAACCCCATTTCAGCTATAAAACTATTTTAAAAGATGCTTTTTGGGTTCATATTATACATCTTAATGGGAGAAGGGTGCCATATGGAGGGATTTCATTTTGCTAAAAGATACTCAGTGCTCTTATCTTCTTTATGTACTGCACAGAAATTGAAAGCAAACAATGCTTATATATTTTTTGCAAGCAATTTCCATTTTAAATACAGAAAACTTTATTAATAAAGCAATGGGATATCGAAATGCTAAAATGAGAGATCTGAGAGTAAAGGCTACTTTAACTCAGTTAACACCATCTAGCTGTATGTAGTTATCTTGCATTTATTCATTTGCATGTATGGACCATGGCACTTTAAAATGTCATGTATTATTTTCCAAGGATCATTTTCAAAGGGAAATTGTAATTTGCCAAGCACAACTGCCATATAAAATAATAGCTAATGTAACCATAAGATAAAACTGCTGTCAAGTTGTTTACCAACTGTCCAGCACAATCAAACATGGTCTTGTGATTATTTTTCTGTTCTCTTTGAGAAAAAAAAAATATTTGACTTCCAAATCCAGGCTTTTTTTCAGTAGTCTTTGAATTCTGGGAGTTCAGAAGAGTTTTGGAGCTTCCATGCCCAGGCAAAGTATTTTATGTGCTCAAAAGTGAATCTCATCAAATTCTCCATGGCCAAGAAACGTCTGCTGATACACTGAGGGAGAAATCCTTCAGTGAAGATGAGAGGAAGGAGCATTCTTCACATTCTTCCTCACTCATAGAGTGGATCAAAGGCATGCAGCTATAGCTCACTCCTACCTATACAGATTGCAGCTGCAAAAAATCCTTTATCTAATATTTTTTATGATATCACTATCTGAGTATTTTCTGCTTTATTTCCCACTTTCTATGCCCTAAACCACAAATGTTTGTCCTTACTTCCAATGCCCTTCCCCACCAAACTGCTTCATTCTTAGAAGGAGTTCCCTATTGCCATCTGCAAAGCTGTCTTAATTATCTCATTTCAGATCCTGTCTTTGAAATGCTGCCTATAGCAAACCCATAGCTGGCCTGCTGCTCTCCCTTGAACACTGACTTTTTGGCTGCCCAGCACAGTCACATTGTTTCCTTATGCTCCCCCGTCTGTCTAGACCCATCTGTTGTCTCTTGTTTTATACTTAGATTATAAACTCTATGGCAGCAGAACTGCCTCTTTGTTCTCAGTTCATTTAGTGCCTAAAACAATGCAGGCTTGACCCATGATTAAGGCTTCCCAGCACTAGAAAAAAACCCACAAAATAGCAAACATTCTAACAAATAACCCAGCTGGAGTGCCGGAAACAGACGCTGCCTTGCAGACATCACAACACAGAGGAATCAAATTCCACCAAAACTGAATTACTCAGCAATACTGCTCCACTTGATCATCATTGAAAAATAGCCTCCGTGTTTCTCCTGCTTTTCAATCCAGCTCACAGTTGTGGCTTTCAGCTAAATAATGTCTTCTCTGAATAAAACTTGTCAAACTCCTACATTGTGTGCTTTAGGTACTGGGGCTCTGCTTACTTTGTTTTGGCTCCTCTCAAGTTAGCAGGCTCAGAACCTCCGTTTCTCTCTTTTACCAGAAAAAGCAGGAGTTTGAAACCAGTTTCCTTGAAGCAACTTGGGTGCAAGGAGATGCTCACTCCCAGCTCCCCTGCTTTAAGGCTCCATGGGCTTTGGTGTGTTTTACTGTGCTGTGATCCATAGCTTGCTCAAGAGCCACAGAATGTGCTGAGTTGGAAGGGACCCACAAGGATCATTGAGTCCAGCTCCTGGCCCTGCACACCCCCAAGAGTCACACCAGGTGCCCAAGAGCATTGTCCAAATGCTCTCTGAGCTCTGTCAGGCTTGGTGCTGTGACCCCTCTCCCCTGGGAGACTGTCCCAGTGCCCAGCCACCCTCTGGGATAGGAACCTCCTTAGGGACAGCCTCAGCCTTGCCTGGGCTCCTGCTCCCTCTGCTCAGCTCATGCACTGCTTTCTGCCCACCACTAGCTTGGATTCCAAGCCTGGCTCCTCAGCTTCCCCTGCCTAAATCCCCACACCAGTGCAAGGAATGCTCACCATCACCCAGCCAGCTCCCTGCTAGGTGAGAGAGGACATAAGGCCTAAGAAACCAGTGTGGGCAGATCCCAGAGGAAAACAAATCACACACATCTCTGGATACAGCCAGATGAATCCTACATCTCCAAAGCTCCAAGGATGCAGAATCAGACTCCACTGGGACTGACCAACACAACAGGGGAAGGTCTCAATGCTCACAGGATCCTCACAGGTCCCTTGAGATTCTGGCAAGGGACACAGTGTGGGCATGTCCTCATTCCCATTTCAAGGCTGTCTGTGTACAGAATTTGGGACAGGATTTCTCTGGTGGTTCTTGAAGTGTTGATTAGTTTAATTAACTTTTTCATGAAAGTAAAATAGGGAATAAATTTGAGCTGTATTCCTATGAGATTATTAACAGACTTCGTCAAGCACCTCTCTTTCATATTGTCAGGATTTTTGCTGATTTGATTACATAGAAGAGGTGGCAGCATGATGACTGCTAATTAGAACTCTCAACTTATTATCAGTCCTCATTTTTATATGTTTCATATTAGCAGATCAATACAAAAATATAATATGTATACAGCTGCATTTACCTCTAAAACTGATATCACCCTAGCTCATACATGTCACCTTTAAAATCTTCTAGCCTGAAGAATTGCTATGAAAAAAGGAAAAAGAAATATAAGAAAATCCAACACTTCAGCTCTAAAGGGAGGTTTTACTACAAATAAAGTTTTATAACTCTAGTGATCAAGAATTTCCTTGAGCTGGGAAATTTTTTGATGATATCATTAACAAGCAGTGGTATTACTTCTATGCAGGCATCAGCTATAAATTATACTTTACATACAATCACAGAATTATTTCCCAGGGACTCAGGACCTTATCTAGGATGTTCTAGAGATACTCAGCACCAGTGGACTTCAGAATGAGCTGAGAATACCCAGCACTCTGCACTACTATGACCACAAACCATAACTGTGCAGAGCATGCTGAAATAATCATGAGGTAAGTACCTGGTAATTTCTCTTTTCTAGCCAAAGTGCACATTACACGTTAATTACAGTTAAGCCACCTAAGCATAATTGTCAAGTATTCTACAGAAACGTGCAATTTCTATGCAGATTGCATTTGGCTGGAAACTCCATGAATCTACTGTGTTATTCTATCTTGCCATGTATATGTGGACAATGCAAACCAAGCTATTAACAAACCAAATAACCCTGACAGAGCATTTAATTTTTATTGCAGCCACAGACTCACCTTTTAAGAATGCCAAAGTAGCTTAAAGCATGGAAAAGAGTAGATTATGAAGGACATAAGGACACATTTCTTTATCTGACAAGCACAATGCTTAAAGCAGCCAACTCCAATACTTTGGTTTCCTGTCAGTTATTTCTGAATTTTACAATAAAATTATAATGATATATCCAGGTGGCAAAAATTCTGTTTTAGCAGCTGCATCGACTGTACAAAACTCAAAAGCAGCATCTTAACAGATTAACAGCTCTCCATAATATCATGCAATTTGTTCCCAGTGATAATTAGGTATTTAGAGAGACAACTAATTAGAGAGAAATGACTGGATGATTTTTCATTTGCTCAGAAATCTACTGTCAGAAATGAAGATCCACTATGGGGACTAATGTAATTCTGGTGATAGAATTAGTATCAGAAAGATAAAAGAAAATGTGGTTTAAACTATGTAGATGGTAAAATAATGTACCTACACAGACCTCCACCCTGTTAATATGTGCATTGATACACTCTCCTCCAAATGGAGTAATTCTATTCCTAATATGCATTTCAAAAATGTGGATGCTGAGGAGGAGCATATACAAGACTTAGTAAAAGATGGAGCAGAATAGGTTTTTTTCCATTAAATAGATCTTTCACAGTCTAATTTGGGATAACAGATAAAAGATTCAAGGGATCACTAGTTCTTGAAGGCAGTTGTTTCCTCTTATTTTCACATACTAACTGCAGGACTCTACCTCTGTTTGCCTTTGCTGCTGCCTTGCCTGTCACTGAAATACATCTTTAACTGTATATCATTTTCCCTCTGGATTTTATTTACCATGTCACTCACCAGCTAGATTCATAAAAGTATACCTCAAGCTACTGGAAAAGAGCATTCTCCACATTCACTACTAATATCATTCCACAGATTGAGTGGAGTGCTTTATGAGAGATGCTGCTATCATCCAAAGACAAATCATGTCTATGACATATTCAGGCAGCTTTTACCCAGGGCTTCAAGTCATACATCTACAGCACTAAAATGTTTAAACTGGCCCTACAGCATTCTTCTCCTGGGAAATTGATAGTTCTTTTTGTGCAGCAACAGAAAACTCCTCATTTCCTCAATTCCAGGTGTACATGCATGTCCTTGCACACACAGACCCCCCACCCTGAATGTGCATCCAACAGCATCCACACTCAGAAGAAAACCTTATGATATATGTGAGTGGCAAGAGCAAACATTCAAACATTGCAGCTGTTTGTTCAAACATAATTTTGTCCTTTCTTATGGTCCAGCCTGTGCAATGAACATTGCAGCTGTTCTGCAGAAACACACAACAATACCACACTACTGAAGGCTGTATCACAATGCACTCACCCAGGGGAAGGGAATAAGACAGATCTGGAAAACCATTGCTTGCAAAAACTTGGCTTCCTAGTTTCATTTATTTCCTCTTCAAATAACCCTTGAAGCAATCCTCACACCACACCCCCCTCATTTTTCTGTTTATTTGCTGTAATGAATAGACTTTAAAGGTTTGCTAGCTCAACTGCAATGTTCTCTCCAGTGCCCTGCTGCTTGATGTTGGACAAATTGCATCATACAACTCTTCGTGTTCAGGACCAAATGTATGAATTGCCAGCAATAATCCCATGGGTGAAAATTATCTTTTCTATGGTCTCCCAGATGTGGCAAAGGGATAAAGCTGCAGGTGGGACAGGTCTGAGGAGCAGAACCTTGGCTGCTCCTCCTCTTTCCTCACTGCTCCAGCAGCACCAACACCTCACAGTGCAGATGCAACCTGGACCCAAATCCTTAAAACTGTTTGAGTTCAGCTATTATTTTGGCCTGCTGCCAGATTTTCCTATGAAATGCAACTAAAAGAAAGAACATTGTAATGTTCTACAGTTTATGAGTCCACCAAACTGGACTGCATTCAGGGAACAAATAAATGGCACTTCTTCAGTTCATAATTATTTTCTGTTTTGTTTTTTTTTTTTTTTTTTTAAACTTGACCAGATTTAAACAACAGAAGTGTTAGAAATTGCCTTTGAATGTAAACATATTTTTCTGCAAAAATCTTTCATTCCATGTGCTGGGATGAAAGCAGATAGACCTAAGTTTGTCTGAATATATGTTTAGCATCTAACAACAGAAACACTTCAAAAACAAGCTTATAAATAGGACAAAATGGTCATCCATATGACAGCAGTTCCATTTAAACTTGTTAATTGCTTGAAATAGCTGCAGACACAGACAACCTTATGTATAGGTATTAATGCCTGATTCACAGCCTGACTGAATCATTAATTGTATTAGGAAATAAACATCTGCTTGGGATCTAAGCAATCAGAATTTAAGTATAAATGAACTAGATATATATTTTAAATAACAGGGATAATTCCCACAGCAGTTTCAGATCAGCAAAGTTCACAGCCAAGGTGTTTCTGACCACTTATTCTGAGCATTTCTCTCAAGTCTGTAAATTGTACTGTTGCATATCTCCAATTTCTCCATTTCCATCTAACTCCTATTTAAAAGACCAGCATTACAAAGCATTTCTATCTTTCTGTGGAAACTTATTGGCCAAGTTTCACAAGTCTTTATGTACAGTGAACAAAACTAAATCCTGCAGCACTTACATAATCAATGTTCAATATTTAATGATGCATCACAGTGATACATCATTGAATGACATTGGGATAGGATTTGTACTGAGAGATGGTATTGACCAGTTGATAAATTTGAAAAAACAGATTTTCTTAAACAGCAGCATTTTACAGATCTGAGCTTACTAAAGAGAGGGTTCCCAAGCACATTGTATTCAGCTGACAAAAGACTGAGCTGACAAAAACTTTTATGCTCACACATAAACATAGAAACAGACTTAAAATACACTTAAATGTCTGAACATTTCTAAAACATAAATTATTTTGGGACTAGGAAAAGCATAGAAGGAATAGCACAATGATGAAGAAATAATTTCTAAAGCATCTGCCTAAGAGCTCTTAAAACTTCATAACTTATTTTTTCAAGCCACATTTTCTATCATGGTCTCAAAAAATGCATATGCAGTTACATGCAAAAGGAAGCTGAATATGTGGGAAGAATAGCTAACTCAATAATACCAAGTAACACTGTAAGAATCTTGTCTTTCCATTTAAATAATAAAAATAACTGCTTCCATAAGCAAAATGTAGTAAATTACATTTCCCCATATGTTTACATGCAGCAGCATCTACCTCCTCAGAGGAGCAGTCATTTTCTTGTCATTTTCAAGTAATATGTCACACAGAACTTGCACAATCTCTTGAATGTTTCTTTCCATAATCACACCTTGAAGTGTCCTAAAAGTCTGGGAGAAGTCAGAGTATTCTGTGCTGTCATATCAGCACCACTCTATATGCAGACAATGAACCTGTAAATCTGCTCATAAAGGAATGGTGCACATTGTTAAGGTTGATTTCATTTTCCATTTATGCTTCTGGTTTTGTTGTTAAGAAATAGGAGAGGCATTAGTTTGAAAAATATTTGTGAGTGCAGAACAGCATCAGAAGTTTCTTCCCAATTAAATATTTCTCAATACAACCATCACATTGAATTTGAAAAATACCCATAACAACTTACTACTTTTGATTGCATTTTACACTCATGGGCAACCTCACAGTAGAAAAAGCTGTCTGCTCTTACAATTTGATCCTGTTTCAGCATCTCAACCTTTAACTGTGCTATTTGTCTTTCCAGCCTCATCTAACAACCCCCTCTCACTGAATCAAGGAGAGATCCAGGAAATCAAACTGCAGCATATCTGTCTTTTCTTGTGGAGTTGGTGTATGTGAGACTGGAGGCTTTTTAAAATCTTGACTAATAGGAAATAAAATTGGCTCCAACTGTATCTAGAATGAAAGAAGCTACAAGCAGACCTGCAACTTCAATCAGGTTGGTTTCTTTCCATTTCAACCTCACCAGTCTGGAACAAGAAAATGTTATTACAGCAAGCTCAGTCAGAGTTTACAAGAAAGGCACATAACTATGGAGACAAAATCAGCCAGCTCTTTCATTCATGGCTGGTCAGGTCATAAAAGGACTACAATTCACAGCCTTGCTTCTAAAACAAAGAACATGCTAAAGTAGGATTCCAGATAATGAATAGTCTGCTCTTATTTCTTTAAATAGAGATCTATTCCTCTACACAAATTGTTTGGCTCGAAATGCTGAAAATGTTTTGAACAGGAAAAAAATGCTTCCTTTTCAAGCTCTGGCAAAACAGCATCCCAGTTTGTAGGAAGATGGTAAAAGTGGCATCCAAGAGCCAAGATCAGAATGCACTTCATGAAGCACTGCCAATAAGGTAACATCCTCACCTTTTTACAGTTGTGTCATTTCTTAATAGTTGATTTCTTGAGAAATCAATATTCCCTTCTTTCCCTATACTTTGGAGAGTGCTTACAACTACTGATTTGAAGTTGAGGCTTTTATTCACTAGTGATTTTTCAATGAGCCCTTTGTATTGCAATCCAAAAGATATAAATAATGCCAAAAGGAAAACAAAGCCAACCAACAGTTAAGAGCTCATAACTTGAAATCATGCTCAGCTCAATCTCACAAGTCCAAAGCAGGTTATGTGCTTGGGCATGGATCTCCCCTTCATCTGCAGACCATTACCATCTGATTATGAGCTTGGTGCTCTCTGATATGAACGTGGCACTTTTAAAATTTCATTCTAATAGAAAATATATTACAAGAACCACAACAGCCCTCACCAACTTGCACATTTGCTAGCATTTTCTCTAGGAGCATTGAGGAACAAGTGGGAACAGCTCTCCTCAGAGTAAAGGAGCAGGCACTTCAGTGAGCCCTGCTGGGAAAACTGCACCAGTCCTGCCAGTGCTCAGCTGAGTAAACAAAGTTTCAGCTCCCAGAGCAAGAAATGCAGCATTAAAATTCAAGCATGCAATTTGATATCAAAAGGAAAATAATTTGGGGAAGCAAAGTGTCTAAACTTTTGCTTTTTGAAATGTAAAAGAAAATGCATACAGTGGCTACTGAGATTAGGTAGGGAAATTTCAAGAGAAGAAGGTAACAACTGCTTTTTTCAAAAGTCCCTAGTAACACAGCACAAGGTAACCCAGCCAGGTACTGGGATAAAAATTATGAAAACATGGAACCAAAAATAGGAGGAACAGACAGAAATAAGTTTTTTTATGAAGTCTCTTGAGACATTTCTAACACCTTTCTGTTTTAGTGGCACTGGTACCACTGTAGTGATGCAATTCCTCATATGGATAGGATCTGGAGGTGCATCTATAGATTTAAGTGTGGCTGTAGCACAATATTTTACTTCTGAAAAAGAAAGCGAATAATTTTTCTCAATATATGGTGCATTTGCACACTTTAACTGTTCATACAGGCTGCACTGCAACTGGTGAGCAAAGATCTTTTGATTTGAATTAATACTGGCAATCATAATTGCTTTGTTAATTTATTGACATTGTCCAATGTATGTTACTTTTGCACTATTGGTGTTTGTGAAAATGAGCAATTTTCTTATAACTATGTTCCATCTCTTAGTCAGCTACAGGAGTTAGGACATTAGCTTTCAGAAACTAGAGCACCTGAAATAGGCCAAAAAACCCACTTACAACTACAGCCATAAAGTGTCCAGACATCTTCCATCTACTGAAAGCACTGATTTGATCTGAGAACCAACCATTTCATTTGGATAAACTCACATTAGCTTAATTCAGGACTGAGAACTAGAATTTGTAACATATATTATTTTACTGGGAATTTCTGTCCTTTGTGGATTCTAAGTTCACTCTGCTGCACTGAGGGGTTCAACTTGCACCTTTATGTACCTATACAAATAAATGCACTTGGAACATTTGAGGATATAAAAGCATTGAATACATGGAATATAATGACATGGAACAGGGCACATACTGAGGTGAAATATTTTATGTTGACTGCACCTCCTAGTGATTTAGTGTCCTGTATCAGTGTCCAGCTTGATGGCTGAGTGACAGCTCCAGATCAGCATTTCCATGCTCCCAAACTAGCATTTGCTAGCACATTCATGTTTAAATATTTTGGGTAGGATCTAATGAGGGAATTGCTGCCCAGCACCCCTCAGAGCTGCTGAGTGGGATTTGTAATTGCTCTGGTGCAAAGGATGGAGCTCTGTGTCAGGATGTCCTGTGCTATCAGCTGATGTAAACTCTCCCTGGGAGTTGGGCTTCACATTCTGAGTGGGACAGGCTGTGACTGTGCTTGTTGATTGTTACAACCTTCACACTCTAATCCTGCTGTAGCAATTTGTCTCATTTGGGATATAAAATCCTGCATGTCTTGAATTTTTCATAGGGTCTGCCAGAAGTGCAAAGTGGCTTTCCATAAGTGTGGAAAAATTACCTGTGCTAAAGATGGTAAAACAAAATTCTGTATCCAGTGAAAAATCCTGACTCTTTAATGCTTGACATGGTTTCTGATTGTTTATTTGACTATCTGGAATATCTTCATGCATCTACCATCAAAGAAAAAAACAATAATTTATGATAAGAAGAATGGGGCTTTCTAAAAATCTGTTTTCATATTACTGTTGATCAATGGAGAAGAATCAGAAAAAGCATCACTGAGGCATAATACCAGGGAAACAGCATTTGAATAAAGCTCTAGCTGTCCAATAATAAGTAGTGAAAGTTTATTACAGAATTTCTTAGTTTTATCCTGACAGAATAAATTATCAGATTATAAAGTTATATGAGCTTCTTAGGGGACAATATTTATCCCACAGGTAAGGATTACTGGAATAATTTACAAATTCCCTCTGAATGAATTATGCATCCTTGTAAGCAAAATGTACATCACGGACCCCAAACTGCCATGCTCCACTTCTGCTGGGATGCAATCCACATCTGCTCCCTAAAACAAATCTCTCTTCATTAAAAAGAATTTTCATTGCACCTTGCTACAAAGTGCCACAACCCTACAGGAATAAATAACTGATCCCTGCTGGCTGAGTGTACCAGACGTGAGTCATTGACTCCACTGAGGATGGAAAGAGATGGGCATGTGTGTGGGAAGAAGGAATTAAAGCTCAGGGCCAAGATCTCTGCAGGAAATCCTAAAAATAGCCAGACTTAGAAGAAGTGTGGAGTAAGCTTTCTGGTTTCAGTGTCAAATCACTTAGTAAAATTAAGATTTGGGAAGGAGAAAACCCGAATCAACCATATCTTTGATTTTCCTGTTACTCTACAGATCCTGCATATTGCCCAAATTCAGAATTATGGTGTCCCATATCACCACCTCTCATTTCAGGCATGCCAGCCTTTGACTGTATCAGACAGCAGTAATTAACAGTGTAGGAAGGATGGATATTGTGCCCATATAAATGGCAATCTGAAGAAGAGGCTGAAAGATAAATTAGCACTTTAAAAAAAAAAAGAAAAAAAAAAAAAGGCTGCTGAATGACTGGTATAATTTCAGTAACATTTTCTAGTAAAATACTCAGTTTCCCCCTTCATCCCTAAGTACTCTACCTTCTTGCTGTACCTGTCTTTGCACAGGCATAATCTAGGGGACTCATACAAAGCAATCAGATCTAGAAAACATGACCTTGACCAGTTTGGATGAACTGGGATTATTTTGATATAGAGAAAGGTGATAGAGTGTAAACAGAAAAATATGAATGTTTGCAGAGAAAAGGAAGGAAGGAAATAATCTTTTTTCCATGCTAATTTTGGGCATGATACGAAGTAATGGGCTTAAACCACAGCAGAAGAAATTCAGGTTAACCATTAGGAAAGATTTTCTAACAGGAATGCATGGGGGAAAAAATTTCCTAGGTAAAAAGCAGAAAGTCCATTTTTGTACACTTTCATGAACAGGTTAGACAAACATCTGCCAGATATAGTTTACATGCAGCTGATACTGCCATGAACAGGGGAGATGGGAGTAAATGATCTCTAAAAGTCCTTTCCAGCCTTATTTTTTTTATGATTCTGTAATCAACTTTGAAAGGAGCTTGGCATCACTCCTGTTGAAAATAATGGGAGCTTGCAGTGTTCTGTAATGGCATTCCAGATTTCCTCCAGTACAAACCAAGGTGGAACTGTGTGCAGTTCAGTGGAGGGGAGTGGGACCTCGAGCTCCAGTAGCTGCAAGAAGGGTGGTAATTTATACCTAACTGCATTTGTCACACTCAGTATCTTGCATTGCCAAGGCCTTTAAAAAGCAGAAATTTGATGCCTCTTTCAGGCCATTCTTCAGGTTCTGTTCTGAATTGAGGCTGATGAGTAGCTGATAATGTTTCTTAGGTGGATGAGTAACTGCTTTTAATGCACTGTTTCACATAAATTAGAGCTTTCTCTACTCTAAATATTATTCTGAGCATATATTCTTAAATCATCAGAAAACAGTATATTAAATGATAGATTTTAATTTTAATCTAAGGCCCCATTTAAAGCTACACAAAATTCTTCTCCCCTATCAGTCAGAACAATATTCTGACATAGCTCAAGATGTGGTTCCCTGTGCTGCCAGCCATGGTCTGCTGTTTTCTAAAAAACAACCCCCTATTATTTTCATCCTCTACGTATATAAATGCAAATAGAATTTATTCAAAGGTTATTTCTTTAGCATTCAAATTTGAAATTTAATAATGACAGTCTCCAGAAACTGTGAAGAAAATTTCATCTGAAGTTCACATTTATACTTAGATAATTTTTTACTTTATGACCACCATTCTTTTGTTGCTTCCCCAGGAAAAGATGCAGCCCATTCTTTAATTTAATGTGTTATGCTGTAATAGTTTGTAGTGTAACTTCTTACGCCTTTTGCATATTGATACATTTTCAGGTAACCAAAATATCTCTACAAAAACTTCATTGTGTACTCCCAGCTGCAATGTGCTATCAAAGATTCTTATATGTGCCATCATGATGACTAATCAGTATTTCTCTATTGTGGACAAAGATTCCTGCATGAGTATATTTGACAGGAATCATTTATCTGTAGAAAGAATAACAGATTAATCTGCTCTTCCCTAAGGAAAAAAAAAAAAAAAAAAAAAAAAAAAAGAGAACAACAGTATCATACTTAGATGCTGATCTGAAATTTCATCAACAAACAGTGAAGAAGAGTCCTTATCCTTGACTCAAGCATTTCTGCTGAGGCAATGCAGGGATCTGGAAATTAATGAATGGTATTATGCATTAAACCATGCTATGAACTATTGCTTGGATTCTTTTCTATTACACTTAGAACAATGAATCTGAGAACAACTCAAACACTGTTCATTCATTCCTACAACATCCTCACAAAGCAGCATTCCCATTTTACAGAGAGCACAGAGAAAATCATGTGTCCACAAACACACACGGGGATCTGGTCAGCACAGCAAGGGCTAAAATCTACTCTGGGTGCAAGTGCCAGTAGATGCAAGCCCCCACAAGGATTTTCTCACTTTTTGATACTATTAGTACAATCAGCCACCTAAAAGTTCCACCTCCAGTCAGTGAACCTGTTTGATTACAGAGAGAGCTCTGCAGTGAGAATTTGAGCCTAAGGAGGCAGATCCAGCCACAAACACTCAGGAAGGGGAAGGGCTGTGGGGAATGGACAGCACAAGCCTGAAGGGGTTTTGCAGCTGGAAAAGTGCCCTGAGTGATGCTCCCAGGGACAGGTCTGAAAGCCCTGAACTGCAGTTATGGGTTTCATGCTGCTGCATCACTGCCAGAGGGTGAGGATAAGGAAGGTTACCCTCTGATCACTGCAATCCAACTGTTCTGCCTGCCAGGCTTGCCCTGTGGCAAGGCACCAGATACTTTACATCCCACTTACAGTCTGATGCACTCAGAAGCAGCTGAGGACACTGAGTGCTTGATAGAAGACACTTCAGACTGTGTATCACTGAATCATGAATTATAAGCAATAAATATATATATATATAAATAGTACAAATTAAGATAGATACATTGTCATTCTCAACTTATCTTGATCATTTCACGTTGAGTCACTCTCAACTCTAAATATAGTTTGCCATTGTAATTTTCTTTTTAATTTTTCCCTTCCACCCTAGCATGTTTTGAGCACTTGAGACAATTTTCTTGAAATGAAAGACCTTAAGTGAAAAGAGTCCTTTTCAGCCATTGTTCAGAACCATACTTCCTGCTTAGGAACTTGGAGGATTCACTTAATGCTAATGTTTTTCAGGCCCAAACATTTTGGAAAGAGTAGATTTATAAAGAAGAATTCTTTTAGAAGTGATTCACATACAGGTGCTAGTTTAAAATGTCCTTCTTTTGGATGGATTATTTTGTCTGCCATTTTCACATATTAACTAGCTATCAGTCATTTTCAACCTCATTTTCTCCAGTATGAAAAATATATGCAGTTTAGTGTGTGACTCACATGCCACATCCAATAACATTTACAGAAGACTAGTTTCATTTCATGTTATATTTTACTTACTTTCATTTCTTTAATAGATTTAACTGATCCCTGGATTTTTTTTGTTTAGAGTTATTTTTATATAATTCTTTTCAACAGCCTGGTTTTATTATATAAATAAATATAAATATAAATATAAATATAAATATAAATATAAATATAAATATAAATATAAATATAAATAAAAATAAATATAAATATAAATATAAATATATATAAAAAGAAATATATAAATAAATATATAAATATAAATATATAAATAAATATAAATATATAAATATATAAATAAATATGAATATAAATTTTGTATGCTAATTTTGCTATGCCCAAATTTATTCCTTGTCATTGTTTCTGCAGCACTTAATATTTATTTTATTTTGTAAGAAAGAGCAGAAAAATCAACTTCCAATCTTTTTTTGTTGATGTTGTTATTATTATTTTTTAACCTAAGGAATTGCAGATATGATATGAGAGAAACCCACCCATCTAGTGCTAGTGCAGAGTAGTGCATCCTGCAGAAATTTCTGAAGTAGCTCTGCAGTCAGGCATGATTCACCAGGCTGTACAAGTTCTGACAGCCTTGCTAGGCTCCAGATCATTCCCAAAACAGCATTTGGTGGTTTCCACACTGTTCCCCGTTTCTGTCCCACAAGGACTTAGTCATGGATGCACCATTTAGCTGGTGCTGTGTGTAGCACAGAGCCATACTTGGATGCCAGAGGATGCTGCAGGGAGATGCAGAGCTCAGCCCTGGGCTTCAACAGGCAGCACTGACCTGGATCTGCTTATCCCCACAGGAGCTGACATGTGGATCCCTCTGGAATATTTTCCCTTACCTCTCAGCTCCAAAATGATGAAGCAGAACTATGCAAGGCATAATAAGAGAAGTTGAGAATTTATCACAGGAAGAGATTTGTCATTACAAGCAACAACCCTTCTCTAACAATCATGACCTAATTAACACAAAGCCAGGGCTCTCAGCTACCTGTGGGTGTTCTCAGTTAAAATCTTCACTAGGTTCAGACTAGTTCCTTCAAAAGGACATTTCCAGTGATTTCCTTGCTACAGAGCAGTTCACCCACAAACAGAAAGGATATGGGCAATAATTGAGTTCACTGTTGCAAACTCACGCTTGCTACAGGAACTAAAGTTTCCCTTTAAGATCTATTTCCTCATTTTGCTATTCAGTTTTACTAATGGAAAGATTTGAACTTTAAACCTTATTTCTTTTCGTTTGTACTTACAACAGTAATTGAATACAAAGAGCATGAGAGGAGTTCATTCCCTATCCTTCATCTTAAAAGTGTTTTATGCTTACTAATAATATTAGTTCATTTGTGCCCATAAGCTTTAAAGCCTTCTACAATAGTTGTGCAATATTGATTGAAAGGGGTTAGATCAAATTATTCCAGAAACTGAGCAGCTCCAAACTTTTAAGAGCCACTTTTAAATAAGAACTGTCCCTATCATGCTTTTAAACTGCTAACAACAGAAAGCCCTGACATTCTTCTGTCAACATTTTCCTGAACCACAAATTGCTCATGCATTAGAAATTCACTTGAAATGGCATAAAAAGGCTGTGAAGTAAATGCATTCCTGAAGCCTGGGTCTGCAAGCCAGTGTAATTTCAGAAAACACCATAAAGGCTGTAAAGACAGCAGATGCAAGGACTGAATTTAACTACATATGATAACTCAATTTATTTTCTCTGTAGTCTAGTAACTCAATAAGTCTTTAGCAGTTTTGTAAATAAACAGATGGATGCCATCAAATGCCAAAGAATGATAAATCTGATTGGTCTCTGTATAATTTCGGACAGCTTTATCCCAAAAATAGGCAGTGGAAGCATCTTACTCCAAGAGTGTGATAAAATAAACATGGGAAGGTAGATTATGGGCAATTGCATTGTCCCAGTAATGAATGAAACTTTCCATGATGCCAGGACTAAGAATCAGGACAGATCTCAATATAATTCTTCTTCGTTGAAGATTGACTTCTGTTGATTAAAGAAAAAAACCTGTTTTTCCAGGGATTCAATGTTAAAGTAAGGAGAAATAGGTGATGGGATTCCTGTTGAAAGATTTAATTCATATATAACTTTAACTTTGAAAGGTTTATGGTTCTAATTTAGCTGTAAGCCATCTGCTCCACATTGTATGTGTTGACTGAATATAAAACCAGACCACCAATTTCACATAGGAAGGAACTTATCATCCAGTGTGTCACTTGCACAGGGATCTATTCACTTTTGTTAACATTGCTCAATTTTGCACCTCTAACCAAACATGTGTTGAACCCTCCAAGTTTAACAGCACAAAATTTAAAATGGTGCTCTGTTAGGTTGAGGTGTACATTCACATGGCCCCACTGTTGCCTATTTCCCATGCAAGAAACACTGTGCCTTTGTGCCAAGAGAAGGAGAACAAGATGCTGCTTTACAGAATTATCTGATCATCAGTATTTCTGCTTGTGTAAAATAAATCACACAATTAAAAGATATTTTTTCCCATGAGATTTCCATTACAAACTACATAAGTATTTTATAACATCTCTCAAAAAAAATTCTGAAGTGAGAACTTCCCATGTTTGTTAGTTGCCTTCATCATTCTTTTTTTCTTTTCCTTTCCTTTGTCGATGTCTGTATCATTTATGCCAAAAGAAGAAAAGCACACTATGATTTCTTTCAACCAGGGAAAGCTTAGCCTTGCAAAGGGCCCTAAGGCTCTGCCTGGGAGACAATCAAATTTGAAGACCTAAGTTTACAGCTTTTTAAATTCAGAAAGCCTATGAAAATGGCTAAAAAGCATCAAACAACAAAATAGGCTGTCATTTGCAGGCAAAGACATGAAGGAGCCAAATAAGAATTGTCAAAAGTCAAGATGAGTTAGACCTTGCAAAGGTTTAATAAAACAAACATCCACAGATTTTCATTGTATATAACTAAGAGACCAAAACAGGACAGATAGAAAGAATGAAGCAGAGATCAGGTATTTTCTAGATATTGTCCCAGGGGTGAGTTTGAAGGTTTTCAAGGAGGGAGATAATGTTTATCAAAGATGGTACCATCAATATGGATAATGGAATGAGGATATGGAAACAGAAGAAACAGAAGTTTTATGAAATGACATTAGGGTAATCAGAACACTAATTCTGTAAGAATACCAGAAAACAAAGGCTGGTAACAGGGAAATTTAATAATCTGTCATGTCAGATGCATACAAATTGAGAACAGTAACTGCTGTTTCTTTTTTCAAACTAAATATTGTCTAGATTCAAGGAAAAACATATTCAGTTATTTACTGATCTATTAATCAGACTCTGCTATGAGGTACTTTGCTAGAACGAATAATTAAAGGCAGGTAAATGGAAAACAGGTCAAAATGCAACAACATTTCATCAAAGACTGTGCCGAATCCCCTGATGGTTTTCTGCAATAAGTTAGATGATTTTCTGGGGAAGAACATGCAGAACATTTTCCAGATTTCTGAAATCTTATAATGTGAGGATTTTTCAACAGATAAATTATCAAAAGAGAAGAAAGAGGAGTTATGGAAAGTGAATAATGGCATGAAGGAGAGAAAACAAAGAATAATTTTGAAGATGAAGGAGGCTGATGGAGGTATAGCATGGAAACTAGTCATACTTCTTACTGTTCATTTTTGTTTTCATGAAAGAGCTTGGCATTAACATAATTAAATTCAATCATGGCAAACATCACTATGTATTGTCATACAGAGAAGGCTTAGCATATAATCCAGAAAAAGATTCCTGACCCCAAGAGCTTGAGGAATATACATGTGGCAGATTGAATAGAAAAATTCAAAGCCCTGTATTTTGGAAACAAACAGAAACTTATACTCTAAAAGTTTACAGTTCAAGAAGAAAGTAAGTTGGCTGCATAAATATCAAGTTGGAAAGGGGAGGGAAATGTTTTTAAAAAGTAAATGTTAAAAGGAATACAGCAACAAAATGTTAATGCCATTGGGCAATGCCAGATGGGCATTCACAAGGCACTTTGAGTACAAACCTGGTCATGCAAGGTAAAAGAGATGAACTGAGGCTAAAACTGGGACAAAGCACTACAAAGGTGCTCAGAAGAGTGACAAACAGGTTCAGGGCAGACCTCATTTGCCTTGGTAAAATGAAGGTGGAGACAAGATCTGATTGCTGTGTTAAAACACTGCAGGTGATGGATGAAAATAGCAGAGCCCCAAGGACTGCAGCTGGTGGTGAGCAGGCAGCTATGCTGGAGGGATGGGTTTCTTTCCAGGTTAGAGCCTTTGATCTCAAGGTCTGGATCCTAGTGCATCTCTCTGTGGCCAGAAGTTTTGGATCTGAGCATTCATCATTGCTTCTCCATTCCCATGACAATAGGAGAGAGGAAACCACCAAATTGTCACCGGGATGGAACCTGGCACTAGCTCAGACATCCTCCCCATCAGGGGAAGAGATGGACATGGCTGCACCCACACTCCACAGCTCAGAATTCTACACCCTCCTCAGACATTCTTGCAATTCCCTTTATGCAACTAAAGCTCTGAAAACCCCAAAAGAAAAAAGTATAACTAATGCTCTGGAGAAACAGTGACAGTTTTGGATTGAACAATGAATAACTAGTTGTCAAAGAAATGTTCACAGTACTTAACAGTTTTTATTAATGTCTCATTTTACTGAGTCCCTCTAGGGCAGCAAATCCAATGATAAAGCTGTAAAACAACCATCTCCACCTCCTCTATTCTCCTGCTCTCTCTTTTTTCTTCTCTTTTCACTTTTTTTCAGCTGATGGCTCCACAGCATGCAGGTTTTACTGTCCAATCAATAAGTTACTTTTGCCAAGAGGTGTGGAAGACATGTTGCTAACATTATACTGCATGTTCTTAATATTAAAATGTTTATGTCCTTCCCAACAATATTCTTCAGAATTTAAAGGAATCAAGTTTCTATGGCTAGAATGATGTAAAAGCTAATTCATTACAGAATCACCTAAAATTCTGCAAAAGAGCAGACAAAAATCAATACCTCATTCTTCATCACTTAAAAAACTAAGAACTTCTGTACTTTTCAAGTAGACTTTATAACTGCTCTGGGTTTGGGCTGGAGTAGGGGTGGTGGTGGCTAGCAGGTCTTATTATCTACTTTGTTTTTGCTATTGCCATAAATATTTTTTAAGTAATCATCAGCACCATCTGCCACTTACCACTGTGTTCTTTTCACAGTGTCAATACTATAAACACAGTCTGCTCCCTCATTTGATACAGTACAGAAGGATGGAATTAGGCAGAAAATAGTCACTCCAAAAATAGGCCTTACTGCTCAAAAGGAAGCAACTCCTCCAGTAAAATGATCTTGGGAATAGATGATTATGGTTTATACCAAGTCTTAGAGCTATTTTGTTAAGCATTTCCAGCTAACTGAAAAGAACCCTGGATTTTACAGTCTCTCAGTGTCAGTAAGTTGAAGTTACTGCTTAATATACTAATTAGGAGTTTAGCTGTAGCTGAAGTCATTAAAACTCTTACAAAGACCATTTTGATTTTCTCCCACAATGTTAATGTTTTCTATTTTTTTGAGCACTTAACTGGTATCATGTTGGTAACTAATATGGAGTATCCCTCAACACAATTACCAAAATTAGATTTTTATACAAAATGCACCAGTCATGCCTTAGGTTAGAGAGAAAGATTAAACCCAGTCTTCACACAGTCTAAACAATAAAAGGAAACTCAAATATTTCTGTTCCCCCACTGAGTCTTTTATAATATTGTAGAGCTTCTGGTCAAATAAACATGACTGTGCAACTTTGCATAATAAATAAAATCTCTGACTCACCCGTGTATTTTGACACAAGTTCCAGACATCCACACTGGTTTTGTTTAATACATAGTTTCACTTGTTTCCAGTTGCATGTGGAAATAAGAGAACTGAGATTTTTTTGTTTTGATATTTCATTATTTGAAAAATCTTGCTACTCCTGATGGGGGGAGGTGTCTCTTCTAAGTGTGTTGTATAATTAGTTTTGGTCTTTCCTCTAACGTTTTCTCTGTTTACATGCCATTTTATCCTACCTAAATACTACTGTTAAATTACAAATATAAAATATACTTTGGTGAATCAGTGTCAATAAAACAGCAAATAATGAAAATAAGCCAATATTTTGTCTCCAAAATTACAAAGGAGAGACAACATTCAATCTAGAGAAGTGGCTTGCTACAGAACAAAGAGCAGGATGGTGCAGAGAAATGTGTTTGCTTAAATAAAAAGTAGGATGTGGCTTTGTAGGGCCAGCTGGGAAAAACCGAATGCAGAACTGTGTTTGCTCTGATCTAGACATCTATCACTTTTCAGTGTTCCTTTCTCCTTCTGAAATATTTTAAGTTTTTAGATCTTTTTTAGATGTTTAGGAATCTAAATAATCAGTTGTGAATATCTTCCCATTCCTATGTCTACCTTCCCTTTGCTTCTCACCACTTTCAGTGTTCACAGTTTTTTTCACTAAACAGAGATTCAACCCTCCTGTGTGTGTCTCAATGACAGTGTGTTTTCTGCTACATCTTTTACTTATATTTTTCTACAGGAAAATCCATACTCATCCTTGTAGCACTACTGACTTTATTGGCTCATTTTGCAAGTGTGAAAGGACTGTGCAAAGGAATGTGTTTGTAGCAGGTAGAAATTCATGGCCCAGTGTATGTCTACAACCAGTTCTGCATCCTGAGATAGTATTCTACAAATAGTAGAATGCTCATCTACAAATAGCATTCTACAAATGAAAAGCCATAAGCTGTGATTTTTTTTCCAAGGGTCAGAAAAATTGAGCATTATAATTAAATATAATACTCTATAAAAACTATTAGTTAATTCGTATTTATGTTAATGTGCCTCTTATGATATGCATTACGTTTTTTGCATTTTAATCAGAGAAAATTATAAATACAATCAAGAAAGACTTGTTACTGTTTTCAACCACAGCTAATTGTCTTGTAGAACACTTAATGAGTCATTATTCATTATGATGGTGAGGACAGGGAAGGCAGATGGCATGGTAGTTTTATTGATTCTGTGATCCTACTGTAGCTTGCTGATTAAGTAGAATTGAACACCCCAGTTAGTGCAGCCAGAATTACACAAAATTCTGTTTTGAGTCAAGGATATCAGACAGGAACTTTCAGATAGCACTGTTCAGAGGTCTGCCATCCTAATTTGTACTTAGAACAACAGAGTATTCCATGCATTCTTCCATTCCAACTTCCATTTAATTTCCAAGGGTTATTTCATGGGTTAAGTCAGAGTCACCTCATCCAGTCATAGCCATGGAGGTGTTAAAGATCTGCTAAGGTTTAACAGAGACTCATTTGTGCACATGTGCAGAGACCATTAGCTCACTGCCTCAATAGGGAATTTCCTCAGCTGGGTGTTCTATCACTGTTTCCCTCTTGGTAGATAGGCAAGTGCTGTTGTGAGAAAGTAAAATAACCTGTAAATAATCCAGAAATTACACCCCTTGATTCTGAATTATTTTGAAATGGTTTAATATTCTCATTTCTCTTTGTGCTTTACAGCACAAAGTGGCCTTATCCCAGAATGATGCAAACATTGTTTTATAAACTTCTTGTACAATAACTCAGTACCTCAAAGCATGGGATTTAGCTGGCTTTAGTAGTAATGATGACATGGTCACAGTTCTTTTAACAGAATTTATCACATTACCAAGCTATTCTTTCTGTATTGCCCAATATATCACCAGAGCTGTATGAAGACCTTGAAGGAGTTATTCTTGGGCCTTCCACTGCTAATAATTCATAGGCACCTTTTTCTGCATTAAGTTATATATTATCCTCTTTTTTCTGGTCTAACTTGTTTTGTTCAATCCCCTTTGCGATGTACAATTTAGTTCTTTCTAGAAAACTGGTTGCAGCTGCTCTCATTATTAGATCTGCTTTGATATTAGAGGAGTTTAAGCTATTTAAATCATGGGGTCAGAGACTACAGCAATAAAAGAAGATCTCCAGCTTCCAGTGTATCATAAAACTTGTAAGTCACATATGCACTACACTGATGCACTTGCACTGATAGACATGTGAACCCTACAGAATTGCTATTTTTTGTTCTAATTTTGTTCTGATTACACAGGTACAGTGCAGTGAATGAGATAACTATAGAATGAAGAAAGCACATGTTCTATCAGTCACTTCAAACTGATAAATTTAACTTCATGTTTTGCATTGATCATTCTAATTTATACTTTGCCTCTAATTTTTTTCACTTAAAGACAGTTACTTCAGTTACTTCAGGGAAGTATAATTAAATTGTTAGCTTACACCCAAAAGAAAATGTAAGGTCTGCTGTGAAACACCTAACCTACCATGATGGCAACATTTTGTGCCTTTCTGGCTTTTCAGGATGTTTAATTCTACAAATAGTTGCTTCATTGAAAAAATCCCTTCTTAATACATGAATCACAATGACTAGTGTTTCTTTTTTTTTTTTTTCTTTTTTTTTGCAATACATTAATTTTATCAATATTTTGACCAAATCTGCACAATCAATCTGTATAAAATCTATCTTAAATCACAGATTTTAAGTGGTTTAACTGTTGAATTTAGAGAATTAGGACTGAGTGCTCAGCAGTGTTGTTGAAAGTCTGTAAAATAGTGAGTATTTTCTGCAGGAAGCAGAGAACACACAGATCTGCACTGGGACATATGGTCTTTCCTAGAGAAGTTTTTTGCTGTTCATAGCCTTTGGCCAAAGCCCACCATCTGTAGCTTCAACTTTTCTTCCAGCTGCCAGTAAAGGTGAAGTATAGAACATATGCTGCACAAAAAGTAACCTTTACATTAGAGTTTAGTTTATTTGTTGGTTTGTTGTTTGTTTTTTGTTAATATTTAGAGACGTTTTTCAACAAAATATTTGTTAACGTAAAACTCAGAAAAATAAAATTCAGCAAATTCAGAGCTTAAAAAATTAGGTATATAACTAAGAACTCCAGTGGAGCATAGTTATTTATGTAAAGAATTTGCTTCCTCAGTTTTGGAGGAATTGTAGGACAGTAAGAATACAGCCATTCATTCCCTTCTTGTGTTTGGGTTGTGTGTATGGAAGGAATGAATCCTGCACTCTCCCAGTGTGAACTGGGAATGAGTATTGTTGATGCATCATTTAAACAAAGATGCTTGACACACTGTCAGTTCTGTCCTATAGAGATCCCAACGAGCTGGAAAATGGCTGTGTGCAAGTAATAGAGGATTCTAATGTTACTTGGCAAGACATAATTACTGAACACACGACTTCCACCTCAGTATCATTGGTTTTGTCTAACTTGGGTCATAAGGGAAACCAACTACACAGAGAATGTGCTGCTCAAAGTTTCCACATCATTTCCAAAAACTTGGCAGTTCTCACAGCATCTGCTCCCAGGCAGCCCAGGGTGCTGCAGGACAGGAATGGAGTGAATCAGCAGAGCTACAGATATGCCAACAAAATTGCATAATAGCTCCTGCCTGGCCTAGGTATGGGTACATAGAGCAATCCATGAGTACAAAACTCATCATGCACGAGAAAAAATTATTACAGCCATGTCTAATGGTTGAAGCAGCATGGCTGAACACCTCAAGCATTTCTATTTGCTTCTGACCCTGAAAGTTGTAGGCCTAAATAATTTATGTATTTTGAAACACTAAGTGGCTGGCAGGTACCACAGTAACAAATAGAAGAACAACATTCCAAATATATGCCTGCAAAGCAATGAGAAGACAGAACATACCAGGAGAACAAAACATGTGTAAAAAAGAGGTTGAGAAACATGGAGAATGACACATCTGAGGTATTGCTGAACCCAAGTCCTGTTTCAAAACACATACACTGTCTACTTTACACACAGCAAAGATCTACAATTACTTCTCAAAGACTCCTTTCTATGGTAAATAGAAGCTGGTTATGAAGAAACTAAATGAATACATTTTTACTGTCAGGATGTACATAATAGGTAAGTTTGAAAGCAACAAAAAGAACTCCCTCCAAAAACATTTTAAGCTTCAATTTCAACAATTTCTTTTAATTTCCTTTCATAATGTTTTTTCTTGTTGCAAGACTATAAACACCTTCATTTCTTTTTCATTTCCTTAAAACACGAACAGGGAATAAGCTAAACATCCTTCCTCTCTCATTGCTCTCTTCAGAGCACTTACATTTATATATTTCTTCCAGGAAATGTATTTGACAAAGCATCAGTAACACTTTTATTTTCATAGCACTTCCAAAAATGATATTCCAAGCCATAAACAGCATTTTAAGAAGTAAGCCCTCATCTCAGAACTCAGAGGGAAAAAATATAACACCCCTCGCCCTCAAAAAACGAACTAAAACTCCCAAATAAATAACAGATAGTGATCAGGCCAAAAGAAGAACACTCAGCTGAGCTTATTTCCAACATAAGTCAACTGAGTTTGCCCTCATCATTACTCAATACTTTTTAATCTCTTAAATGGATTTTTGAAGGTTAAAAGGATATCTCTTTTGGCTCTTAACGATAAAAGTTAGCCTGAAAGCATATTTTCTGGTTTATTCCTGCATTTTGGGCACATACCATGCAGTCTGCTATTTCTGCAAAGGTGTTCATTTTGGCTCCAGCTCCTGTGAACTCTGAATGAATAAACTGGTCACATGTGCAGTGTGACAATACTGTCTACACTTTCCTTCATGTCACATCATTATAGGCAGCTATTTAGAGCATTGTAAAGGTGCAGGCAGGTAGCTCCTGTTCAGGAAGTGTTTTATCAGAATGTTTTTGTACAATGATCTAGCAGAGAAGGTAGGTCATCACCAGAAGTGCTTCCAGATAATGCAAGTGCTTCTTTAAAATGAGCTGGGATCACTTCCAAAGTGATCACCTCCCTACAGAAGCATTCACTCACACAATTCCAGGTTTTATCTGACAGGCATTCTGGGAAATAGTAGTATTTTAATTGAGTCTCAGCTAGCAAAGTGTTGGGATTTATGGTGCAAACTAGGCTGCACTAAATTTTAGCCTGAAGTGAAACACTCCCTGCTATTCCCTGTACAGCCTCATTTACAGCAGCTTGAGCTGAAACCATGGAAGTGACTGCATATGAGGTTTTTTTTCCCTGAGAGACAATGTTGGAGCATACAGACATGCACAGGTATTGCTTCAGGAAGTCCTAATGAAATGTGGCTGGCTTAATCACTGGACTTTTTATTTGAACATGACACCAAATTCTCAAGAAAAATTAAACACTGGGGATAAACTTAACATCAGCTTGACCGAGCAGCTCCTCGTATCCATCTGCTGTGCCATTACTTTGGATGTGTGAGGGTGATTTGGCCAGGCAGAGAGTGCAGAAGGAGACAGACACCTCACCCACCATGGCAGCCTTACCTGACTGCCCAGGAGGTGGAACTCCTGATGGTCCCCTGGGCAGACACAGGAACACGGTCAGCACGGCAGCTCTGTTTCCTGAGCACGGCTCGATGGCAATGGGCTTAGGAGCACCCTGCAAAAGGAAGAGACACAGGTTAACCTCTGAGATTTCCATTCCATTTGCACTTGTGCACCTTTAGTTTATTTTAAGGCACAGTGTAACGCTGGGAAGATATTTTTTCTTAATTAGTTCTTTGCATTCAAGCAGATTGTCTGAACCGTGTTAACCGACTTAAAAATGGGCTCTGACAGCCCACGCTGCAGATCTACCCAAACAAAAAAATAAATCATCATAAGGACAACAAAATTGCACTGAATTTTATAACTTGTATATATACAGCTTGTGTATTTTATACTAAATGTAGTAATATGAAATTAAAGCTTAGAAAGCAGCAAAACCTTTTGATTACACACTGGTGTCTAAGAGTAGCCAATTTCCCCATCTCTATTAAGAAGTATCCATGTGAAAGAATTCTGCTTCAACAGCATCCATTACCTAGCCTGCCTAATGCCAAAACTATAAAATGAGAGTAAATCTATATTATATACCAATGGCTAAAGACAAGTCCCTCTTGAGATCCCCAGACCAGAAATTCTTCCTTCTCTCTGTCCTGCTAAGGAAATGATTTCTTCAAGGCAGGACCTTCCTGATTATTTTTGCATATGCCAAAAATAGGTGCTACTATATTAATATATGCTTAGAAACTCTCTGAAAACGTTGTCTGTGTGACAATCACCTTGCTTTATCTTATATAAAGATATGGTTGCAGTGGTGTTGATGGCAGGGGGTTTGTGCTGTTACCAAATTCTCATTAACTATGTCAATAATTTAATTTGCAGTAAGCTACCAACTAAATGGTTGCTACCATATTGTTTTTGATTTACCAAGGACAGTAGGAGCTGGGAAACAAAGCAAAGCAGTTCACAAAGGCATAAAATAACAAGTTTTTAAGATGAAAATTTACGATGTACCCACATTTCCATGTTTCCAAGTTTTGTGTTCACTCAGAGATAGGCATTTCACTTTTGAGAGCTTAAACATTTAGTCAAGCACTGAAGGTATTTCTAAAAGCATTAGGTCAAAATCAGCATAAGCATTTCTTTCTTTCCCTGTTTGTAAATTCTCTAAATGTCTGTCATGTTCCAAGGCAAAATATGAGTTCGACATTTTGATTCAAAATTCAAAGCCAGAAAACTTTCTATTTACATAAAAAATGCAATGTATACATAAATGTCAACTTATTCCAGTATTCTAAGAAAAAATGATAGCTTAGCAAAGTTAAATACATTGCAAAGCACTTGATATAAGGAAAACAAAAGCACTTCCATCATGTAAAGCAATAATAAATTTCTATTTTTCTACCTCCAAGTAACCAGCATTTATTACTGCTCAGTGAAAAATAGATAAATATATATATATTGTTTTTGACCTCATGGTCATATTTAAAAGGCATTTCTGTAAATTCTTTTAAAGCAACAGCATTAAAGAACTTGGGCAAACAATGACATCTAATTTAAAATTGCCATGCCATAGGGAGTGACAACTTACACTCACCAAAACTTTACCAAATGATGAAATAAAAAACTAAAACCCCAAAAGCTCCAGCTGGTTTTACTAATGCAAGCAATAGAGCATTTAAGTCAATATTCCTGACTTGTCACAACAGCAAATCAAACAACTATTTGAAAACACAGAGAAAATGAAATCTTCATTTTAAAATGTAATTCAGAACATTTTATGCAGACACAAAACAAAAAGGAAAAAAAATTACCAGTATGACTTTTAATTTGGTGCTTACTTTCTTATAAATCCAAATGATGATATTTTCTTTTGCTGTGTAATATAAACCCTTGGATCAGCAGGCCCCATCATTCTCTGTTTGAAGTTTATACTAATGCTCTTCAAAACACAATTGGAGGGAATGATTTCTGATAAATACTCTTTCAAAGCACTTCATCCAAAAATAAAATACAGTAAGAATTTTGTGCTTATCTATTCTTAATAAAAAATTATGACTGCAAAAGCAAGGTGTCTTATCTTACTTCACATCACTCAGGTTCCCTAGCAAAATAACACAGTAGCATAGAGCAAATGATAATAATTTAGATAGCCTAAGGTTTGTCAGTTGTTTAAAGATAAATACATAACCATGAATCAAAGTTATTTCACAGGGACATAACATGTGCTCTGAAATGTGCCATTTATCATGCATTTTCCATGGATTTTTTGGAAGAGATAAGGCACAAGTTTGTTTGCCCAAAGCAGTAATCTACCATGATTTACTTGCTAGAATTATCTTTTTTTTCTTTTCCCCTTGTACAGAAAGTGACTTACACTTTTTGCCAAAACCTCAAATGACAGTCACAGATTAATAAAACTTTATCAGTGGAAGACATAATAAACAAACATTTATTTGATAAACTTTTACTCCTATATTCCCTTTTTTACATGCAATATGACAGAAAGATGTGTGTCAGTTGGGAAGGTGAAAAAAAAATGGCAGAAAACTGTGAAGGAATAAAAGGATCAAAGAACAAACATTACTATTGATAGGGGAAAAAAAGGAGCAACCTAGAGGATATAGAAATTAAAAATAAGTGGAGAGGGTAAGGATTAAATCAGGCAGTAAAAAAACAGATAAAGTTTTATCCACAATTTAAGCATATATTCATGCATTTATTCATAGAAAATAAGTACCAGGAGTTGTCCTCATGGGTTCCTTGATTTTTATTGGAGAAAAGGCTCTACATTTTCCCAATCTTTTCCTGAAAGTCTTAAAAAGTCAAAGTTCAGCTGCCTGGTGAGATTATGAGCTTTGGAAAGATTCTTTTGGATCTGTTTCTGTAAGAAACAGATTTGGGCCGACTTTTTTCTTTTTTTTCCTTCACAGGACAGATGACAATATTACTATTGATGGCAGAAAAACACATGGCAGTGGATGCCATATCCATGCTTTATGAAGAAAGCAGCAGAAGAGGTGAGTATATGTATTTATTTATTGAAACACTCCCCAGATCTTGCATTATTGTATTTGTCAGTTTGGGATAAAAGGGCTGATCAGCTTTAAGAGTGCAGACCAAGGAGGAGCTGGAAAATGGATTCTGTCCCCTGGGGTGGGATGGGCAGCAGAGAGCAAGAGGTGAGGAGAGGTGAGAAGAGCAGCAGAGCCAAGACTCAGGGAATGCTCATGGAGTTGCTCTAAGTGTTCAGCATCTCCCTGGGGAAAATGCACTGAAACTTCAGCCCCAATCTGTATCTGTGAAAATATTTAATACTGTGAATATGGGAAGATGAAAAGTATAAAGTCTTCTTGTGCTATCTGTATTCCAAGAAGTGGTGCCTCTCAGAAGTGCTATAAAACTTTTGATTTTCAGTACTAAGTAATATCCCTCTATATATTTTCTTCAACATTATAAGCTATGCATCCAATTTTTAAAAGTGCATTATTATACCATAAGACAAATACTTCATGTAAGATTAAATGGCTCCAAACTCATGCCAAAAAAGCAATTAGAAAATTGAATCAAGGAATTAAGGATTAATGTGAGCATGTTACACCTGTCAGAAGCAATAAGTATTTTGACAAGAACAGAATAAAGTTTGACAGTGTGCACAAATACAGATCTGATACATAAATCAAGTATTAAAATACAAACAGCTATGCATTAATCAATGTAATGTTCCTAACTAAAATGGTCTTAGTAGTACTTACAAGAATTCATTATAAAAGAATTTCAGTTCTTCTTAAACAACAGCTCGAATTGTGCTTTTTATTGTATTAATTAATTATGCAAATTTAAACTTTGTTTTTAATCATATTATTAAAACAGCATCAACCTGGTGAATTCCACATAAACTAAGCTAGATACCTTGACAAATAAACAATCAAATCTTGCTGCAACAGGATTAGGACCAGATTCAGAATGTAAACAGCTACTTTTCTGGATTTTTAATGTGAAAGACTTCAAAGGAGGGTAAAAAATGAAAAAGACACACAAAAAAAAAAAAAAGACTAAAAAGACTGTGTCTTCTGAAGAGGTAAGAGATGCAGAAAAGGAGGAAATTCAGACTGTTATATTACAAGTATTCACATCTTCATTTGGTCTCAGCTTCTAGTGCTTTTCCTAAATTCTTTGGTTACTTTCTGAGTTACTTGATTTATTTGGGATACACAAATCTCAGATTACAAAATGCACCTGAGAACCCAGGTTAGATTTTGGTAAAATTCAGATGCAGATTCAAAAGCCTCAAAAACCTGTTAGTCTCACTATTAGTATTAAAAATTTCCCAAGATTTGAAAGTCATCTCTACCTGTTGGGCACATTTTGGTCTCTTCAGTGCCTGCTCAGGATTCACTGGCACTCCTGCAGCTGCCCTGGATAAAGTGGCTGATCCCAAAACATCCTTATCAAATTAGGTTTTTGCATTCCAGTTGTGGCCACTTTCTTTTAAAACACAGAAGAAAGCAGATATTAACTCAGTTTTTTATGGTAAAAGGATGAACCCTGGTTACCTTGCTCTCCTTTCAATAAATGCATGTTTGAGGCAAAATTTTCTGACCTAGAATTAAAGATGAAGTGTCAAATGCTGTGACTGTTCTGACCATTTCCAGTGCAGTAAAGGCAGACTTCTCAGCAATGCTAAGAAAGAAAAATCACAAAATCACAGAATTCCACTGATGTCATTTGGCTGGGGCTTTTTTTGGCCATTTTTTCCTGAAGGAACTCCAACTGTCCCTTTTGCAGGTCCTTCCAGGAGAAGATGACAGAGTCCCACCTGTAGACAACCTCCATCCTATCTCCTGATTCTTTCCATGGTCATTTACCAAGAGAATCAAACCCAGCAGTAATGTCAGAAGAAAGAAGCAGCACTGTCTGCTCCTCCCAGTAATTCCCACCACCTTCACTGCACCTGCAGCTGCCCCAAGGAGAACCTGACATTTCCAGAGTGCTGGAGCTAAGGGAAAGACTTAGCCAGAAACAAAACCTGCCATCAGCACTGCTGGTTCTGCAGACTGTCAGTGCTACACCACATTACTGTTCTAAGTGTTGGGTGAACTAATGAACTAATGCTCATCAACATACTTTTGAGTATGAGCTTCCCATCCACCCACAAGTTTTGACATTTTTCTCCACAGATTTAATCAATGAGAAATGAGCTTTAATGATAGTGCAATGCAAAACAAACAAACAAACAAAAACAAACAAAAAAAAAACTTTCTCAAAACATCATTTGTGTGTGGGAGAAATATACTCCAGGAAACACAGAATAAATAAGCAAGGCTGGGGTACTGAACATTGCTTGTGGCTAGTAGAGGAAACACCAGTTCTTCATGTGACTCCAGGGTTTTACAGAAATTTTGAGCATCCACTGAAGACTTTCATTTAATACACCACATAAAGTTCCTCTCTTGCAATTAGTGAATGGAAAGCTTCACCTCATTTAAACCTGCAGGAATGGCTCAGAGCCCGAGTGTCCTCAGCACTCTGAGTTTTTACACTGCACCTTCTTTTGCCTGAGGATTTCTGAGTGATTTCTAGTTTTGGCTAATGAGGTCTCACTAACCTATGGGAGGTACAAACCACATTACCAACAGCAGCAAAAGCTGGTGAACTTTCTACTGTATCTCATAATTCTTCTACCTATACTGGAAGAGACTGAGGCAACCACCTTGCTTCTGTGACCAAGCCATGCAGCTGCACCAGTTTACTGGGAGGACTCCACCAACCCTACCAGTCCCTGAAAATGAACAAGTTTTCCCTGAAAACTCCTAGCGTGTCTAATAAAGCTGAGATCAACATGTTTATTGATAATTAAATGCAACCCAACCAAAATTATACTATTATTTATCATTATTTTTCCAACAGCAAATTATCTTTCCATTGTAATTCTGCCCCACTGTTTTTGCAGAACACAAATCATTAATTTCCTTGTTTCAAAATAGAAAAGGAAAACTCAGACTTTGCTGGAACATTATTTTCCATAAGAAAACCAGTGGAAATGAAGAATAAATAGAATACATTAAGATTACAAAGCTGTTATTATGGCCCCAGTGCAAAATCTGCATTGTTATCCTTCTATTTATTGTCTTGCTTCTCTATCTGAGCTCTAACAATGACAGACTGCAATCCTTCATGCAGTCTTTTCTGAGTAGAATATGGTTGTTAGTTCTGTACTGATATTAAATTATTATATTAGTCTTAAAGTGTTTATGCTCAGAAAGCAATATTTTTATGGTAAGAACTATGTTTATTTACAACAAAGTTACTCTCAGTTAATCTAGTAAGAGACTTCATTTCAAAACTTAATACTATGTCATGTAGCATTTCATTAGCAAGAATGTTATGAATTGACATTTTGATTGAAAGTGATTTATTAAGACCAAGCTACGAGAAACACCTGCAGATGCATTTATTTTCAATGGGGTTTCCAGAAAGAACTCCTTATCAGGTTTGCTCTTCAGCTTTTGTCCTACTGCCTAAAGATTGCTTTTCCTGAACTGTGACATCAGTCTGCACCATCCTGGAATTTTCTTGATTTTCACGAGTGGCTGAACAGAGCACAAGACATTGAAGCTAAGTTAAAACATCAGGGCTGCAAGGAATGAAAGACTGCATTTCTTTATCTGTGTGCCCATGTATGCAACACCCTGTGCCTTCATACTGTTAAATAAACTTGGTTTTACTTTACTACACATCTTGCCCATTAATGAGGGTAATTCCAGGTTAATATGGAAAATATTGAACATAACTTAGAGCGGATGGTGTGTGTAGCAGTTGTACTGGATTACTGCCAGAGATATCCCCTAGAGCTTCCAGAATATTCCCCTATTAAGCTCTATAAGTCTGATTAAAGGCTAGCAGTGACAGCGTCCAGTTTGTGAGAAGAAATTTATCTTGGCAGCATCCAGGTAGATCCTGTTGGGAAAAGCACCTGAGACTCTGTGTCTGTGGCATATACCAGGAATCATGTATCCCCAGGTACCTTCCTGTAAATTCTTCTGACTGCCATCCTGTAAGTCAAAGTGGTGCTGTGCAGTGAAGTGATGCTAATGGGCATTTGTTTCCCAGATGGGCATATCTGCTGGATCTCCAAGGATTAGAAATGAGAAGTAGAGAATTCTATTATTCCTTTGCAATTCAGCCTTAAAGACTCATCTATGAAAACTCATTTCCCTGGGGATGAATGACTGACAGTCCATCAGTGCTTGAGCTTGGGCTGATCACTTCAGAGCAGAGTCATTCCCATATGTCACAATGGGTTAATCTTACCTCAGACTGCCTGCAGAAGAGGACATGGTCCCCTCAGAGCCACTACTAACTTTACAGGGTTGGGAAAGATAAAGTACAAGGCACAGTTTAAATTCTTGCAGGCTGACAATAGCTGTGGCAATAGGCAGGGCTAAGCATGAGCACTGTAAAAGCTGCTTTTGTGGGGAACAAGTAAACTGAACCAGCTGCAGGTTTTTGACATGTCCATGAGGAGCCCAGAAGGGCTGTCCTTTGCTCAGGAGGGGATCTAAAGTTTCAATCTGTCATTGTGACAGTGAAACTCAGACAGAAGACAGAAGTTCTGACTAAGTTACCTTTTGAGACTGCAGAGACCTTATTCCTGTAGCTCTGTAGCACCCTAGAGTCATAAAAGATAAGGTTTGATCATCATTTAGGAGATCTATGCCAGACGTGAGGGTTGGGAAAGGTGAGTGGCCTGAAAGGATTATGCTGCATTTTGCATTTCTTGCAAAATTGGAAAGAAAATATAGTATCCTGTATGTCATCCAAAATACAGTGATAGTGAACTTTTCCTCAACAATGCCTTTTCAAGTTCTTTTCTAACCTCCTGGCCATATGCAGGATGCCCAGTGAATGATAAATTAAAACATTTCTACCTGGAATTGTAATAATAAAAAAGAGAACTAAATCAAGACATTGTGAAAACTAGCTGTCAGCAGAAGGGATTAAAGTGCAAACTTGGCAATATTCTTAATGCAGGAAAAAATGTTAATGGCACCAGAATAACAAATTACTTTCTATCATGACAACTTACACAGATCACAGACTAGGGAATGCAGGGAGGATATGAACAGAAGTCTGAAAGCATGACAGAGCTTTTATTTTCATTGTCCATGCCATGGCCCAAGGACAGCTGTAAAGTGTGTACACCAGAGCCAAAACCATTCTGAAACAAATGATCCCTATTTAAGATTTGAAAGTCTATAGAAGTTTTCATGCTAGTGACTGCATGTGGATCTGATTGTAGCTGCTCCAGCAGCAGGAAGAGCAATGATAAATAAAAGATTTCTGTTATCCAAGGAAAAAGTATGGGATGGTAGCAAAAGGGAGCCTGGTTTGGCTGTGTTTTATGGTGGTAGCAGCAGCAGGTGTTAAACTGCTTTGGCAGAGGCTGCTGCCAGCAAGGGAGAAGGGAGAGGGCAGGTTGGCAGGAGTGTGAAAGCACAAACCAAACCTTGTCTAAGGTGCTGCAAGATGTGTCTGACTTCCCCCTCTTGAGGACCTCCATCACCTACTCTGACCATTCACCAATCTCAAAACATAAATGAGTAGTTTTTTCACTTTAATCTTATGAATTAATTCAAATCCTAAATATCAGCTGCTTAAATCAGCACAGCACTTGAGTAGCAGCAGAACTATTTTGATTTACACCAGCTGCAAATCTGACACTGTTATGCATTTATTAATTGTGTCCTTGAAAAATCCAGCAAATAAACTCAAGCTCAAGTATTATCATTTAATGTTGCTTTCTAAGAATCTCCCCATCAAGATTGTTAGTACTTACTGTGCTCATATTCAGAATTTCACTAAAAATGCACCAAAGAAATGGAAGCTACAGGATCTAATCTGACAAATAATTAGACACATGAGAATTAGTGCTTGGAAAAACTTTGCATTAAAGCAAACACAATTACTTGCATGAATGAAACTATTTATTCTTGTTACTCATGTTAGCTCAACATATCTGATGGAATGCTTAGATTTTTTTTTTAAAGAGACAGATTATTTACTATCAAAAAAAAGGGAAAAATTCTGCTCCTTTAAAATATTACATAACCTGTATAATTTTTACTAAGGCAGTATAGACTTACAGTATAAAGGATTTGGTGAACCACATCCTAAATGAAAAGTAAGTGGGGGTTTTTTTGTTGGATTTTTTTTTGGGAGGGAGGGGGGGTTGGGGATTTTTTGGGGATTTTTTTTTTTTTTTTAGTTTTTTTGCTTTTGTTTTGTTGGTTTTTTTTTTTCTTGTATGTGGGGGGATGGTTTTTGTTGGTGGGTTTCCTTGTTTTGGATTTTTTTGGTTGATTTTAGGTTTTTGGTGGGGGGTGTTGTTTGCTTGTTTGGGGTAAGCTTGCTTACACTCTTGGACATTGATAAATGAAAACGAATGCTCTGGAAATACAGCCCAGCTCAACTCACCCTTCTGTTCCAGTCATATTTCCTGTGGCACAGCAGAACTTCTAATTATGCCATATATTTATTATTCACTTCATCAAGGTGGTACTCAGTTACCCCCAACAAAAATCATGATTCACATTAAATTCTATGGTCCCAATCCTTATTGCATGAAAGTATTTATTTTGCTTCAGAAAATGTTCTCTCTTAAAATTTTACATTGCAAAATTTAGCAGCAGTGATGATGATTTTAGCATCTTATCTTCAAAAGAAATACCAATTTCACAGCAGACTGACCACCTTTTTGAAAGAGTTTCCTTGAAAATTCACAAATTTGTGAACTTTTCATGGGAGTTTCCCTCAGAGCCTTGCATTCCATGAAGATTTGTACTCTGTCCATACATTTTCCATACCTAAGCAAATGATTTCTCTTCCCCTAAGTTTATGCATGAAGTTTAAATCACTGAAAGACTAAAGCAGAGTAATGTTTGTCCTGCACATCAGTCAACAGAACAGTATAACATATTTACTTTTGGTCTCTATGTAAACTCTGATTTATTTTAGCAGTGACTAAAGGATAAAGGGGCAGATAATACATTTTACCATTATCTTCTGATTCCTCTTCCCTTTTCCCACCCCTTCCCAACACCCTTCCCAGTCCTATGGAAATAAATGCTCTGTATCATGCCACTGGCTAACAATAAGCAGAAGGAGCAGGAACTTATTTACTTCAGCAAGGGTTGAGATTTGAGATCAGTCACCAAGCAGATGTTATTTCTGAAGCTGAAGCATTTGTGATGATTGTTACTATAGAAACCAAGCTTTGTAAAATATTCCAAACAAACACTTCTTTATTAGCCTGGGCTGGAACTACAGTGCTCTGCATTAAGGCTGCATCCCATGGTAAGTTTTCAACTGGGCACACTTTCTTTCTGGTTATTTGCTTTCAATAGTAACCACAAGACAGGGTTTCTGTAGGTCTTAGAAGAGACTGTACCACAGTACCAGCCATCCATAAAATGACACACACTGAACCCATTCAGCACTAAACTCCTGGCTCTTTCATTTCCCCCCACTGTGGGCAGCCACTCAAATCAGTGTTTCCCTGTTCAGCAACAGCGACAAACAGGAACCCACAGCTAATTCCTGTGGTTAGATCAGCAGCACAAAACCAGCACTGGTTACTAAATGCCAGCCCCAGCCTCTTTAGCAATTAAACCATTCTTCATTGTCAGCAGACTTTGTGAAGCCTGTGTGTCACACAGAAAGCACCTCTCCTGCCTGTTGTGTTATAACCACGGGTCTGAGACTTGATCTCTGTGTTCATCAGAGTTTGGATCCCAGTTCCAGTGGGGACAGCACTGCAGGGTCCCTGCTCTGGGTGCATGCCCAGGGAGAGGGCAGGAGAGGGACAGATGTCACCTGGGAGCACCATGGGAAGGGGCAGGTGAAATCCCATTCCTGTGCTCCCCCCTGCTACAATTCAGCTTGCACAGATGGGAACAGGACAAACTGCAAGCAGAGGTTTAGAAGTGGCAGCTGGCTTCTTGTAACACAAGGGAAAGGAAAACTGTGCTTAAGGTTATGCAAGGAAATTAGAAGGAGGTTTTGTTACAGAATGAATGTACCATGTGGACACAGTGAATGTTCTTTGTCTGAGGCCTGTCTCCTTTACAGAGAAGTCCTTATAAAGGATAAAATGATACTAATATTTCAAATATAGGTATGTTCAAAATAAGTATTGTCACAATTTCTAATTATTACAGTTAAAATTACAAAGCCATTTTCATCCTCAACTAACTGCCATGTGCTCATAGTCTCCTTTAACTTTTTATGCTGTTGTTCTGTTTAAACAGGACAATTTTACCCAAATCTTTCAGAAACTTCTCAGTTATCTTTGAGATGTGTGACAATTACATTTTCCCCCTAATGCCAGTTCCATCCAGGGCTTACAATTTAATTTAAAACTTGGCGTTGACTCAGGTAACATTAAGGATTTCTGCTTTTCATTACTGTAAAACAAATCTGTTTTAAAATACAGCGATGCAATCAGAGTACAATTAGATTTCCATAAGAATATACAGAAGTATGGGACTGCCTGTGCCACTGGCATCCATTGTAACACACTAGAGCAGGAAAGCATTGAGAAAGAGAGCACAACTAAAGAGCCAGCTAAAGAGTTTTAGTTGTGGTGATTTGTTCTCTTGCAATGAAATGCTGAAGATGATAATAAAATTAAAAAGATATATAAAAGATTTTAAGCGTGAGAACTGTGTGACATAAGATATTCTGGAAAAAGGTCACAGACAAAGCAGGCATGTTTTATGAAGATAGAGCTACAATTTGGAAGTGGCTGTGTGGGACAGAATACAGAGAATGCAATAAAGTCATGGCACTTGTCCTGGTGGACCAATGCCCAGAGAGGGAGGTGCTGCAGTTAAACACTGTGGGTACAGGGAGGTTAAGGGTCCAGAGAACACACAAGCTCTCTTTTCACTGGCAGCTATCTGTGGATGCCCAGAACATCCTCAAAGATTTTGTGCCTGTGAGGTAGGTTGTGCTTTCTCCATGGATGGCTGAGCCTAACGTGGCCAAAGCCAAATGCTCTGGACAGGGGCACTCAGGGGATCACAAAGGATTCCAGCTGCCTCCTACTTCCAGCTTCCTTCAGTCAGCTCCATTTAAGGCCACATTGACTTACGGTGACTTTTCCCAAACACATATTGCACATATATGCAGACAGGCTACCTACACAAAAAGCCTGTCACCATTTCTTACTATGCTATCAGAAATCTCTGGAATATGATGTTGGAGGGAAGATTTAATAAAAGCTACGTCAAAGACCTTGAATTAAAAATCTTCTTGAAAACCTTCTCAGTCCCAGACAGAGCAATTTCTCATAATTTCCCAAATGTCTATTGAAATGAGTTGCACTAAAAGGTTCTAGAGCCATCAATATATTTAAAAATTTAATAGATGTCTTTTAGATCTCTTTGACCATAAATTGCCAGAATGGTTTCTATTCTCTCCAGTTTCCTTGTCCCTGATTTTCTGCTGTGACATTTCTGGATGACTTCCAGCTCTGATTGTTGTAAAGTCCTTGTTTTTGCAGAATCACCTAGTGTAGAAATTTGCAATTCCAAACACTATCTTTTTTTGGTCTGTTTATCAGCTAACACTCTTTGCTCAAGCAATCTTTGCCCTTCACATTCCAATTGGTTTTATCCTTATTCAAACTTTTATGAATTTACCATAAGTAATGTAATTTAAAACACAGATTAATATTTTTCTTCATTTAAGAAAAAAAATTATCTTTGGGAAATCTTCAGTGATGAGAAGTATCTGAACATATACATCATGACAGGCTTAACTTGGATCATTAACATTTCACCCATTCAAATTTTAAAATACTGAGGTTTATCTTTATATTTTCTTTTTATATTTAAAACATTTTTTTATGTTCACATGAAAGGCCTCTTTGTATATTTATAATTTTCCTCCAGCTCGCCTGGTTTTGTTCATTAGAGTTTCCTAATTTTCTGTGAACTGCTGAGCCAGCTGAAGATTTTAATTGGATATATCACTTTATTTTTTTCTTGTAAGAACCTTCTTATTAAAGGCTACTCATGTAGATGATATAGATGTTAATCAACTTGCATCTGTCCTTCTAAAAGATTCAGCTAGGTCCCTAATTAACCATCTGTAAACAACCCCTTCCTGGATCACAGGGCTCAGGCATTTCTTGTGGGGTAGCAAAGGCTGGTAAGAGCCTCCTGCTACCTCTCAGCCCTGCTGTAAATATTTGACTTCTCTCAGTATACAGAAAGTAATTGGAAAAAGACAAGTGACTCACAGTCTAGATTGCAGATCACTGGATTCTCTCTAATTAAGTCATTGTTATTATGAGAAAGCTTTAAAAATTGCAGGTGTCTGTTGCTCCCAGGAGGTGTCAGGTGCTTTAGCAGTGCTAAGAGTTGTATATTCCAGAGCTGAAAGAAGCCAGGATAGAGAGGACTGTACATTTCCTATGATGAAAGTCATCAGAGCCAGTCTTTAAAACTAAAATTACTTCCAAAGATAAAAAATACAGGGTTTTCTCCCCCCTGCTAGAAAGGAAGGCACATTATTCTGCACATCTCCCAAGATCCTGGTCTTCCAGAACACCAACGGTGCTCACTAGAAATGTCTTTCATATTTCTGATTTTTTAATCAATATTAGTCAGTCTCCTTTAAGACTGTTTTCAAAGCTTACATCTCCCTGCCCTTATGCTTTGTACACTCTGCAGTGGCCACAGGAGTTTCCAGCTTCAAGAAGGGTAACTAAGCTCTCTAATAAATCTCACAGCCTCCTAGGGAGCACATGGATACCTCATGTGCCAGTGCAATAAGGGTATCCTTTTTTCTTATAACACATTTGGCATAATATACTTCAAGCCCTCTATATTTATATCTATCCCATCCCCAGCATGCTGCTATGGACCACATCTGCTGACAAAGACCTGATGCACACCCTGTAGCTCTTTCCTTATGGGCTGCTCACAGCTGTGACAGAGACAGACACTGTTATTGTCCATGCTTAGGAGCAATTTCTAGCACAAAAGGAAACCATCTTCTCTGTTCTTACAAGCAGATAACTCACTGACGTGTGTCAGGAGGCATTATTCATTTTTGCCTCACAGAAGCCCATCAAGGGTGCCACTCAATCACATGGAAGGGATTACAGCTACTCTGAGGCACTTCCAGCCCTGCCATCATACCTATTTCTCATCCTTCCCTCTTCTGTTCACTACCTTACTATAAATTACAGGTATTACCCACATTGCTGTTAATCCCCACCTAAAAAGTTTTTGTGTGATGACCACACAAATGCTGGACCATCTGCACAAAGCACATGGAAGTGAGAGTTTTCCACAGCATGTCCTGTGAGCAGGAAGCATGACAGAACCCACATAACTTGGCAAACACGATTTCAGAGGCAGACACTCATTTTGATTTAGTACCAATATTTCAGTGGTACTGTTTTATGCTTTCCACCAACATTTCAGCAAGAGATCATTGTGACTCTCATGTTCCAAGAACTTTATTTTGTCTTTAATTCTCCAATTGATAGAACTGCTTTCTGAACAGCACTTGTATGTAATTAGGTCCCTATTATATAGTTTTTAAGAGCTGAGAAGGATCATTAGGAGTTGAAAAGAAAATAAAGACATAAAATGAACTTTCTAATCACCAAAGGTTGAAAACAAAAATTTATGAAGGGAGAAAGCAGAGCCACAAATCAGAGATCTAACCTTTTTCTGCAGTTCTATGCTTCTCTGACTCAGTGATCTCCCTCAAGATCCAGATTTGTTACAGCACATCCATTTCATATTGATTGCAACAGATTGTGTAACACGAGACATCTTGTCTTTGCAATTTTCCAGATTCTTCTGAAAGTAAACTCATCAAACCATCTAAAAACATGTTACCAGAGCTCTTCAATATTGAATCTATCACATCTTTCCTTCCCATTACCATGTACATGCAGATCATCAAATTAACGCTCTCCTGTCTCCCACACAGACCATCATCACAGCTGTTGTGTCAGATACAATCCATTGCACCTCTGCTCACCTGTTCCACACTGGGAGGACAAAAACTCCTCTTCTTTGGAGGACTGATTTTAAAAACACCTAAATATGTTTTGTAACAGTTTTTCCCAGATCTAAATGTCAAGGCACTTCTCAGTTTTAAATATCTGGAATTTATCTAAAAGCTCATGGTATATACACTTGATATTTCACTCAGCACCAGTGAGCATTTTAGCCTCCTACCTAATGGTCCTAAGAGCTGGGAGTTAAAAGGTTGGATAACCAAAATTGGGAGATTCACAGCATTCCACTAAGATACACAACACCTGCTTTGGGTCTTTATATTTAGGGTGAAACAAATGAAGAAATTAGCTTTATAATCCAAGAATATGAGAAGTAAACCCATACCACAGTCTCTAATTTCCATTTTTTTTTCTGCTGTGAAACATAGCATATGCATAATGTATAGCAATGTGATCTACAGAGCTTTTATTGATGATTGTTTGGTGTGATCTATAACTCATATATTGCTCATTTGTGAGTAATGCAAGCCCTCCCAAACTCTTGCTCACACACATAGAAAAGAAGAAAAAATTCAAGGAATATGACTCTAGGAAGGCCACATTATTCCTGAATGTCACAGCTTATGCAAACCCTGGTGAAGAAAGCATAGAACTAACTGATATCACAAAATTACCCACTCCAAATGCATTATACATTCGAGAAAAAGAAGGAATTTAGAACTGTAAAATTTTTCCCCTCAGAAAAGTTTTGGGGGTTTTTTGGGGTTAGTTGTTTTTGTTTGTTTGTTTGTATTTTTAAATCTTTGAACATAAAGCCACTTTCTGTTAATTAAACTGCATAATCACAACATGGGCCAGCTTGGAAGGGTCCAGTGAGGTCCTGCTCAAGCAGGGTCATCCCAGAGCACATGGCACAGGATTATACTGAAAAATAGAAAACTGTACAATTCTCAGATTTTATAATTTCATTTATAATTTGCATCAAAAATTCACAATTTTTCCTGTCTGGGTTGCATTTGACAAATAAGAGGGATTTTACATAGTGTGTATTTCTAGTTCCTTGGGTTTTGGTACCAAAGATTCTCTAATTTCCAGTGCACACAGGCATCCAATGCCTTCACCATCAACATCTCCGTAGTACATGATGATTAGGGAAAGATTTTTACATGCTTAAATTTCTTTTAATTTTGAAGAATTAGGGCTAAAAGATTATATGATTTTTTTTGTCTATATTTAGTCACAACAATTTCTCTAAAAATTCCAAAAATCCAAGATTTTAAGAAGATACAGCCCAGAAATCTGTGGGTAAGGGATGCTCTTTCACTAGTCCATAGTAAAAGCAGAACACAGAAATATGATGTAAAGAAAACAGATGTAATTGCCTATCACAAGAAAAACAGGTGTAAAAAGAAAAAATGAAGTTAGCTCCTTAGAACTAAGGAAAATTAAATTGAAACTAACACTCTTATACTGTATTCTTGACGAAGACCAAAATGATGGAATGTCACTTTTCTTTCAATGTCTATGCTCAGCTTGAAATAAAGATAGCACTTTAATATCATTTAAAAGTACATGTTAGCTATTATAACATCATTTGTTTCAGTCACTCATTACAAATACCTAAACACAAAGTAAAAGTTCAACAGCTCCATTGACAGCATGATAAATTACAAGAAACCAAATGAGTAAAACATACTACACTTGCCATCACACAACCAGGGAGATTGTAAAAATAACAGAAATCTTTAATTAACTCAGGAAATTAAAAGGTGAGTTTAATAAAGAAGCTTAATAACAAGACACGCTCAGATGAACTCATGAGCACATGTTAATCAAGAACAAGGAATAATTTCAGGTACATGACTAGATACTTATACACAGCTTAAATTAAACAGAAGATAAATGTGTTAAATCCACATACTGATGAAGGGATGATGTTATAAACACAGGCACTGACCATAAGTGTCTGATAACAAAAAATGGGGAGCAGGGATGGCTCCTCAAAAAGCACAAGTTAAATGAGAAACTGCAGAGACACACTGTGGTTTATACCATGGGAGATTCTTATTGCCCTGTGGTTACATGTAGATAATAAAAACTTACATTGTAGGTGGGGGTTTTCAGAACAAAACTGCACTAGCATTCAATTAACTACTGCAAACGTCTAATTAAGTCTAATTTCTGATAGCTGTCTAATTCCTTTGGTTTCAACAAACATATTTACTGAATGTGCACTCTAAATACAGACAACAAACAGTGCTTGTGGAGAACTCACTGTACACATTCAGTAGGTGTTTATACAGGAACAGAAGTATGGTTCTTTTCTATACAAATATTCTGAAAATTACCAACATTAGGAAGAAATGTTTGTCCTGAAATATTTAATTTGAAAAAAAACCAGAAAATTTTACAGTGTTTGAGGTGTTTAAATGCATAACATTTCACTGCTTCAGTGATATTCTTAATGGATAACAACTGAAAACAAAATATTTCAATTAAGAGTTGGGACAATCAATTGAACAACTTAACTACAAAACCTCCCTATAAATAAGTTATAGCCTCCTGAAATTAGAGCATTTAAAACACAGAATACAAACAACAGTATCCTGAATTTAATGGGTAAAACTATGAGTAAGTTATTCATTAAATAGCACCAAGGATTAGTATTGTCCTTCTTCAGCCATGTGGAAAATGTTTGGAAAGGTTTTGTCCCTCCAGATCTAACACAACTCTCAGGAAAATAGCCACAGGCTTTAGCAGTTTTACACTTTCCTGGTAGATTCTCAGTTCCAAACAAAGGTAACTCTTGTCTAGCCCAAGCCTTACAAAATTGTTATCAGCTGGAGCACTCCAGATGCTGCTTTCAGTGACAAAATACAAATTTAATGAAAACAACAAGGTTTACATTGAAAAAAAAAAAGAATTATATTTGAAACATGTCTCAACATTTTATGTACACGTGGCTTTGATAGTGATAAACTACCAAGTGGATTTTAATGTGGATGTACTTTTTAATGAACATTTACAAATGATCTCTTGGCTCTTCTAATCTCAGTCCTTATTAATCTTGGAAATTCTTCTTTTGTTCTTCCTACAAAACGTGTTCCATGAGCTACAGAACTGAACTTACTCAATTTATAACCCATGTTTTTTAACTCGTTCAAATGAATTTGGCAATGCATGGTGGTGCCACATTTATTCTCAGCAGCCATGCCTCCCCCTCCCCCACAACCCCCAGTTTATTCATTTCCTAGAGGAAATTGCAAGTTAATAGAAAAAGCAGCACTGGAACTGCCTCACATCCTATAGTTATTAATTAAGTAAAGTCTGGTTCAGTAACTCTGGATACTGAAAATACAGAGTTAAACAAACCCTTGTGCTTTTTGAAATGAAGTTTCAACTTTGTCATTCTATAAAATTTATGCATTAAGATATATCTTTCCTTTAAGAAATTTTTCATAAAATCTCAGAACAAAAAAAAAAAAAAAAAAAACAAAAAAAAACAAAAAAAAAAAAACAAAACCAAACAGCTTTTGACCATTTCTTTTGAAGGAGTGAACTCCTTCAAAACATACCCCAGTTACCCTGTTGTCTAAGGGCCACTAGTTGGATAATTCTCCTTTACTCCTATATGCAGATTATTTCCCTACAATTAATAAAACAAGAAGGTGCACTACAGATTTTGCTGACAACGTACAGTAATTAGTAAAGCTTAAAATTCACTAGTGTGAGAAACTTTCAAGTGTTCCTGATATCTGAAGATCTTACAGGATAATTATAATTGCAGCTGGTATTGAATGTTAAGTTAGTAAGTAGCATGCTGGGAAAAATGCACATAAACCTAGGTTATAACAAGCCTATTCCTTTAAAGTTAAACTTTTGTTAAAAATGAACAGGCTATTATTAAAGAAATTTTTTTGAAATGAGGACAATAATGGGTTCAACAGTTATGTCAAATATTTTAAAAATTCTGAATGGAATTAAATATATAAAAAGCTTATGGCAAGTTTAAAGGTTGGGAACTGGTGTTATAAATGCAAGAGGAAGTAAGAATGATGAAAGATGAATTTCCTCTGTGAATATGTACATTACAGAGAATACTTGCAAACATATCAGTTTGTATCCTATGAAGGAATTGAGTTCCCTCAGGCAAATTAATGGATGGGAGCCTCTAACTGAAAACAATGCCAGGAAAGATAAAATGCCATAAAAGACAGGATTTTATGATAGATTAAATTAAATTGTTTATTATAGATGGACTAGCATTCACCTTTGGTTAAACAGTAAATATTTAGGTTGTTTTGCTCTCATATCTGCTTTTACACTCCAAACAAGACACTTGTGCCACCAGAGGAGTTTGTCATGTTTGTTCAAAGTCACACAAGTGATGTTTGCTGTGCTCTGCCTTCAGATCTGAGCCATGTCCTCAGGGTCACATCTTGCACCTTGGGAGGGAAATGCTGGGGTGCTGCAGAGAAAGCCAAGGAAGCAGGAGCCTGTCCCCAACCCCATCTCTGGCCATTGGCACCTGCATCTGCCAATTCCTGCAACAGCAAAGGGTCTGTGCTGAACTCCTGTGGAGACACAGCCCAGCTGCTGCACCTTCCAGGCACCCTCTGAACAAATTACACCAGAGCAGAGGTCACAGCAACAAGGGAAAAGAAGGGGGATTGAAGATCACTCATAAAGATCACAATATAGAACAAAGGTTAGGGCTAGCCAGCATCCTAGTTTTGTTAACTACTACCTTAAATAAAAAAAACCCACAAAATCCACAACTGCCAACAGCCTCTAAAACACTGAATATAAACCCAAAGCAACCAACAGAATTATGTTATGAACAAGTTTTCTTGTAGAGGTTTAAAATCTATCCCATCAACTTGCCAACACATAATATGAGTGACTATGAAAAGGGCTGAAGGACTGCTTTCCAGATCTGCTGTTGCTTTCCATGTATTAGGACAATTACTCCCCCTTTTCTTTTCTTTTCTTCCCCTCAAGTGAATACAAACAATAATGTTGTGCATCAGTAAATTTTCTCATAATTTATAGTGCCTTTTAGCTTATTGTCTTCAATGAAAAAGCTCTTATACTGAGCAGTAGATACACTGTATACTTCAAATTGTATGGAAGAAAGGCCATTAACTCAAATTAATTCAATTTTTTCTAACAGACACTTTTGCTCTATTGCACCTGAGCTCCAATTTCCTTCTTCCCTGCCAAACATATTCAAGCCCTAAGGGCCTTTGGATACTTTTGAAAATCTATTTTAATGACAGTGTTGAATTCTAGTTTGGAGGCTAAAGGATATATCCCTCTCTGCAGCATGTGGCATGGCACCCCATTTCTGCTGGTGGCACTTTAGGGTAAAAATCACAATAAATTATTTCATATGGAAGAAAATATGGTGTTAAGATATCAGCTTTAGAGCACAGCATCTCCTTTAAAATTCCCTGTGCACTGTGAGCTCAGCTCCTGGGCTGGGGATTGGTTCTTCCTTTGTCATCTCTGCATCACAGCACATTGCCCAGCAGATTTCCCAGCACAACCATTCACCCTGAAAGCTGCACTGCTGCAATGATCTACCTTCAAAATAACCCAGGGGAAAAAAAAAATATGAAAAAAACAAATTGAGCTATTTTTTAGAGTACAGTACTTCCTCAATTCATTTCACAGAGTTATTCTTCAAGCATTTGGGGGGCACCAGTAAAAGTGCAGAGGTAAAAGGTGGAAATGATAGAACCTAATGCAGAGGACTGAAAATACTGAGAGCCAGTGGTGCTGCTAACCAGCCAAGAACATCAAACTGTTCATTCCTTACCTAGTCTGCATTTTTGCTCACAAGGAGCCAATTTCACCAAAACCAACCATTTATGTTCTACTCATCAAAATTGTTTATGACCTGCATTTAACCGGAAAACTGTAATTCCTTTTTTCAGACTTTGAGAGGTCTTGTTTCCCTGAAAGCTGGCCTGGTTTTTTATTTCAGAAATACATTAGTTAGTTTAATAAAATATATGGCTTTTCTGGGAAATCTTTCTTTTCCTACAGAGTATGTGATTAACAGGCTGGTGAGTTAAATTTTATGTTAGCAGGATATATATCCCCAACCTCTTAAGCATCTTGTCTGGGTTTTCTCTGGAAGACTAGGTCTGTTGAAGGAAAAATGACCACTACTTCCCTACCTGGGAGAGGCTTTTGAATATATCAGCTCTTTATCCACCTTGATCTAAAAAACCCCTCAACTTTACCAATGAAGAAAATTGGGAGGCCAAATGAATTCCTCTCACTTTGCTCTCAGGAAGGGAAAAGCACCACGTGCCCCCAGAGCTGTGGCACTGCTCAGGTTTCTGCAGTGACAACCAGGTTCCCAGGTCCTGCTGTTTTGGCAGAGATTGCAAAATGCTGACACATTTAAGTAGGGAATAAATCAGGCCCAGCCTGCCACAATAACCTTCAGTTGTGAGTGACACAAGAACTGGAAGGTTTCATTGGCCTGGGACATGCTAGAACTGAAAGGGGAGAAATGAAAAGAGATCTCTTTCTGAAATCTTCCTCTCAGTAAGTGTGCTAAAGAAAAAGGAAGTTGTAACAATAAATTAATTCACCTGGATATGATACACAATTACTTGAAACAGCTGCTTATGTACTTGAGTTACTGGCTTGCTGTGCTAAAACACTAATTAAAAGTAGATTGAGAGAAGATAGCACTGACATTTGCATTTCCTGCAAGGTCACTTCTGAAAATTATTACTGTAATCCAGGTAAGATGCTCAACACTTAACTGCTTAACACTTTTTTTGGACAGTTTGTTCACATTTTCTTATTTAATGACAATGCTCAGCCCAGTACTATTTAACTCTTTCCTGCAGACAGTATAAAATATGCCACTGAAAAATATTACCATAAATTTCACTTGTAAGAGGATTAAAACCAAAGCAGTTCTATCCAAATTAATTTAGGTAAGTACACTAGATAAATAAATCAGCACCCTTCAGCTCTGAGAAAGCACTTCAAGCAATTTCAAGTCATTAAAAATACTTTCAGTTCCAACATTTTGGCTCTTAGAACAGTCTTAATGGTTATATGACAGTATGTTCTACTACTGGCAGTATGGCTTTTATTGCATGCCCTGATCTATTTGATGATCATGGCAGCTTTTTAGAGAACTACAAAGAAAAGCTGAAATAATGAATTATTTTTCAGACAAGACTAATAAAAGTGTTAATCAAAAATACCATAAATGTCAGAAGTTCTCATAAATTCTAAATTTTTATATTCTTCCTTCTAAACATTCAACTAGTAGAAGAAAAATCCTAAAAGGGGATAAGAAAAAGAGAGGGTGGAAGCCAAGAAAGAGCACAGTACACTCCATGTGCCCTTACAAAAATCTCAGCACTTTATTTAACTGATCTCATTTACTGATTTATGAAGTAGTATTATTCTCCTATGACTTAATTTCTGACCGTTTATAAACATCTCATATAGACTAATATGATTATGTTTGATTTCTGGTTAGATTATAAGGTATTCCCATATGACAAGATACAGTCAATTATTCCCCCCTTATGCCACTATTATGAAATATTAGTGGGTTTTCATACACTTCTATCAGTGTAAGAATCACTCCCCAACACATTTTCCGGTGACTTTCACATCACTGATCTTGAGACAAGTAAGAATTTTAAAATACAGCAAGAAATGTATCTATCCAATTTGTAATGACAATTTTCCTATTTTTTTGGTGACATTTATCAAGATTAAATGATATTTGACCCTCTTTCCATCTACTTTTAAATTGGCTTTGAAAGGAAATTCTCACTGGCAATTGAGGAGAATATAACTACATATAGCATTGTGGATTTGTTAGCAAGAATTCATTTTGAATTTCTATGAGGTTCCAAGAACATTATGTTGGAAAGTAAAATTATAGAGCTGTCAGTTATGTCTGTTGGATGGTGTACTTATGTTAGTGCAACGCTAGGAAGTTTCAGTCATTTTGCTGAGGGGTTTCCATAGAGCTGTGCAGATGCTTTGTTCTACCTATGGTGCAAATACCTGTTAATCTGCTTCACTTTCTAACTGAAAGCAATGAATTGAAAAAAAAAAAAAAGAAAAAGTAACACTTAGACACATAATGAACAGGAAAAAAGATGGAGCTTTGTAAGAGAAATCAGAGAGGCTTTTGGATGCCTTGATAACAGTGGTTAGTAGATGGCCATTTCCAGTCACAATATATATTTTCATTCACCATCCACACATGTACATAAACACCTCTGGTAACAGCTATAAAGAGAAGTTGCCATTGACTTGAGCATGCATTAGCTACTGTTTCTGTCACAGCACAGTCTCATGCAAACACAGACCACAATATATATATTACATGTTACAGCGATTCCACAGAATTGTTCCACAACCTCCATGCCCAGAGGAGAGTCCATTATTTAAAATGCATGATTCTTGGTGTGAGAAGTGAAATCTATACAGAAAGTTCCATGGAGTACTTTTGTGAGTACCAGTGAGACCCTTCTGACAGTGCTGTTCTAACACAGGATACATCAAAAGAAATAACACGGTCCCTCTGTTTGAAAACTGAGGTAACAGATGCTTCTCTGCAGTTCCCTGTTTTATAAAATAACCAGTGGCAGAAATTGTCACCATATGCTTGATGTTTCATCAGACATCCAACCTGGCTCATTTTATATAATTGTACATTTTTTCAAATTGTGTATATTTCCTAATTTTATTCCTTTCCCCATATATTTCATACCATTAATATTATCAACCACACAAATTTTGCTGGTAAATCTTGTAAGAAACTAAAAAAAATAAAACTGATTTTTTCCCCAAGTCTTTTTCATCAGTATAGGCTTAATCTTTGAACAAGTGACTGACAAGGGCAATTTTTAGTCTTTGGAAGGAAACACTACACCTATTGAACTTTTCCTCTCATTTTTTGGAAAACATTATTTTGGGAGAATAGGGTATGAGAATTCAGGGAGTTTCACTATTGCACTACTTTCTTAATTAGGAGAAATTTGTACTCATCACCTGATTAGCTGCATCCATACTTGACGGATTTAGAGCGACCAGATCAATATGTGTGGAGAAATCACTACACGAAGGGGCAATTCCAAACAAAACTTTCTGGATTGAGTCACTGCAGTCTTAAGCATGATTTTTTTTCCCAGTGTACAAAGAGCTATGACTAACCAGAAAAGCAGTTTGGTTTGGTAGATTGAAGCCTGGGCTGCTGTCAGCTGGGAGATGAAATGCTGTGCTTTAGGTCGGCACAACCCACGTTTCAGGGACTTCTCAACCCAAGCTCCACCTGCTGTATCTGCCACAACAGCAGCTCCAGTGGAATAGGATCCTTTCAAGCTGAGATTTATTTCACTTCATTCTAATTAACCTGATTACTATCTAGCCATACACATCTGTTAACACGAGACACCAAAAAACCCACACGTTTCTATCGTCATCTGCAGAAAATGCCATGACACTGTCTAAACACAGCAGGCTGCCAGGGACTTGAAATGTCAGAGGAAGAGGGTGAATCAGACTATCTGATTAAAAGAGAGTGACATGAGTTAGGAGAAGGAGATTACTGAACAGTGCAGGGTTACTGAGTTCTGTTTAGATTATCAGAGAGAACCCAGCATTTAAGTTTGAATAATACAGTACAAACAGATAATGGACAAGTTCACACATATTGATTGCAGCATTAGCCCGAAGAACAAAACACACACTCAAACACAGAGATCATTAGCAAGATGCAATATTGACCAAAGTACTTGCTATCAAAACTCAGTTTCAACTTCCAATGAAATACACAAATTAAGAGGATTCTTTTTTTTTTTCCTTTTGTGATTAAAACTTGGGGAAGGACCACACAGAAAAGTGTATTATAAAATGACTTTTAATTTGGTATAACCTTTGCCAAAAGCCTGGGAGGAAAGAACAGTGGAGGCTTTTATACCAATTTCAGTGATCTTAGAAAAAAACCTAAGGTGGCAGTGGTATCATGAAGCTATTATAAATTACTTCAGATCTCAAGAGGTGCCAGTCAAGAATTAGAAGTAACCTATTATAATCACTCTGGAACTTAAAATATGATTGGAGCAATTTTATATCTGGAAGCAGTACATGACTCTTACAAAGAAAATAAAAGTGGTGGAACAGAAAAACCAACAGAGGGAATTCTCTATTATTTAATTAATCTGAGTCAGTGTTTTGCTCTGAGCAAACTTGTTTTGTTTTATCAGATCTCTACCTAAAGCAGAGGGAGAGATCACAGACTGCTGAGTTCAACCTCAAATGATTGGATCATCTCAGGAAATCTTGCTGGGAAAAATCTCTGCTCTGCCATTTAATTGTTCTGTGACCCTTGTTAAGTAACATCACCTCTGTGTGTTTCCATTTCCTTGCCCTCTTCTGATCAACTACAAAATAAACATGCCAGGATAAGGACTCTTCTCACCACAGGCTCGCACTTGTCCCTTGGGAATTCTGATTTCATTTGGAATTGCAATTCTATAGCAATCCAAATTGAGCATTACAGTTCATCAAATTATACAAAGACCAAGATATGAAAGACCAACAAGAGAAAGAAATTCATCTGATTTTTTTAAAACCCTATGAGAAAATTTGCCGTGAGCATTACAGAATAAATGTACTTAGCTGAAAACCTTATTTATTATTTGATTTTTATAAGCAGACATGCCACTTCTAAATGAATGGCTCCTTCCAAGATGACATGGGAAAAACTAGATTTTTTTTTCTTTTATTTTTATCCTAGTGACATTAGGCTCACCAGTATCTGTCCCAGATGGAGGTCTGGTAGCAGATGTCTGCCTGTATGCAGAGATCATTGACCTCTGAAATCTGAGCTCCATATTAAAGACTTTAAGAACAAATCTTTCTCTTAAAGGAGAAAATAACCTCTTTTTAAAGAGGAAAGAAAAAACACAGCAACACAAACTTTATTTTATTATGATCCTAGATCCTTATAAGAATTAATTTCCACTGACTTCCCTTTGATAATAATGTTTCACTGTTATTCTACAGAGAGTCCAGGCTAATAAATCCAAATTTGTACCTGAAAAAGTAGGGAAGTTTTATTTAAAATTTCTATTTTCACAAACCCAGATCCCCAGCAAGATCAGAATTACAGCATTCTGTCTCAGACCTCTTGTGACTAAGAAAATCTAAAAGGTCTACTGTTTTAACCAGCAACATTTCTAACTCATCATCCCTTGTTTGGCTCATGCTGTCTTTAAATCTGACAGTGATCAGGCTGCTGTGAAGGGGCTGCCATGAGATCATGCAAAATGCACCAGTGAAGCTTAATGTGTGCAATGACAGAGGTACAGGAAATAACTAATTTCTCATTTTCTGCCTCTTCCTCTCCTTCCTGTCAAAATTCTAATTACATTAAAAAAATGCATTTTACTGACATTGTGTCAAGTAGTCATAACTATTACCCAATATAAGTGTTTGACTCTGGCTCCCAAATAATAATGTTAATGAGATAACAGAGAGCAGTGGGAGTGTGGGCTGCCAAGCCTGTGCAGCAAGCTACAGAACACTTCTGATGCAAATTGTTTCCTCCTGGACACAACTGCATTTGATTTGAAGATTTCTTAGTGTATTCATTTTCAGGCTATATCATCCAACATGCTGCTTATATCATCATCATTTTGCACAATCTTGATTTCTGCCAAAAAAGACTTTCAAAAATAACATAAAGTCATGGTAGAAATCAGACTGTATTGACAGACCACTTTAATGTTCTTTCAGCACTGCCTTGCTCCAGATTGCATATTCTCAACATTCTCAACCATAATTTTCAATCTACATCATTCACCTCTCTCCAACAGCAGTACTTACATTAATTGTCTTTGGAAGTTATTCTACTGTACTGCACCATCATATCCAATATGCATTTTTCCTCCTTAAAAAAAAGTGGGATTTGCCCTTTTAATGTCTTTGGATTTAATTGTAGCACCATCCTCTGCTCTTTCACTAAAGAAAGGAACTAAAGTAGATCTTACTGGACAAAAGTAATCTCTCATCAGACCTCTCTTTCTAAAACCAGAAAAAAATAATTGTATTGCCTCCTATTCTACTTTAATTATATCCACACCAAATGTCTTCAAGTTAACCAGTTTAAGAAAAAAGGCTTTGTAGTAATTGCACACTCAGCTGGGCTCTTTGTAATTCTGTCTCTAATGGCCCTTGGAGGTCCCTTGACTCCTAGAATTCTGTACAGGCATTAGGGACTGGATAAAAGGGATGCAATCCTGTTGGTGAAAATGCAAAACTGAACAGAATCAGTTCCTTGCCATCCTTTTTCAGAGGCTTTATATGTGCAGGGTCAAAAGTACAAACTACAAGTTGCACAATATTTGCATTCCTTAATGAACAGCTGGAGGCAATTGGGACATTGTAATAATGCAAACAACCTAAACAGAACATAATTTAAAAAAACTTTTTTTGTGTTTTTTAATAGTGCAGTTAACACCAGAGACACAGAAACCATGCCCTTCTGTTTTGAAAGAGCTTTTACAATGACCTTTTCATCCTCAAAGATACACTCTATGTACCAGGTAACCTAGCTAAGGACCTGTGCTCTCTCTTTTGATTTACAGAAAAATTAATTTGTCTTATTTTCAGGTAGGATAGTATATTTATAACAGGCCTTATATTTTATACTCTCTCCTCCCTCTTGCTGCTTGCTCCATTTCAACATCCAGCAACCACAGGGATTTTGCAACCACCCTTCCCAATGATTCTTCTCTCTAACTTTTCATTACAGAGGCAGGAACTGTACACCTGCAGTTAGGGTAAAAGTCAGCACTAAAAGCAGAAATTGCATTTCTTTCTTCTATATGAATAATAAATGGAATAAATACAGGATTAATGTCACAGTGCTTTCCCTTCTTCTATGGCTGAATTTCCCTAGAGGTAAAATGAATTGTGATTTTTTTTCCTTTGACAAAACAAGCCAAACAAGACATTTCCCCCTGGAAAAAAACCAAACCACAAAAACTCCACCAAAAATACCCTAAAAACCCCCCAAAACCTAACCACAAACACCATGTAAAAAACCACCCTCCAAAATGAGGATATTTTTTTAATGAGTTAAATCTCAGAGAAGCAGTCACAGCACCAAGCCTGACAGTTCAAGAAAATAAAACAAATCTCCTCTCATCACCTCTCTATATAATTAAAAATTTCTACTGTTGTGATTATTTATCTTTTGAACAGTTTTCTCTGCAAATAACTGCTTTCCCTACACACATCTCCACAACTATTTTTTTTTTCCTTCTGTATTTCCAAATAGGACTGTTTTGCTCCAGAATACACAGGAAGAACCACTCTGGATACTCATCTCTCCCTGCTCTCCCCAGAACTGAAACAAGGTGCTGCCTGCAAGGGCCACTTAGAGAGACTTTCCTCTCCTCCAGCTCTCCCTGCAGCTCTTTCTGCCCCTGCTCAAAGCACACAGACCCCCACCTCGGGGCAATGCAAGGAAAATCAGAGTGATGGCCTTGCTAAAAGAGGACAATTCCTCATAAGCTTTTCAGACAGGCAAGATTTTTATATTTTAGCCTTCCTTGACATATTTCTGACTCCTCTGTTTAGGACTGACATGGCTGCTGAGCACAGGAATCATTCCTGATGTGTCTATCAGGAACCTGACAGAAGGAATTAAAATACAGGATTGTGTAGGACATAACTGAACTGATAAAAAAGAATATTTCAGATTAGAAATATTCTGCAGGGTACCAAGAAAATAAATAAAACATTTAAATGTAGATATAACTTTTGGTTTACATGAAGAATATAATACAAAACCCACAAAACTATCCCCCCTCTGATTGAGGTTATCAAAAATAATTATTTATCAGCTTTCCTTTCTAGCAAAGGTGACCTTTAAAATCTTTGTATTTTTTTTCTGCAGCTCTAGAGTGTAAGCCAAGACAATTGAACCATTTTAGTAGCAGGGCTGGGTGCTCAGAGAGGAACTCTCAAGTACTATTATCCCTGATAGCATCCAACACTATAGTTTGTGCTGTGTGAAGCAGTTTTGAAATGTGTCACAGAGATGGAGTGATTCATACTTTGTATTCTTCTTGACAATAGATGTTAATATTTTCTGGTATTTAGAGTGTCAGCTTTTTGACAACTTATATTGCATTTTGGGGTTGTTTGGGGTTTTTCTTGTGTTATCTGAAAACTAAATTGTGTATGACTTGGTACAAAATGAAGCCAATCACTTGACTACCACTTCTAGCCTCTCTTCTTGTGGATACTTTCACAAAGTAAATATTCTTGTGAGAAGGCAATGAAATATTGGGGAGGGGGAGGTGAGGGCATGAAGGAGAAAAATGGGAAAAAAATAAGGATCACAAAAATGTTTGCATTTCAGTTTGAACAATGAATTTTGAAGATGGTTTTCTGGAGGGGAGAAAAGCAACATCTGCTAAGTCATGGTCATTAAAGCATTTCACATCTTGTTTTCACACTCACATCTATAAAAATCCTGCTATGCAAGAACTAAGACATAAGTCAAGACATAAAATAACACAAGGTCTTCCTCTGGCATCTCACCTCAAAATATTCAAAAGTAATGCTTAAACTGCTAGAGCAATTCCTGAATATTTGATAAAAACTTCCACGGAAAAGTTGGGATAGAATTTATGTGGACACATGCTTTCCCCAAATTTGCATGATAATTTCATAGTGCCATCCAAGGCCCCATGCAAAGCTTTCAGGTAACACTAACTGTACCTGGGGGAAAAAAAAAAAATCACAATATTCAGGTCTGACTCTGCTCTTTTAAAAGCTACACTTTACCTTTCCTGCTTGGAAGGAGCAACATGAAGCAAGTCAGCTGCAAGGCTCTGAAGCACACAGCTATTTTACCATAGCTAAGAACTTCTCATACAATGTTAAGGGGTTAGAGGGAACCTTAAAGATTTTTGAAGCATTGTTGAAGAGCAACAGAATAGGAAAGTTCATACAAAGGAGAAGTGTCAAAATGTGACATTTCAATAACAAGGAGGGAGCATGGCTTGTTACGAAGCTCAACACACAAAGGAGAAGAATTACAGACCAATTCCAGAGCTGCAGCCTGGTCTTACACACCCTAAAAGGCTTTGCATTCAAAGCTGGCTGTGACATCCAGAACCATGTGGGACAATAGAAGAAAGGGACAAGCAGAGCTCCTGTGTTTGGTCCTGGTGTCAAGAGCCTTTCACAGGTCATGCTTTGCCTGCAGAAACTCTCCAGGAGCAAATTGCCTCTCTCAGGCTCTCAAAACACACCTGTTAATGTGATGAAGGAAAATCTTTCCCTAACTCCCAAAGGAAAATGGTCCCCTGCAGATCCTCTTGCTCTTTCCCTCTCTCCCCTTTCCTCCCACATCACCAGAATAGCAGCTCATGACAGAAGAGTGGCTCTCCCATCAGAAGGAAGAGTATTGGACATTTATCAACAAAAGTTCATCATGTGATCACATTCACACTGGCAAACTTCCACAATAAAAATACACACAGTAAAAGCAGGTTCCAACTTCCCCACGAAGGAAAAGAGATCCTGTAGGAGAAGAAATAATTACAAAAAAAGTTATAACCTGGTAATTCTTCTGATATCTTTTATCTTAAAAACTGAGGCTGTGAAAGTGAAGCTAAAGAGATGTGGGGTAAGTAAGACCACTGCTTAAAAGATCAACCCAAAGATATTAATTAAATGAGGTCAAAATCATGGGCTAGGGGAAAGGCCTATAACATACTAACTTCATCTCTGGAGCCTAAAAAGGCTTGATTTTCCAGAAAGACAAAAGAGGGTTGATTACTTCAAAATATTTCCTGCTTCAGTTGTCTCTGAATAGGTCAGACACACAAACACATGGAAGAGAAAACAAAAAGGCAAGATAAGTCAGATCTGGGAGATCAGTGACCATCACATAACTCCAGGAATGAAAAATAATTAGTAAACAGAGCAGAAAAACATCTCTAGACCATCTATGAAATTGTGGAAAACAACTGGAAATTATATGAAGATACCTGTAAAAACCACAACAATTTGAAAACAGCCTAATTTATGAGGCAGGCTCTGTAGTATGACAAGTCCAGTAACAAGAGCTATGAAGAATACAGTGCTACAATGGGAAGGTTATGATTGCACACAAACATTCATAAGACATCTCAGTTTGCAGGACTGATTCTGAAATTTGGCAATTTATACAATAACACTACTACTTGTGGTATTATGGCACCCATATCTGACTCATCCTCCATAAAGAAAAGGGCAAATCTCCCTCATTCAATGATTTCTGCATCAGGCTCAGCTGCTTGCTCTTGAGGCAGCTCCTCTTTTAGAAAGATATGCAGTTTTGATCAAGGACTTCCACTAATGGAAAATCTATCATATTCCCTGAATGATGCATTCCAATAATAAAATACTTTGGCTTCTGAAAATGTGCATCATCTTTCCTGATCAAATTCTCTGACTTTCAGGCTCAGCCTCAGGATCTTGTTATGTTTTGTCTTCATGATAAATGAATCCCCAATACCAAGCATCTACTCTGTGTGGAGTAGATATGTCACCCCTTATGCTTTTCTTTGAGAAACAAAAGCAAACAGCAGAAAACAGGAGCAAAAAACAAAAGCCCCCATATAAATTTGTTTAAGGTTGGCTCAATGTTTTTAGACAAAAGATGAGTAAGTCTCATCTTGCATCATCTCCTAACCAAGAGTCAGGCACAGAAGTTCAGATTTAAAGGAAGTCAAAAAGGAGATTCTTTACATACCCATTCCCCCTCCAAACACAAACAAACAAAAAACCCAAAGAAAAAACAACTAACAAAAAAAAATCCCCACACAAAATAACAAGGATCTAATAGGAGACCTTTTCCCATGTCCCTTCTATAAGAAGACAGACCAATCAGAGCTGATTGAAGTAAAGAACTTCTAAGCATGTCCACCAAACAGGAAATACAATGGGAAATCCTCACACACAAGATTACCTAGGGCTACTCTTTCTAATGTTCCTTCAGAATTATATCATGGATTAACAGTACTCTTAATTATGTAGAGTAGCAGTAAATAAGCATGGGAATTTCTATCCAAGTGAGACAAAGCTACACAAGTGACCAAGGAGATGAACACACCACACCATTTTGCTAACACAACTGTAATGCTGATGCTTAAAACAAGGTGAAAAAAAAGTGGATATGAGGGATATCTGGAAAACATGTGAAAAAGGAAACATCTTGTGGTCTAATTCTGACATTATTCACCTCTTGGGACCACCGACACATCTTTAACAGAGCATGGTAGCTCCAGCATCAGGGGATAAAAGCAGAAGAAGCACTGGACTGAAAGCCACATACCTGACCAGCAAACTTCACTGCTTCATTGTCTTCAGCCAAGTGTTCACTACAAGCACATGGAAAATAGCTCTACAAAAGGAGCAAATACTCCCCTGCTGGCCCAGAAACAAAGGAAGCCCCAGTCTTAGGGAAAGTTGCAAAACCACACAAAATCATTCTATGGATGAAATTTTCAAAATCAGAAATGCTGCACAATTTTAATGGCAGCCAATGGAGAGAAGTTAAGTTCCACTGATATTTCAAGTTAATTAATGACTGACTCAGTTTTGGGAATGATCACTGTACAAACACATTGCTTTGGCCAAACTAGACATATCTTCTTGTATTTTCTCTTCTATTTGAGAAATACCCTGGTCTTTGCCACACACACTACTCAGTAGCAAAGTATTGGTAAGGGTTTCTTTTATTTGGTAGTAACAAAACAGCATCATTACATTAATAACCAATGACAAACAATGCAGTTTAACTGTCCAGCACCTTGACAGTTCTAACCTTCTTTATGTACACACACATTCCAGTAGTCTCAATGCATTTTTACATTTTTAGCAGCTTATGTTAACAATTTGCACACACAAATACACACACATATAAACCTCAGCAAAGAGAACCTGCAGTAAGTGACATTTCCAGTAGCCATGCACAATTTGTATGAACAGTTAAGGCCAGATTAGAGGGGGAGAGAGAGACACAGGGAGACACAAGGAGAAAAGCAAGCAAAGTCACCAGCTGAAGACAGGCTGCTCTCTCCCAGCTCTTCAGGTAAAAAGGGTTTTTAAGAGACAGTTGTCCATATCATTATATGGAAAAGTCTCCTTGGTTAAAAACAGCTTCAAGAACTGCATTTATAAAGCTAGACTAGCTGGGAGGGAAAGAAAAAAATAGCTGATGAAGAAAAACTCTAAGTAGTAGAGCATATATAGGAGAATTAATATGTCCTTATCTGGGAAGTTTAGGCTCACCTAAGCTACCCTGGAGGAGGATGCACTTTCTGATGAAAATGTTCCTGTTCTGGTCTGTCCTTTGAGAAATGTGGTGGCTACATTGGCCTGGGGCCACATTTAGAACAGAGATACTGTAAATTCTTGCAGACCTACTAAGCAAGGCCAGATGGGACAAAAGGTACTGTGATGCTGGGTTTGGTATGACAATAGGAGAATTACAGAACTAACCAGGACAGTGAAAATCACTAAACCTCTCCCCATGGATTGATTAAAGGAGAGACAAAGGCAAAGTGAGCCCTTTAACTTTGGTACACTCTTTCTCTTTATGCAGTAACAGTTTTTTTACACATTTGCAGAATTACTCAGGTAACCAACGTGGTTAGGCAATGTGTCTTTATACAGACTTTGAAGGTCAACCTTAGCAAACACTGTGGTTCAAGTCATTCTAAGATATTAAACATAACTGGTCTAACAGAGCTGCAATTTATTGTAAAGTGAAAATAAGGACACTTCAAGAGGTGAAATAATTAAATGTACAGTCAAGTTTCAAGTATTGAATATTTAGTCAGGAAATGTACAAAGATATCCTCCTATTGACTTAACACAGAGGTTCAAAGAAGAAATCTGTTTGAATGCCCAGGCAGCTGTGGCTGACCACACTGTGAATGTCAGCTCATTGACTCAGGTACTGAACTCTTGCCATTTTAAACTTAGGCAAGTCATTAGCCATGAAGAAAAGCTAAGATTATTAGTTAACTGCCTGTTCAGTTGCAGGTACAAGCATGGTATAATCTGATGAACCAAGCATAATTAAGTATTTTCTGCATTTAAGAGCTGCACATGACATACAGAAACCCCAGAGGGGCTAACAGCATTGCAGAAACTATATAATTAAAATTTGCTAATAAAATTGCACATAGAAAGCAGAAAAATATAAAAATGTGTGTGAGGCTTTTGGGGAGTCCCAGGAGGCTGGTAAGGGGTGCAAGCACATGACATCCCACAGTTCTGAGGCAGGCTGGCTGCACGCCAGCATCAGCCACTTAACTGCACCCTGCAAGAATTCAGCTGCACATCTTTGCTTCCTTCCTGTCTTTCATATCTTTGCAAGGCAAAAGGCAAAGACAAAGTCTTTCAGCTGGAGTTCTTTCATCCAAGAACATTCTTCATCCAAGGCCAAAGGTTCACCATATCCTAAAAGGCCTTTGAATCTGCATGTTCAGTTATCTTCATCCAAACGTTTTTCTTTGGGAGCATTATTCAGTCCTTGGGGCCGATCCTAAAAGAACACCAATAAAAACTATCTTCATTCCTTCAAATACAATCTTCAATGGCTTTATCTCTAGGACCACTGTATGAGAGCATTGTGCTGAAGGTGAAAAATGGATGCAGACATATTTCAATTAAAACCACAGCACACTGAAACATTTTTCTATGGTTTTTGGAAGTTTACTCTTGGTCAGCTCTCTAGCTAAAGGTTTCCAAGGTGAAAAAGGCTCTCTGAAAAACCACACATATAAACACAATATTTTTCCCCTCTGCTGACAGCTGTTTAAAAAGACTACCTGTTAGCTTTCCTGGGACAATATTTCTAAGATGATAAGAACTGTGATATAAAGATCCTATCAGTTTATTACACAAGTACAAAGTACTTTGAATATAAAACTCTAGAACATGAGGAGGTTCTGTATCCACTTAAATTGCTTTACTGGAGTAGAGAGAAGCAAAGTTTCCTCTGGGAGACAGTAAGACAGTTATTTAATGGGGCTTGATAATGCCATAGAACACAAAACAAAACCTCCTGCAATTGTAGCTTGTGATTGTCTAAAATAAAAAAGGTGTCAGGTAATCTTGGTTTCAAACAAATACCATTCTTTAACCTGTCCATTGTTATTCCACATCATCTAGCTCACATTTCCTCCAAATTCTTTTCTTATTTATATATATGTGTGTATATATATATATATATATATATATATACATATACATATACAAAGTTTTCCAATCCTTTCTGTTATTTTCAAAAAATATTTTCCCAGAGTCATCTATTCTCCTCTTCCTTTCTTCCTTCTGTCCAAATATCTTACTTTTTTTCTTCAGGTAGCCTCTCCCTGCTACTCTTCTTTTCAATTCCACGAGACCCTTTAAGATTTTAGTCTTGGCCATCCTCTCTGCATCACTCACAACTCTGTTTTGGTCTCCAGAGTCTCTCTGCCCATTTGGGATCTCCTGACTCTTTTCAGCCCAATTCCCCACAAACTGTTTCTAGAATAAAGGGTCAGTCGTGCCTTGTTCTAACAGCATGAAAAGACCTAACTAGAGGAGGGTCAATCTTCAGTATATTTTTTAAAAAAATAAACAAAATAAAACACCACACAACCTTCTCCTTAAAAGCAGTGCTTAAAAGTAAGTCTTCACTATTGTTTTACAAGACTTGAAATAATTAATTTTATTACTACTGCATCTGTAGCTTCTGAAGGACTTTCATAAAAAAAAAAACCAAAGCAACTCACTCCAAAGCAACTTTCAAGTTTTGATGGTTACAAGAAAAGCATGAAACATGCTCCTGTCTTAGCTAAGTGAATCACAAGTGAGAAAAAATATAATTCAACTCTAATATTTTAAAATCTTCAGGTTTCAAGGCAGCTGTGCAACTATTAGCATTCTGACTCACAGGGGCAGACACAAACCTGCTCTGAATAGAAGAGCAGACTGTGTAAAAGCTTAAATCTATATCTGATTTTGAACTATTCTGGGTTAACACTGTTTGGTCCGAATATGAAAGAGAGGGAAGAAAAAAAAGTAAAGGTGATCTCAAGCAGTGACCACTTAAGTGCCATTAAAATGCCACTCATTACACTGAAGATGTAAAAACAGGCAGGAAGGTTATCTCAGTAACTTCTAGACAATTTTGGATGGGAATGACCAGCAGTGACAAGTATTTGGTACTTTGCAGATTTCAAACCAGTAGGAAATTGAGAAATAGCACAAAATTTTGTATCAGTTTGTGATATTTGTCCCTATCAAAAGTAATTTCTTGATCTCAAACTAGAAGCCATTTCCCCTGCAATGGGAAACAGACAGGTCAGATAAAGGTCAGATAAAGATGATGATTACTTTTTCCTTGGATGGAATGTAATCAATACCCCTCATTACTTTAAAGCAAGATGATGGGGAGGAAAAAGGTGTTGAGGTGCATTTGAAGGCACTGAAGGGTTTGGAAATCAAATCTTTTATAACATTAACTTTCTGAAAGGTGTTAACAAGTCATATTAGCTCAAACAGAAGCTTCCTATTGACTCTCTTATTCTGCCTTCAAGGCACAACCAAAACAAGTATCAGACTTTGAATCTGAATCAAATGGGATTTGGTTTGCAAAAACAACTCCCTTTGTTTAAAGTTTATTAATTCTTCAGTGTCCTTTGTTCTTTAGCTTTTAATGTGCAAATTAGATTTCTGTGCACTGGAGTCAATAAAAAACTTTTAGCTGAAAGGAGATAGTGATATAAAGTACCACGTATCATCTTGTAAAACCAAAACTCATAAGCTTGTTTTAACACCAAAATAAATGTAAAAAGAGAAATTAAAGTAGACTGTGCTAGCAACAGGCTGAAGGAATATTGAAGGCAAAATGAGAGAGTGTGCTCTTAAATAATTTTTTCACAGCAAATTTCAGGCCTAGCAGATCTTGCACCTAGTATAGCATACAAGTAAGGATAATTTTTTGGATGCTGAGGCATTCTTAAATTTGTTCATAATCAGGTCTAAGCTGTTGGTTTCTGTCCTGGCACTGACATTAAACAGTCCTTAGTTTTCCCCAGCTGACTCCTGAAAAACAATAAAATCAGAAGGTGCCAACAACAACCTTGGTGCTGGGTCAGTGTTCTCTCTGCAGTGTGAAAACAAACTGTGAAATACCATGAAGTACTTGGAAGCACTCACAAACAATTTTCTCAGTGTTCCCCCTCAGCACTGGAGGTGGCTGTGGGTCAAGCCAGTGCTAAGACAAATCTGAGCTTTACAGCTGCTGAAATACTTAAACCACTCCAGATTTTAAAGTTATGCCACAGCAGTGCAGTTATTACTTGCCTGCCCTGCTGATGGCTGTTGAAGTTCTTATTCATCAAGGGGCCCAAATAATTGAAGCAATCCATCTGCTCCATGCTCTCCCCCTCTGCTACCCTGTGATTCCTCCCTGCCATGTGATATTTGCCAGTGATGTCATCCTTAAGCATTTGGCTGTTGGATCTCCTGAGAATGTGCTGTGATGGAGCAGAGGTAACTAAAATATTCCACCTGTTCCAAGCTTTCCCTTTGCAAAAGCCTGATGGGACCTGATATTTGGCAGTGACTGTCATGACTGATCAAGCAGTCGCCAGACTCTTGCATATTTCCTGAAGGCTGCTGCTGTTTTTCATCATGAATTCCAGATAATTGAAATAATTGACCTGCTCTGAGGCCCTGCTTTGACTCCAGCGTTTTCAGCATTGGGACATTTGCCTATTGTCATATCTGGTTAGGAGCAGCAGAGGCTCTGATAACTCTTTCATGAGATGTCACAGCAGCACAGAGCAGCCTTTTCTGCACAGTTTGTGTCACTGAACTGCCAGACACCCTGCTGCCCTCTGCACTCTCCCCATGGCTCACAAGTGCACATGCTACATCCACCCAAGTGCTAGAAAGGTGCAGGAAGAGGAAATGAAGCAGTTTTACAAGCAGGCTGATAATGGGAGTTCTCTTACTGCTCCCATGTGATGAGTAATTTAAACACTCCAGTGCTCTGCTGCTTAAATGAACTTGCATTAAGTTTTTCTTCAGTAGTTAAGGAGCCTACAAATGTTTTACAGAGGATCAGATACCCAAACTTTCACTTTTCACCGCTTACTATGTTGCTAAAGGACAGACTTGCCTGTTGATTGATATACAGATTTTTAGAATAGTCCAATTAACTGCACTAGCCATAAGAAGCTTTGATGTGTTCTTCTGCTGAGGGGTATAGATCTTACTTGCAGTCAGATTATATTGCTCACTTTTATTTGAGAAGAACAAAAGTATCACATTCCCTGACTAGATCACATCCCACTCCTGAATTTACTGTACTCATTTCAAGATGATCAATTGTGATCATTGCTCTGCTTAGAACCTGAGCAGGTCACAGCCTGACTGACAGGGACTGTACAAGTCTTTCCAACACTTTCATTAAGATCTAACATTTCTGCAGCTGTACTTTAAGGCATTCTATATTTTGCCCTGCACAAAATACAGATAGAGACTTATTTTTAAAAGAGCACTTCTAACAATGCTCAACTTTTCTAAAGTCCAAGTTTTTCTTTATCTGTAGCCTTTTCTTTTCAGCTCTTTAAACAGATAACACTGAAATGAATAAAGAGAAATGCTCTTTTTAAAGGGAAATAGCTGTCAAATCTTATACAGATGTACAGCTGGTAATGATTTCAAGTATATTAGTTACAATCACATACCCACTTAAATAAAACTCTGGGGTTTTTTAAAATTTGAATGCAAATTAAGCCAATTCAGTAAGTCAAAATGATCTGTTAAGAATAACAGTTTATAAGTAAACTGTGTGATAGAAGGAATACTTTCTCCTTATCTTGCATCAAGCTTTTTAGACTAGAAAGTGCTCATTGTCTTGAGTAGAAAGGCTTGATGTGTATTAGTTTAAAGATAAAGCCAAATCCTGACATGCATAAGAAATTTAGGTTTCTGTCAAAAATGAGAGTCAGTGTATGCGGAGAGGGACAAAAAGTCACAGCAGTCCTGTGGCCCAGAGAGAAGCTGGGACCTGCAGAGCATCCCTTCTAAACTTCAAGTTCTTGTAGCAACACAACACTTTTTTTTTCCCAGTAAGAAATACCTTAATTAAAAGAAGAAACTCACCTCATGGCAGTTTCAAATTTCAAATTTAGAGAGAACAGTTTCTCTAGGAAGACTCAGTACCCTACTCCAGTGATTCTTTGTCAATCATCACTTACTTGAGGTAAAAAGAAGATGACAGAAAGGGCACTGCTGTATTTAGGTACACAGCTGTGGGGTGACAGAAATCCACCTTTTGATGAAATAGATTTTTTTTTTTTACATACACTGGTGATGATAGATTGTAGAAAATTCAAAAGGGTGACTTTACAGATAATTGGCCCTGACTAACAAAAGTAAACAACATTGCAGCTTTTTGTCAGCAGTGGGATGCAATTATGCACCATTAATTAAACTGGCATGTCAATGAAAGGTCAGATAACATAAAGGAAGAAGAAAGTAGTTCTATACTTTGAGAATGTTATTGCTTGTGAAAATGTTTGTGCCTATATAGCACCCTTGGAGTGGGAGGAAACCATTCTGCATTTCAATCAGGTGAGAATTTGGAGTCAGATTCTGGTCAGGCTTAAATACAAGAACATGAAATAAAACAAGGTGATAGAACTAAGGAAGGTGTTGCAAACTTTAAGGTACCCACCTATCCTTTCATCCTGAAGTGGCAGGTCTGCTCAGGAATGGGGACATCACACAGAAGGCAGAACATTTTCACTCAGTAGGGGGTCAGTAACCTTGCAAGCACTAATTTAATTCAAAGCAGAAGACCTAACTTTCCTTATGACTGCATATGCTTCCATTAAGATAATCTACTGCTCCCAATGTTTTTTTACTCCTTACCTTCTCCCAGTCACCATTCTGATTGCTCCCAGTGCCAACATTTCAGGAGGCAGATTTGCCATTTGTGATGTTGTGTCACAAAACTTGAGCCACAATTAAGAAAAAGAACCAAAAAACCATCTTGTTAGCAGTAAATATTTTTTTTCACCCCATGAGAAGTCACTTTTAGCTGGATTCTTCCCTGTCCATCAAGTTGCTTTCCCCCAGTTTCATTATTTGCAGAGACTAATCTGGCAGTGAATGATAAATGGCAGCAAGCTTTGTGTCTTTGTACATGGATTCCAAATACCCTAGTAAATAAAAGGCACAATAACTTATAATATCATCTCTGCATGAAATATATATGGCTTTTCCTGATTCTTTCAATTTTTCTTAATTGATTAGAAATAAATATGCAACCTTGAAGGCCAAAAGCTTCTGAAGTAAAAGGCACACAGTGTTCTAATGTTTATCACTAATGGAGTCAACTGTGTCTCCTTCCCAGGAAGAAAGAGATTTGCAAAGATATTCCAACACTGCTGCTTCCTCTCCCAAAGCAGAATTGAGACCTGGCAGCAGGTAAAGATGGGCAAAATTGTGCCAAGAACATCTCAGGGACGTGCCTTCCCTTGGCAGGCTGGGGTTGGGTTAGGTGATCCACTGGAAGAGCAGCAGGAATTGACAGCATTTGATTTCTCAAGTTCAGGTTAGAAAGTCTGGGGTCTTGGCAGGGGCAGGAGTGGTGTTCCTCAAAAACCTCAACAAAACCCCAACAAAAGCCTATCTATCCACACTCAGATATATTCCCTTCCAAAAAGAACAGCAGATACAGTTAAATATTGAAGAGATTAGATTGTTGACAAAGAAGAGAAATAGACTGTATTTAAAATATTTTCATTTTTCTTTCTGGTTTAGTAGAGAAATCTTATTTTCAGCACTTCCATTTCCCTTGACATACTGAAAAGCCTGAATCTGTCTCCTTTCCTTATGTTATTTTAAATTTTCACATGATTACAGAGAAACTGCTAATGGTCATGCTGAGAACTTACATCTAATTTATCAATAAGGCAAGTCAAACTTCCACAGCAAGTTAAGTTATGCAGGATATGTATTTCAATACAGCACTACATCATCGCACTTGGTAACTTAAAGGCAAGCATTTAATTGCATGAAAATTTTCGAGAGAAGGTGAGGGAATCAGTGTACTGAGATTGTCTTTGAACAAACTAAGTGGAATAAGCATTGATTAAAATATCAAAGAATTGATGTTGAAAGTGAAATTAAGTCAGAATAAGGTAAGTCACAATTTTTGGAGTTTAACTTGATGCAAAATCTAAGCAGAAGGGAACTTAAAACTAGGTTAACCTCACTTTCACTTTGCATTTCTTTTTACATTGAAGTTGTGGGTTATTTTAAACCTGTGGTTTTGTCTAACTGCACATCTCCTGAAATGGTAAATACCTCTTTCTTTTCAAGTCTCTCCAAGTTGCTAGAGAACACCTTTGATACTATTCACTGTACCCAGCCTTGTGCTTAGGCAGCAAATGCCACTCTTAGCTGATGGTTATCCTGAGTAGCTATAGCACCATTAACTTGTCTCAAATGCCCCATTTTTAGAGATTGTCCTTGTTAGGAGCAATTTTGAAAGAGTATAGAACAGCTGAAAAGGACTGAGTATTTTAGATTAGGCTATTATAGTAAAATTGAGTATCCCAATCAAGTTCTTTGGTATCTAAACTGATTTATCCTATCCTAGCCCTCCTGTGTTAGAAGAGGTCTGAAAAAAGTATGCCCCAGAAATTTTGTAGCATTTCATGTTAGGCTTCCTTCATCCCCATAGGTCAGATTCTGATTTAGATTAAATTATCTACTAGAAAAATAAAAAATCCTCTACCTTAGTATTATATTAGTATATCAGTGAGATGTGTCTGACATCTCTCAGGCTCAATCTGGTAGACAGTAATTAGGAGACAATGGGAGTGATTTTGAGAGAATCCCTGATTGTTTCTAAGGTAAGGGAGCAACAAAGAAAAAGACATTTGGGATGTTCCTTCAGAGGCAGCTCAAATACCACAGCACCTCTTGCTCAGATACAAAGCCCAGGTTTCCTTCCAGCTTCTCCTCCAGCCAGTTCCACAAGAAGCAAGCAGGCATTTGGATGACCTCTGTATGCCTTCCACCTTCCTGAAACCATGACTCATAAGATGAAAATGATCTTATTTCACTGTTAAAATTCTTGTACTGTATTCAGTTACTCAATGACCAAGTAAAGAGGTACCCACTACACATCATATATCATTAGAATATTTGAAAAAGCTTTCAAAACCAGGACACTGAGTAGAAACTGCTGAAGAAAACCAGAGGCAAACAGAACCATACACAAATGTTCCTAATGGAAAACATAAAAAACATAAAGCCCTCCTGATTGCCACCTAGACAAGACTAATACTAGTTTTTAAACCTGGAGCTCTCTCAGAAGCAGCAAGTTGTACCCCTTTCCATGAAAGAAAGGCTTTTATTCACATAAAGGTGCTCAGGGCCATTCTCCTGCTTTGCAAGAGGAATGCTGTGTTTACATGGGCAAAGTAGGGCTCTGGGCCAGGACTCATGTTTAATAAGACAAGAGTTCATCTAATGGAATTTAAGGGTTTAATGCTATGTAATTAACTTTCTGTCAACACAAATCAAAAGGGTATCTGTAGGTTGTGTGGCTGCAGTCAGAGGCAGCCCAGCAGACCCTGGCTCTCCAGGGAAGCCCCTCTGGCTCCAAGGGTGCTCCAAGCTGATGGATCCTGGCATTCTCTGCACAGCCACTGCAGTCACATTCCTAGAGCATCTGTCCATAACGATCTGGGATGGATTTGCTCCTTTGCAATATTGAATTCCAAGAAAGCCTTATTTAAATGTGAGGGAAGATGCAAATAGTTATTAGATAGCCTTAGAAGAACATGACTTGATGGTGCTTTTCATCATAATATTGCTGATGATTACTCCCTCAAGTCTCTTCAGAAGAGGCTAGGACTTTTCACATGCAGCCAAGCAGCTTTCAAGAGGAAATGCAAGACTAAACATTCTGCTTTGAAATCCTGCATAATGATATGTATTATAGAATCAGTTTTTGTTGTGTGTTTTTCAATTTAGCATGCATAATTTTCAGTTTTGCTAGTAATTCAGAAAGCTTTAATGCTTACTTAATTAGCCTAAGCTTGGTAATTCAGCCAATGAAAACTAAAGTGTTTAAGTTATATTAATTGTAAACAATGTTAACAGTTAATTTTCTGAATGATGGAGCAACATAAAAACAAACTTGAGCAACACTAGGATTAATTAATTGATTAGCTAGTTTCTGTTGAGAATTATATTCAATAAGAGTCTGTCAATACAAATTGCTATCAATTGCAACTTTATGAAGTGCCAAGAATAATGGATTCAGGTGCATACTAGAACTAGTTGTCATGAATGCCAATTTACCACAGAGAAATGGATTGTTTATCACCTAATTTAATTTCAGACAGCTAACTCACTTGTAATAACTCATTTTAGCATTGAATTTTCAAGAACTTGAGTGTTGTTAAAAGCAGCAGCTTGCTGTAATAAGTTTGCAAATTTAAATTCTTCTGTAAATAATTTAAAGCAGACTGTAACTCAATTTTGCCATTGACTACTTGGAAAATACTTAGCAATTTTATTCACCATGCAGACACCCCTATTCCTCCCACTGGCAGCATGTTTCATTACAAATGCCTGCCTACTGCTGCAGTATTAGACTTGAGTCTGTGCTTTTAATAACACTGGGATGGATGCTGTGTCCTCTCCTGCTTCTGGCTGACTCAGCCAAAACACTCTTAAGCACTTGGAAATACTTAATACACTCCAGCACATCTGGACAGTTCAATGTCCAGATGCTGAAGAGGAAAATGAAGAGGTTTACAGCAGACTGAAAGGACACAATAGTCCTCTAGTTTGGGCCACAGAATGGGTTTAGTTCATCCTGTGCTTTCTCTCTCTGAAGTCTTCTAGGGTATTTGATGGGAACAAGGAAAGTTAAGAAAATAGCAGCCTATTTGGAGCCTTTGAAAAATTATGCAAAACATCCATTTCTTAAAGGCTCTGAGGAAGCAGACAGCTAGAAACAATTTAATACTCCTATGAAAATACCTTCCCCTTCCAGATATTCAACACTTACAATGCCTGAGTGAAAACATGCAGTTACACCACACTGAAAAAGTGAGATGGCATAAATAATGTAAGAGTTTATTAATCTGCATAAAGCTTTACATCCAGGAACCGTGTCATGCCTACCACTGTAAATACACAAATTCCTGCAAATCAATATGCTATTAGCCTTTTTTTCTTTATTTTACAAACAAGGCATTGAAACAAATCAGTGTTCCAGCACACCTGCAATAGGTATCTGACAGAGCCCAGCATCTTGTGCTCACAGCTGTCAAACACTACTGAGTGTAAAGGTTCCTCCCAGTTTTGTGCACTCACTGCAGATACCTCACATGAGTGAGCAGCACACTTGTTAGTCAAGGCAGATCACTTTACATTTCAACATAACCACTGTATTAAGACTCTCCTGTAATCTGTGACTTCAAGGAAGATCAACCACACTTGCCAGCAAGCAGTAATAAACTAAAATATTTAGAAAGCCCTTTCAACTTTCCTTTAGTAACATAAATTATTTTAATAAAATAAAAAGTCCACCTCAAAAAGTTTTGAAATTCCATCTCAAAAATAGGTCAGACTCTTACTTCCTATCTTCTCTCTTACAGCATGAAAAGCTGTCTGTGCTTTGCCTCATGACTTTTCTCCTTATGGGAGCTTCCATAAATCATTTCTGCTAGCAAAAAGTAATCCATGGACTAAGCCTGTCCTAGAGCTACAGACTGAGCTTCCACTGGGAAGATGCTGCAGGCTGAACACAGATGTTGACCAACCTAGTTAAAAATTGAACAGCACATAACCAGCACTACAGCAGCACCACTGTTTATTAGATATCACTCAAAACCTCTTCATAAGTGAGGAAGTATTTTAATTCTAGCTTCAAGTCAGACTAATAACATGACACTGTACTTTAACTCAGAACTCTTCTTTTCTGTAAGTCTGATATTTCCCTCCTCAAGAACATTAAATGGATTTTCCGTATTCACAGCTACAGTGACACAAATGAGGAAGTAATCAGAGATTTAATTTAGTATCATTACCCAAGCTAACACCTCACAAATCTGTGCTGACATGAATCAAATGGTTATTCCCACCTGTCAGCAAGAGTTTGATAGCTGAAAGGCAGAGGGAAATATGGTATTTGACATTTTCCATCTAGCAGAAGCCTCAGTTAAGAGTTTATAAATTTATTATAAACACACAAAAGAGGCTGAAAGAAAATTATCTATATTCAGTAAATCAAGATAATAGTTTAATAGATTTAAAATGTACTCCCCACCCCCTCAGTATGTTGGGAACTTAGTAAAAATTACTTAGTGCTTCAGTTTTGAAACTGTTTTGAAGACATTTTCTGTATAGAAGCATGCTCATACTTCATTACTTAAACTGCTACAAAATTAGAACTACAAAAATTTGTAATTAGAACAAAAGAGGTCATATTCAAGGCTTCAAGGCATTAGCACAGGACTGAAAACCTATGAGTGGATCTTACTTTCAGTTCAGCACCAGAAGTGACTGATCCAAGTAGGAGTACACATCAAAATATAGGCAGGTTATAACAAATCATATTTGTGATGAAGTAACAGCTACTATTTCTATATCAACTGATATGTGAGCACATACAACCAATTTCTTTAATCATTACATAGGAATAAAGTCTTTCTAACAAGGCTTTCAGATTATAAGTAACATTGATCTGTATGGAATTGTAATTTGCCATTGATGGACACCATGTGCAAGACAGTGTTAGGGAAGATGTATGATCACAATGCAGCTGAAAGCAAGGTCCTACCTAAACACAGAATGCATTCATTCTTAAGGGGGAACTGGGAAACAGTAGCAGACAAGTGCAGGGATGCTTTTATAAAATTATTTGCTTGCATTTATAAAGTTATGACCATCTTTGACCAGAATCTTGCCAATAGTGAAGCCCTAACAAAACCACACCAGTTTATGATTAGCTCTCAGATTTCATCCTTTGGTACCAGTACTGGTCTACACAAAGGAGACAGAAAATGGATAAATGCATTCAGAGAAGAGCTCCAGAAAAACTGTAGTCTGGAAATATGCTTTGAAGTGTCAAGAACTCTATTTGCTTTACTGAACAACTTTTAAAAGACTATTAAATCAAAATCTATAAGCACCAATAAAAGCTGAAGACTCTGAGACTCTTAATGGATGAGACAACTTTAAGTGGCTCTCAAATTTATCACAGCTCAAGGCATGATTTTAAACAGATCATAAAAAACAGGTGAAAAGTATTAACCACTGGCAGACTAGATCCTCATTCAAAATGGTCAATCTGACTGAAGATGTGTAGAACTGAGATAACTCTGGTGCCTGTTCCTCTACCCTTCTTCCCTTTCCCCCCAAAAATCCCCCACAAAACACATAAACAAAAAAGCCCCAACAACAACAAAAAGCAAAAAGCAAACAACTGTTTCTTTACTGATACCTAAGTCCAAAACCAAATAAATTCCTGTTGGTACACAAGGAAACTTTCATACATTCAGAATTTACTGCAGTTTAAACAGAGTAAATGACTTCAGTGTTTATCTCTTAACAGAAGTACATGCAGGAAAAAAAAAGTAAACATTCTTCTGCTGAAGTTTCTTATGGAATAAGGAAAACCTCAGAATTAATTAGACTTGATCAAAGTACATTTTTTCAATCTATTTTCATTTTATTTCCAGAGAAAGAAAAAGTTTTTGATTCTGAGTTGAAGGGCAATTCATGAACTACACATTACTTCAGTATAACTGGATTAAAGGCTTGGACATCACTCAGTGCAGAGATTATAAAAGCCATCCCCATCTTCTGTCTCCCAGGACAGCAGCTGAGGTCACAGGTCATTTTTCCACCAAATTTATTGAGTTCAAGAACCCTTTTCTCTACAATAGCAGAGTCACAGCTACGGCAGAAAATGACAAGAGCAGCCTCCAGCCTCGCATTCAGGTCACAGAAATGATTCACTGCTGGCTGACGCTGGCCTGGAACACCCAACTCCTCTTTTCAGTGACTGTCTGAGGCACTGGACTACTGCACAAGGCAGAAATGTAGCAGCCCTCTCTCTGTTTGTTGAGAGCAGAAGCACGAGCACAACTCCAGGAGATCATTTTTAGATGTAAATCCTGATTAGACAGAATCAGCTTTCTGCCGTGTTTGAGGTTCTTTTGAAGAGACATCCCTTTTCAGTATTCCCTGTTGGCTCTGCATTCAGTTCTGAGTCAGCCATCTAAAAATGGATTACTACAGCAATAGGCATTACAATAGCAAAATCTTCTGGGAGAAATTTATCCCAACAATTTATTTTGTGTTTTTAAATTGACAATGTATTTCTGAATGGGTTCTAGTTAAGCCTTGTATTTTTAGGAAAATCTGTGGTAATTACTGGGTTATATTTTATTGCCTCTCTTATGCTAAAAGCATATCTAGATGGAAAAGACCAATATAAATACTGTCACTTATGAGTAGGTCACTGGATAAGGAGCAAAAAACCCCCTGGGCTTGCTTCCAATTTTTCCCTGTCAGTTTTTCTGTGTGTTAAGTGGGATGGATATCTACTAATACATAAGAAGCATTTCTAAACCTAAATGTGACATAGACATCATTTACTATGAAGTGTTTTAAACAGCTACAAGGCTACTGAGATACTGTAATATTTGCTTTCCCTCAAAGGTTCTCATCTGCATTGTACAGATTTTACTACTTAAATTATGCAAAGCTATCAATCAACAAAAGCACATTCACACTTCAGAGAGCCTGACTCCATACCCCACAGACACTTCTCAGTTTATAAAAATTACTTTTAGATAATACTGGAATAACCTCAATTTGTTAATTATGACACTTTAGACAATCTGGAGCATTGCAAGCATTTCAGACACTTTTGAAACCACACCCTTAGAACAGTGATAACTCAGTTTCAAAATGTAAGGAAGGAAACATGAACTGTAATGACTGACATAAATTGGACATGCAAATACATCAATGGGATGCTTCAGATAGTATTCATACAACAGGAATATTTGTTCCACTCCACAGAATATCTTTTATTCCTTCCAAGTTGTTACTCTGAATCTGTCACCATAGAAATACCTATGACTCAATTTCAAGTACTGCTGAAGAAAAGTTACACCTTTTCAAATGTCTGTTTAAACAGTATTGTAATTTATGAGGAAACTAAATTTCAAGCATTAATTTTTATAAGAAATCTTTATTTCTACAGAAGACTCTACAGATCATCTTTATGCAAACAGATTGAAAAATACTTAAAAAATCCCTCAAGTTTTCTCCTCAGAGTCAGCAACAGTCTTATGAACTTCAAGAGACTTCAGAATGCTAGAAGTATTGATATTCTTCCCCCTTTATTCCATTTAAGTGTAAGATTCCTAGCAGACAATTTTTAAAACATCACATGCAGAAATCATAGGCTTGACTATTTTCAGTAAGATGCTCTTGAACACAGCCAGGTATGCACCAATTCTGCTTTTTAATCCAGAGTCTGAACACAAAAATCATAAACTGAGAGTTACATCTTCACATGAGAAATTAAAGAGGGTTGCACTATGTTTTTTCCTATGAATGAGCATTCATTGAGTGTTCTAAGATGAGAGGATGCCTCACTCCTGTCCAACCTGGTTCACCTTTTCCAGGCTGACAGCCCTCTGTAGCTGTAGACTTTATCCCTATTCACCTCAGCTGTGTAAGGTCCCAGCACTGGAACAAAAGCTGCTCCACAGCTTCTTGGGATCCATCCCCTCCAACATGCACCACTTTTCTCATCTCCCATCTTACACATTTTGTGGTCACATGGGAGCACTTTGATAAAGGGCAGGTACACTGAGGTTCCCCTTTCTGCTGCTTTCCAATAGTTGTCTGTAAGTTACTGCAGCTCCTGCAATGGGCAGGATTTGGATTAAGTCACAGCTTTTACCCACTCCATTGATCACCATTTCACAACTTTCCACCCTTTTACTTATGGTGGGCAAACTGAAATATTTTTATTTACCTGATACTCCCAGTTTTAGAGATTGGGATGATTTAAATTCTGGTCTGAAACAGCTGCATCCTGTTGAACCTCAGACACTGTAACATGGAAGAGAAAGACCTGGATCTCCAGAATGTGGGAGATCAATGTGGAAAGCCTCATTCACTTTCCATAGGTCATTTCCAAGGCCCCAATATCACAGGGTCAGTGATGCACGCTAGGCTGTGTAAGCAGCAAAGAACTTTTTGATACTTGAGAACAACTGTTTTATTTTTAGCTTTTTTAAAAAGACAAAGCTGGCACTGTTTGAGTCACTGTGGAAATGACCACAAGTGAACCAAACTGCCTTTCTTTCATTCCCATGAGTATTCCATTAGTCCTTATAAAAATAAGTACTACTGTTGACTGTTCACTAAACACATCAATTTTCAAAAGTTTTCTCCATCTTAAAACTTACTTTAGAATGATCATTTTAATATTATATTCTCTGAAAGAAGAGCTGATATTGGAGTGTAACATAAGAGTTCATTTGGCCCTACGTCTCTGATAATGGGCACTTTATGAAATATGAACTTCCTTATCTGTGATATATTATCTTTTCCTTGAAATATGGCTAATTACTGTCATTCATTAGAGATGAGACATTTGAGTATCATTTCTTGTGTCACATTGACTTCAAGTTGCTTATGATTGCATTAAATTAGTGACAGGGAATTTCTGAATACAAATGGTAAAAGATTCACAATGTACCTCATAATTATTAATGCACTGTCTTAACTGACATTTCCAGCTATGGAACAAGGTACCAATATCAACACTTAATAACTTCATTGTCACATTCATGGTGGATTAAAATATCTATAGGAGTAGATCAGTATCTGCATTAGGAACACCAGGTCACAGAGAGAGGACAGTATCTCAGTTTGTAGGTTCAAGTATTTGTATACAACACTGTGGAGTCCCTTTCCAAGACAGCCACTCCTCCAATTTCAAAAGATGCTTTATATCACATACTCAAGGGTTTTCTCCCAAAAAGCAGACAGAACAATCACACAGGTAGTTCTGTTTGTAAATTCTGTCATAGTGCAACCAACTATAAAATTGTTTGTTCTGAATTTTATTCCAAAGGACCTGACTGCATGTAAGCATGTTTAAAAGATTAGGACATGTATTATTACTTACAACTCCAAGTTAACACATCACAAAGATTGTCATTGAATATGGTTTATCTGTTGGAAGAGTTGAAATGAAGAGATGTTGATTAGAAGGATACTGCTAAACTAGAGCTCAGACTCCATAAACACATCTGTTGTGAAAACAATTAAAGCATATTTTTATCACACTGGCTCTTCTGTACAAATTCTTTAGTAATCTAACATGATTAGGAGAAAGGTATTTGGGCTGATTCACTCTACAATACCTGGGAGTTCACAGTTCCATCACCTCTGCTGGAAAACCAGAGCCATTACTAAGATACAGCTTATATTATTCAGATGTGTGTATGTAACAATTACATTTTATACCTGTTGACCTAAAATACACAGCCTAGGCTCTCACAGACTGAACTGTATCAATAAATCACTGAAAGAAGATGATTCCTTCATGATGGGGTTGAGACTTTTTAATGACTCAAATGAATGCACCTATTCCAAAAAGGAGGTACCATCTATTTACATAAAATTTTATTACAATTAAGAAGGGTGGTCAAGCTCTTTCAGAGAGGATACCAGCAAAGAAATACCAGCATGTCCTTAAAAGAGATGATTTTTAACACTGGGCTCACTTAAAATGCAGCTGTAAACACAAATAAGAAGATTATAATTGACGCTACCAAAAAAAAAAAAAAATCAAGCAAATAAAAAAATAAAATCAGATGCAGGAAAAAAAGTTCTCATTTACTCTTTGTAATAGGTACCTGAAATCTCTCTTTTGTTCCTTCTTTGAAGAACTAAAGTAGCATTGCCAATTTATACAGTATAGAAAGCAGCTTTAGTATAGTTTCCCTTATCTTTAAATTGAACTCCAGCCAAGGTATCTTGCATTAAAAAAAAAGGAAAGAAAGAAGAAGCTTTTCCTTCCCTACCTCATCCCATATCCAGGATGCCTTCTATGGTTAATTATTGCTCTTCACATAAAGTTCTTCTGCAAATTTGATGTTAATTGGGCTCTGAGCTTCAGTAAACTTTTCTGGGTTAGTACCATTTTGAACTGTGCCTAATTTACCCACAAAGCTTGTAAAACAAAAAAAAAATCAAAAACCCTCACCCCAAACTTATCTTACTGTACAAATAAATTGTAACTCCCACCTGTGTTTTGTAACTGCACATGCACTGCCTAAATTTAAATAATGCTTTTAAAAAACCCGCTATATAGTACACAAAGGTACACATTGCAACTACTAAAATATAAAGGCCAGGAGAAAAAGAAAGGAATTTAGGGGGCTGACATAAGAGAAAAAACTTGGGAAATATTTCTTACCAGTATCAGCAGAAAAACAGACACTGAGCACTCTTACATGATGCTACTGAAGGAAGTGCCTTTACAGCAGTTCTTTGATTAAATTAACATCAAAACTTCTTATAGCCAACTTTTTTTCCACACACACAAAAGAACCTGAAATCCTGAGCAACACAGATTTTCGGTTTTTTGCTCATGTTTTATATCTGGTTGAGTCAGTAGAGAAATAATGAGCTGGGGAAACTCTTAAATTGGATACACACAACTCCTCAGGAACAGAAGGGATCCTGGGAACTGAGCAATGCCATTGAGAAAATGCTGTCATCTTTGGCTGGCTGTGATGATTAAGAGAAACCCCTGATCTCTATTAAAAGCAAGGGTTACACACATCTTTAAGAAAGGCAAGAAGGAAGACCTGGGGAAATTCATACTGCTTAACCTAACCTGCTCCAACCACCATCCCTGGGAATACTGTAAAGAAAATCCCCCTAAAAGCCCTGTCCAGGCTTGTGAAGGACAAGAATTTGACAAGGAATAGCCAGCACAGATTTATGAAAGACAAAGTTTGCCTCACTGACCTGGTAAATCTTGGAAATGGCATGACAGACTCAGAGGAAGACAAGGCTGGATGGAGTTAACTTTGACCAGCAAGACTCTAAAATAAAATCTTCCATTGTAACTTTGCAAATAAAACAATGACACAGAGATGGTTTAAGCATTAGAAGAAAAACCTGACAGTAAGGGATTTGTCCAGTCTTAAAAGGAGAAATCTAAGTTGGGATCTTTTGCTGACTCGTAATTCCATCCTTTTCTCACAAGGGTAAGATGGGTAGTGGAAAGAAATTTCAAGAAGGTAGATTCTGATGAGATATTAGTAAAGGCTTTTCACAGTGAGAAGCCAAAAATTTTCACAGCACCCAGTAAGTTTGCAGGATCAGCTTCCTTAATAATATGCACAACAACATCAAACAGGGCCCTAAACAATCTCACCAAAGGTGGATTAACTGTGCTCAAGGGTTTGGCTCATCCCCAGTCTCTTTGACTGATGTATGACTACAGAAGGTTCCTTCCACCCTAAATTATCTATGGTTCTATTGTGCATGATGAATGCTGTTTTCTAAAGATTAGATTTACTGCCTAATTCAAATTCAGTAAGTGAAAATATTGAATTTCAGCTTAACAAGAGCTCTCCTAACAAGGATCAGTTCCTCGGTCCTATTAATGTGAAGTCTCTAAAACAGCTGATGAGAAGATGATCTCTAGTGCTGTAAATGCTCAGCTAACAAAGAGCTGCATTTGTCTGTCAGAAGTGCTCACCTTGTAACAAATTTAATGATCATACTGTTAGAACAGAATGGTGCTTGGAGATCTGCCTACTAGAGAAAAGCTGGTTAGTTAAAGATAGACAAGACAGGTGAGCAGAGGGAAGGATGTGGAAGACCCCAGAATCACACAGATGTACCAAGCAATGACCAATTATAACCCATTGTAGAGAAGAGCTTTTGAATTTCCCCTTCAGTCCCAGCTCTCATTAACCACTTCTGAATAATGCTTTCTCCTCAAGCACTTCTGAATAATGCTTTCTGACTTTCCCAGCTGATTTAAAATTGTTGCCCCACATAATGAGTTGATTGCACTGCTTTCACCTCTTAATGGCAGCTTCAGTTCTATGATATCCTTGGACATTTTAAACCCTTTGAAAAACTGTCAGAAACAGAGTAATAGAGCACACCTCAGCAACAAGGGCTATTACAGAGATTGCTGCAAAAACATCAGCTCTACCCTTTGCTTTCTGTGCTGGCTTTCTAAAGAATATAAATTCAAGGTTTTATACCTTATCTTCAAGATACTCAGTGTCTAAGATGGCATATCTAAAACACTGCCTAAAGTCTGTAATCAAACCTTTAGCTGGTTTGTTGTTTTCTGTTTGTTTGTTTTTTCCTCATCTTGCACAGTAGAACTTGGAACAAAGCCAATTCCAAGTATTACAAGATATATAAGTTTTTTGGATTAGGTCAGTAACGTTACTGAAATATTAGCTGGTTGGCAGACTTTCACAAACCCTCCCATCCTTTAACCCAAATCCTAGACAAGTTTCTCTGACTTTGCCCTCTCACATAAATTCATGTGTAAAAAAGCAAACCCAAAGCATGACATCACACACTAAATGCACTGGATTTCTGCCATTTCCAGTTGTGGATGCCAATGGCAGTATGTAGTTCCTGTGTACTTACACTGAGTACTCCTTTCAGTTCTCTTCCTTCCTTTTCACCTTCAGCTATTACATCTTCACAGAATTAAAAGTCACTAACGAGACAGACATCTGGGTTAGTTCATTTAAATAATTCTTTAGCTATTTATTTTGCAAAGTAGTTGCAAACTGGTTATAAACTGCTGCTAGATCAAAACATGCTCCATGTTCATATTATATATGAAAGTGTCCTAATAGAATGAAAAGAGATGCTCTAACTATTCTGGAGAAAAAGAAAATGAAATGTTCAAATTGTAGCACTTCTTCTGCCATTTAATTATAGCAGGAAATGAGAAAACTAAAACATTTTTTCAATTTAAAAAAAAAAAGTATATTTCTGCAATTACTCTGTATTTAACCATACACACAAATCCACTATTCCTCAATAAACCATCAGAGTAAGTAGAATATTTCACTACTTTACTTTTAATGGTACACTGCCAGATCTATATTGTGCTACATTAGGACATGGTGCAACTCTGCCTTGAAGTTCAACAAGTGAGTGATGGGAGAATGTAAATCAAATAACATTCATGGTCAATGCCTGAAGGTACAGAGGAGACAGTTGGTTTTGGAGATTATTTTTTATGTTTGTCTGACTTAATTTATGAAAGCAGTAACATTTTCTCATATATATATATATATATATATGTACAATTTCAAAATTTCCTTCATGAAAAAAAAATGACCAAGAAAGACACACTTTACAGCATCCATATGCCCAGAGGGAAATGATCTCATTGGATCTCATTGCCAATGTCAGTGACTCTTGGTATATTTAGTGGTGATCTGAAAAGATCGTCTGCACTTGTGTGCTTGGTGTTGGCAAAACATAAATTATGTTTGTGACTCATTGGATAATGCTCTTTTCTGCACATAAAATGACATTTAAAAATGTTCAGAAGGGCATATTTTATTCCTTCTGATTCCTACAATCTGAAATTTTTCTCAATATAAAATAAATTGCTTGCCTACTTACCCAACAGCACAGTGACTTTTCCTTTAATAACCAATAAGTTGTTTATAGAAAAGAAAAACTATTTATTAACTCCAGCTGGTTCAATATTTGTACATCATTTTTAAAGGCCTGAACAGTTGAGACAAGAAGCTGACAGCAAGTACCTCTATAAACTTTCCAGTCTCTTACTGAAAGCTGGATAATAAAGATAACAAAAAGGTCATTTTGCCAAGGATATAATACAAGGAATGGCACTCAGAAAGACAATATTCTAATAGAATTAATATATACCAAAGATGAAAAAAAGGGAAAATTTTATTTCTTACATATCTGTTAAAAACTTTACTGCTTCACACTAATGAACAATAATGTTTTACAGTCTTTGTTATAGGAAGCTCTAACAGATTTGTAAAGTACACTACATTTATATCTGGAACTGATCACATATCACAGATACTGCTGATTTTTAAAAGGAGATAGCCCTGATACAAACTCACTGATCTTCCCAATTTCACTGCAGTTTAACTGCCTTTTTAACTTCTACTTTACTGCAGTGTTTAGTTTATTGCAGTGTACCATTCATAATCTTTTGATCTTCAGAAGAAATTGTCCAAGGAGAAGGTTCCTTCATGCCATTGGGCTGTAAATCCTGATTGAGCCCACTAATTTTTCAAATTCCAGTATTTTGCTGTTCTTCCTGTTATGAAAAGATGATTCTACAGATTATTACTGAAATTAACACCTTAAACAATGTTTCTACCTCTGCTTTGCTAAAGCCAGTGCATGGAATCCACACCCTAAAACTCACATAACCAGCCTCAAGGTTTATTTGAAAATTTGAGTTACACTGAAGGGATCCAGTCTGCCTGTAAACAATCAGTGGAAAAACAGAAACTGCTCTCACAATATGCAGGGGAAAAAATGAGATGACTTTTCTTCAGCACAGGAAGGACATGGACCTGTTAGAGTGGATCCAGAGGAATGCCACCAAAATCACCAGAGAGAAGGAACTCCTGTGAGAAAAGGCTGGGAGAGTTGTGCTTGTCCAGTCTGGAGAAGAGAAGGCTCTGGGGACAAGAGCTGATAAGAAATATAGGGACAAACTTTTAATAGGGCACATAGTGACAGACAGCAGAAGAGTGGGGGCTCATAGCCCACCCTTTTTCTTGAAATTGAGCCACAATGCAAACAGAAATTGAAGAGCTATGATGTCCAATGCACAGCAGACAGAACCAAGTAGGAAAAGTGCCTGCTGGGGTGAACAGCCATGGAAAACACACTAGATGTGTTGGACGGCTCTCTGAGTTTGGGTGAGGTTTGCCTTGATGCCAGGGAAGGGGCATTGTCCTCTATGCAAATAATTCATATTCACTTCAGGCACAAACCCAGTTTAATAGATGGTATAGAACAATAAAACTTCCTTGAAAACTGTGAAAACTGATTGCCAAACATGCAGGTTGCCAAGTTTTGTGAAGAAAAGCCCAGGCAGTGCACTTGTCTTGTGTCTGCTGCCAGACAGTTTCAGTGGCACTGGAAGGCAGAACTGAATCTTGAGTAGAGAGCTAGAAACAAGCAGGAAGGTAAAATCCCTGAAACACAGCTGAGGAATACAAGCTGCTAAATATCAAACAGCACCCAGTTCTACCAGGAAACATGGGAAATGGCTGATGAAAGGCTACAGTTTCTGCACCTATTTCTTCCCCTCTTTCCTTTTAAAGACAGAAATGTCCTACTTTAAAGATAAGAAATAACCTCTGATCTAAAACCAAAGGAGATACTAAGAAAATTCATAACAAAAAGCACCCAGTCAGAGAATGGCATGTGCAAATCAGGTGTACAGAAAGGTCCAGTAAACAGAGAAATATTCCCATCTATGTGCTTTTTATTTATTCTGATAGCATAACTATTTCCATGCTTTGGCATGTTCAGTTTAAATAATTCTGGAGATATCTTATTGTCATGGATTTCATATCCAAAGGCAGGATTTCCATGACCAAGCCTTATTCAAGGAGAATCCTAAGGGTACTTATAAATATAAGTATATAAATATTGCTTTGCATTTGCTGAATTTTATACCTGTCTACTTTATGAAATAAGATGTTGCAAAAACTGAATTTATTAAAAGCTACAGTGTCATTATTCATAACGTTTACAGACACACATAAACACTTCTGCTTGAAAACAATCAGAATAATTACTTTGATACTCTGGATTTGCAATTATGCATAATACATTGATTTAAGAGTTCTATTCACAGCATGCCAATATCACCAAAACACCTACACTTTGCTGTGTAGCCAAAATTCCTCCAATTGAGCATGAAATTTCTTTGCAATTTTGTTCAGCACAAATCATATATTTCTATCCAAACAATTTCTGTAGTCATCTGATTATACAGTGCATGTGCCAAATACATTTTGTGAAGTGGAAACATACATTTTTATCAAAAAACCTACAGAAAATCAGGTTCTCTGAACTAATTGTGAATTTACAGAACAGATCCTACAGCTCACAAGGTATTAAGAAAAGGCTTTGCTCTCTTGTTAGGATGAAATATTAGGACATCAACCTCCATCTAGACAAACCTCCTATACATCATGTCAAGGTATTCTCATAACACCTGTTTGCTCATGAGGATAGAAATAAAGAAGCAGAGAAAAGAACATAGAGATTAAAAATATTTTTTGCACATTTAGAGACTGAGTACACTTTAGAATTGATACAGAATTTTAAAAAACTTTAAGTTAAGGACTCAAGCAAAACATCAACAGGTTTTGAGGCCTGAGTGTATATTTTAGGAATAAACACACACACACAAAAATATGGTCTGTATGAAAAAAAAATGTGCCTTACTCCAGGGAACATTTCTCAGATTATTTTTAGCTTTCCCATATGCCAGAGAAGAAAAATACTCCTCAGAAGTCTTAAAATATTGCTAATGTAATTCTGTGCAACAAACTGAACATCTATATATTTTACATTGATTTAGTATACACAACACACACAAAAATTCTAGCTGTGACCAGTATGTATGAGCAGCTGGGTGAGGAGTTTGTTCTGAATCACAGGCTCAGAACACTCACACGTTTCCAGGCATACATTGTAAGTGAAACAGCAAAAATCTTATGCAGATGTAAATATATTTAACTGGGCAGAACAATCCTGTTGAGTGTAACCACTGAATGAGGAGCAAAATAGTGTGAAATCTAAATCTATTTCATAAAAAACTTCATATAAGGAAGGAGGTGGTGCAAGCCAAACAATGCAACTTTGGGGTAAATGCTTTTCTCAAGTGGAAGAGCCACCAGATGTGAATTTTAGTGGTATAACTTCCCTTGCACATAACATCACAAAATACATACACAATGTGAAGCAATCATTTACAAAGAAAAAAAAAATACTTGGAAGTAGGGTTTAACATGAAGTGACTCAATGGCTCAGGAAAGTTTTCTGGATGAACAGTAGTGAGGGGGTGGGCAGAGAAGGCAGAGAGCCATCAAGGCTAAAGTGTAGCACAAGATAATGGAGTTCTTAGGCAATGGACAGCAAATTTAACATGATCTTTGAGAAATACAGAAAAGCAGAAAACACGATCCAATACAGATTCTCCTCTCCAGTGTCAGGTGTGACATCTGACTACATTTCTCTGAGATCTAATAGTCTAGAATGCATGGGTTTTGAAAGACTATAAAAAATGGCAATGCACTTGTTAAGACAAAAAAAAAAAAAAAAAAAAAAAAAAAAAATTACATCATCAGTAGAGACTTCAAGGAGAATATTGAAGCTATTCCAAAAAGGATGGAGATCATGTTTGGCAGACCTACAGTCAGGGAGAGGCTGGGGTCAGAAATGACTTAACAGTTTCTGATCTTGTGAGAAAACTGAGGATGTAAGTCAATGAATAAAACAGCAAAAGTGAAAAAAAAAGGGTCATAAATATTCAGTAATAGAAATCTAATGTTGCAGTGAAGGTAATTAAGGTGCTCAAACAACAGAAATTGAACATTTTCAGAGATTCTGAAGAAGGAAGAACTAGTGAGCAAACAGAATAATAATAAAGAGAGAGTTGAAAAGAGGTATCTAATGCAGCTATGGTATGTGGTACCCAAGAAATGTTTGTCCATCCTGCTCTAAAAAGCTTCCAATAAAAGAAATTCCATCATCTCCCTAGGCAATTGCATTCAGTGATTCAGCTTTATTATGAGAAACTTTTCCTGATACCTTCCTAAACCTTCCCTACTACAATTTAAGTCCATTCCACCTTTGCCACCTGCAGTGCATGCAAGGAAGATTCTGCCCTCCTGATTGCTGTTTAGCTTTTGCATATCTGCAAGTTATTACCTGGACTCCTTCAAATAGCCTGCTCCAATTTCCTTGACTTTTCATTGCAGTTATATTTTCTAAGTGTCTGATTGCTCACATTGTTCTCATCTGGATTCTCTCTCCTCTGGTCCCCCTTGAGCTACAGTGAGCAGCTTGAGACTGTGACATGACTTTTCAGTAAGCTGAGAGTTCCTGTTATCAAATACATATTGCCTGTGTGGTCACTGGAAACAAGGTGATCATTCCAGGAAAAATTTCACCATTATCTACAATAAATTATTCCTTTTTCACAAGGGCAGTGAAAGTATCCTCTGATCCTGAGACTAATATTAGGAACTGAGCATATCAAGAGGAAAGCTGATGATCTGTACCAAGGAGTTGGGAAGAGCCTGTTCCTTGGCATTAGACATTATGTCATAACACAATGCAGGTGCAATGCTGATGAAGCATGCAACCAGGTTAATTTTTGTTCAAAACAAGGAAGGCTGCATTTTAAAAATTACTCATTGGTTTAGTCAAATTATATAAGAAAATGAACCCACCTTAACTGGATTTCTTTGTTAACCAAGATAAAAAGTCTCTCTATTGGCAAGGGAAGCCAGCAGCACAAGTCATTAATACATACTACAATTACTCAAACTCCACAAATCTCTATTTTAATGTGTTTTGGTAAGTCACTCTAATTTCCAGCAGCCATTCTTTTATAAAATGATAGCTGCTTGTGTCAGTGCACACCTTCCAATTATTTACTCAAATAAATTACAAATAATGGCTAATATTGGCTTCATACTTATAAAAAGTGCCTGAAATTCAAAACTTATTCAATGCATCATAAATATTACTCACTAAGGCACATTATTTGCTGGAGAAAAAACATAGATGTTATTTGAAATTCAAAATTTTTGACATCATTGTGCCTTGTCAGAAGCAGAGGATGGTCTAATATCTATGACAACTCTAGGGGAAATGAAGTAATTTGATGGGGAAATGACTGAAAGATCTACTGTGAGCTTTTCTGCAGAAATAATTATGAAATCATATAGATTTGAAAAAAAGAAGTCCAAGTAATACCACAAATATATCAAATGGATGATCATCACAGCAGTAAATCTGTACTTGGTTTTCTGCAGGCAATAACACACCTGTGTTTACTCCAGCAGATGCAGCACAGTAGATTCTGCTGTTCAGAGCCCTTGCATGACCAGATATGAAGCATTTGCAGCAGGGCCTTTCTTATCTTACCTAAAGAAATAATCTGTTCCCATTTACAAAAAAAAAAAAGAAAATTAGGCAAAGAGGAAAAAAAAAATTTTACTGCTCAATTAATGTATAGATTAACTGAAATGACTGTCAGCAGCACAGTAGAAGAAACTCTTCAAAAGTGATTTACATTTTAGAAAAAAAACAATTTTGCCAAAGGAGGTTTAGAACATGAAGATAGCCTAAATGATTTAGCTTTTGGTATATGTTGAGAAGTAAAAAGCAACCAAGTCTGGAAATAGTTCAGATGTCTGGAAAAAAGAAATGAAAGGAATAAAAAACATTTTAACACTGAGGGCACTGAGTGCCAAGAAGCTCAGCAATGAGTATCTATTGATCTATGAGGCTACTTTGATTTTTTTTATGATTCTGGTACTGGAAAAAATTGTGGTGGTATCACAAAATAGCTAATATTCTCAAACTCTCTGGACAGGGAGCTTCTGCTGTTTCCTGGCTCTGCCTTTAACAGCCTGTGCCATGTGCTGCTGCTGGCAAGGGGCCCTTCTTGGGGAATTCTCTCTCTGCTTTTACCTTCCCCTGGGTCGCCAGTGACTTCACCAGAGCTGCACTGGACTGTTCCCTCTTGGGATCCAGAGGGTCACTGCCTTCCAGACTGCCCCTCCTCCACCACAGGAATGTTAAATTGCTCCTGTTCTGCCCAGGAGAGTGAGGGGTGTCCTGCCTCCAGCTCCACCCTCCTTGTAAGGGCTCACCCAGACTTCATCACTTCCAAGCAGAGCAATGGAAATCATTACAGAAGCAGATGAAGATGCACATTAGGATTAGCATGGGTTAAATATCATTAATATAATGAATATCATGGCACAAGAGAGTGGGTATTGCCTGGTTCATTTAGAATTGGGACAGTAACCTCCCATCAGTGTCTTTAGCAAGGCAGTGGTTGGTGTGATACAGGAGAGAAGGAAGGCAAGGGAAAGACTAACTCTGCTTTCTTTTGTGTTAAGTATAAACCAACAATAAAACATTTAAGAGTTGTTATAAAGCCAACATGACAGAATGGATAACAAGATGAGACTTATTCATGTAAAAGGTGGCCTGAGGAGTTAAAAACTGATAAATAATGTTGTTGAAATGGGTAAGAACAAAGGCTATTGCCAATGCCTAAAACCCCACTCAGACAGCAGGGAAGTGCAGGAATATGATGCAGATTAAAGTTTTTTGAAGGAGTTAATATTGAGATACTGTCATTTTGTTGGCAAAACATTCAGAAAGACAGACTGATTGATAGAGACTCCAAAAGATAACTGAGGTGCAAGTCTTCTCTGCAGCGTTTTCAGGATTTCATTTTAATCTGTTGCAAATTGCTGCTAACTGAAAACAGGCCCAAATATTACCAGTTGTATTGTAAGTATCTAAACTAGGCAACCACTTTAAATACAGTATTTATACTCTTGGGATTTTTTTTTTTAATCTTTTCTGAACACTGGGTAAAAAGTGCCTTACTGCTTCAAACTAAATCTCTACAGTGAAACAGCTGCTATGGATATTCACAAATAAATTGAAAATACAGCTGTTAACCAGACAGCATCCTGGCATTACCATGTGCAGTCATAAGAATACTGCAATGTACCAGAGCATCAGAATTAATGTGGAACATGAGCTATAAGAAGCCACCAGCATGTGAGGCAGGTGACATTAATGAACAGCAGCTTTACTGTGCAGCTGAATGGAGACTTGCAGCAATGTCTGCAAGAGTTCAGTGACATTACACAGTGCCCAAAGGGCCCAGGGATCAATGCAGTGTCACTGGAAGTGTCAGAGTTATTACAACGTCAATAAAAGTATAACAACAACATCCAAAGTACCAGGGAGCAACACACCATGTCAATTAAAGTGTGAGGAGAGGGAATGCACTGCACCATCATCAAAACTGGAACCCCTGCTGTATCAGTGCAAGATCTCTGCAATGCCAGCAGAACATTCTGAAGCTACTGTATATTCTCCTTTTTTCACAAAAGATTTCTAGCTTTAAGCCTCCCAATGTGCATCAGACACGACAAAATTATTAAAGCAGTTTAATGATTCTAAGTTAATACAACAAAATGAAGTTTACACCTATTTCATACTATTCAGTTCTTAAGCACTGCATCCTGGAAATGTGTGACCTGGATTCCCCTCAGTCCAAAAGAGCAGAATATGAAGAACAGAATGGCAACTAAAACTTTTAGTGTCCCTTCACAAAGAAGCTTAATATAGCCTCTTCATTTTTACAGATATATACCAAAGGACAATCAATATTTGAATCACATTCATTTAATCCT